>NC_133329.1:414264814-414864814 GCF_042186555.1 Aquarana catesbeiana
CGGTGAGCTCCGCTGCCCGTTCCCGGTTCTTTCTGTCTTTTACCCGGTTTATAATCTTTTCGATCTCCCCGGACACAAATAGGACATCCCGGGTGAGGCCCACAATCCGGATGGAGGGGTCGGGTGGTTTGTAAATGACGGAGACCTGAAACTTTTTCTGGAGGTCGGAGATCTTCTGCACCTCGGCTTCTTCTAATTCGGAGATACATTCCTCTGTGATCACCTTCTCTGCCTGCTCATTATCGATCAGCTGCAGTAGCCAAGCCTTCGTCCTGTCCACACTCCTTTTATCTTCAGCACACAAGCTGAACACCACAGGCTCAATGCCGTCCATCAACTGAAAGGCGGTGAGCTTCTGAACTCGCTTTGGGGCTTTTGGTGGTGTAAAACGTTCTACAGAGGAAGAAAAGAGACAATAGCGTCACAGACTGCTCTATAAAGTGGAAATATAAATTGTGAACAAATAGTTTATGAACGCGATGTAGACCAGGTTTGGGTGACATGGATTTCAGCTGAGGAACTCTGAGGATGTTCTGTATAAATTTTATTTAATGCTTCACTCATTAAAGTAGATATAAACCCAATCACTGAGAGACCAGACTGTGCCCCGTGTTTGTTTTATTTTATTGTTGGCATTTAAATGGTATGGCAATGGTATAAATATAAGGAATCTGAATATTGGACTACCATGATAACCTTGAGTTGTGATAGGATTGAGTGAGTTTACAATTGAAGCGACATGCCATGAAATTCAATTCCAAATGCAAGTTTATTCCAATGATAGATTGTTTGTAAAACCAACACATTTCTGGGACTGTAACTCCTTCATCAGGGCTTAAGAGAATTATGCAACGATACTGTAACATGGACTGTAAAATCTGTATATTGTTGGGAGTTAGTAGTTGACTCCAGCTCACTACTGACTCTGCATGCACTGTATCGCCTTTATTCTCTTAAAAGAGAAGTATTGGAATTTTTTTCCCCCAGATTCATAATTACCTCGGTGGATGCAGCATCGGACCGTCCCCCGCCGCCTCTGCACTGAGAACCGAGCCATCGAAAATTGCCGAAGGGTCCGTTTTCTTGGCTCCCCAAGCAGAGAGCTGATGACTGTCAGTCAGCGGCTCTCCTGCTCTGCTCCCCACGCTCATTGGAGCGCTGAACTGTGAAGGGGCGGGGTGCGGCTCGCTGAGGGGCTAAGATGGCCATCAGTCCCGGCAACTGGTGGATCCAGACTCCTAGAATCGGGATGACGCGGTGCCTGGACCGATCTGTGTGATGTCAGCAGAGGGCGGACTTCTGCTGAAAACGTGTCACGGGAGTGCAAAACGAATTGCACTCCTGTGACCCATAGGAGAAGCCCAGCCAAACGAGCTCAGGCTGGACTTCTCCTGTAAAGAAGAAATCTCACCATATACAGCATATCTTCTTTGTGTGGGGGAAAAAGTACATGCAGAGTTTTGGTAGGTGCTGTGTATCCCGATTTAGCATGGTTGACAGCACGCCCCTCCTCCCTCTACTGCTGTTTGACCACACTGCTCTGTAGGAGATGAATAATTCATGTGCATTGATTTACAGCACTTGTCCCTGGCACAAGGGGCTTACCAGAGACCAACGGAATTAAAGAAATTGCATGGAAATCCTCTACACTAAGGCACTCTCACAGCAAGGGGGCAGGAGCAGCAGGGTAGACTTGATCAGAGATAATGAAGTCAGTACGCTCAAAAGGCATGTCTGAAATGATAAGTGACAGCATTGGGGATGGGTGTGACAGAGCACACTACATCTATGATGACGTCAGTGAGTCCAAGTTGCATGACAGCAGAAGAGGCAGGAACAACACAGCAGACAAGATCAGTGATGTTAACTTCAGCCTAAATAAAAAGCATGCCGAGATGTACGGTGACAGCAGTGGGGTCTGGACAGAGTAGACAACATATGGCGTCACTGCATCTGACAGGTGCACTTGAAATGTGTAGGGACAGCAGACAGGGCAGGAGCGATGGAGCACAGTAGACCAGTGATGATGACATCAGCGCACCTTAAAGGTGTAGCCAAGATGCATGTTGACAGTAGAGGGGGGCAGGAGCAACAAAGCACATAAGATCAGTGATAATGATGTCAGGGGCCCCAAGAGATGTGCCTGAAATGCATAGTGACAGCAGAATGGTGGTGGTGGGGGGGGGGTATCAGAGTAGATTTGATCGATGATGGTGATAACAGTGCATCTGACAGGCAGGTCTCAGATGCACTGTCAAAGCAAATAGGGCAGGAGCAACAGAGCTCTGCTTGATCTACCACTTAGGAAGACCCACAAATTGGGCTTCAGACAGGGAAGGAGCTGACAGCCAGTAATAGCACAACTGTTCAACATTCAGAGATAAGTATTTCCGCCTTAACAGACAGCAGTTATGTTTTCATTGCTCATGAGACTTATTTATTTTTTAAGCCCTGATGAAGGGTTTGGAGTTACAGCCCCCAATGGTTTGAATTTGCAAACATTCTATCATTGCAATACATTTGTATCCAGACTTGAATATCAGTCCACAGCATATCAATTGGTTGCTCTTCCAGGATTTCAGGATCCTGAGCTTCTACATACAGAAAGGTTTCTTTCCCTTTCAATCAGCCATCCTGAACTCACATGACACTCACCGGTGATTCCACCAAAGAATCCACCAATTCTAGTGAGGAAGGATTTGGCTTCAGGCAGGGTGGTCCCCTCTCTCTTCTTCATGCTCATGTAGAAATCGTTCAACATAGGTTGCTGGAATAGAACCACTTTCACCGTCTGAAGAGAACGGACCGATTTAGATTTGATGAAGTCCACCAAACCTTCGAGGATGGAGTCGGCCACTGTGGAGGCGGCTAATCCCCCCGCACCTGTATCAACCAGACAAAATTGTTTGTCAAAGATATTTACTGACCACAAAATTTAACTTTTCCTTAATTCAATATAAAAGGTAAAAAAAAAACATTACTCACAGGAACCTGACCTCTAGAGGTTCTACTATGGAATACCAGAGATGGTGAGGACCCCTCATAATGTGTCCAGTAGGTGGTCATCAACCCAGTCCTCAGGGCCCACTAACAGGCCAGGTTTTATGTATTACCTCGGGGCGATGCAGACTAGAATACTGCAATCACTGAGCAGCAAATGATATCACCTGTGATGTATTTCAGTTATCTTGCAAACCTGGCCTGTTAGTGGGCCCTGAGGACAGGGTTGATGACCACTGGTGTACAGACCTGGGAACTCAGCACAGGGATGGTGGGAACCCCTCATAATGGACATAGCACGTGTACAGACCCAGAAATTCCTTGCAGGAATGGTGGGAACTTCTCATAATGGGACCAGATGGCATGTAGACCTTTGATGTACCTTTCCACAATTTACCGAACACTGAAATAAAAGTTCTGTCTGGACTAATCCCATTACTCATCTCTTAGACCAACGTCACATTTGTAATCCTAATGTCAAGCTTGCTATGGAGGACACATCACAGGAGAACATCACAGAAGGTGGAAAACAAACGTCAAAGTCAGGTCTGTAGATGAGACTTAATAAATCTTTTCTTTAAAAAAACTCTAACTTTCCAGTCAGAAATGCTTTATTCTGTACACTGACGGCGGCACGTGCCCAGTAAAGTATACAGTCCTTTTATCTTACAGATGCTGGGAATGAAGTTACGTGCTGAGATAATGCGCAGTGCACATGTGTAGGAGTTACAATGGGCAAAGCAAGAGAAAGGTGGACCCATAGGAAGATTATATGGTACCATACATGGCAGAACTGTCTGTGATGCCTTCATCATACCTGTTCCCAGAGCCGGGAAGGTGATAGAGGAGACTTGATTCTTCTCACACGTCTTTAGGGCATCGAGGACAATTTTCTTGGTGGATGCTGGATCCTGTGGTCCTATCACATGGAGAATCAGTTTACACTGTCTGAGGAGTCCAGGCCCGGTGATGATGTATCCCTTATGAGGTTGGGCGCCTGTCAGAAATGAAAACTTATAAACAAAAATAGCCATAGGGTATACAAGCCAAAACGATTGCCAATATGTCTGCGTTCATTTCATAGCTTCTCCAAGCTACATCTTCAGTTTTATTGAGTGTCAGGAAGATACCCCAACTTTTATATCCATCCCTAAGACACCTTTATCTAATCGTCATGGATTGCATCAAAGCAGATTGTCCAAGAACAGGATGGGGGTGGGAAGGTTGTGGAACCCCTCTGTCCTAGTTAAATAATCCCTTTGTGTCAGGGAGCCTGCAGAGGTGTTAACCCCTTTGATTTCCATGGCTGAAGGTGTGAATTGCTGTCGGAGTGAAGAGATGTTAGGATGGCCCAACATGGGAGGGAAAATTCTAAAATTCTTCAAAAGGACAGTGAGGTGCATTATTTGGACAGAGACTGGTTCCTAAAAGGTATGAAAGGGGCCATCTACTTCAAATGGGAACAGCCATCACTGAACAAGGCTGAGGACCTTCAAGACCATCTGCTTTTTACATATAATGCCATTTTATCTTTTCTTCCACAGCAACCTGACAACAATTCATCATTCAATTTACAATACTGAATGTGTGAACACCTAAGCAGACACACTGACAACAAAGAAAGATTTATGCAATAATAAAACGGGAGTGGGGGTTGTACAACGTTCACTCCTCCCATCCTGTGCTTGGACAATCAACATCTACACATTCCATGGTGATTGGATGAAGGTGTTGGTGCTGCCTCTGTGGATCTAAATGCTGGTATAACGTTATTGACACTTATTAGGGCTGAAGAAGTGGCTTGAAGAAGCGATGCAACATCTTCAACAAAACAAACAGTCCAGCTGAATGTGGCTAACTTTTACTAGCTATACCATGACCTGGATAATTGAGAACCTTCAAAGACATATACAAATGTACACAGCCTGGCCTTTACTGGCACCCAGTGAGCATTCATCAACCGTAACAACCCCATTTCCTTCTATATCTTTCCTAATGGTCTGCTACTTTTTCTTGGTGCATTGTCTATTCTTGTACACAAGAAAAACAATTTTTGACAAAAGCAAAAAAATAAAACAAGACTGGATTTACCCTGTGCCACAGCAGATGATGAAACAGATGGTCCAGCAGCTTCTAGAATCGCTTTTGAAACTCCTACAAATAAAAATATAAAAAAACACAATGGAGGCTCAATTTACAGAGCTTTAACACAAGGTTAAGTGTCCTTATTTAGCCAAGTGACTGTCAATTTCATATTTTATTGGACTAAACTGAAAATAACTTTTTGAAAATAAGTATCCTCTCTCCGGGTGTGTTCGCATCATAAATTGGGCCCTATGTCAACTCAACAGAGAGCTGAGCCCACCAGAGTTCATATTCCTTCATCTACAAGTCATTACATCTATAACTCCTACAAAGCCTTCACATTCTGATGTCTCTATACATTCCTATGGCCTGCACATGGCCTTCACCTCTCCTCCAGTCATGTCCTCACACTCCTCCACCCAGATCTTCTCTGGGATTCCCCTTCACATCCTGATCACCTCTACAGCCTTTAAGTGATTTTATGCATCATATTATCTGTACTACCAACCCATGTTCTATCTAGGACCTAAGAAAAAGTCTGTGACCCTCCTTACAATTGTTCTGGATTTCTGCATGAATGATTTTTGATTTTTGAATTTCGGGGTCGAAATGAATCACCTCTGCACAGAGAAAAGTCTTGGTTGGACGAATTTACAATAACTTCGGTCTCCTCTTTGGTTATATCGCCGGTCTTCACCTGATAAGTGACAGATCCGATCTTCATTTCATGAACCCCAAGTGACGGGTTTGTCACCGTCCCAAAGAACGCTGCAAGACAGAAAGAAAAGGGATGATAATAAGAATAGGCATAGGCGTGCGCACAGGGTGTGCCGGGTGTGCCCAGGCACACCCTAATCACCCTGTGCAGCACAGATTCCCCCTACTGCCCTGGCTCCCCACTCCTTCCCTCTGCAGCACTTCTGGATTTCCTCTTCTCCTCTCCTGCCGGCTGTTGCTGTGGAGATGTTTTTGGATGATTGAGGGAAGGGGCCGGTAAATATGTATTTATCAGCCCCTTCCCTTTCTGAATGAACATGGTGAGTGATGTGAGTAGTAGTGAGTAGTGTGTGTTTGAGCTTTGGGGTGCACACCCTAATGCAATAGGCTGCGCACACCTATGAGAATAGGGGATAAAAGAAAGCCATGTTCCCACCACCGATGATCAACTGTGCATGGAAAGATTAACAACCTTATGGCCTGGCAACTGCAGAAAGTTGAAATCTCCAGAATCAGGGACACACCGAGATAATGGATTATCCTGTATATTATTCTTATCCTCCTCCTCTTCCTTTCACCACCGCTGTCCCCACCTCTTTCATCCTCCCCTTCTTCCGACATCCGCCCCGACTGTCCACACATCTGTCATCATCCTCTTTCTCTTCAAACCATCCCTACTCTTCCGCTCTCTGTCATTATCCTCCTCCTCCTCCTTTTCCATCTATTCATCCATCTCCACTGTCCTCCCATCTTTCATTAGCCTTCTTCTCCTCTTCCATCCTTCATCCCCACTTTCCTCTCCTCTGTCATCACCTCTACCCACTATCCTTCCTTCTATTGTCATCTTCCACCTAAATCCATTCCCATTTTCCACTGTCATCCTCCTCCTGATCCATCTGCACTCTCCTGCCCTCCGTCATCCTCTTACTTCTACATACATGCCTCTTCTCTCAACATTATCCTCATCTTGCATCCCATGCTAATTTATTATATAACATAAAACAAACAAAAATTAAACACTAAACAAAATGCAAACAGAAAATGCACCCACTCCAAAATTACACAACTTCTAGAATACACAGGGAGGCCAAAAGTATATGAACCCCTCCAAATGATGGAGTTTAGGTGTCTCCAGTAAGGGGCCTGGTAATACTACATCATACAAAGACATTGTAGACGATTGTGCTCCTCCAATCTTGTGGTAACAGTTTAATGAAGACCCTTTTCTACTCCAGCATGACTATGTCCCCCCTGTGTACAAAGTCAGCTCCATAAAGATATGGTTGGACCAGTTTGGTGTGGAGGAGCTAGAGTGCATAGAGCCCTGAGACCTCAGCCTTACTGAACACCCTTGTAATGATTTGAAATGCCTATTGTGATCCAGGTCCTCATCCAACATGAGCACCTGACCTCACAAATTCCCACAGACACCCTCCAAAATCTTGTGGAAAGTCTACAGAGAAGAGTGGAGAATAGTGGCAGACTCAATAAACCATTTGGACGGACGGACCACTTTTTCTGCCATCATTGTTCTATGTGTCTATGTTATAACCACAAATGGGACCCAACTATTGGGGGAAACTCCACAATAATGGTCATGGGGAGAAGGGGAGGAGGCAAACACATATTAATGTCAATGGTTTTAGAATGGGATGTTCAACAAGCTCATATAGGTGTGATGGTCAGGGGTTCACAGGACATTTGGGCATATATACTAAATTAGATTTGGATATGAAGCTTCCATTGTAGATTATAACATACTGTACAAGGAGTAGTTTTGGGAAATAAACTCCCTATAGAAGACAAAGCTCCATATTAAAGAATAAAAGCCTCTTAGCTAAATGGGGGTACAAAAATCAGGAAAATTGAGGACAGAGACAGTTCCCCAAACTAGTCTCCAAGGGTCCATTCTCCTATCCTTGGAGACTAGTTTGGGGAACTCTCGGCTCCCAATTTTCTTATAGATTCAGATTACATAAACGTACTTGATCCCATCCCAACTGATTGTCTGTTGGTGACTCCACTAGCGGCAGTATCAGTGTAGTTTTCCAGTTGACTTGTAAATGCCTGTAAATACAAAACACAAGAAAATGCCCATTATACAGCAAGAAAAACACACACGAGATACAACATGTGACATTTGAAGTGATGTGCCGGGGGTCCAGTGGGATATAAGGCTTTCTATAATCTTGTACACTGCAAGGACACCTTTTATAAAGAGTAATCCATCTTTTCTGCTTGTAACATTCACATTTGTAATCACCAAGTGTATTGTCTGGTCTATGAATCCTGTCCAAGGTTGAATTATCACCACTCATTATTTCTTAACTGATACTCCTAAAATGGTCCAAATTTCTCATCCCCTTTTTTGTTATTCAGATGGAACTCTTCCCAACAGGTCCTATGCAGCTCCAGCACAATCTCCATTCACTTAATGATGACTTTGTGCATGCTGGGGACAAGAAGCTGGACATATCACCACCCCGATGGCCATGTGAGAATATTCAGTCTACAGACCAGTCATTTTTCAGCCAGGATTCCATGGGACCCTATGGTTCCTCCAAAGGCTGCTAGAGGTTCCCTGAGCTGTGGCTGGTTGACCTCTCAAATTTGATGGTGCCTACATAGTTCCAAACACCACTGCAGAGCCAGCTGCATGACACCATTGATCTTTATTGGTGACCGCTGGCCACCAATGTGAGGGACAATCTTTCCACTGACCCCCAATTAATCAGTTTTAGAAGGGGTTTTTTAGGATCTACAAAATAATTTTAAGGGTTCCTCGGGGTAAAAAGGCTGAGAAAGGTTACTCTAGTCCAACAGCATCACAATAAACATGATATCTCAATTACCTTGATGGTGTCCCTGTCACTGGGGTGAAGGACCAAATGAACTTCTTGAAGATTCTGTGCTTTGTTTTTGCGGCTAAACTGGAAAATCTCATCAAACATTACAAACGCCACCAAAACTTTCGGGAATCCAAGATTGCCTGTTCCGATAGCTGGGAATGATATTGACGTCCACTGGTTCTGCTCTGTCGCTGTCAAACAGTCTCGAATAATTGTGCGAAGAGTCTGAAACAAAGAGACCAAGATTGAAGTGTAACTCTGGGCAAGGAAAAAAATAAAAAAACACATATATTTAATTTTGGATTTCTATAGAGCTTTACTTCCTGGGGACTCAAAACGCTTAGGAAGTGTGGCAGTCATCTTGGGCACACTCAGTTGAGCCAATGAACCTACCAACACGTTTGGGGGGGGAAACCCACACAAGCACATGGAGAATATGCAAACTCCATGCAAACGGTGTCCTGATCGTGATTCAAACTGGGGACCCCAGTGCTCAAAGGCAGAAGTGCTAACCACTGAGTCACTATGCTGCCATCTAAGCTGCAGTGCTGCCACATTAATAGTGTTTCACTAGCATTACTACAGCAGGGTATGCATGTATGTATGGGTTCCCCTGTAACAGTTTATCTGTTGATGGCAGTGGATCTGTTATTTTCCCCACTTCCTGCAACAGGCCAAGCTGTCCTGCCGAAAGTGGCAATTACAGGAAGTCTAAGTTTCAGCTGCTAAATGGTCAGAGAATTTACATTCACTTCAAGGCAGTTTCAGGTAAAAATATTGCTACGGCAATACTTATTGTAGGGAACCACAAAAACAAAGATTATCAAAGAGGATGGCCGTCTTCATAGTTACTATAAAAACTGCTATAAAAAGTATCTGGTAGTAGAAAGCAAAAAGCAGATACTCCAACAAAACTCAACAATTTGATCAATGTTTATCAACATACACAAATATCACAAAAACGAGCAACAATTAAGGCAAGCGGCATCCGTATCTCATTTCAAAATGGCCCAAAATTTATGTCAATGTGGCCCCATGGAAAATTTTAATACACAACGAGGAACTCCAGCCAAGCTTTTCTTTTTTGAATATACTGTGCCTTGAAAAAGTATTCATACCCCTTGAAATTTCCCACATTTTGTCATGTTACAACCAAAAACGTAAATGTATTTTATTGGGATTTTATGTGATAGACCAACACAAAGTGGCACATAATTGTGAAGTGGAAGGAAAATGATAAATGATACAAATAAATATGTGAAAAGTGTGTGTGGGGGGGGGGGGGGGGCATTTTTTATGATGCCCCCCGGAGTCAATACTTTGTAGAACCCCCTTTCTCTGCAATTACAGCTCCAATCTTTTTTGGGATGTCTCTACCAGCTTTGCACATCTAGGAGAGGGACATTTTTGCCCATTCTTCTTTGTAAAATATCTCAGATTGGATGGAGAGCGTCTGAACAGCACTTTTTAAGTCTTGCCACAGATTCTCAATTGGATTTAGGTCTAAAACTGTGACTAACACATGAATATGCTTTGATCTAAACCATTCCATTGTAGCTCTGGCTGGATGTTTCGGGTCGTTGTCCTGCTGGAAGGTGAACCTCTGCCCCAGTCTCAAGTCTTTTGCAGACTCTAACAGGTTTTCTTCTAAGATTGTCCTGTATTTGTCTCCATCCATCTTCCCATCAACTCTGACCAGCTTCCCTGTCCCTGCTCAAGAAAAGCATCCCCACCACATGATGCTGCCACCACCATGTTTCACGGTGGGGATGGTGTGTTCAGGGTGATGTGCAGTGTTAGTTTGTTAGTTGAATTTTGGTCTCATGTGACCAGATCACCTTCTTCCACATGTTTGCTGTGTCCTCCACATGGCTTCTCACAAACTACAAACAGGACTTCTTATGACTTTCTTTCACCAATGTCTTTCTTCTTGTCACTCTTCCATAAAGGGCAGATTTGTGGAGAACACGACTAATAGTTGTCCTGTGGACAGATTCTCCCACCTGAGCTGTGGATCTCTGCAGCTCCTCCAGAGTTACCATGGACCTCTTGGCTCTTCTCTGATGAATGCTCTCCTTGCCCGGCCGGTCAGTTTAGGTGGACGGCCATGTCTTGGTAGGTTTGCGGTTGTGCCATACTCTTTCCATTTTCCGATGATGGATTGAACAGAGCTCCGTGAGATGATCAAAGCTTGGGAGATTTTTTTATAACTTAACCCTGCTTTAAACTTCTCCACAACTTTATCCCTGACCTGTCTGGTGTGTTCCTTGGCCTTAATGATGCGGTTTGTTCACTAAGGTTCTCTAAGAAACCTCTGAGGGCTTCACAGAACAGCTGTATTTATACCGAGATTAAATGACACACAGGTAGACTCTATTTACTAATTAGGTGACTTCTGAAGGCAATTGGTTCCACTAGATTTTAGTTAGGGGTATCAGAGTAAAGGGGGCCGAATACAAATGCCGCCCCCCCCCCCCCCACACACACACACACACACTTTTCACATATTTATTTGTATCATTTATCATTTTCCTTACACTTCACAATTATGTGACACTTTGTGTTGGTCTATCACATAAAATCCCAATAAAATACATTTACGTCTTTGGTTGTAACCTGACAAAATGTGGAAAATTAAGGGGCATTGTAGTAGGAAAGGGTTACAACTTCTGGAGTTTGGATTGAGTTCCTTCTAAAGATTCACATGTAAAATTAATTCTTTGTATGCCTTTAATATGGCTATACGTAGGTACATTTTGGTCAATATTACATTTTCATAAAACGTTGACCCACACTGTATATTCTAAATCCATCTCAAACATACACTGTAGTTATCCTTCTATATTTTGAAAGAGAAAATTGAAAAACCCAAGAATGCTTTTAGTCATACCAAATGATACCCATTTGTTAAAAGAGAACAGAAAGTTCAAAAGATCAGAGAATATATCAAATGTTTATCTGTATGTAGCATCCTCCTAGATAGGTGCTAGGTTAGGTAGATTTTGTTATTAGCTCCGCTGTAATCAGTTGAGCTGCTTGTGATTGTTTGGGTCTGTTGTGCGTCTCACTGGTTGCAGGCTTGACTGCTTCCCCCTGCCTTCTGGAGGATTCTGGAAAGTAGTGGGCTGAGAGAGTCAAATCAAGCAGCTGAATATTTATGCAATCCCAGCCGATCCCTGCAGGAGGGTACCCAGACGGTGGCTGGGAGAGAGCATAAATATTTTAAGGCCGGGAACAGAGGGGTTCTTGTCCAGGAAGAGGAGATCCCAGCCTGAAGGGCTGCTGTCTACTGCTCATTGTGGTCCCAGCTGGGGGGGGGGGGGGGGTGCTACCCTACTGAACTGTAAACTCTGCTGGAGCTGACTGTGGGAATTCTTTTTGGGATCTGGTCTAGAGAATTTACAGGAAAGGTGTCTGGAAGATATTGGAAGGAGGCATCAAACTATCCAAGGACATTACTGAGTACAGACCGGTGTGTGAGATCCCAGTGACTGTGTGCTGCTGGCATCAGAGTCAGCTTGCACAAAAAGTAGACATTGTTCATGGTGTCTCTCTGTAGCTTATCCCATTATTTGCCACTGCAAGGACTGTGCTCAGAATCTTTAGGAGAAAGAGAGGTGTCCTCAAGTTACTACTTAAAAGTTGTTGGAGTATCCCACAGTTACCCTACACCCATCCAAGTTCAAGTTCTTCATTAAAGCATAAAAAAAAAAAAAATAATACCCCTAGACCAGGGGTCTCTAACCCCCGGGCCGCGGCCCACTGCCTGTTTGCAGCCAGGCCGCGAAGGCTGCACTTTCAGAGGTTCGGCAGGAGCGAGCGAGCAAAGAGATGACATCACCTCTTGCAGCCCCGCATCACAGCTGTTCCGTCCACACAGCCAGCTGCGAACACAACACTGTCTGAGGTGTTGTGTGGGAGCAGAGAGATGATGTCATCTCTCACCGCCCGCCCCGCCCCACCACTGTTCAAACCTCACAGCCAGCGTGAACGCTACACTGAGGTGCGGTGGACGAGAGATGAAATCTCTCACTGCTCAACCCGCATCGCTGCATGTTCCACCCTCACTTGGCAAGTGGCTGTCTGCATCTGGCAAGTGACAAATTCCCACCTGGCAAGCGACAGTCCCCACCTGGCAAGCGACAGTCCCCACCTGCAAGTGATAGGCCACATCTGGCAAGTCACAGTCCCCACCTGGCAAGTGACAAGCTGCATCTGGTGGTAGGCGATCGTGGCAAGTGACACACTCAGGCTTCCCACTGATTCTGCATTATGGGGAGTTGAACTATTTATTTTTTATCACAATGTAATAATGGAAATTATGCGCTTCAATCATCATGACACCATAACAACCATGGTGTTGTGAGTGATGATTGAAGCGTCAACACCAGCCATTTCCCCAACAAGTCGCCCGCGAAAAACCGCATCGCACCCCCCCCCCCAACCCCCCCCCCCCCCCCCCCGGCCTTAGTATAATTTTCTTCCACACAGCCAAAGAGGTTGGAGACCGCTGCCCTAGACTAATCATTGAGCCAGAAAAGTGTCAGATTGTGTGTCTGGCTGCTAGCATGCTAACTGGGCAAAAAAATCTTAGGACCTAAACAGTGGGACCTCTAGGGGGTGAGTGCTACATTTAATTGGTAAAAAAGCAAAAGATAAGACCTAATCCCCCCACCCCATTGATAGCCTTTTGGAGCTCCAGCACATCTTAAACACAAAAAAAAAAAAATGAAGGATCCAACATCCCTCCAACATCACGAGGAACACTATGGGAAAACTTGTTTTTGTCAGACCGAGTTCACACACCTCCTAAGAACTTCCCCCAGGAAGTAAATCGCTATAGGAGGAAAATTTCTAATTGCTTACGGAATGTTCAGATCTCCGCCAACCCTCTAGATATTGTCTCTAATACAACTCAAAGGCTGTCTCTTCATTCTTGAGCCACCATCTACAGGCTAATATCACATTCTAAAGTGGGCTCTGGCACAGTATATAACTCCACTCAACCCCTTACCAAATGGCCCTTACTCCCATCCTTCCCACCAATTTACTCCTTTGTTTTTTATTTTTTTTGTCCTTTCCACTATCCAATAATAAAGATAAATCGAAAACATTTCCTCTCAGTGCTACCTAAACAATGTGACAGTGCCGCGCCCTGCCACTGTGTTAGAGCTGAATGTCACACGTGGTTCTCAAAGATGCAGAATGAGGGGCCCCAGGATGTCTGTTCTGAGTGGATAAAACAGGTTTTACAGTAACTCCTGGTTTGGGTCCTGGAGTTCAGAGACTTCAGAGTCTTGGATAGATGAAGCCTCTAACCCTGTGTCCATGTCTTCTCAAAAACCAGCAGCTGGACTGTGCAAGTGTGCCCAGCATTTATAATCCATGAGCTGGTAGTGATTCAGGGCTCTATCTGGAAGACAGGAGGCCCAGGTCAGGGTGTGGGCCAGTGCAGAAGGGAGCTGTGAGAGACACGGTGTGTCTTTAGGCAGGAGCCTGTGAAGCTTAGGTGGGCACATTTGTTAGAGCACTGACTGAGACTGCATGGCAAGTCTGTGCGGAGACAGACTCCAGGTCTACAAAGTCTAAATAGCCAGGAGGTTGAATAACTGTGTTATATGCTGGTGATGCTGAAAACCCCTGCAAGGGTAACCCCAAGATATGTTTTTGAAATGTTTACTTTCTTCCTAAATAAAAGTGGGCCAACAAAGCCTTGGAAGCTGGGCCGGGACAAGGGGTGGGCAGGGCAGGAGGGGCTGCTGCCCCTGGCACAATGGTTTATTGCAAGGATGGGGGGAACCCTGACCTTAACCCTAAGGGAAAGGGGGGGGCGCAGATTGGCATCTTTGCCCTGGATGACCTTGTACCAGCACTGCCTGGAAGGTCAGTGATTTTCTGGTGTTGTCCATCATTCTCTACACCAGTGGTTTTCAACCCTGTCCTCAAGTACCCCCAACAGGCCATGTTTTAGGAATTTTTCTTAGATAAAGTAGCTGTCCAAAATTCCAAGCCATTGACTGATTTAAAGAACCTGTTCAAGATAAAGCCTGCAAACATGGCCTGTTGGGGGTACTTGAGGACAGGGTTGAGAACCCACTGATCTACACAACGTGGCTGATTTACTAAAGGAGTGAATTTTCACTATCAAAAGGTAATTTTAACCTAGAAGAATGAGGTGAGGTTGTAAAGTGTAAATCAATAAATTTTCCCACTACACTCTGCAGGCCAGAAGGTACCGTTTCCGAGGTTCCTTGTCCGCTGTCCCATTGAGGGCTCACAACATGAAGAACCTCTTGACAGTTGAGATTGCAGCCGTCGGTACTAAACACGGATCCTGGCGCGGCCTGAGTGCCGAGACTTGCATCGTTCAGGAGTTGCTGCATATTAGAGCCTGCCCGATTCAGCAAGGCTTTGGATATGGCACCATTATTCAGGTTCAGATTGGCTCCTACTACACTGTTCACGATGACATCCGTCTGCCATGGAAAGAGATGACAAACATTACCAAGTAAATATTTTTTAAAGAGATTATTTCCTAAGAGATAAGTGGTTTGAATTTGCAAAGGGTCCAAATAATCTTTATAATTTATTGCAGATCTGGAAAGGAAGGAGAAGCAAAATATGAAAAACTTCAAAACTTCTATTTCCTAATTTGGGCATGAATGTACACATGTATACTACACCAAATCAGTCCTTCTCAACCTTTTACCACAGAGGAACCCTTGAAATAAGTTTCAGTTCTCAGGGAACCCCAGCTAATAATCTACTACAACGATATCTGCTATATGTACAACTCGTGACATGTTAGTGTGAACAGTAAGTTGTAATATGAGAATAAAAAAAAATAGGTCAGTCAGTGGGAATAATGTTCCTTACATTGGTGATCAGTGAGAAGAATGTACCTTACATTGGTGATCAGTGAGAAGAATGTTCCTTACATTGGTGATCAGTGAGAAGAATGTTCCTTACATTGGTGATCAGTGAGAAGAATGTTCCTTACATTGGTGATCAATGAGAAGAATGTCCCTTACATTGGTGATCAGTGGGAAGAATGTTCCTTACATTGGTGATCAGTGAGAAGAATGTTCCTTACATTGGTGATCAGTGAGAAGAATGTTCCTTACATTGGTGATCAGTGAGAAGAATGTACCTTACATTGGTGATCAGTGAGAAGAATGTTCCTTACATTGGTGATCAGTGAGAAGAATGTTCCTTACATTGGTGATCAGTGAGAAGAATGTACCTTACATTGGTGATCAGTGAGAAGAATGTTCCTTACATTGGTGATCAGTGGGAAGAATGTTCCTTACATTGGTGATCAGTGAGAAGAATGTCCCTTACATTGGTGATCAGTGAGAAGAATGTTCCTTACATTGGTGATCAGTAGGAAGAATGTTCCTTACATTGGTGATCAGTGAGAAGAATGTTCCTTACATTGGTGATCAGTGAGAAGAATGTTCCTTACATTGGTGATCAGTGAGAAGAATGTTCCTTACATTGGTGGTCAGTGGGAAGAATGTTCCTTACATTGGTGGTCAGTGGGAAGAATGTTCCTTACATTGGTGATCAGTGAGAAGAATGTTCCTTACATTGGTGGTCAGTGGGAAGAATGCTCCTTACAAATATCTAAAAAGATCATTGGTGTCAGTGGTACCTTATCTGAGAGTCAGAAATTGCTCATTGGTTATGCAACCCCTGGTAACTTCTGGAAGAACCGTAAGGAACTACTAAATCCTGGTTGAGAAAGGCTAATAAAGAGCATGTAAAGCAGGGAAATGGTAACATTACTTTGAGGAAGAGCTGGTGTAGTAAGGAGGGGTTTGGGTTCCTGGAGGACTGGGCCGACTTCTCAGTCGGTAACCGGTACTATAGAAGGGACGGACTGCACCTAAATGAGGAGGGTGCAGATCTGCTGGGAATGAAGATGGCCAAAAAGTTAGAGGGGTTTTTAAACTAGGCGATAGGGGGGAGGGTCCAGAGACAGTGATAGCCAGCGCAGAAGATATTCCAGAGGGTAGTATTGGGGGCATTAGTGGTAGGTTAACCAAAGCACAAAAACACAAGGTGAGTATAGTAGCAAGTCCTAGTTGCAATCTTGAAACACCCAATACGAGGACAATATACGACCGGTCTAAACTATGTGGCATGTTCACCAATGCCAGGAGCATGGCGGACA
Source organism: Aquarana catesbeiana (assembly GCF_042186555.1). Lineage (NCBI taxonomy): Eukaryota > Metazoa > Chordata > Amphibia > Anura > Ranidae > Aquarana > Aquarana catesbeiana. The sequence goes on from NC_133329.1 coordinate 414,281,642, forward strand.
AGATGGGTGAACTAGAGATACTGTTGTACAAAGAGGATTTGGATTTTGTGGGAATTTCAGAGACCTGGTTCAACAGCTCTCATGATTGGCTGGCAAACATTCAAGGGTATACCCTATACCGCAAGGATAGAGAGGGTAAAAAAGGGGGAGGGGTATGCCTATATATCAAGAATAATGTACAAGTGAATGTGAGAGATGACATCACTGAGGGAGCTAGGGAGGAGGTGGAATCCTTATGCGTAGAGCTCCAAAGGGATGAAGCTAAGGGGAAAATATTACTGGGAGTATGCTATAGGCCCCCTAACCTGAGGGAGGAAGTGGAGACGGATCTCCTATCACAAATTGGATTAGCAGCAAGGATGGGAAGTGTTATCATAATGGGGGATTTTAATTATCCAGACATAGACTGGGCGGAGGGAACCGCGCATTCATTTAAGGCTCGCCAGTTCCTTAATGACTTGCAGGACAAATTTATGGGTCAGATGGTAGACGCACCAACTAGAAATAAAACATTACTGGATCTACTGATTACCAACAATACAGACCTGATCACAGATGTGGAAATACGGGGCAATTTAGGTAACAGCGATCACAGGTCAATTAGTTTCAGTATAAATCACACAAATAGGAAACATGAAGGGAACACAAAGACACTGAATTTCAAAAGAGCCAACTTCCCTAAACTACAAACCTTGCTAAAAGGCATAAATTGGGATAAAATATTAGGAACAAAGAATACGGAGGAGAGATGGGTTTGCTTTAAGAGCATATTAAATAAGGGCATTAGCCAATGTATCCCATTGGGTAATAAATTTAAAAGAGCGAACAAAAATCCTGGATGGCTTAACTCCAATGTAAAAATGCATACAAAAGCAAAGGAGAAGGCCTTCAAAAAATACAAGGTTGAGGGATCATCCTCAGCATTCAGACTTTATAAAGAATGCAATAAGAAATGTAAGGGTGCAATTAGGACGGCTAAGATAGAACATGAAAGACACATAGCGGAGGAGAGCAAAAAAAATCCCAAGAAATTCTTTAAGTATGTAAACAGTAAAAAAGGGAGGACTGACCATATTGGCCCCATAAAGAATGAGGAAGGACATCTGGTTACAAAGGATGGGGAGATGGCAAAGGTATTGAATTTATTCTTCTCCTCAGTATTCACGAGTGAATCGGGGGGCTTCAGTAACCAAAACTGCAGTGAGCAGAACGCTGTTCAGCGTCTGGCGGACTTGTATCCCCCCACCTCGTCTATGCTCTTTAGGAGGGACTTTGCAATTTGCCTAGTATCTGGGGACCATTGGTGTCCTACCCCATCTGTATTGGGTAGGAATACAATAGTTTCTGGACCTTTTATTCAGTTTTTTATATTTTATTTTTTAATTTTTTAATTTTTTGTAATTTATATCCTGCTCTGGCCACAATCTATTTTTGTGCATACAAGTTTTTTTAATAAAGTGATTTTACGTTATCACGCCATGGAAGCTCTTTTTTCTTGATGCATGAGGGAACGCAACACCCCCACGGATTGGGACGCACAGGAGATATCTATTATAGAATCTGGCACGTTTCTACATTAAAGGTACATACCGCAGGAAGCAGCAAGCGGAGAATCCAAGTCTAACCTACCACAGGCATACTACCCCTGTAGGGGTTCCGGGAGCTGGTGAGTAGGAAACCATAAGGGGGAGCACCAGAGTCACCAGACAACTATCTCTGCACTAAAAGTCACCATTGGGAAATTTTTGTAAAAGTCAACTTAGTACCAATATACGGGACTTTCATATGTTATTGAGATTTAACTGCTGCAATTTCTTGTCAATATTTTTTCTGTCCTGCACGCATGCGATTCTTACCCATGATATACTATACATATGGTTTAGAATGAAGGTGGTTTGACCTATATGTACTGCATGTAGACTGATGTATGCATAACTCGCTCCACCGTGATGCATTAAATTGTTGTTACATGCACTAGAATATGTATAGAAGCTAAATGTAATTTAAGGTATACGGTTTCATTAAGTGCACTTTATGTGGTACGGCCTCTGGCTCCATCACCAGATGCCGTAGCACAATCTCTTGTTGTGCGACATCTGATCGGTTTATCATATCCCCTATACTATATGCCATTGTGTAATTCCTTTACGGATTTATTACCATTCTCAATGTAAGGGGAAGTTACCCCTTGAGTTTTTAACACCGTATAGGTATATAAGCAGTGGTACGGGTCTATCACTAGTAAGGCTATCCCGTTTAAGTTTTCAGGTAGCGCCATATACCCATATCTAGTAATTTAAAAACTGCAGTGTTTATCCTCAGGACACAACACAGGAAGCACCTACATGGTTAACAGAGGATGGAATTAAAATTAGACTTGAGAAACTTAACATTAATAAATCACCGGGACCAGATGGCTTGCATCTGAGGGTACTTAGGGAACTCAGTCAAGTGATTGCCAGACCGTTGTTCCTAATTTTTACAGATAGTCTATTGCCTGGAATGGTACCAGCTGATTGGAGAAAAGCCAATGTAGCACCAATATTTAAAAAGGGCCCAAAAAACATCCCTGGGAATTACAGACCAGTTAGCCTAACATCAATAGTATGTAAACTCTTGGAGGGGATGATAAGGGACTATATACAAGATTTTAGTAATAAGAATGATATCATTAGCAGTAATCAGCATGGATTCATGAAGAATCGTTCTTGCCAAATCTTTTAACCTTCTATGAGGAGGTGAGTTGCCATCTAGATAAAGGAAGGCCCGTAGACGTGGTGTATCTGGATTTTGCAAAAGCATTTGACACAGTTCCCCATAAACGTTTACTGTACAAAATAAGGTGCGTTGGCATGGACCATAGGGTGAGTACATGGATTGAAAACTGGCTACAAGGGCGTGTTCAGAGGGTGGTGATAAATGGGGAGTACTCGGAATGGTCACAGGTGGGTAGTGGGGTTCCCCAGGGTTCTGTGCTGGGACCAATCCTATTTAATTTGTTCATAAACGATCTGGAGGATGGGATAAACAGTTCAATCTCTGTATTTGCAGACGATACTAAGCTAAGCAGGGTAATAACTTCTCCGCAGGATGTGGAAACCTTGCACAAAGACCTGAACAAATAATGGGGGGGGCGACTACATGGCAAATGAGGTTCAATGTAGAAAAATGTAAAATAATGCATTTGGGTGGCAAAAATATGAATGCAATCTATACACTGGGGGGAGAACCTCTGGGGGAATCTAGGATGGAAAAGGACCTGGGGGTCCTAGTAGATGATAGGCTCAGCAACGGCATGCAATGCTAAGCTGCTGCTAACAAAGCAAACAGAATATTGGCATTAAAAGGGGATCAACTCCAGAGATAAAACGATAATTCTCCCGCTCTACAAGAGTCTGGTCCGGCCGCACCTGGAGTATGCTGTCCAGTTCTGGGCACCAGTCCTCAGGAGGGATGTACTGGAAATGGAGCGAGTACAAAGAAGGGCAACAAAGCTAATAAAGGGTCTGGAGGATCTTAGTTATGAGGAAAGGTTGCGAGCACTGAACTTATTCTCTCTGGAGAAGAGACGCTTGAGAGGGGATATGATTTCAATTTACAAATACTGTACTGGTGACCCCACAATAGGGATAAAACTTTTTCGCAGAAGAGAGTTTAATAAGACTCGTGGCCACTCAATACAATTAGAAGAAAAGAGGTTTAACCTTAAACTACGTAGAGGGTTCTTTACTGTAAGAGCGGTAAGGATGTGGAATTCCCTTCCACAGGCGGTGGTCTCAGCGGGGAGCATTGATAGCTTCAAGAAACTATTAGATAATCACCTGAATGACCGCAACATACAGGGATATGTAATGTAATACTGACACATAATCACACACATAGGTTGGACTTGATGGACTTGTGTCTTTTTTCAACCTCACCTACTATGTAACTATGTAACTAGGTTTCCTTTGCTGTCTGGGTCCAGCTATGGAAATCCCCTTGACATCCATGATGGTCACCATAATCAGAATGGGGTGGGAATAATTGTATGGTCAGGCTCAGCAACTGCCCAACTTCCCCACCCTCCCCCTTTTCTCATAATCAGAAAGAATCTCCAAAAGAAGACAAATACAGCAACAGCATGCAAAACAGATTTGGAAAGTGTTAGAACCCCTCATGTTTTATTGCTTTCTGTGTCCCATCAAACTTGGACAGGAAGAAAGGCAAAATTTCCAAACAGGGATGCGCACAACAAAAAAAACACTCAGCGGTTCTAACCCTTCCTATCTCTATTCGAATCATAAAAGTCTTTGGTAAAGTCCCACTTTAGCAGGAAAATGCTGGAGAATATACATACCGAACAGTCCTCAATGTTCTTCTGAAGCAGCTTGATCTTCAGTCCTTCCTTGGTCATCACGGTGTTGTCATTACCTCTATTCACTGGTGTTGGTGCTGGTGGGTTCTGTGCAGCTTTTGTGACTGGCTGGGGTGCCCTTGTTGTAGATGGCACAGCACTCGTTTTGTTACCAAATTTGGCCTTTGTAAGCTCTGAGAAAAGTTTAACAGTTTCATCCTTTGTGTCTACGAGATGGATTCTCTGTAAAGTGCTCTGTTGTCCCGGCGTCTCTACATAGTCTCGTATGGCTTCTACTATGTTTTCAACACATAATTTTATGGGAAAACCAAAAACTCCAGAACTGACAGCTGGTATTGCTATTGAACTGTGACTCTTCTCAGAGGCCAGCTGTAAACTGGTGGTAATCGCTTTCCGTAGAAGCCGTTCACATCTAGAGCGTGAATTTGAGTCCCATCGGGGACCCACTGTATGTATGATTTGTTTGCATGGCAATTTCCCTGCATCAGTAATGACTGAATCTCCAGTGGACAATTTACCATCTTTCCTGATAATCTGATCGGAGTCATCCTGGACTTCATGTCCTGCTGCATCCAGAATAGCTTTTGCCAAACCCCCAATATGTTTCAGATCTTCATTGGCTGCATTAACAATGACATCTACATTGTGACGGCACAGGTCATCTTTATATACAGAGAGGGTCATTCCATTTGGAAGAGTTATCTGGAATTGGGATTTTTTAAATAGATCGTCTTCTACACCAGCCTCCTCTAAGCGTATCACACAATGGTAATTTGTCCTTGCGGTTGTAGCATGAACTTCTTCATTGTTCTTACAAAACTTTTTGGCTCCCGGTTTCTCAATACGCAGAGTATCACTGTGAAGTGAGTGCAGAATGTCTCTAATGACATTTGCTGCCTCTTGAACCTTCACCCGGGGTCCTGACAGGCAGATGCTTTTCTGATTCTTTGTTACATTTACATTTTTCTTTATCTCCTTCAAAGTTTCCTTCCTTTCCTCCCAGATGAACGTCATCTTTGCTGAAGGTTGAACTGGAATTTCGGTCTCTATAGTAGTGTTTTTCTCCAGAAAGTCGCTGACTTGTTCATAACACGTTATAACATTTGAAGTCAGGCCCGCAATGACCACGCTGTCCTTTGTCCCTGAAGAAGATTCCTCTAACAGGACTGTGATTTTCTCTGCATTAAATAACTGAAGTAGATTTGACTGGAGACTTTTCCACTCAGGAGATTTCAGAAGACTTTTGTCTTCAACTAAAAGTTGTCTGTGGAGCAGTTTTTCCTTAATTTTCTTTTCTGCTTCTATCAAGTCTTCCATTGGATGAGCCATCAGTTTAACAACGCCGTCATCAATTTCCAGCATTGCGTTAATGTTGTGACGTACAAAGAGCTGAGAGGACATCTCCTCATTATCAGTGGATATCAGGAACTTGATGAGGTGTGGATTCATCTGGACGTGTTTGCTTTTCATTTGTTGTGTGATGTTGAGTATCTCACATTTGGCGGTGAGCACTTCTTCTTTCAGTCCTGATAGACGGGCTTCCTTTGTTGGCACATCATAGTCAAACCTCAGTTCTGGAACTTGGTCTAGGATCTTCTTCTTCAGGCCGCTGTTACACATAATCTGATAGAGAGCTGGAGACATGGGTAAGGTCTCAGTCTTGGTTTGTTTCTTTCTTTCCACCTGTTTGGTGGTTTCCTCTACCAGTTGTCTGAATGTCGGGTCAATCTTTGTAACATCCTTGGACAATCCAGCCAAGAAAAGTTTCTCTAAACCAAATTCAGGTTTGATGAGTACTCCATCATAGGTGGAGCTGCTGACATGTTCTCTAATAGCTTCCCAGACCGACTCATCCATTTTATACTCTATTACTCTGAACTTTGATATGAGAAGTGAGAATTCATTATAAACCTCTTCCTTCCATCTCGGTACAATCTTTGTCACAGACCTGAGATTGGTGGACAATGTGGGAGGGAAGATGAGTTGAAGGACAGGATCCTGGCAGTCTTGATCTGGCCATTTGATCTCACAGTGTTTATTCTTCATCTTCACATCTATGTTGTTCTTTAGTCCTTCATTATTATAGATATGTTGCAATATGTATGGACTGATATTAAACTCTATAGGCTTTGGTATTTCTATACAAGGTCCGTCCTTCCCAAACAGTGCTATACCCAACAATGGGTAGTAAGGGTATACGGATATCTTTTTCTTGGAAAACACATGATCCTTCTTCAAAACTCGTTTGACATCTGGAAGAGAAGGAAACAAAACAGAAGGTTGACAGTGATGATTCACTTAAAACATTAAGTTCTTTCAAAGTGGTTCACCAAAATGGTTTTTAGGATTTAGAACAACTGGTGACACAACAGGACAATTTGATGGCTTAAAGACTACAATAAAGGCTTTGGAGTGGTAAGGTGAGGGGGTCATTGTCCCCTGAGCTTGGACTTGGATTTCATAACCCAATTCAAAAACATTTTAGTTCAAGTTACTAACTGACCTATGTACTCCGTGTTGAATATATTCAGCAATGAAGACATTTCAGCAGTAGTGAGTTTCTGAAGTGAACAAAACAGAAATGTTTTGTAATATGTTGGCCAACAATAAATATATTGTATGGTAGATAATGTCACTGATACAAAGTAGGTATTGCCATCAAATGAATGCTGCTCATAACCCATTCCATGGCCCGATCTGCTCATGCTCAAACTGGAGAACTGTTTGCATGGATTAGGCTCAGTATGAAGACTCTGATGTTGGCCACAAACAGTTCTATCCCCCCTCAATGTGCCACTTACCATATCATATGTAGCAGAATCTCTAACCTCTTCCAGTCTACTGAGAACCTTTGAGGCCACAGACCGCTGATATCCTTCAATATGTGGTGGGTTGTGAGGCATAGTGGGTGCAAAGATGGTGAAAGTCATTGGGCGCCAGACACTTCTCAGATGCAAAAGAGGTTTTATTTCAACAGTCCTTTTTATATTTTGCAAGGGCAAGAGGGTTAGGGCCAAGACACCCTTAAAGCGGTTGTATACCCGCACATCTAAAAAAAAAACCCCCCCAAAAAACCCCTGCAAGGCAAAAGGCATAATGAGCTAGTATGCACCGCATACTAGCTCATTATGAAATACTTAGCTTAGATCGAAGCCACCGTATTGCAGCCCGGTCCATGCCGAGTGAGCTGACATCTTGCCCTCGGCGTCTCTGGCACTGTGAGTGGCCGGAGTCGCGATGGTGTCACTCCCGCGCATGCACGTGGGAGGCTTCTTCCCCGCAAGGTCCGGCAGCGCCTGCCGGACCTTCAGCCGGGCATTCAGATTGTATGCGACGCTGATAGCAGCAGCTGCATGCAAAAGGAAATATCTCCTAAACCGTGCAGGTTTAGGAGATAATAATTTTGCCTACAGGTAAGCCTTATTATAGGCTTTATTATAGGCTTACCTGTAGGTAAAAATGGCAAATTAGGGTGTACAACCACTTTAAGTGGTTGCAATTTCAATAGGCAGACTCCGGGAAAGGCCCCAGCAAGGTGCCACTTCTGCACATGCAGGTTTGCTGTCTCCTATGGCAGCAGTATTTAACAGTTCCCATATCCCCATAACTTGACCTTGAAATGTCCTTCTCACAGCTAATGCCACTGAGTGCCACCTAGTGGCAGAAGAGAAAAGTTAAACAAGGCCAAACTTAGGGAGAAATCAATGGATCTCTAACATCTATAGTAGCTACTCTTGACAAGGAATTTGGTGAGGAGCTCCCTGACCAAACCCCAGGGCACTACACATACAATTTAGAGGGGTCCCCAACTAAGGTGTGAAGGTTCAGTCTGCTTTGTTCTCACCTGCTGTGTCATGAAACGTGATCAGTGCGGCTCTTTCCTCAGGTAACATCACAACCTCTTCTACTCTTCCTCCTCCCTGTTTTGGGTTCTCAAAGAAAGCTGCCAAATGCATGTCAGATGTGTTCTCCGGTATATTCTCCACCCTGACACTTTGGAATTCTTCCAGAGGCCTCGCTGTTAGCTTTTGGTGAATCGCTCTGAGGCTACTGGAGAACGTTCTGATGAATCTTAGAATATCTGGAGAAAAAACACAACAAGAATTTTTTTTCTAATATATATGGCATAAGTACAACTGTGCAAAACCTGTTAAGGAACATGAAGCCTACCTGCTGCGGGGCTTACGTTTTCATCCTAGCATTTACCCTGTACAGCTGGCTGCCCCACTAGATAAACACCTGTGGTTGCTGAGATCTGTGTCTGATCAGTGGGCTCAGTGTGTTCCCCAATTCCAGCTCTCGCTGTTGAGGCCCCTCTGCAAACACTGGAGCATTAAAGGAAGGTTGTACAGCAAATGGTCTTGGGGCAAGAAGTTGGGAAGAGAATGATGGACCCTCACAGTTTTCACATTTTATAAAACTCATATTGATATATATTTGGTAGATTTTTGCACTTTAAGGCCTTGTTTGCACTTGCTTCAAAATGTGGCATTGGACACGTTTTTTTAAAGCACTCTGTAATGCCAATCAAAGCTTCTGTCACCAAATAATATGGTTACCTTACAGTCCTGTTCACACATTGCATCCGCTTTGCTTCAAAAATGATCCCCCATGTCGCTTTCTTGGTGCTTCAAAGCCCCTCCAAAGCCTCCATAGAAGTCTATGAAAACGGATGCAAGCAGCACCTGCAGCTTTTGAGAGGCTTTATATTCACTATGTTTTGGAGGTAATGCAGGTATGAGATATCCCAGGATGCACTGGGAAACAAGCGAACCCGAAAAGACACTATCAGCAGTCACTTCTGGCTCATGCGTATATATTCTAGAAGTGTCTGGTGAAGACATCACATCTGGTGTGCAGCATGGAGCAGCAGGAAGGTAGAATGGGTCTGGATTGGAGTGGAACAACTAGCAGACGGCACACGTGGTGTGAAATATGGGAACGCTATAGCGGAAGGTGGAGGATCAGCAGACCTGGTAGACCGAAGCAGTAGAAATGAGCAATGTCACATGTGGTGCTCAGTGTGGAAGAAATATAGCGGGAGGGGAGCGGGAACCAGAGGAGAGGAGGATCAGCAGAGCTTGGGTTACTACTGAGTGGGGGGATCAGCAGAGCTGGGGGATTACTACCAAGTGGGGAATCAGCAAAGCTGAAGGTATTACTGAGAAGGATCTTCTGAACAAGGGTACTAATAAGCTGGGGATCTGCTGCACGAGGGTACAAATGCTGAACAGGGGTACTGATGAGCTGGGAATCTGAGGTACACCCCTAAAATCAACACACACACACAGGGAATTTGCTAAACTTCAAAAAAGCATGTTGAAGTGGAAGGTGCTTTATTGTGTTGAAGTCGAAGCAAATGTAAATGAGCCCCAATACAGTTACATTTTTCTTGAAGTGACTTTATTGTACAGTGAGCACATCTTTGGCATGTGAATCTATACATTGAAGCTTTTACCTCCATTTCTCTCCAGCCCTTAGTAAATAAATTATGTCAGTGATTCTGTAGAGTGCGGCCCTTATCGTAGTTCCATGTTTTTGGGGCATATGGCAAACAACATTCTCTTACAAGAGCCATTGGATGATAGTAGATGATGGAGCTTGTGGGCCCATACTAGAAGCTGTGAGACTCATTCCAGGCTTTGTATCTAAATCAAGGGAAAAAAAAAAAATAACAAAAAGATTGGACTCACCAATATCACATGTGAAGGTGACAACAGCAGACTGGATCTCCGGAATTATCTCCACATAGAAGTCCGTGTCCTCAACCTTCTCACTGGTATTCTCCACCAGGAGGTTTAACATCTCAGGAGTGTGGCTGTCCTGGACTTTCTCAATCAGAACCAGAGAGAACGGGGGGTCCAGAGTCACCTCATCGTCTGGTGTGGCTGTAACACAGCAAAATATATTCTCAGTGAAAGTTTTTTTAAACATTATGACATAAAGAACATTCTGAGAGCTATCGACAGAGATTGTTTCTTTATTGAGTTTCTGAGACAATTCACCAGGACAGGATGAGAGTTGGTGACCTCAAAGTAGAGCCAATGTTCCTTCTAATTGTGGAGGACCAGCTGAAAAGAAAAGCGGGTGTAGCACCCTCCTAGTATATGTGCTAGGTGTAAATAGTTAGATTAGTGTAGTTTGCCCCTCTGTCTAACCCGGTGGGGGTGGAGGGAAATCTACTTTCAGCAGGTCGGCTTAACAGAATGCTGCAATTCATTAGTTAGGACTTCTCCTGTGTTCTGTTGAGTTTCCCTTTGCTCCTCCCACCCTCTAGAAACTAATAGAGTTTTCTGGAACACGGGTGGGAGCTAGGCAAATAGGCATCATGAATGTACAGTATATGCAGTCTCGGCAAATTACAGGGGAGGAGCCCCTGAGCACGCCGGGATTGGCCTATATATTCAGGGAACATGTGAACTCTGGGTCCTTCCTAGATGATGGAGTGCACCAGCCAGTAGTGAGGCAGGCTTGCCTCCCCTGGCACCTGCTGCCATGCGGCCTCAGGTGGGCAACCTGAAGGCCAGAAGCTAAAGTGGAGTAGTGGCCGTAGTACTTCTAAAGAGCTGACTGAAGGGGAGCCATGCCTGAGAGGATCGGATTGCGACCAAAGATTTAGGGTCCTGGTTTTTTTTTGGCTATCCCTTTGTGCTAGTACATTCAGCCAAGGGTCCAACTGGCTAGTGATCAGAAGAGCTTTGTCTACCTGTCCTTCACTACTACTTTGCCCGTACTCTTTATTCCTACACTGCTATACAGGAGAAGTCTGCCATCGGCTCCCAGCAAAGGGACTTCACCTACTGCTCAATTCTAGATCAGCTAGAGTCCTCAAGTTGTTCATAGTTTTGTTCTGGAGTAGACTGGTCTTTGACGCCATCGAGCTAAAAGTGTGTGCACCTGGCTGCCAAATATACCTTGTGCCTGGCTGCCAGTGCAGAAGCTAGGACTATCTGGGTAAAACTTAAGCGGCTCGTACAGGGGTAGCGCTACATGGGATATATAGACATAGAGGTCTTCTGGGAGGATCCAGCTGGAGCTGCTCAATTACATCCAATTGTTGGGACAAGCTGAGATAGAAGTAGAACTCAGTGGATGGAAATTATCTCCATCCTGGGACTAAATTGGAACAGACGAGGACCAGAAATGACAGACAGGTGGAAAGAGGGGAAGTCTCTCTAATGGAGCCCCAAATGGCAGTTTAGATCAGTTCTAATCCTTCCCCACTTCAATTAAAATTAGAAAACAAGTTTCTGGCTTGACATTTTCAGCAATTTTGCCTCGCAGGTTCTCTCTATAACTCTATAACTGTGCGCCCCCCAATGGAGGCGCCTTGGCAGTCAATGGCAGACCAATCTCAAATACCTTATGCTCTCTCCCTTCCCCCGCTCCCACCATTGTGATCTATGGGACAAATATGACTCTGAACGTGCAATGAATGATTTCTTACCTTTCTCCTCGGCACGGCCGGACTGTGAGCCCTGAAAATAGAAGATAAACCGCTATGTCATTTCTGGAGATTCTGTTCATTATAACAATTCTTATTTCCACAACAACCGATATTTCCAGCAGAGACAACCAATGAGAGCTGAGAATAGAAAATGATTACTGCAAATAACACCCATTAAACAGGAACTGATGCTGGACAGCCGCACTCTTGAAAAATAGCCTTATTTATTGGGAAAATTCACATCAAAATCAAAGATGAAAATCACAGCAGACAAGAGCTGACGTTTCGCACTAACATTAGTGCTTATTCATAACACCCGTTATAGGTTAGTGAATTGAGTCTGTTATGTAAGAGGACCTCCCATGGAAAAAAAAAAAAAAATGGAAGGTTTTTGCCAGCCCCCTGCTCCACAACACAAATACCTTTAACGGAAGGTTTTCCCCCCTTCACAACCAGGTCATTTTTTGCTGTTCAGCACTGCGCTACTTTAACTGCCAATTGCGCGGTCATGCAGCATGGTACCCAAATGACATTTATATCTTTTCTTTCACACAAACAGATTTATTTTGGTGGTATTTGATCACCACTGTGTTTTTTATTTTTTGAGATAAAAAAAAAAAAATTTCTTTTTTTCATAATGTTTTATGCCAAAAATGTCTTCTGCTGCAAAAAAAAAAAAAAAAAAAAAAAAAATCTCAATAAGGATATATTGATTGGTTTGTGTGAAAGTTATAGTGTTTACAGACTATGAGATTTTATACTGGGATTTTATGTATTTATTTTATTACTAGTAATAGTTGTGATCAGTCACTTATATTGGGACTGCAGTGGGTTAGAGTTAGGATTAGGGTTTCCCCTGGAAGAACAAGGTTAGGACTCAGGGATTGGAATAGGGACCACCCCCAAAGGTCAAAGGTCAGCAGGCGTGTCCACCAGAGGTCAAAGGTCAAGAGGTGTGGCTGACCCACCCCCACCAAAGTGTTACGCCTACCCCAACTAAGTCGGGGCATCAGCAAGTTGGGGTATCAGCAAGTCGGGGAAAGCTTTGCAAGTGCGGTGGATAATCTGACACTAACTGATGCTGGGGGGGAACTGACTAACTGCCACAAACATTGATACAATGATCAGTGATAATACTATACACTGTCACTGTACTAATGACACTGGCTGGGAAGAGGTTAAAATCTAGGGGCGATCAAAAGGTATAAATGTGTGCCTAACAAGTGCGTACAGCGTGCTGCTTTTCACTAAGAAGTCCATCGCACAAAAGTTCACGCATGCTCGGAATCAAGAAGATTGCTGGCTATTGAACTTCCTTTTTCTCGGCTCGTCCTACGTTTTGTACATCACCGCGTTCCCATGTTCGTCATTGTTGGCCAACATTTGTGTGACCATGTGTATGCAAGACAAGTTTGAGCCAACATCCTTCCAACAAAAATCCACGGTTTTGTTGGCGGAAATTCTGACCGTGTGTACGCGGCATAAGAGTGCGGCTGTCAAATGCAGCTAAGCGCTCATTCGCAAACGAGTGCTTCTGCTCCTCTAAAAAGCGATCTGAGTGTGTGTTTGACAGGTGGCGAGGAGGTGATATGTTGCCTCCTCACCACTTGATTTAAACCCACGATTGCCATGCAATGCACGCCATTGCGACACGGTAGTACGGCAATTACAGATTTAAAACTGGTGTGAGGAGGCGATGGTGCACTCGGTGATCTTTGACTTCTCCCCATGTTGTTCAGGTAGATCTCCACCTCTTTAAGGTTGCCTACCTCTGGCATAGAGACACCACCAGTATATATCAGAGAATGGGACCAAGATGAGCAGTTTTTTGGTGGAAAAAAAGTTTACAAAAAGGTTTTTCAAATATTTTTGGAGTTGGTGGGCTGGAAAAAAAGAAACTCTTCATTTACTATGGATGGTCCACTTTACAACCCTGGTGCCCTACTTGTTGTGTGGCCCTTGGCAGTCTGTAGTGGGAGCATTAATCTGTTAGTGGACTGTAATCTCATTGATCTCTAGTGGTCCATTATGTGCCCCCATAGTGTCCTACAGCAGGTCTCCATACTCCAACCTCCCCTGTAGCATGTCCACAGGGTCTGACCAGGGGCGGACTGACAACTCATGGGCCCCCCGGGCAATAGGAGATTATGGGGCCCCCAGGCAATAGATTATGGGACCACACAGACACACAGTATACACACACAGAATACACATACACACACTGAAAAGGTACTGGAGAGGCGGGGCAGCTACAATCTTGGGATTTTTAAAAAAACACAGATATTTACATACTGTCCCTGGTTTTATTGAGGCTGGCAACCCTGATGGGGCCCCTTAGTGGCATGGGGCCCACGGGCAGTGCCCCAGTCCCCGAATGGTCAGTCCGCCCCTGTGCCTGACCTTATCCTGTAGTCCTCTGTAATATTAATATGTTTGGTGGCCCCTTGAAGATGTCAGAGGTCACAGATAAAGCCCCCTATTCCTCATTAGTTGACCACCACTGTGCAAACCCAACAATGATCTTCTCTGATTTCCTCCCTTCTGGTCTGTTAAATTTCCCATTGGAAGCATTTTGTTATATCTGTTCAATAAGTACAAAAAATCCCTGTTGATCCTGCCAGAAATCCTGTGAGCCAGAATCAGATATTTTGAGGATCTGCCTTCTTTCCCCCCCAAATTAAGCAGCAGAAGTGTGAAATATACATTGCATTACAACTGACTAATGTTCAGAGTTTAGTTTTCTCGGCCTTCCTCTTTAATGTAGAGGGGGAGGAGGCTTCAATTGCCTCTGATCACTGGGGATCAATACTGATTCAACATGTTTATCTATTTATCTATCTGATCAATCGCCCCCCCCCCCCCCCCCCCCAAAGAGCGGGCAGAGACAGTATCTGCAGACACACATGAGAATATAGGTAGAAGACGTTGGAATCGGGAGACTGTGGCCCCGTGTCTAGGGGCCCCTTCAGATAATTGCAGAGATTTCATGGAAAAAATGTGTTTTTAGTGATACTCCGGCACCCAATTATTATAACGATTATTATACAGGATTTTTATAGCGCCGACAGTTTGCGCAGCGCTTTACAATATAAAGGGGGACAATAAAATTACAACACTCTCTACATCGAGAGGAAAAGAGATGTCATCTCCAAATACGGAAAGGTTTCTTTACAGTAATGCCGTGTACACACGAGCCGACTTCTCGCCGGACTGAACTCAAGGACTTTGACGGAGTTCCCCCGAAACGGACTTGCCTACACACGATCCCACCAAAGTCCGATCGTTTCGAACGTGATGACATATGACCAGAAAAGGAAGTTCAATAGCCAGTAGCCAATAGCTGCCCTTGCGTCGTTTTCGGTCCGTCGGACTAGCATACAGACGAACGTTTTTTTCGATAGGAGTCGAGTCCGTCGGAAAGATTTGAAACATGTTCTATTTCTAAGGTCCGTCAGATTTTGAGACAGAAAAGGTCCGATGAAGCCCACACACGATCGGAATGTCTGACGGATTCGTTCCGTCTGACCTTTTCTGCCGGAAAGTCTGGTTGTGTGTGCGCGGCATAAGATCTGTGAAAATGTGGAATAGACTCCCTCCAGAGGTGGTTCTGGCTGGCTCAGTAGATTGCTATAAGAAAGGTCTGGATTCTTTCCTAAGTGCACATAATATAACTGGGTACTGACATTTATAGGTAAAGGTGATCCAGGGAAAATCCGATTTCCTCTCGGGGGGGATCAGGAAGGAATTTTTTTCCCCTGCTGGAGCAAATTGGAATTTGCTCTGCTGGGGTTTTTCACCTTCCTCTGGATCAACTGTGGGTGAAGGATTGTGTATATGGGATTGTATTTTTTTTTTGGTTGAACTAGATGGACTTGTGTCTTTTATTCAACCTAACTATGTAATACAGTTAAATACAGAAGGAATAAGAGGGCCCTGCTCATGGAGCTTACAATCTAAAGCAGTGGTTCTCAACCCTGTCCTCACGTACCCTCCACCCCTCTCTGCCAATCCCTCCACTGACCTCCATGTTTGCAGGTTTTCCTTGATCTTGCACAGGTGCTTTAAATCAGAGTCAATGGCTTGGTATTTTGGACAACTATTTTATATAAGAGAAATTCCAAAAACATGGCCTGTTGGGGGTAGTTGAGGACGGGGGTTGAGAACCACTGATCTAAAGGAAGGGGGAGGTGTGATAGGATGGAGGTGGCTGAAGTACAATTTTTAGGTGGGGGTGGGGTTGGCTCTCCCTCAGTCCACCTGTCCTTATTTATCCATCAGAATGCATGTGCCTCCGCTGTGGGGACACTTATACTTTAGTGTTAGGACCTCAGATATCAGGGTGACGTGACGTGGCTCTGTGGCTTACGCATGCGTTTGCAAATGCGTGTGGACTAAACCCCTGTTTTTAACGCAGACTGTTAGACAGGTATATTCGGTTGTCTGCGAGCTGGTTGGTAAGTAGGCTTGGGTTTTTTTCCTGGGCATTCCCCAGGCTTTGTTGTTCCATGAATAAATTAGTTTTCAAGGATTGCCTAAAACCAAACAGGGCAGGAGCTGACCAGACATTCCAGAGGGAGTTCCAGAGGATGGAAGAGGCTCTGGAGAAGTGCTGGAGGCGAGCGTGGGAGGTAACAAGGGGGCTAGAGCAGGAGGTCCTGGGAGGAACGAAGAGGACAATTTTGGCGATATCTGTAGGTCAGTGTTTTAGCTGGCGGCGATGGCTTTGTATGTTGTGGTTAGTATTTTAAATTGAATGCGTTGGGCTAGTGGAGGCCAGTGAAGAGATTGGCAGAGAGAGGTGGAGAACACTGAATGGAGACCAGTGGAAGGATTGGCAGAGAGGGGTGAAGGATACTAAATGGAGGCAAGTTGAGGAATTGGCAGAGAGGGGTGGAGGATACTAAATGGAGGCCAGTGGAGGGATTAGCAGAGAGGGGTGGAGAACACTGAATGGAGGCCAGTGGAAGGATTGGCAGAGAGGGGTGGAGGATACTAAATGGAGGCCAGTGAAGAGATTGGCAGAGAGGGGTGGAAAACACTGAATGGAGTCCAGGGGAGGGATTAGCAGAGAGGGGTGGAGGACACTGGATGGAGTCCAGGGGAGGGATTAGCAGAGATGGGTGGAGGACACTGAATGGAGGCCAGTGGAGGGATTGGCAGTGAGGGGTGGAGGACACTGAATGGAGGCCAGTGGAGGGATTGGCAGAGAGGGGTGGAGGACACTGAATGGAGGCCAGTGGAGGGATTGGCAGTGAGGGGTGGAGGACACTGAATGGAGGTCAGTGGAGGGATTGGCAGAGAGGGGTGGGGGACACTGAATGGAGGTCAGTGGAGGGATTGGCAGAGAGGGGTGGGGGACACTGAATGTAGGCCAGTGGAAGGATTGGCAGGGAGGGGTGGGGGACACTGAATGGAGGTCAGTGGAGGGATTGGCAGAGAGGGGTGGGGGACACTGAATGGAGGTCAGTGGAGGGATTGGCAGGGAGGGGTGGGGGACACTGAATGGAGGTCAGTGGAGAGATTGGCAGAGAGGGGTGGGGGACACTGAATGGAGGTCAGTGGAGGGATTGGCAGAGAAGGGTGGGGGACACTGAATGGAGGTCAGTGGAGGGATTGACAGGGAGGGGTGGAGGACACTGAATGGAGGTCAGTGGAGGGATTGGCAGAGAGGGGTGAAGGACACTAAATGGAGTTGAGGGATTGGCAGAGAGTCACATATTGGTTAGTAAGGTGTATAAGCCTGGCAGCAGCATTCATAATAGACTAAAGGGGGAATAGCCTGTGTAAAAGTCGGCCAATGAGGAGGGAGTTGCAGTAGTCAAGATGAGAGATAACCAAGCAGTGGATAAGTTATTTTGTGGTGTTGTTAGTCAGGAAGGGGTGAATTTAGCCAGTGATTGGCCCAAAGGAGAGGTCAGAATCTAGGATTACACCCAGCACCCTGGCATGATTGGAGAGACCAATGGTTGTGCCGTTGATCTCGATGGATACACAATTCTGAATCCCCAATATGGAGCTGGTCTCCAGCTAATTTACTTACAGTGGCTAATTCCGGTATATTCTCCGGAGTGTTCGGACTCTCAGTATTCGGCAGTGAGACATTCAGAGGTATTTCTTCCCCATTGGGCAGTTTCAGCAGATGGCTCCCTTTCTGGAGGACTCGATCCCGGGCTGGAAGACAAGGAGAACCATGATGAGGATTTTCTACAGGAATGTCACCAGTCACATGACCAAATATGTCCGAAGGGCTGTGCGTCAGGTGGGCCGCCCCCAAATTAGGATAACCGTGCCACCCCATAGGACCACACACCTCCTCATGGTGTCACAGCTCCACCCACATCATTAAATACCAGACCTTTACCTTTGATGAGGGCCCAGCATGCATGTCAAAGTGGACCCCGTGAAAAAAAAAAATGGCATGACCCCCTAAAATTCTATAACAGACCCTTGGGGTTAAGTATGACTTTTAAGCAATAACACAGGAATCTGGCATGCATGTCAAGGGGGACCCAAGGCAAAAAAAAAAAAAAGGGCGTTGCTTCACCTGCAAATTCCCACGTTGATGAGGACAAGGGCCTTATCCCCATAACCCTTGCCTGATGGGGTTGTGGGGGTCCCTGCCATTAAAATGTAAAGAAACGGGGTTCCCCCGAGTGAAGTCAATGACCAGAATATGGATATATTTAGTCAGTGATGTCACCTGGAAGACCCGCCCCCTGTGCTACATATTTGGTGGTGGGGAATAGAGCTGAAGTGGTGGGATCAGACGTTTCGGTGGTTGGAGGGTTTTTTCTTTTGGTGGGTTATCAGTCATCATGACGTGGATCTACATCACTGGATTGTCATTGGAAATACATCGCGGGATTTTTTTTTTGTGGGTCTTTTTATTGAAGGACTTTGTGTCTGTTAATTTAATGTTTACATTTTAATTGGGAATGATTAGGGGCACTTTGAGGGGGGGGGGGGGGTAGCTGGTATCTGAGGACCCTCTTACTATTAAAAGTTGGCTTCCAGATTCCAATAAGATCCCCACAACCAGAAGACCAGGGTTCTGGGAAAGAGGCCCTTGTCCTCATCAATATGTGGGCAGACTGCTTTGCGAGACCCCCCCCATCCTTAGGGCATGTGGCCTGGTATGGTTCAGGGGGGAAAGGGGCGCAACATGCATACCCCTTCTCTTTCATGGCCTGCAAGGTTGCTTTTATTAAGGGTCTGGTATGGATTTTTTGGGGGGACCCCATTCTTTTTATTCTTGTGTTATTGCTTGTGGTTCCCCCTTCAGATTTATACCAGACCCCCAAGGGTTAGGCATGGAATTTGGGGGCGACTCCATGCCATTTTCTTTTGCATGAAGTCCTTCTTGACATCCATGCTAGACCCTCATCAAGGATAAGGGTCTGGTATGTATTGTTTAGGGGGAAACCCACACCATTTTGTTTTTTTGTGTGGGGTTCCCTTATTAGCATCTACACCCACCAACCACTTTATTATGCCCCCCCTGCTAGTAGCGGGTTGGACCCCCTTTGGCCTTCATTCTTGGTGGCATAGATACAACAAGGTGTTGAAAACCTTCCTCAGAGATTTTCCTCCATAGTGACCGGATAACATCACACAGTTGCTGCAGATTTGTCGGCTGCACATCCAAGATACCAATCTCCCATTCCACCACATCCCAAAGGTGCTCTATTGTATGAGGTGTGGTGAGTGTGGAGGCCATTGGAGTACAATGACCTCATTGTCCAGTGGTGAGATGATCGGAGCTTTGTGACATGGTGCATTATCCTGCTGGAAGTAGCCATCAGAAGATGGGGACACTGTAGTCATAAAGGGATGGACATGGTCAGCAACAATACTCAGGTACCTCATCCCCCACACCATTACACCCCCACCACCAGCCTGAACCGGTGATACCCCATCCCCCACACCATTACACCCCCACCACCAGCCTGAACCGGTGATATCCCATCCCCCACACCATTACACCCCCACCACCAGCCTGAACCGGTGATATCCCATCCCCCACACCATTACACCCCCACCACCAACCTGAACTGGTGATATCCCATCCCCCACACCATTACACCCCCACCACCATCCTGAACCAGTGATCTCCCATCCCCCACACCATTACACCCCCACCACCAGCCTGAACCGGTGATATCCCATCCCCCACACCATTACACCCCCACCACCAGCCTGAACCGGTGATATCCCATCCCCCACACCATTACACCCCCACCACCATCCTGAACCAGTGATCTCCCATCCCCCACACCATTACACCCCCACCACCAGCCTGAACCGGTGATACCCCATCCCCCACACCATTACACTCCCACCACCAGCCTGAACTGGTGATATCCCAACCCCCACACCATTACTTCCCACCACCAGCCTGAACCGGTGATATCCCATCCCCCACACCATTACACCCCCACCACCAGCCTGAACCGGTGATATCCCATCCCCCACACCATTACACCCCCACCACCAGCCTGAACCGGTGATAAAAGGCAGGATGGATGCATGCGCCAAATTCTGACCCCACCAAGGCATTTTCCTCCACACAACTGCCGCTCACTGGATATTTTCTCTTTTTCCCACCATTCTCTGTAAGCCCAAGAGATGGATGTGTGTGAAAATCCCAGAAATACTCAGAGCAGCCCGTCTGCCACCAACAACCATGCCACGTTCAAAGTCACCGACATCCCCTTTCTTTCCCATTCTGATGCTCGGTTTGAACTTCAGCAAATCATCTTCACCACACCTAGATGCCTAAATGCATTGAGTTGCTACCATGTGATTGGCTGATTAGCAATTTGTGTTACCGAGCAACTGAACAGGTGTACCTAATAAAGTGTCCGGTGAGTGGATATCAGCCCCTCATCTGGGATCTCCAGCCACTTGGTGTAGAAACAGAATGAAGCGGCGGGGAAGTGTCCTTCACCAGCCATGTATACACCTTCCAATGTCAGTGTTGTTGGAGGAGGAGGTTGTGTACATCAGAGGAGCCCCTTCAGAGGCCGAGTCACCCCCTCCCCCAGACTTGTTATTGATTGGAGTTTTGCATTTTTAACGTTTCACTATAAGAAATACTAAAATCTCTGCTCAACACCAAAGGAGTTATTTAGAAATGTCCCCCAGGGCAGTGCCCAGCCCCCCATGCCATTTGTTTGACAATCTCTATTTATCTAGAAAATGGCAGAACTGATTTATTGGCTCCCATTGACTTTAATGATTTTGGATTTGGCACCTGAACTTTAGTTGTGTTCTGTGAACCCGACCCAACCGAACCAACCCAACCCAACCCAATCCAATCCAACCGATCCAACCGATCCAACCAAAGTGTGTTCACTAAGGATGAGCTCCGGCGTGTTCGCATGCTGCACGTGCCGATCCCGCCAGGAAGTCGGCACGGCGCAGCGCTAATCACAGGCAGTGAGACATTTCCCGAGCTCTGCAGCCACACATCGGGAAATGTCTCACTGCCTGTGATTAGCGCTGCGCCGTGCCGACTTCCTGGCGGGATCGGCACGTGCAGCATGCGAACACGCCGGAGCTCATCCTTAGTGTTCACCCTATCCCTGCCAGGCAATTCCCTGAGGGAGCTCAGCAATGGACTCTTCACATTCCTCTCCTCTAAATATCAACCCGGAATTTCCCGAAACAAATATCTTGTATGAGTCACAGAAGGTGAAACTAAGACTTTCCATTCTATCCGGAGGAGACAACAAGTGACACCCACATCATCACCTGACACCTCCGATACAACAACCACCGTCACCTGTACAGGGATAGGCAACACACATACCAGAAATGTCAGATACTACTTACCTCCCTCCTCCTTGAAGTGTATGAGGATCCCCCTCCAGTCCTCAGTACTTACCTCCCTCCTCCTTGTAGTGTATGAGGATCCCCCTCCAGTCCTCAGTACTTACCTCCCTCCTCCTTGTAGTGTATGAGGATCCCCTCCAGTCCTCAGTACTTACCTCCCTCCTCCTTGTAGTGTATGAGGATCTCCCTCCAGTCCTCAGTACTTACCTCCCTCCTCCTTGTAGTGTATGAGGATCCCCTCCAGTCCTCAGTACTTACCTCCCTCCTCCTTGTAGTGTATGAGGATCTCCCTCCAGTCCTCAGTACTTACCTCCCTCCTCCTTGTAGTGTATGAGGATCTCCCTCCAGTCCTCAGTACTTACCTCCCTCCTCCTTGTAATGTATGAGGATCTCCTCCAGTCCTCAGTACTTACCTCCCTCCTCCTTGTAGTGTATGAGGATCCCCTCCAGTCCTCAGTACTTACCTCCCTCCTCCTTGTAGTGTATGAGGATCTCCCTCCAGTCCTCAGTACTTACCTCCCTCCTCCTTGTAGTGTATGAGGATCTCCCTCCAGTCCTCAGTACTTACCTCCCTCCTCCTTGTAATGTATGAGGATCTCCTCCAGTCCTCAGTACTTACCTCCCTCCTCCTTGTAGTGTATGAGGATCTCCTCCAGTCCTCAGTACTTACCTCCCTCCTCCTTGTAGTGTATGAGGATCTCCCTCCAGTCCTCAGTACTTACCTCCCTCCTCCTTGTAGTGTATGAGGATCTCCCTCCAGTCCTCAGTACTTACCTCCCTCCTCCTTGTAGTGTATGAGGATCCCCTCCAGTCCTCAGTACTTACCTCCCTCCTCCTTGTAGTGTATGAGAATCCCCTCCAGTCCTCAGTACTTACCTCCCTCCTCCTTGTAGTGTATGAGGATCTCCTCCAGTCCTCAGTACTTACCTCCCTCCTCCTTGTAGTGTATGAGGATCCCCTCCAGTCCTCAGTACTTACCACCCTCCTCCTTGTAGTGTATGAGGATCCCCTCCAGTCCTCAGTACTTATCTGCCTCCTCTTGCTAAAGTATAATGACCCCCAGTACCTACCTTCCTCCTATTTAACGTGTATGAGGATCCCTCCCAATCCTCTTACTTATACTATATATACACACAAGACCCTTTTATTGCTCCCCAGTACCTACCTTCCTCCTCCTTGAAGTGTATGAGGATGTATCCCCGGGTGCAGTCGGTGTCTCGGATCTCACATTCTCCTCCATTAGATTCGTTCCTCTTCTGGAAATACAGCAGAAGTTTATTTTTTAGTTTCTTCAGCCTCTGGGGGTCGTCACCCCACTGGAGGGAGACGGGGTACAGGTACTGGGGGTCACCCATTGCTCTGGCAGTGACAGCTCCTTCTTCCGGGGGGAAGGTATATATATTGAGACGTATGTTGTGTCCTCTGGGTGTGGGGAGGGAATGGCTCCGAGCTCTTTACTTTCTGTTTCATTTCTCCCTCTCACTTCTATGTCTCCTCCTATTCAGGGAAAGTCCCTCCACATACTCAGCACTTTATATACACAATACTCAGCACTACATACAATACTCAGCTCTGTACACTGAATACTCGGCTCTTTACATACAATACTCAGCTCTGTACATACAATACTCGGCTCTGTACACTGAATACTCAGCTCTGTACACAGCACTATACATAGAATACTCAGCTCTGTACACAGGCTGGACACCGAATACTCAGCCCTGTACACAGGCTGTACACTGAATACTCAGCACTATACATAGAATACTCAGCACTACATACAATACTCAGCACTGCACATAGAATACTCAGCACTACATACAATACTCAGCTCTGTACACAGGCTGTACACTGAATACTCAGCTCTGTACATAGAATACTCAGCTCTGTACACAGGCTGTACACTGAATACTCAGCTCTGTACATAGAATACTCAGCTCTGTACACAGGCTGTACACTGAATACTCAGCTCTGTACACAGGCTGTACACTGAATACTCAGCTCTGTACACAGGCTGTACACTGAATACTCAGCTCTGTACATAGAATACTCAGCTCTGTACACAGGCTGTACACTGAATACTCAGCTCTGTACATAGAATACTCAGCTCTGTACACAGGCTGTACACTGAATACTCAGCTCTGTACACAGGCTGTACACTGAATACTCAGCTCTGTACACAGGCTGTACACTGAATACTCAGCTCTGTACATAGAATACTCAGCTCTGTACACAGGCTGTACACTGAATACTCAGCTCTGTACATAGAATACTCAGCTCTGTACACAGGCTGTACACTGAATACTCAGCTCTGTACATAGAATACTCAGCTCTGTACACAGGCTGTACACTGAATACTCAGCTCTGTACACAGGCTGGACACTGAATACTCAGCTCTGTACATAGAATACTCAGCACTGCACACAGGCTGGACACTGACTCAGCGCTGTACACAAGTGACTCTGTAGATTGTTTTAAAAATAAAAAGAGGGGGGTAGGTAGGATTGTGTGCAGGGAGGGGTTAGGACATGCAGGGAGGGGTTAGGACATGCAGGGAGGGGTTAGGACATGCAGGGAGGGGTTCTGTTTGTTTTTCTCTTGATTGAACTAGATTGACTTGTGACTTTTTTCAGCCCAACTATGTAACCAGCAGACAATTCACGAGGGATACAAAGTAACAATTTATCTATTATAAGAAACATGTAACAAATAACACACACAGACCTCCGTTTGTTTTTACTTTATTTTTATGGAAGGTGTCTATTTGACTTTATTTTCATAAACACACAAAGAGAAAAATATAACAATGGAAAGGAACAGAAAAAAAAGGAAAAATGACAGAAATTGCATTGAAAGCAGATAAAAGTAAAGCACCCGGAAGGCATATAACATTTCCAACTCCCAGGGGCTATAAACAGCCCAATATCCAGAGAGATATATGTGCCAAATCCCCAGTACACATTCATCCACACACACACATAGAACACACACACACACATAGAACACACACACATAGAACACACACACACACATAGAACACACACACATAGAACACACACACACACATAGAACACACACACATAGAACACACACACACACATAGAACACACACACATAGAACACACACACACACATATAGAACACACATATAGTAGAACACACACATATAGAACACACATATAGTAGAACACACACATATAGAACACACATATAGTAGAACACACACATATAGAACACACATATAGTAGAACACACACATATAGAACACACATATAGTAGAACACACACATATAGAACACACATATAGTAGAACACACACATATAGAACACACATATAGTAGAACACACACATATAGAACACACACATATAGAACACACACATATAGAACACACATATATAGAACACACATATATAGAACACATATACCTGCGCCAATATCCCAACATATAGGTCACAGTAGATAATTGAAACAATAGAGAGTTGTACATCCAGGCTATGTTTACACTGATCCAACATGGAAGTCACACGACTTCCGATCTGACTTTGGCCTGCGACTTCAATGAACTGGATCTGACTTTGAGATGATTGCGAATTGTCCTTTGACCAATCAAAACAATTCCTTTGCTTCTGGTATGGAAAACCTCACGCTAAATTAAAAAAAAAAAAAGGCGTGGGGCCCCCCCCCCGATCCATACCAGGCTCTTTGAGTCTGGTATGGATCTTAAAGGGGAACCCCATGGCAAAAAAAAAAAGGCGTGGGGTTCACCCCCAAGACCATACCAGACGCTTCAGTCTTGTAGGGATTTTGAGGGGAAACCCCACACCAAAAATTAATGGTGTAGGGTCCCACCCAGATCCATGCCAGGCCTTTCGGTCTGGTATGGATCTTAAAGGGAAGCCCCACACCAAAAAAAATGGCGTCCCCCCAAAATCCAGACCACACCATTATCTGAGCATGCAGCCTGGTAGGTCAGAAAGGGGGGAGGGATGAGCGAGTGGCACCCCCCCCCTCCTGGACCATAGCAGGCCACATGCTTTCAACATTGGGCTCTGCACCCCCCCTCCACCCAAAGCACCTTATCCCCATTTTGATAGAGACAAGGGCCTTTTCCCCACAACCCTAGCCAGTGGTTGTATGGGTCTGTGGGCAGGAGGCTTATCGGAATCTGAAAGCCCCATTTAAGAAAGGGCCCCCCTATGTGAATAAGTATTTGGTATCAGCAAAGGGAGAAGACATCACTGGATGGAGAAGACCAGAGGAAGAAGACATCAGCAGAGGGAGAAGAACCAGAGGAAGAGGACATCGGTGGCGGTACCAGAGAAAGAAGACACATTGGAGTTACGTTGGGGGACATTCTTCATTTTTAATAAAGGACTTGTCAAAAACCGTCTCTTATTTTTTGGAACACTACACTGCTTTTTTATGGGTGAATGGGTAGGGGTACAATGTACCTGTGACAGACTCACCCGGGACAGAGGCTTTTGGAGGGGACTGAATCCTAGCCTCTTGCCTACCGATTATGGGCCCATGGCATTTGGGGGAACGGTGCACTTTGTGAGCTGTATGCCTGGGGACCCTTGAGGTGTTGTTACTTTGGATTCGGGTCCTTGTCCCCCAGGACACACAGACTCTGGGGACCCTGAATTTGCCATATTAGAAATAGTGACTGATTCATACTGTTGGGACATACTGTGAGGAGATGCTAATATCATCAATTCCAGCCACCTGTCTGTTATCCTCTATAATGTAAATGAGTCTAGTCTGGTTTACCACAGCTTCTAAGAGTATTCCACACATTGTTGCTTGTGCTAATTAACCCTGAAATTGTATGAAGGAGTTCTGTATAGTCAGTGAGCTAGGAGACGTAAAGTCTTACCCTGAAAGGTCATATCTCCGAGTCACCTAGTCTGGGTCAATGATTAGATAACTAGCTCATGTTAATTAGGTTCTGGGTACAGTTTTATTGTAAGCCTGCTGTATATATTTGTGTGTCATCTCAAATAAAACAGTTCATGTTAGCAGCTAAACAAGTGTTGTCCTGTTTTGTGCTTGTGAGTGGTTGGAATATCTGATATCTATATTCAGACTGGGAGGAAGTGCTATACTGATGGAAGCACTCAAGCGGAGTGGGGGATAGGATCCGTTACAGTACCCATACACATTCACATAGGGGGGCCCCTCTCTTGAAGGGGGCTTCCAGATTCCGATAATCCCCCTGCCCGCAGACTGCCACAGCCACTGCCCAGGGTTATCAGGAAGAGGCCCTTGTTCATATGAACATGGGGTCAAGGTGCTTTGGGGTGGGGGGGTTATGTGGAGGGCATGTGGCCTGATATGGTCCAGGATGTGGGGAATTCGTCCCCCCTCCCCATTCCTGACTTGCCGGGCTGCATGCTTAGATCAGGGTCTAGTACGGGTTTTGGGGGGACACCCCGTGGTTTTTTTTTTTTTTTGAGCCATCAGCTGTGACTGGGCTTTCCCGCTGACACCTGAAATGTAAACATGCCAGCAATAGAAAATTTAAAAAAAACTGCATGACCCCCCAATCCATACGAGGCCCTTAGGGTCTGGTATGGATTTTAAGGGGGACTCTTATCCAAGCATGCAGCCCAGCAGGCCCCCAAACCATACCAGGCCACATACCCTCAACATGGGGGGTGTTTTCAACATGACTTTAGCGGATGACCCCACCCCCCTTGTGACTTCACCGAACGGGGCATGGCGAGTCGATGATGTCACAAGGGGGCGGGTTCACTCACTGACATCATTTGGTGACTCTGCCCCTTGGCTGTTTAGGAAATGTCAGACGGCAGAGCGGGCAGTTGGCAGGAGCGTGTGATGAGACCGGAGTTTTTTTTTCTTCTTTTTTTCGGGTCCAGCAATGGCAGCGGGTGTTGTGAATAACCATGGATCTACAGCGGGGGGGGGGCATTTATTTATTTTTAATAAAGGAATTTTCGAAAACTCTTGTAATGTCTTTATTCACTTTTTAGACTTTTGGGTAGGGGTACTCATTCACATGGGCGACCCCCAAAGCATCCCTGCATGTGGCCTGGTATGGTTCGGGGGGGCACTCGCTCGTCCCCCCTCCCCTTTCCTGGCCTGCCGGGCTACATGCTCAGATAAGGGTCCCCTTAAATCCTTCGGGGTCTGGTATGGATTGGGGGGGGGGGCTACGCTGTTTTTCTTCTGAATTTTCTATTGCCGGCATTCTTTTATTTACATTAATCTGTCAGTGGGGAATCCCGCTGACAGCTGATGACTCATCGGTTGTTACTGACGCAGCGACCGGCTTCCCGGCCCCCTCCTTAGCAACCAGCTATTCTTCACACAGAATTCAAATCGGTGGATCATTTTTCGACCAATCCAAATTCGATTTGTTCAGGAAATTTGGAATTTGTTAGAAAACGGATAAACAAAACTAAATTCGTTATTATTTCATTCGGAGATTTGGATACATCGGGATCTCTGAATAACCCAAAATTTGTCCGAATTTACATTTGGACCAAAACGAATTGCACATGTCTGGAAATGAGTAGGGAGGTTTAGCAGAGATTGTGGAAGATCTCAGCCTGTAATGCCCTTCCTCCAGAAGAAGCAGGCAGTGTAGACAAAAAAAAAAATTGATCTAACATCTCCTAAAACACAGGGGCCCCTGCTATAGACGGAGCACAGCCCCTCCTCCCTCCTTTGTGTATGGAGGGCACTGGACATCCTCCACTAAGGTAAGCCACTGACTACATTGTGCTCAGCCCAGCTTACCTTCTCCTGGTAGACTGAAGTCCCTCCCACACTGCTTACTCCTCCCTCTCCTGCCCGCTCCAGCTGCCAGCATCTCCTGTTGTAATGTCAAATAAGGGGCACTGGGAGAGGGGGGCAGGTAGAGGGCCTTTTCCATTGGCTGAGGAGGCAGCTGAGAGGAGGAGCAACTATAGCCTCTGGATTTTTAGAGATGCTGCACAATTAGCAATCTTGGTGATTAGGGTGTGCCCAGGCACACCCGGCACACCCCCTGGGCATGCCTATGGCAATGGGAATTTATAAAAGGGGGTTGGCCCCAGCCACCTGAAGTAGAAAGTAGTTAGCAACTTGGTGGGTTCCGGATAGGAAAACAATTCTTCTAGTGGAGATTCCATGAGCTCTAGAGTCAAAGTTCTAAACTGCGCCGGACGGCATGACGAAACAAATGGTATTTATAAAAGAATTTATTATCTGCGCCGTGATAAGCATTTCTATTTATAGTCCAATCTTTTCTATTCAAGTTTTCAGATAACAGCAACAAATTCTTCTGATGGGAGGTAAAGTTATCATCTTACCGGTCACCTGGATACATAGGAAGTTATAATAAATGTAGATCTACAAAATACGGCTTAAAGTGGTTCTAAAGGCAGAAAGTTTTTTCTTACCTTAACCACTTGCCACTTGGTGATTGTAATGGAAATTTGTAATTTCTGTATATAATTGTATTGTATTTTGTATGTATTGCACTCTGCCCTCACTGTGCACAAGGCACTAATAATGTTTTCAGTAAATGTTTACATTCTTTCGAGTCCTGATTAGAATTAGCCTGCCTATGTAACGCCCCTTGTTACGATAAACCTACAATTGTAATATTAATGTGATACCTACGTAATCATGTGCATAAAAACCTTCAATTGCGTCATAATAAAGCAGAACAGTAATTTGGAAAGATGCTGAGCGTATCTTTTGTGTCTGTTCCCTACTGCAGTAGTTATTATTAATTTGGAACCACTAATCAATATGAGGATAGGAGTTGCCTATCATCAATTCAACCGAGTCAGCATGGCGAGCCAGCCAGGAGGGGATTCCAGGTGACCCTGAGTATCCGAAACGAGGAGCTTGAGACGATCCGGGAATTTCTGATAATCAGCCGGCTGAGGTAAGCCTTTTGCTTACATTTGAGTTATCAGACTTCCTTGATCGGTAAGGCATTTTCGGGACAAAGGGTACCTATTTTACTCCCCTTAATCGAACTGTATTGATTGGTGGTTATATGTTATGTTGTCCCTGTCTACTGTCCATCGGAGTGTTATAAATAAGAAAGGGAAGAATAGTGCTGTTTACAGGTATATGTAGTACATCTGCTAGATAAAGTAGTTTAGAGGCAAGAGGGTATAGGCACAAGTAGAGAAGAGAGAAGACTGGCCAGTCATTATGGGCATTGAATTAAGTAAGGGAATGAAGGGTAAGAGACCCTCAAAAATGCCCAGCGCAAGAGAAGCGCTATATATGAACCGAAGGTGCGGTTCCGCCTATACTGAGCCCCTAGATTAATGGTTAGAGTGGACAGGGATCCACATTGGGTAACTGGGTTACCAAGGTCCACAGGGACTAAGAATCGTGCAGAGTAAATAGCTAAAGAAACAGTTATCTATGTGAGCAGGATGGATCAAGGGTGACAATAACACTAGACAGAAAGGGACATTTTCATGTTAAGTTGTGGGATGAATTTGGGATCAGGCACTACAACTAGTAAAAGTCAGAAACAGAGAAATGAGAGGTAAAACAGAATACTTTATATGTTGTCAGAGAGGGAAGATGGGATGAGCACTCTGGCTCCCCATCTGATCATAGAAGCTAGATATAAAAGTTATTTAAACAAAATAAGGAAAGCAGAATTTAGGCAGGGAAATATTAAAGAGTTAAAAGAAAGTGAGAGAATGATATGCATGTGTTGTGCACAAATGGGAAAAATGTAAGCGATTTTAGAGAGATATTGGTGTGTGTGCGAATGCTGGGACCTTTAGTTCTATTGCTTGTGTGTGTCATGTACGCAGATGTGACCCCCTCCTTTGTGCTCTCATGAAAGAAATGTGGCTGGGATGAGAGGTCAGTGATAAGCTGGAAGGACACCATTGCCAAGTTCTGTTTTTTAGACAAAACATTTATAACAAAATGTGCCGGGTTAACGAATCTAATGGTAAACAATGTGATCACAATTATTTTGAATCTGTTTTCCAAACATGGTAAAATGAAGGTTACATTTAACCGTGTATTACACACATTGAATATCCTTTGATAGTGGAAACAGTGCATTTAAAAAAGGGAAATTAAGTAAAATTAAGTAGTAATGAGTATTCATTTCTAATATGAGTTTAACAATTTTATTAATAATATAGATATAATGAAACTGGTTTAGACAACCTTTGGTTGGAAATGAAATCCAGGTTATTGGGGAAATTTGTAAAAATGGGATTAGTTTAGATTAAGATAACAATTTTGTAATTTTACATTTATATAATAAGCCCTTATTGAGAGAAAAAAAGATTAAGATGAGGTTGTTATTTTGAATAAAGCTGACATAATATTTAACAAAGCCAAGATGAATGGGATACATAAGAAGTTTTTCTACAAAAATGAAATTTCAAGGTTCTTGATAATAACTTGATGTGCGGTCCATGATGTGAGAGTTGTTATAAATAAAATGTAAATATAACAGACCCGTCACATCAAGTCCACACACCCTGTTAGGATAGATGTCACCTGCAGCCAGTTGTTTTATAGTTTTTGATGCTTTCTGGTCCATCATACAGATTGGTCCTTTTGTTTTTATTTATTTTTATTTTTGAAATCCAAAGCAGAATGTGTGGATTGTGAAATGATGTGCCCCTTTTTCTTGTAAAGTACTGTGGTATAAGCAGAAGAATATTTTGGATTTATGGGCATCTCTCCATGACCGCAGGGTATTGTTATCATTTATTATAATATTGCCAGGAAGAAGTTGTCTTTTGAAACATGAAACTGGAGTTCTTACACAAACAGTGTGATAGAAAACAAGCCATTGTAATATATTTATGCAAGCTGGACCCAGTAATGAAGGGTTCACCCCGATATATCAGAGCTGTAGCTTTTATGCAAAGGTGCTATTAGACAAAGTTAGATATTGTTTTGGTCAATGGTCCGACATTCTGTGCAGCAAATTTACAGCTAACTAAATGTTTGTCTAATGAAAGGTTTAAAATATGAGTTTGTTTATGTACAAATCTAACAATGAAAAATGCGTACATTTATTCAAAAGAAAGGAAAAGACACATGTGTTAAATTGATGGTGTAGGAATCAGCTGCTGTGAGCCCAGTGCAGGACACACTCCCTGAAGACCCAGATATTTAATTTTTTGTAGATTTGAGTATGCAGTTTATCACCCAGAAGGATATTCTGTATTCAAAGTCATTGGATCCTTTTTCCCCAGCTCAAGAAACAGAGCTCCATGTTTTAGCAAAGCCTGTGAGCTATAAAAAGTGTATATTTATATAGATAGTCAAGATATAGAGAGCTTTTGGTTCCATTTAAAGGGCCAGAAGTTTGTTTTTACTTCGGCAGGTAAACCAATAAAGCATGCTAAGTTAATTTGATTGGCTGTTTTCAGCCTTCCAGGTTCTTGCTGAGGTAGCCATATTAACTTTCACACATGGAAGCAGACCAGGTGACTAAGGATGCTGCATTTACAGCCCCGGACACTTGATGGGTCTGTGCAACTCACAGATTCCACCCTAGTTCTGGCCCAGTATAGCTGGGATTAATAATTCAACTTTAAGGACCCCAGAACGAGAAGAACAAGTGGTCCACAGGGGGCAACTTCTTATGAAACAGGACTTTGGAAAAGGTGATCATTTATGTCTGCCAGCCACTCTTTTCCCTTCAGCTTGACACATGGACCGTGTCATCAGTCACAAGCAGTTATGGCTGCCTTAGTAAATGAGCATGGGATAGAGCCAGGGTTCTCCACAGTTGTTTTTATAACACACCACTTCTTGTTTTACCTGTTACCAAAGGTGTTACCAAAAGCTGAACATCCCTCCCAGAGATTACATAAAAGATATATCCAGATGCCCAAGTCAGGATCTTACGAGTATGCATTTTGTCTGTATGGACATGTTTTTTGGATGTCCAGTGGCAAATGCTACTGCAAAGGCCACAGTAAAAAGTGTTATCAGAAGTAGTTTGTAAGTACAGAGTGCCAGGGAGTACAGAGAGTAACAGAGGAAATAATTTTTTATAGGAGAGTCCTTACTAGAAGTTTTGAGGTTTTATTTTTACACCCCCTACTGTCTACAATGTATCAAACAAAGTAGAGTAAGAAACTAGAAAACTTTTGCCTGAATGTTTTCTTATATTTTATGAAGCCCCTAAGGGGGATGTTGGACTCTCTCCCTATGGGATTTGGTTTGGGAGTGTGTTACTCACTTATATTTTGTCTCAGCAGCTGAAGTCCTTCATTCGGAGCTCATAGAGAATGTTGCTGATCTTTTAAGGTTTTTGACAAACTCATTTATGTGTTTTCTCCCCAATTCCAGATCCTAAAAGTTTGGAAGGATCTAAAACTAAAGCCAGGTGACTTTTGGATTGTTAAGAGACATTTATATATAAGGAAATGTTTGGAGACTCAATACAGCATCTATTTCATGTACAGTTTTTGCAAAACTTGAAGGAAAAGTCACCTGGATCCACACCAGACACTGCAAAAATGACTAAATTAAAGAAATCTCTGTGTTTGATTTGTTTCCCTCTTGTGATCACAGTCTAGGGTACTTTTTGATTAAATTACTTTAATTGTAAGGGATATATATATATATTTGAAAAGTAGTTTAGCCATGTTGAAGTCATATCTTGTCTTTTGTACGTCTTCCATTTTATGTAGAATTGTCTGTGTTTACATATGCTGATAAGTCAGCATGCCAACAATTAAGCTAGAAGGCCATTCTGGCCACAGGAGTGTACAGCCAGTACTCTGTAAATATGTCTTATCAATCATTTGTTTTTCACAATGAAAAGTCATTTGGTAATGAAAAAGTTGCTCAGCTATTATTTTCTCCACAATGGAGTTTTTTTTTTTTGCCTCTTTGGCCAGGACTACCTCCACCTAAGCGTGTGGAGGTTCCAGGTTAAAGGTGATAGCAGGTATGGTTAGTGATCAAAATATTGATCAAAAGAGGGGAGACTGTAATGGAAATTTGTAATTTCTGTATATAATTGTATTGTATTTTGTATGTATTGCACTCTGCCCTCACTGTGCACAAGGCACTAATAATGTTTTCAGTAAATGTTTACATTCTTTCGAGTCCTGATTAGAATTAGCCTGCCTATGTAACGCCCCTTGTTACGATAAACCTACAATTGTAATATTAATGTGATACCTACGTAATCATGTGCATAAAAACCTTCAATTGCGTCATAATAAAGCAGAACAGTAATTTGGAAAGATGCTGAGCGTATCTTTTGTGTCTGTTCCCTACTGCAGTAGTTATTATTAATTTGGAACCACTAATCAATATGAGGATAGGAGTTGCCTATCATCAATTCAACCGAGTCAGTGATAAATGGGGAGTACTCGGAATGGTCGGGGGTGGGTAGTGGGGTTCCCCAGGGTTCTGTGCTGGGACCAATCCTATTTAATTTGTTCATAAACGACCTGGAGGATGGGATAAACAGTTCAATCTCTGTATTTGCAGACGATACTAAGCTAAGCAGGGCAATAACTTCTCCGCAGGATGTGGAAATCTTGCAAAAAGACCTGAACAAATTAATGGGGTGGGCGACTACATGGCAGATGAGGTTCAATGTAGAAAAATGTAAAATAATGCATTTGGGTGGCAAAAATATGAATGCAATCTATACACTGGGGGGAGAACCTCTGGGGGGATCTAGGATGGAAAAGGACCTGGGGGTCCTAGTAGATGATAGGCTCAGCAATGGCATGCAATGCCAAGCTGCTGCTAACAAAGCAAACAGAATATTGGCATTAAAAAGTGGATCAACTCCAGAGATAAAACGATAATTCTCCCGCTCTACAAGACTCTGGTCCGGCCGCACCTGGAGTATGCTGTCCAGTTCTGGGCACCAGTCCTCAGGAAGGATGTACTGGAAATGGAGCGAGTAGAAAGAAGGGCAACAAAGCTAATAAAGGGTCTGGAGGATCTTAGTTATGAGTAGGGATGAGCTTCGTGTTCGAGTCGAACCCATGTTCGACTCGAACATTGTCTTTTCGCCCGTTCGCCGAATTCCGAACGTTATGGGCCATTCGCGCCAAATTCGTGTGGCGCGTCACGGCCCATAATTCACTGCGGCATCGCAGTGCATTGCTGGCTGATGATTGGCCAAGCATGCACTATGACCCGCATGCTTGGCCAATCACAGCGCCGTCTGTAGAGAGAGCTGTAATTAGCCAAAGCCACGGTGGCTTTGGCCAAATATGGCTCAGGGGGTTTAGAACATGCCCCACGCTATATAAGGCCGCCTGCACGGCGGCCCTGTGTAGTGTGTGTTCCAGGGTTGAAAGAGAGATAGATAGACAGAGAGACAGTGTCATTTCATTTGAGTTAGATAGATTAGGCAGAACAGTCAGTCAGTTAGCTGCACTTACAGTGTATTGTGTATATATATGCATCCCAGGTGTTGCATATATATATATATATATATATATATATATATATATATATATTTACACTGTATTCAGTTTAGCTAGATCCGATCCTGTTATCTTCTTACTGACAGGCAGGCTTGTCTTGTTACAGTATTTACAGCTACCTGAAGAAAATTGCTGGTGTTCTCTTGATCCTATTAGTACCACAGTCAGGCAGCTAGACTATTTACAGTTAGTGCAGTGCGTCCTGCTCACAGTGTTCAGCTAAACCTACAAGTTATTTTTTTGCGAGCTCTGCACAGTGTTCAGCTAAAGCTACCTGTAGAAGGTTGGTGGTGTTCTTCTCATACTACAGGCAGGCAGTTGATTTTGCTAGCTGCAGTATCAGTACCTATATATATATATATATATATATATCCCAGCCTAGTGCAGCTACAGGCCATTAGTATGTCTGGAAGGCCAAGAAGGAGAGGCAGACAGTCACAAGCCAATAAGAGAGGGCAAGCAGGCTCTGTGTCTAGTGCTGGTCGTGGAGACTGTGCATCCTCATCAGCACGTGGCCGTGGGACACGCTTGGCCTTTTTTTCGGCAGCTGGCAGTGTTGAGCCGCAACATGCGGAAGACTTGGTCGAGTGGATGACCAAGTCGTCCTCATCCTCCTCATCCTCTCTCACCCATGCCCAGGGTACTTTGTCTGGCAAAGCAGCGGCCTCTTCCCTCGGCTCAATGTCATCAGTGACTCCTTCCCTAGCCCCACCATGTCCTCCTGAGGAGTTCCTCGAACCTTTTGACCACAGTGTTGGGTACATGCTCCAGGAGGATGCCCAGCGTTTGGAAGGCTCTGACGATGATACTGAGCTCGATGAAGGCAGTAACATGAGCACGGACAGAGGGGGTGCCCAAGAAGGACAGCAATCTGGCAGTCATGCTCCCCCTGCTGCAGCATACTGCCAGGTTTGCTCCAGTGATGAGGTCACTGACTCAATGTGGGTGCCTGATAGGAGAGAGGAGGAGGAGGCGGCACATCACCAACGAGGCAGGATGCCCTCCAGGGGCCAGCCTAAGGGCAGCACACTGACTGCATCACACCCCAAAGCTCCACATGTGCAGGGCGCTGCAGTCTCTGCGCGTTATTCAAAAAGTTCTTTGGTGTGGGCCTTTTTTGAGACGAGTGCATCAGATCGCATCGCTGCTATTTGCAACATATGTCTCAAGCGTATCTCGCGTGGCCAAAACATCTCCCGCTTGGGTACCACATGCTTGACCAGACATATGTTGACCTGCCATGCAGTTCGTTGGCAAGCGTATCTAAAAGACCCACACCAAAGAACAAAGAGGACCTCTCCTTGCTCCTCATCAGCTGAGATCTCCAACCCCACTATACCTTCAGTCCTCTCTGAGACCTGCACTGAGAGGAATGAAGGTGTAGAATTAGGTGTGTCACAGCCAAGTAGTTGTGGGCAATCTGCTTTTGGTACACCGATGTCAGATTGTACCAGGCAAATTTCCCTGCCCTAGCTGCTGCACCGCCGAAAGAAGTTTGCTCCCAGCCATCCACATGCCCAGCGGTTGAATGCTAGCTTGGCAAAATTGCTAGCACTTCAACTGCTGCCTTTTCAGTTGGTAGACTCTGCCCCCTTCCATGAGTTTGTGGAATGTGCGGTTCCTCAGTGGCAGGTACCCAAACGCCACTTTTTCTCACGGAAGGCGATTCCGGCTCTCTACCTGCATGTGGAAGGCAATGTTCATGCCTCGCTGGACAGGGCGGTCAGCGGTAAGGTGCATATTACCGCTGACTCATGGTCCAGCAGGCATGGACAGGGACGTTACCTAAGTTTCACGGAGCATTGGGTGACTCTGCTGGCAGCTGGGAAGGATGCAGGACAAGGTGCAGTAGTGTTGGAGGTTGTTCCGCCACCACGCCTCCAAAATGAAACTAATAATGATTGTGACACACCTCTCTCCTCCACCCCCTCCTCTTCTTCTTCCTCCATGGCCTCTTCCTGTGCTTTTTTCTCGGAACCAGCGGTGCTCCGTAGCCGTTCAAGGGGCTACGCAAGTACGCAGGCCAAAAGATGCTATGCGGTGCTTGAGCTGGTGTGCTTGGGGGACAGGAGCCACACTGGGGCAGAGGTTCTGTCAGCTCTGCAGGGGCAGGTTCAGAGGTGGTTGACGCCACGCCAACTTAAGGCAGGAATGGTGGTTTGCGACAATGGCACCAACCTCCTCTCTGCCCTCCGACAGGGACAAATGACCCATGTGCCCTGTTTGGCTCACGTCCTTAACTTGGTGGTGCAGCGGTTCTTGGGCAGGTACCCAGGCTTACAGGATGTCCTGAGGCAGGCCAGGAAAGTCTGTGTGCATTTCCGCCGGTCATATAATGCCAGACCTCCAAGAGGAGTTTAACCTGCCCAAGAACCGCCTAATCTGTGACATGCCCACCAGGTGGAACTCAACATTGGCCATGCTGCAGCGGCTGCACACGTAGCAGAGGGCCATCAATGAGTACCTGTGTGGGTATGGCACCAGGACAGGGTCAGGGGAGCTTGTTTTTTGTTCCCCACGCCAGTGGGCCATGATCAGGGATGCATGCACTGTCCTGTCACCATTAGAGGAGGCCACGAGGATGGGGAGCAGTGACAGTGCATGCATCAGTGACACGGTTCCCCTTGTCCACCTGTTGGAGCACACGCTGCGTGGAATAATGGACAGGGCACTTGAGGCAGAACAGAGGCAGGAAGAGGAGGACTTCCTTAGCTCTCAAGGCCCCCTTTATCCAGACAGTGTTCCTGCATGCCCGCCGATCACACAGGAAGAGGAGGAGGAGGAGGAGGAGGAGGAAGATTGTGTCAGTATGGAGGTGGAGCCTGGCACTCAGCATCAGCAGCAGTCTTTAAGTGATCAGTCCCAAGAAACACATGGACTTGTACGTGGCTGGGAGGAGGTGGCTGCGGACCATGTCGTCCTTAGTGACCCAGAGGACTCCGGACCGAATGCCTCAGCAAACCTACGCTGCATGGCCTCCCTGATCCTGCAAAGCCTGCGTAAGGATCCTCGTATTCGTGGTATCAAGGAGAAGGACCAATACTGGCTGGCAACCGTTCTTGATCCACGTTACAAGGGTAAGGTTGCGGACCTTATCTTGCCATCGCAGAGGGTGCAGAGGATGAAACATCTTCGGGAGGCCTTGCAGAAAGGTCTGTGCAACGCATTTCCAGAGACTTGGAGGTTACAACTCCTGTTTCTGGACAACGTGTTGCTGAGGCTTCGGTCAGTCAAAGAAGGAGCGGTGAAGAAGGTGGCCGTCTGACCGATGCGTTCAGACAATTTTTTGGTCTGCAGCCCCAAGGTATGATCGGTTCCAGCAACCATCGCCAGCGTCTGTTTTACATGGTGCAGGAATACCTAGGGGCAAGATCTGACTTGGACACCTTTCCCACCGAAAATCCTCTGGGTTACTGGGTCTTGAGGATGGATCACTGGCCAGAGCTTGCACAGTATGCAATTGAGCTACTGGCCCGTCCTGCATCCAGCGTTCTTTCGGAACGCACATTTAGTGCTGCTGGAGGCTTTGTAACCGATCACAGGGTGCGTCTGTCCACCGACTCGGTCGATCGACTGACCTTCACAAAAATGAATCAGTCTTGGATCACCACCAGCTACCAAGCACCTGATGCTGATGTAACCGAATAATTTTTTTTGAAATCTCAGATCCCCTCAAAGATTGCCTATGCTGATGCTGAGTGACTATCCCTTAGTAATTATCCTCTTCCTCCTCAATGATCACGCTGATAGCTTGTAAGAACATTTTTGGTTCTGGGCGCCACCACCAGTGCCTAAGGCCCAATTTTTCAGCCCCTGTTTAACAGGGGCGTGTAATTACAATTTTTGATGCAATACTTTGCAGCAGGGCTCGTTTCTGTGTTCCAACTAGAGTGTCTGTGAGGGGTTGCAGTGTTGTGGCACCAGCACCAGTGCCTAAGGCCCAATTTTTCAGCCCCTGTTTAACAGGGACATGTAATTACAATTTTTGATGCAATACTTTGCAGCAGGGCTCGTTTCTGCGTTCCAACTAGAGTATCTGTGAGGGGTTGCAGTGTTGTGGCACCAGCACCAGTACCTAAGGCCCAATTTCTCAGCCCCTGTTTAACAGGGGCGTGTAATTACAATTTTTGATGCAATACTTTGCAGCAGGGCTCTTTTCTGCGTTCCAACTAGAGTATCTGTGAGGGGTTGCAGTGTTGTGGCACCAGCACCAGTGCCTAAGGCCCAATTTTTCAGCCCCTGTTTAACAGGGGCGTGTAATTACAATTTTTGATGCAATACTTTGCAGCAGGGCTCGTTTCTGCGTTCCAACTAGAGTATCTGTGAGGGGTTGCAGTGTTGTGGCACCAGCACCAGTACCTAAGGCCCAATTTCTCAGCCCCTGTTTAACAGGGGCGTGTAATTACAATTTTTGATGCAATACTTTGCAGCAGGGCTCTTTTCTGCGTTCCAACTAGAGTATCTGTGAGGGGTTGCAGTGTTGTGGCACCAGCACCAGTGCCTAAGGCCCAATTTTTCAGCCCCTGTTTAACAGGGGCGTGTAATTACAATTTTTGATGCAATACTTTGCAGCAGGGCTCGTTTCTGCGTTCCAACTAGAGTATCTGTGAGGGGTTGCAGTGTTGTGGCACCAGCACCAGTACCTAAGGCCCAATTTCTCAGCCCCTGTTTAACAGGGGCGTGTAATTACAATTTTTGATGCAATACTTTGCAGCAGGGCTCTTTTCTGCGTTCCAACTAGAGTATCTGTGAGGGGTTGCAGTGTTGTGGCACCAGCACCAGTGCCTAAGGCCCAATTTTTCAGCCCCTGTTTAACAGGGGCGTGTAATTACAATTTTTGATGCAATACTTTGCAGCAGGGCTCGTCTCTGCGTTCCAACTAGAGTATCTGTGAGGGGTTGCAGTGTTGTGGCACCAGCACCAGTGCCTAAGGCCCAATTTTTCAGCCCCTGTTTAACAGGGACATGTAATTACAATTTTTGATGCAATACTTTGCAGCAGGGCTCGTTCCTGCGTTCCAACTAGAGTGTCTGTGAGGGGTTGCAGTGTTGTGGCACCAGCACCAGTGCCTAAGGCCTAATTTTTCAGCCCCTGTTCAACAGGGGCATGTAATTACAATTCTTTATCTAATATTTCACAGCAGGGCCCATTTCTGCACCCACCAAGAGCGAGTGAGGACTTACATTGTTGTGGCACCAGCACCACCACCAAAGGCCCAATTTTTCTACCCTTGTTCAACAGGGGCATCTAATTACAATTCTTGATCTAATATTTCACAGCAGGGCCCATTTCTGCACTCACCAAGAGCGAGTGAGGACTTACAGTGTTGTGGCACCAGCACCACCACCACCACCAAAGGCCCAATTTTTCTGCCCTTGTTCAACATGGGCATGTAATTACAATTCTTGATCTAATATTTCACAGCAGGGCCCTGTGAGGGCTTACAATGTTGTGGCCACAACAACACCTAAGGCCCAAATTTCTGCTGAGTATATAGGGCAGGACCCTACTTTCAAACATCTAACTTACAAACGACTCCTACTTGCAAACGGAAGGAGACAACAGGAAGTGAGATGAAATCTACCCCTAGGAAGGGAAATTCTCTCCTGTAAGAGTTAATATGGGAAAAACATTTCTCCTTTCCACTGATGCTTTCCAATCCTTGTTCCACAAAAACCCCAAATTTTCAAAAAACATTTGTCATTGGGACAAAAAGTGAGGTGAAATCTTCTGAAGAGGAGGAAATACAGCAAAACAAATGTCACAGGGGTGATGGCTGGAGCTAAACACATTAAAAATGTACCCGTTCAAAATTACAAAGAGATTCTACTTAACAACAAACCTACAGTCCCTGTCTTGTTTGCACCGCCTGTATACTGCTGTTCAGAGTATATAGGGCCTGGTGGCCCCACACCTTTCCTTATTTTAATTTGGGTGCGTGGTTCCCCTTAATATCCATACAAGACCCAAAGGGCCTGGTAATGGACTGGGGGGTACCAATGCCGTTTGTCTCACTGATTTTCATCCATATTGCCAGGACCCGACATTACATTAAACCCGCAAGCAGTATGAGATTTTTCCTTTAAAAATGACATTTGGTGCAGGGACTGTTCTAAACACGGGAAACACGCACCACTTTACAGGCATACTATAGACACCCCCCAGGTAAGATATTTAAAGGAATATTTCACTTTTTTTTTACTTTAAGCATCAATAAAATCACTGCTCCCGAAAAAACTGCCGTTTTTAAAAGTTTTTTTTGCATTGATCCATGTCCCCTGGGGTAGGACCCGGGTCCCTAAACGCTTTTTAGGACAATACCATGCAAATTAGCCTTTAAAATGAGCACTTTTGATTTTGAACGTTCGAGTCCCATAGATGTCAATGGGGTTCTAACGTTCGTGCAAATTTTCGGTCCGTTCGCAGGTTCTGGTGCGAACCGAACCGGGGTGTGTTCGGCTCATCCCTAGTTATGAGGAAAGGTTGTGAGCACTGAACTTATTCTCTCTGGAGAAGAGACGCTTGAGAGGGGATATGATTTCCATTTATAAATACCGGACTGGTGACCCCACAATAGGGATAAAACTTTTCCGCAAAATGGAATTTAACAAGACTCGTGGCCATTCACTAAAACTAGAAGAAAAGAGGTTTAACTTTAAACTATGTAGAGCAGGGGTGCCCAAACTTTTGAGGAGCGAGGGCCACTTTATTGACTTGGTAACCAGTCGTGGGCCACAATGAGCATAAAGGGGGGATGGCAGGTCTGTGTCCACTCTGCATATGTAGAGCAGACAAGGATGTAAAACGCTCTACCCTAAGGGCCCTCCGATCCACCCAGACAGAAGAGGACAGATCCCCTTCTGTTTTTTTTTTAAGGGGATCGGATTGCAGATAGGCGGGTGTAAACGGACACGAGTCCGTTTACATCTGCCACTTTATAGAGGTGAAGAGAGAGTGCGTTTGAGTCCACCTGAAAAACAGACAGGAAGACCTGATTGGACCGATCGTGTGAAAGCAGCCTAAGGCTGCTTTCACACTGATGCACAGCGGTTTACCTGCTCCTCAGCTGTCTTCACTTCTTCCTCAGGATTCCTGCAGCTGGCTGGTACTGCTAAAAGGTGCTGGTACTGCTGGCGGGTACTGCCGTTGGGTACTGCTAACAGGTGCTGGTACTGCTGGCAGGTTCTGTTGGCTGGTACTGCTGGCTGGTACTGCTGACTGGTACTGCTGGCTAGTACTGCTGGTGGGTACTGGTACTGCTGGTGGGTACTGCTGACTGGTACTGCTGGCTAGTACTGCTGGTGGGTACTGGTACTGCTGGCTGGTACTGCTGACTGGTACTGCTGGCTAGTACTGCTGGTTGGTACTGGTACTGCTGGTGGGTACTGCTGACTGGTACTGCTGGCTAGTACTGCTGGTGGGTACTGGTACTGCTGGCTGGTACTGATACTGATGACTGGTACTGCTGGTGGGTACTGATACTGCTGGCTGGTACTGATACTGGTGACTGGTACTGGTACTGCTGGCGGGTCTTTCTGGCTGGTACTGGTACTTCTGGATTGTACTGATGACTGGTACGGATGGTGGGTACTGGTACTGCTGGCGGGCACTTCTGGCGGGTACTGGTACTGATGACTGGTACTACTGGCTGGTACCGGTACTGTTGGTACTGGTACTGCTGGCTGGTACTGCTGGTTGGTACTGGTACTGCTGGCTGGTACTGGTACTGCTGGTTGGTCCTGGTACTGTTGGTTGGTACTGGTACTGCTGGCTGGTACTGGTACTGCTGGTTGGTACTGGTACTGCTGGCTGGTACTGGTACTGATACTGGTGGCTGGTACTGATACTGGTGGCTGCTGTCCTAGATCCCGGGTTCCTGTGTCCCGACCCGCCATCCCCGAGCATAATTGTGACAAAAGCATGCAGCTGCAGTAGAGAGCAGAGCTGATGCTTCCTGTCACAGGCGGAGTACATTTGGTACCACTCCGCCTGTGAAGGAGCCGCCGCTATACAGGAAGCATCGGCTCTGCTTCCTCTAGCGGCGGCTCCATTGTTCGCACAAATGCGCGAAGATCTGGGCTTGCCGACCTGCCATCGCAGAGCAAGTCATGGCGGGCCACATCGGATGCAGGACACGGTGCAGTATTGTTGGAGGTTCTTCCGCCACCGCGCCTCCAAAATGCTAGTAGTGGTGATTCTGCCACACCTCTCTCCTCCACCCCCTCCTATTCTTCTTCCTCTATGGCCTCTTCCTCTGCAGATTTCTCCTCGGAACCAGCGGTGCTTCATAGGTGTTCAAGGGGCTACGCAAGCACTCAGGCAAAAAAGATGCCATGCGGTGCTTGAGTTGGTCTGCTTCTGGGACAGGAGCCACACTGGGGCAGAGATTCTGTCAGCTCTGCAGGGGCAGGCTCAGAAGTGGTTGATGCCACGTGGTGGTGGTGCAGCGGTTCTTGAGCAGGTACCCGGGCTTACAGGATCTCCTGAGGCAGGCCAGGAAAGTCTGTGGGCATTTCCGCCAGTCATATAATGCCAGTGCTCGGCTGGCTGACATTCAAAGAGAATGCAACCTGCCCAAGAACCACCTCATTTGTGACATGCCCACCAGGTGGAACTCAACGTTGGCAAAGCTGCAGCGGCTGCACACACAGCAGAGGGCCATCAATGAGTACCTGTGTGAGTATGGCACCAGAACAGGGTCAGGGGAGCTTGGCTTTTTTTCGCCACGCCATTGGCTACTGATCAAGCATGCATGCACTGTCCTGTCACCATTTGAGGAGGCCACGAGGATGGTGAGCAGTGACAGTGCATGCATCAGTGATACTGTCCCTCTTGTCTTCCTGTTGGAGCACATGCTGCGTGGAATAATGGACAGGGCACTTGAGGCAGAACAGCGAGAAGAAGAGGAGGACTTCCTTAGCTCTCAAGGCCCCCTTTATCCAGATACTAGTATTCCTGCAGGCCCGCCGATCACATATGAAGAAGAAGAGGAGGAGGATTGTGTCAGCATGGAGGTGGAGGATAACACTCAGCATCAGCAGCAGTCTTCAAGGGATCGTTTGCAGTCCCCAGAAACCCATGGAGTTGTACGTGGCTGGGAGGAGGTGGTTGAGGATCATGTGATCGAATGCCTCTGCAAACCTACGCTGCATGGCCTCCCTGATCCTGCAAAGCCTGCGAAAGGAACCTAGGATTCGTGGTATCAAGGAGAGGGATCAGTACTGGCAACCCTCCTTGATCCACGTTACAAGGGTAAGGTTGCGGAACTTATCTTGCCGTCGCAGAGG
This sequence comes from Aquarana catesbeiana, assembly GCF_042186555.1. Classification (NCBI taxonomy): domain Eukaryota; kingdom Metazoa; phylum Chordata; class Amphibia; order Anura; family Ranidae; genus Aquarana; species Aquarana catesbeiana. Next base: position 414,325,996 of record NC_133329.1, read on the forward strand.
GAGCAGAGGATGAAACATCTTCGGGAGGCCTTGCAGAAAGGTTTTGTCACGTACCTGATAGTAGAGCCCGGAATGCAGGGAGCTACCTCTTGTATACCTCCGACTCAGGAACCCCTGGTAGAGGTGACAGGGGCTCAGGAGTGCAAAGGGGCACAAGTGCCTGACTGGAAAGCTAATGTAGAGGTGTGGACACTGTAGATGCAGGATGCAGGCTGAAGTCTGGATGCAGCAGACAGCAGGGAGGTGCACTGTAGTCCAGCAGCAGGATGCAGGCAGAAGACTGGATGAAGCAGACAGCAAGGAGGTGCACTGGTGCAGCAGACAGCAGGGAGGTGCACTGTAGTCCAGCAGCAGGATGCAGGCAGAAGACTGGATGCAGCAGACAGCAGGGAGGTGCACTGTAGTCCAGCAGCAGGATGCAGGCAGAAGACTGGATGCAGCAGACAGCAGGGAGGTGCACTGTAGTCCAGCAGCAGGATGCAGGCAGAAGACTGGATGCAGCAGACAGCAGGGAGGTGCACTGTAGTCCAGCAGCAGGATGCAGGCAGAAGACTAGTTGCAGCAGACAGTAGGGAGGTGCACTGCAGTCCAGCAGCAGGATACAGGCAGAATACTGGGTAGTGAGGACACTCCGAGTCAAACACAGGCAGGCAGATCAGGTACAGGAACGTAATCCAAAGAGTAGTCAAAGTCCAAGCCGGGATCGGGGCGGGCAGCAAGCAGGGATGTCAGGAACAAGCCAAGTCAGATAAAGATCAGATTAACAGAGTAACGGGTAGCAGGGGTCTCAGGAAACGCTGTAGACCGGACAGCAAGGTATCAGTCCCCTTTAAATAGCGCATCTTGGCGCCAAGTGCTGCCACAAGGAGCGCGCATGCATTCCCGCACACCCACAAGCCGCTATTCTCTCTATTATGCATGCGCGTGCGCCAAATAGCCTTTCTGCGCAAGGCATTCTTCTAACACCCAGATTGCTCAGATGGTTGCTGGAAAGCCTTTCCTGACAGGTTTGTGCAATGCGTTTCCAGAGCCTGGGAGGTTATAATTTCCTGGTGCTGGACAACGTGTTGCTGAGGCTTCGTTCAGTCACAGAAAGAGCGGTAGAGAAGGTGGCCGGCTGACCGATGCCTTCAGGCAATTCTTCCATCCTCAGCGCCAAGGTCTGATTGTTTCCAGCAACCATCGCCAGCGTCTGAATTCCATGGTGCAGGAATATCTAGAGGCAAGATTTGACTTGGACACCTTTCCACCAGAAAATCCACTGGGTTACTGGGTCTTGAGGATGGATCACTGGCCAGAGTTTGCTCATTATGCAATTGAGCTACTGGCCTGTCCTGCATCCAGCGTTCTTTCTGAACGCACATTCAGTGCTGCTGGAGGCTTTGTAACCGATCACAGAGTGTGCCTGTCCACAGACTCTGTTGATTGGCTCACATTCAAAAAAATGAATCAGTCTTGGATCTCCAGCTACCAAGCACCTGATGCTGATGTAACCGATTGATTGTTCTATGGATGTGGGATCCCTTGAGAACTGCATATGCTGAGTGACTATCCTATTATGCTGAGTGACTATCCTATTCCTCTTCAATTTTCATGATGATAGCTTCTAAGAATATTTTCGGTTCAGGGCACCACCACCACTACCTAAGGCCCAATTTTTCTGCCCCTGTTTAACAGGGGCATGTAATTACAATTTTTGATAAAATATTTAACAGCAGGGCCTGTTCCTGCGCTCAACAAAAGTATCTGTGAGGCTATACAGTGTTGTGCCACCACCACCACCGCCTAAGGCCCAATTTTTCTGCCCCTGTTTAACAGGGGCATGTAATTACAATTCTTGATATAATATTTTACAGCAGGGCCCGTTCCAGCGCCCACCAAGAGTAACTGTGAGGGCTTACAGTGTTCTGGTACCACCAACACCTAAGGCCCAATTTTCTGCAGAGTGTATAGGGCAGGCCATATAGTATTTACAGGCGGTCCCCTATTTTTAAACATCTGACTTACAAACGACTCCTACTTACAAACGGAAGGAGACAACAGGAAGTGAGAGGAAATCTACCCCTAGGAAGAGTTAATATGGGAAAAAGGTGTCTCCACTGATGCTTTATCAGCAATCCTTGTTTCCTTAATAACCCAAAGTTTTCAAAATCCAATTGTCATTGGGACAGAAAGTGAGGTGAAATCTTCTGAACAGGGCAGTAAATGTAAAAAAAAAAAAAAACAGCCGGTTTTTGACAATTTCTTTATTAATAGCTATGTCTTCTCCCGGTGCCATCCTCTCTGTCGCTGTCTCTTCCCGCTGCTGCCTCTCCCGGTGCCTTCTCTCCTGTCGCTGTCTTCTCCTGCCACCGTCACTCCCGGTACCGTCTCTCCCGCCGCCTTCTTCTCCTGCCGTCTTCACTCCTGGTGCCTTCTCTCCCTGGCATCTGTTTATATAGCCATGGGGGGTGGCCATCAGATGGCGTCACCTGGACAGACTCTCCGGGTGACATCATCCGATAGCCACGCCCCAAGGCTATATAAACAGATGCCAGACAGGGGACGACAACAAAACGGAGGAAGCCGGCAACAGAAGAACAGCGGCTTTTTAATTTTTTTTGCAAGTAACCGGCTGCGAGGCGGCGAGAAAGAAGATGGCGGCAGGAGAGAAGACACCGGGAATGATGGCGGCAGGAGAAGACAGTGGCGGGAGAGAAGGCACCAGGAGAGACAGCAGGAGAAGACGCGGCGGGAAGAGATAGCGGCGGAGAGGACGGCGGCAGAGAGGATGGCACCGGGAGAAGACAGAGCTATCAATAAAGCAATTGTCAAAAACGGCTCTTGTTTTTATTCACAATTCACTGCTTTTTTGGTGAATGGGTAGGGGTAGTATGTACCTGATACCCATTCACATAGGGTGGGGATCTGGGGGACCCCTTATTAAAGGGGGCCCCCAGATTCGGATAAGCCCCCCGCCCACAGACCCCGACAACCACCGGCCAGGGTTGTCGGGAAGAGGCCCTTGTCCCATCAACATGGGGCCAAGGAGCTTTGGGGTGGGGGGCACAGAGCCCCATGTTGAGGGCATGAGGCCTGTTATGGTTCAGGGGGAGTGCTCACTCATCCCCTCCCTTTCCTGACCTGCTGGGCTGCATGCTCGGATAAGATCTGGTATGGATTTTGGGGGGGACCCCACGCCATTTAAAAAAAAAAAATGGTGTCCATATTAGACCCAAAGGGCCTGGTATGGACCTGGGGGGGAACCCCACGCCATTTTTTTGGGTTTTTTTTTTTATTTTTGCTGGTAGTTTTTTTTTTACATTCAGCTGACAGCTTCCTGGCCCCCTTCTTAGCAACCAGCTATTGCAGTGTGTTTAATAAGGGGGGGAGGGTTTAAAAACAGATGTTAGCAGATCGGATGTAAGCAGATCACCTGCTAACATCCATTTTTCGTCCGTTTTTCGTCTGTTCCTGTTTTTTTTTTTTTTGGGTGAAAAAATAGGGTTTTCTTCCGTCATAACAAATGGAGCTTGGCGGGGGGCACATGTTAGCAGATGTCAGCGGATGATCTTCCCATAGAGATACATGTATGTCCATTTTTAATCCGTCAATGGAGGGAAAGGGGCCTAACTTTTTTTTCATCACATAGGAACCCGGAATTGACTTTTTACACATCACTTCTGGGTCAGAAACAAGAAGGGGAAGAGAGTGGAGCATGTCAACTCAGCTTCCTCCCCTCTACTTGGAGGCACCAGATGAGGATTTGAGGAAGATCTCTGCAAGGAAGAACTTGAACAAGACTAATGCCCTGTACACGCGGTCCGATTTTCCGACGGGAAATGTTGGATGTGAGCTTGTTGTCGGAAAGTCAGATCGTGTGTACACAAGTCCGTCGCACAAAAGTTCACGCATGCTCGGAATCAAGCAGAAGGAGCCGCACTGGCTATTGAACTTCATTCTTCTTGGCTCGTCGTACGTCTTGTACTACACCACGTTCTCACGTTTGTAATTGTTGGCCAACATTTGTGTGACCGTGTGTATGCAAGACAAGTTTGAGCCAACAACCTTCGAACAAAAATCCACGGTTTTGTTGGCGGAAAGTCCGATCGTGTGTACGGGGCAGTACAGTGATGAAGAAAGAAAGGAGAAAGCGCAGGGAGGGGTATAGTGGAGCTGAGCTAGCAGAGGGTAATCCAGAACAAGTGATGTGGCACCACCTAATGGTATGCTGCATAAGTACAGTAATGTCTAAGGCATACCTCCCAACTGTCCCTGATTTGGAACAATGTCCCTCTTTTCTTATAGTTACATAGTTACATAGTAGGTGAGGTTGAAAAAAGACACAAGTCCATCAAGTCCAACCTATGTGTGTGATTATGTGTCAGTATTACATTACATATCCCTGTATATTGCGGTCATTCAGGTGATTATCTAATAGTTTCTTGAAGCTATCAATGCTCCCCGCTGAGACCACCGCCTGTGGAAGGGAATTCCACATCCTTGCCGCTCTTACAGTAAAGAACCCTCTACAAAGTTTAAGGTTAAACCTCTTTTCTTCTAATTGTAATGAGTGGCCACGAGTCTTATTAAACTCTCTTCTGCGAAAAAGTTTTATCCCTATTGAGGGGTCACCAGTCCGGTATTTGTAAATTGAAATCATATCCCCTCTCAAGCGTCTCTTCTCCAGAGAGAATAAGTTCAGTGCTCGCAACCTTTCCTCATAACTAAGATCCTCCAGACCCTTTATTAGCTTTGTTGCCCTTCTTTGTAGTCGCTCCATTTCCAGTACATCCTTCCTGAGGACTGGTGCCCAGAACTGGACAGCATACTTCAGGTGCGGCCGGACCAGAGTCTTGTAGAGCGGGAGAATTATCGTTTTATCTCTGGAGTTGATCCCCTTTTTAATGCCAATATTCTGTTTGCTTTATTAGCAGCAGCTTGGCATTGCATGTCATTGCTGAGCCTATCATCTACTAGGACCCCCAGGTCCTTTTCCATCCTAGATTCCCCCAGAGGTTCTCCCCCCAGTCTATAGATTGCATTCATATTTTTGCCACCCAAATGCATTATTTTACATTTTTCTACATTGAACCTCTTCTTTCCTCCTCATTTTGGTCTGAATGAAGTTTTTCATATTTTGCTTCTCCTTCCTTTCCAGATCTGCAATAAATTATAAAGATTATTTGGACCCTTTGCAAATTCAAACCACTTATCTCTTAGCAAATAATCGTTTTAAAAAATAATCACTTGATAATGTTTGTCATCTCTTTCCATGGCAGACGGATGTCATCGTGAACAGTGTAGTAGGAGCCAATCTGGACCTGAATATTGGTGCCATATCCAAAGCCTTGCTGAGTCGGGCAGGCTCTAATATGCAGCAACTCCTGAACGATGCAAGTCTCGGCACTCAGGCCGCGCCAGGATCCGTGTTTAGTACCGACGGCTGCAATCTCAACTGTCAAGAGGTTCTTCATGTTGTGAGCCCTCTATGGGACAGCGGACAAGGAACCTCGGAAACGGTACCTTCTGGCCTGCAGAGTGTAGTGGGAAAATTTATTGATTTACACTTTATAACCTCACCTCATTCTTCTAGGTTAAAATTACCTTTTGAGAGTGAAAATTCACTCCTTTAGTAAATCAGCCACGTTGTGTAGATCAGTGGTTCTCAACCCTGTTCTCAAGTACCCCCAACAGGCCATGTTTGCAGGCTTTATCTTGCACAGGTGCTTTAAATCAGTCAATGGCTTGGAATTTTGGACAGCTACTTTATCTAACAAAAATTCCTAAAACATGGCCTGTTGGGGGTACTTGAGGACAGGGTTGAAAACCACTGGTGTAGAGAATGATGAGGGACAACACCAGAAAATCGCTGACCTTCCAGGCAGTGCTGGTACAAGGTCATCCAGGGCAAAGATGCCAATCTGCGCCCCCCCTTTCCCTTAGGGTTAAGGTCAGGGTTCCCCCCATCCTTGCAATAAATCATTGTGCCAGGGGCAGCAGCCCCTCCTGCCCTGCCCACCCCTTGTCCCGGCCCAGCTTCCAAGGCTTTGTTGGCCCACTTTTATTTAGGAAGAAAGTAAACATTTCAAAAACATATCTTGGGGTTACCCTTGCAGGGGTTTTCAGCATCACCAGCATATAACACAGTTATTCAGCCTCCTGGCTATTTAGACTTTGTAGACCTGGAGTCTGTCTCCGCACAGACTCGCCTTGCAGTCTCAGTCAGTGCTCTAACAAATGTGCCCACCTATGCTTCACAGGCTCCTGCCTAAAGACACACCGTGTCTCTCACAGCTCCCTTCTGCACTGGCCCACACCCTGACCTGGGCCTCCTGTCTTCCAGATAGAGCCTCTGAATCACTACCAGCTCGTGGATTATAAATGCTGGGCACACTTGCACAGTCCAGCTGCTGGTTTTTGAGAAGACATGGACAAAAAGGACAAAAAAAATAAAAAACAAAGGAGTAAATTGGTGGGAAGGATGGGAGTAAGGGCCATTTGGTAAGGGGTTGAGTGGAGTTGTGAATGGATGGTAAGGGGAGAGAGACCATGTGTGAGAAAAGGAGGGGAGGGGGGCGAGAAATGGAAAAGGGAAGGGGGGGTATACTGTGCCAGAGCCCACTTTAGAATGTGATATTAGCCTGTAGATGGTGGCTTAAGAATGAAGAGACAGCCTTTGAGTTGTAATAGAGACAATATCTAGAGGGTTGGCGGAGATCTGAACATTCCGTAAGCAATTAGAAATTTCCCTCTATAGCACTTTACTTCCTGGGGGAATTGCTTAGGAGGTGTGTGAACTCAGATCTGACAAAAACAAGTTTTCCCATATTGTTCCTCATGGTGTTGGAGGGATGATGGATCTTCCATTTTTTTTTTTTTGTTTTTAAGATGTGCTGGAGCTCCAAAAGGCTATCAATGGGGTGGGGGGATTAGGTCTTATCTTATGCTTTTTTACCAATTAAATGTAGCACTCACCCCCTAGAGGTCCCATTGTTTAGGTCCTAAGATTTTTTTCCCCAGTTAACATGCTAGCAGCCAGACACACAATCTCTGACACTTTTCCGGCTCAATGATCAGCTAGGGCAGCGGTCCCCAACCTCTTTGACACCGGGGACCGGCTGTGTGGAAGAAAATTATGCTAAGGCCGGGGGGGGGGTAGGGGGGGTGCGATGCGTTTTTTTGCGGGCGACTTGTTGGAGAAATGGCTGGTGTTGACGCTTCAATCATCACAACACCATGGTTGATATGGTGTCATGATGATTGAAGCGCATAATTTACATTATTACATTGTGATAAAAAATAAATAGTTGCCACGATCGCCTACCACCAGATGCAGCTTGTCACTTGCCAGATGTGGACTGTCACTTGCCAGGGGGGGACTGTCACTTGCGTGGGGGGGACTGTCACTTGCCAGGGGGAGACTGTCGCTTGCCAGGTGGGGACTGTCGCTTGCCAGGTGGGGACTGTCGCTTGCCAGGTGGGGACTGTCGCTTGCCAGGTGGGGACTGTCGCTTGCCAGATGTGGACTGTCGCTTGCCAGATGTGGATTGTCGCTTGCCAGATGTGGACTGTCACTTGCCAGATGTGGACTGCCACTTGACAGATGTGGACTGTCACTTGCCAGATGTGGACTGTCACTTGCCAGGTGGGGATTTTTGCTTGCCAGGTGGGGACTGTCGCTTGCCAGATGTAGACTGTCGCTTGCCAGATGTGGACTGTCGCTTGCCAGATGTGGATTGTTGCTTGCCAGATGTGGATTGTTGCTTGCCAGATGTGGACTGTCACTTGCCAGATGTGGACTGTCACTTGCCAGGTGGGGATTTTTGCTTGCCAGGTGGGGATTGTCGCTTGCCAGGTGGGGATTTTTGCTTGCCAGGTGGGGACTGTCTCTTGCCAGGTGGGGACTGTCTCTTGCCAGGTGGGGACTGTCGCTTGCCAGGTGGGGACTGTCGCTTGCCAGGTGTGGACTGTCGCTTGCCAGGTGTGGACTGTTGCTTGCCAGGGGGGGACTGTCACTTGCCAGGGGGGGCTGTCACTTGCCAGGTGAGGACTGTCGCTTGCCAGATGTGGACTGTCGCTTGCCAGATGTGGACTGTCACTTGCCAGGTGGGGACTTTTGCTTGCCAGGTGTGGACTGTCGCTTGCCAGGTGTGGACTGTCACTTGCCAGGTGGGGACTGTCACTTGCCAAATGCTGACTGCCACTTGCCAAGTGAGGGTGGAACATGCGGCAATGCGGGTCGAGCAGTGAGAGATTTCATCTCTCGTCCGCCGCACCTCAGTGTAGTGTTCGCGCCGGCTGTGAGGATTTGATGGTGGTAGGGCGTGGCGGGCAGTGAGAGATGACATCATCTCTCTGCTCTCACACAACACCTCAGACAGTGTTGTGTTCGCAGCTGGCTGTGTGGGCGGAACAGCTTTGATGGGGGGCTGCAAGAGGTGATGTCATCTCTCTGCTCGCTCGCTCCTGCCGAACCTCTGAAAGTGCAGCCTTCGCGGCCCGGCTGCAAACAGGCTACGGCCCGGCAGTGGGCCGCGGCCCGGGGGTTGGAGACCCCTGGTCTAGGGGTATTCTTTTCTTTTTTTTTTTTTTTTATGCTTTAATGAAGAACTTGAACTTGGATGGGTGTAAGGTAACTGTGGGATACTCCAACAACATTTCAAGTAGTAACTTGAGGACACCTCTCTTTCTCCTAAAGATTCTGAGCACAGTCCTTTCAGTGGCAAATAATGTGCTAAGCTACGGAGGGACACCATGAACAATGTCCACTTTTTGTGCAAGCTGACTCTGATGCCAGCAGCACACAGTCACTGGGATCTCACACACCGGTCTGTACTCACTAATGTCCTTGGATAGTTGGATGCCTCCTTCCAATATCTTCCAGACACCTCTCCTGAGAATTCTCTAGACCAGATCCCAAAAAAGAAAAAGAATTCCCACAGTCAGCTCCAGCAGAGTTTACAGTTCAGTAGGGTAGCACCCCCCCCCCCACAGCTGGGACCTCAATGAGCAGTAGACAGCAGCCCTTCAGGCTGGGATCTCCTCTTCCTGGACAAGAACCCCTCTGTTCCCGGCCTTAAACTATTTATACTCTCTCCCAGCCTCCGTCTGGGTACCCTCCTGCAGGGATCGGCTGGGATTGCATAAATATTCAGCTGCTTGATTTGACTCTCTCAGCCCACTACTTTCCAGAATCCTCCAGAAGGCAGGGGGAAGCAGTCAAGTGAGACACACAGCAGACCCAATTAATCACAAGCAGCTCAACTGATTACAGCGGAGCTAATAACAAAATGTACCTAACCTAGCACCTATCTAGGAGGGTGCTACATCCAGATAAACATTTCATATATTCTCTGATCTTTTGAACTTTCTGTTCTCTTTTACCAAATGGGTATCATTTGGTATGACTAAAAGCATTCTTGGGGTTTTTCAATTTTCTCTTTCAAAATATAGAAGGATAACTACAGTGTATGTTTGAGATGGATTTAGAATATACAGTGTGGGTCAACATTTTATGAAAATGTAACATTGACCAAAATGTACCTACGTATAGCCATATTAAAGGCATACAAAGAATTTATTTTACATGTGAATCTTTAGAAGGAACTCAATCCAAACTCCAGAAGTTCTAACCCTTTCCTACTACAATGCCCCTTAATTTTCCACATTGTGTCATGTTACAACCAAAGACGTAAATGTATTTTATTGGATAGACCAACACAAAGTATCACATAATTTTGAAGTGGAAGGAAAATGATAAATGATACAAATAAATGTGAAAAGTGTGTGGGGGGGGGGCATTTGTATTCAGCCCCCTTTACTCTGATACCCCTAACTAAAATCTAGTGGAACCAATTGCCTTCAGAAGTCACCTAATTAGTAAATAGAGTCCACCTGTGTGTCATTTAATCTCAGTATAAATACAGCTGTTCTGTGAAGCCCTCAGAGGTTTGTTAGAGAACCTTAGTGAAGAAACAGCATCATGAAGGCCAAGGAACACACCAGACAGGCCAGGGATAAAGTTGTGGAGAAGTATAAAGCAGGGTTAGGTTATAAAAAAATCTCCCAAGCTTTGAACATCTCACGGAGCTCTGTTCAATCCATCATCGGGAAATGGAAAGAGTATGGCACAACTGCAAACCTACCAAGACATGGCCGTCCACCTAAACTGACCGGCCGGGCAAGGAGAGCATTCATCAGAGTAGAGCCAAGAGGTCCATGGTAACTCTGGAGGAGCTGCAGAGATCCACAGCTCAGGTGGGAGAATCTATCCACAGGACAACTATTAGTCGTGTTCTCCACAAATCTGCCCTTTATAGAAGAGTGACAAGAAGAAAGACATTGGTGAAAGAAAGTCATAAGAAGTCCTGTTTGTAGTTTGTGAGAAGCCATGTGGAGGACACAGCAAACATGTGGAAGAAGGTGATCTGGTCACATGAGACCAAAATTCAACTTTTTGGCATCAAAGCAAAACGCTATGTGTGGGGAAAACTAACACTGCACATCACCCTGAACACACCATCCCCACCGTGAAACATGGTGGTGGCAGCATCATGTGGTGGGGATGCTTTTCTTCAGCAGGGACAGGGAAGCTGGTCATTGTTGATGGGAAGATGGATGGAGACAAATACAGGACAATCTTAGAAGAAAACCTGTTAGAGTCTGCAAAAGACTTGAGACTGGGGCGGAGGTTCACCTTCCAGCAGGACAACGACCCGAAACATCCAGCCAGAGCTACAATGGAATGGTTTAGATCAAAGCATATTCATGTGTTAGTCACAGTTTAGACCTAAATCCAATTGAGAATCTGTGGCAAGATTTACAAAGTGCTGTTCAGGCGCTCTCCATCCAATCTGAGATGTTTTACAAAGAAGAATGGGCAAAAATGTCCCTCTCTAGATGTGCAAAGCTGGTAGAGACATCCCCAAAAAGATTGGAGCTGTAATTGCAGAGAAAGGGGGTTCTACAAAGTATTGACTACGGGGGGCACCATACAAATGCCCCCCCCCACACTTTTCACATATTTATTTGTATCATTTATCATTTTCCTTCCACTTCACAATTATGTGACACTTTGTGTTGGTCTATCACATAAAATACATTTACATTTTTGGTTGTAACATGACAAAATGTGCGGCCATCGTCTTTGATAATCTTTGTTTTTGTGGTTCCCTGCAATAAGTATTGCCATAGCAATATTTTTACCTGAAACTGCCTTGAAGTGAATGTAAATTCTCTGACCATTAAGCAGCTGAAACTTAGACTTCCTGTAATTGCCACTTTCGACAGGGATGCTTGGCCTGTTACAGGAAGTGGGAAAAATAACAGATCCACTGCCATCAACAGATACACTGTTACCGGGGGACCCATACATACATACATACCCTGCTGTAGTAATGCTAGTGAAAGACTATTAAAGTGGTGTTCCGGCCGAAATTATAATTTTTAAATAAAAATCCCCCTATAATACACAAGCTTAATGTATTCTAGTAAAGTTAGTCTGTAAACAAAGGTCTGTTTTGTTAGTTTATAGCAGTAGTTTGTTATTTTATAAACTTACAGCAGGCCGTGGCCATCTTAAGCGTGGGCATCTGAAGCCAGACTGTATTTCTTCCTGGATCTCATCCTTGCAGATCTCCCACATGCTCAGTGCAGCACAAGCAGTGTAATAGGATTCAGGTCAGGTTTCCATAGCAACGGCAGTGTCAGAGGAAGTTGCCGCCCCTTCCCAGAAGGCATTGCAAACAGGAAATGATGCGATGGGCCACGGGCCAGGGAGGAGGAAGTGAAAAATGAATACAGCAGATTTACAGTAGGTGCTGAGAAAAAAATTTAAAAATATCCAATTTGTTTACAGTGCGCAGTTTAGTGAGGGATGCTGAAGAGTTGTAAAAGTGGGTGGAACTCCACTTTAATGTGGCAGTACTACAGCTTAGATGGCAGTGTAGTGGCTCAGTGGTCAGCACTTCTGCCTTTGAGCACTGGGGTCCCCAGTTTGAATCCCGATCAGCACACCGTTTGCATGGAGATTGCGTATACTCCATGTGCTTGTGTGGGTTTCCCCCAAACGTGTTGGTAGGTTCATTGGCTCAACTGAGTGTGCCCAAGATGACTGCCACACTTCCTAAGCTTTTTGAGTCCCCAGGAAGTAAAGCTCTATAGAAATCCAAAATTAAATATATGGGTTTTTTTTTTTTTCCTTGCCCAGAGTTACACTTCAATCTTGGTCTCTTTGTTTCAGACTCTTCGCACAATTATTCAAGACTGTTTGACAGCGACAGAGCAGAACCAGTGGACGTCAATATCATTCCCAGCTATCGGAACAGGCAATCTTGGATTCCCGAAAGTTTTGGTGGCGTTTGTAATGTTTGATGAGATTTTCCAGTTCAGCTGCAAAAACAAAGCACAGAATCTTCAAGAAGTTCATTTGGTCCTTCACCCTAGTGACAGGGACACCATCAAGGTAATGGAGATACCATGTTTATTGTGATGCTGTTGGTCTAGAGTAGCCTTTCTCAGCCTTTTTACCCCGAGGAACCCTTAAAATTATTTTGTAGATCCTAAATAACCCCTTCTAAAACGGATTAATTGGGGGTCAGTGGGAAGATTGTCCCTCACATTGGTGGCCAGCGGTCACCAATAAAGATCAATGGTGTCATGCAGCTGGCTCTGCAGTGGTGTTTGGAACTATGCAGGCACCATCAAATTTGGGAGGTCAACCAGCCACAGCTCTAGCAGCCTTTAGAGGAACCATAGGGTCCCATGGAATCCTGGTTGAAAATGACTGGTCTGTAGACTGAAAATTCTCACATGGCCATCGGGGTGGTGATGTGTCCAGCTTCTTGTCCCCAGCAAGCACAAAGTCATCATTAAGTGAATGGAGATTGTGCTGGAGCTGCATAAGACCTGTTGGGAAGAGTTACATAGTTACATAGTTACATAGTAGGTGAGGTTGAAAAAAGACACAAGTCCATCAAGTCCAACCTATGTGTGTGATTATGTGTCAGTATTACATTGTATATCCCTGTATGTTGTGGTCATTCAGGTGATTATCTAATAGTTTCTTGAAGCTATCAATGCTCCCCGCTGAGACCACCGCCTGTGGAAGGGAATTCCACATCCTTGCCGCTCTTACAGTAAAGAACCCTCTACAAAGTTTAAGGTTAAACCTCTTTTCTTCTAATTGTAATGAGTGGCCACGAGTCTTATTAAACTCTCTTCTGCAAAAAAGTTTTATCCCTATTGTGGGGTCACCAGTACAGTATTTGTAAATTGAAATCATATCCCCTCTCAAGCGTCTCTTCTCCAGAGAGAATAAGTTCAGTGCTCACAACCTTTCCTCATAACTAAGATCCTCCAGACCCTTTATTAGCTTTGTTGCCCTTCTTTGTACTCGCTCCATTTCCAGTACATCCTTCCTGAGGACTGGTGCCCAGAACTGGACAGCATACTCCAGGTGCGGCCGGACCAGAGTCTTGTAGAGCGGGAGAATTATCGTTTTATCTCTGGAGTTGATCCCCCTTTTAATGCCAATATTCTGTTTGCTTTATTAGCAGCAGCTTGGCATTGCATGTCATTGTTGAGCCTATCATCTACTAGGACCCCCAGGTCCTTTTCCATCCTAGATTCCCCCAGAGGTTCTCCCCCCAGTCTATAGATTGCATTCATATTTTTGCCACCCAAATGCATTATTTTACATTTTTCTACATTGAACCTCATTTGCCATGTAGTCGCCCCTCCCCCATTAATTTGTTCAGGTCTTTTTGCAAGGTTTCCACATCCTGCGGAGAAGTTATTGCCCTGCTTAGCTTAGTATCGTCTGCAACTACAGAGATTGAACTGTTTATCCCATCCTCCAGGTCGTTTATAAACAAATTAAATAGGATTGGTCCCAGCACAGAACCCTGGGGAACCCCACTACCCACTACCCACCCCTGACCACCCTCTGAGTACTCCCCATTTATCACCACCCTCTGAACTCGCCCTTGTAGCCAGTTTTCAATCCATGTACTCACCCTATGGTCCATGCCAACGGACCTTATATTGTACAGTAAATGTTTATGGGGAACTGTGTCAAATGCTTTTGCAAAATCCAGATACACCACGTCTACGGGCCTTCCTTTATCTAGATGGCAACTCACCTCCTCATAGAAGGTTAATAGATTGGTTTGGCAAGAACGATTCTTCATGAATCCATGCTGATTACTGCTAATGATATCATTCTTATTACTAAAATCTTGTATATAGTCCCTTATCATCCCCTCCAAGAGTTTACATACTATTGATGTTAGGCTAACTGGTCTGTAATTCCCAGGGATGTTTTTTGGGCCCATTTAAATATTGGTGCTACATTGGCTTTTCTCCAATCAGCTGGTACCATTCCAGTCAATAGACTGTCTGTAAAAATTAGGAACAACGGTCTGGCAATCACCTGACTGAGTTCCCTAAGTACCCTCGGATGCAAGCCATCTGGTCCCGGTGATTTATTAATGTTACGTTTCTCAAGTCTAATTTTAATTCCGTCCTCTGTTAACCATGGAGGTGCTTCCTGTGTTGTGTCATGAGGATAAACACTGCAGTTTTGGTTACTGAAGCCCCCCGATTCACCCGTGAAGACTGAGGAGAAGAATAAATTCAATACCTTTGCCATCTCCCCATCCTTTGTAACCAGATGTCCTTCCTCATTCTTTATGGGGCCAATATAGTCTGTCCTCCCTTTTTTACTGTTTACATACTTAAAGAATTTCTTGGGATTTTTTTTGCTCTCCTCCGCTATGTGTCTTTCATGTTCTATCTTAGCCGTCCTAATTGCACCCTTACATTTCTTGTTGCATTCTTTATAAAGTCTGAATGCTGAGGATGATCCCTCAACCTTGTATTTTTTGAAGGCCTTCTCCTTTGCTTTTATATGCATTTTTACATTGGAGTTAAGCCATCCAGGATATTTGTTCGCTCTGTTAAATTTATTATCCAATGGGATACATTGGCTAATGCCCTATTTTATATGATCTTAAAGCAAACTCATCTCTCCTCCGTATTCTTTGTTCCTAATATTTTATCCCAATTTATGCCTTTTAGCAAGGTTTGTAGTTTAGGGAAGTTGGCTCTTTTGAAATTCAGTGTCTTTGTGTTCCCTTCATGTTTCCTATTTGTGTGATTTATACTGAAACTAATTGACCTGTGATCGCTGTTACCTAAATTGCCCCGTATTTCCACATCTGTTATCAGGTCTGTATTGTTGGTAATCAGTAGATCCAGTAATGTTTTATTTCTAGTTGGTGCGTCTACCATCTGACCCATAAAATTGTCCTGCAAGACATTAAGGAACTGGCGAGCCTTAAATGAATGCGCGGTTCCCTCCGCCCAGTCTATGTCTGGATAATTAAAATCCCCCATTATGATAACACTTCCCATCCTTGCTGCTAATCCAATTTGTGATAGGAGATCCGTCTCCACTTCCTCCCTCAGGTTAGGGGGCCTAGAGCATACTCCCAGTATTATTTTCCCCTTAGCTTCATCCCTTTGGAGCTCTACCCATAAGGATTCCACCTCCTCTCTAGCTCCCTCAGGGATGTCATCTCTCACATTCGCTTGTACATTATTCTTGATATATAGGCATACCCCTCCCCCTTTTTTACCCTCTCTATCCTTGCGGTATAGGGTATACCCTTGAATGTTTGCCAGCCAATCATGAGAGCTGTTGAACCAGGTCTCTGAAATTCCCACAAAATCCAAATCCTCCTTGTACAACAGTATCTCTAGTTCACCCATCTTGTCCGCCATGCTCCTGGCATTGGTGAACATGCCACATAGTTTAGATCGGTCGCATATTGTCCTCGTATTGGGTGTTTCAAGATTGCAACTAGGACTTGCTACTATACTCACCTTGTGTTTTTGTGCTTTGGTTAACCTACCACTAATGCCCCCCAATACTACCCTCTGGAATATCTTCCGCGCTGGCTATCACTGTCTCTGGACCCTCCCCCCCATCGCCTAGTTTAAAAACCCCTCTAACTTTTTGGCCATCTTCCTTCCCAGCAGATCTGCACCCTCCTCATTTAGGTGCAGTCCGTCCCTTCTATAGTACCGGTTACCGACTGAGAAGTCAGCCCAGTCCTCCAGGAACCCAAACCCCTCCTTACTACACCAGCTCTTCAGCCACTTGTTTACTTCCCTAATCTCCCTCTGCCTTTCTGGTGTGGCTCGATGTACCGGTAGTATTCCTGAGAACACTACCTTGGAGGTCCTTTTCCTCAATTTAGCACCTAAGTCCCTAAAATCGTTCTTTAGGACACTCCATCTGCCTCTGACTTTGTCATTGGTGCCAACGTGCACCATGACAGCCGGGTCTTCCCCAGCCCCTCCCAGTAATCTGTCCACAAGATCCGTGATGTGCCGAACCCGAGCGCCCGGTAGTAACATACTGTTCGGCGCTTCAGGTCTTGGTTACAGATTGCCCTCTCTGTCCTTCTAAGAATTGAGTCCCCTACCACCAGAATCTGTCTTTCCTTTCCCTTTGCTGCCCCCCCACTCTCACTGGAGGAGTTCTTCCCCTGGCAGCTAGGAGAGTCCCTCAGCTCCAGCAGTGCTGGTCCCTGATTGGTTTCACCAATGTCACTCAATGGAGCGTACTTATTGGGATGCTCCAGTCCTGGATCGGCCTCTCTGGCACTTCCCCCTCTACCCTTCCTGACTGTCACCCATCTACTCTTTGCTAGTGCCTGCACCTCTTTGTCTCCACCCGCCTCTGTTCTGGCCCCTGCCGGCACCTGCCATGTACATTCCTGGCTCTCCTTTAGTATGGAGGGACTTCTCAGTGCTGACAGTTGCTTCCCCAGATTCAGAACCTGGGCTTCCAGGGAAACAATGTGCTTACATTTTGCACAGCAGTATTCGCCCTCGATCGGATGATCAAGGAACGCATACATGCGGCAAGATGTAAAAAGAGTCGCCTCTCCACACCCGCCGGGCATCGTACCTATTAAATTTAGTGAGGATTTGGGGATTTTACCCTGTCCAAATTACCTAACAGCTAGCTTCCTGGCACTAATACTCAAGACAATACACAGGTACTCACAGACCTATGTGCAATCGCAGAACAGTCGCAGACCTACGTGCACTCGCAATACTCAAGTATACAGTACACAATACACAAGTACTAACGATCCACACACACTACTCAGACAACACTCAGATACTCACACTATACAGGTACTATGACCCCTATTATAACCTCCTGTTTTAAACTCTGGTTTTTAACTCCCACTTATACCAGCTCCACTTACACCGAGTTCCACAGCCTCAGACTGAGCACGCTCAGACTGAGTCCTACACCCAGTTAAATAGGCACCTGTGAGCAATTAACCACCCCCCTTAATTGATAGACTAAAGGAACCAGAGGAAAAAAAAAAAAAAAAAAGCTATTTAAAAAGTGACAGAAAAAGGCATCTGAATAACAAAAAAGGGGATGAGAAATTTGGACCTTTTTAGGAGCGTCAGTTGAGAAATAATGAGTGGTGATAATTCAACCTTGGACAGGATTCCTAGACCAGACAATACACTTGGTAATTACAATGTGAATGTTACAAGCAGAAAAGATATATTACTCTTTATAAAAGGTGTCCTTGCAGTGTACAAGATTATAGAAAGCCTTATATCCCACTGGACCCCCGGCACATCACTTCAAATGTCACACGTTGTATCTCGTGTGTGTTTTTCTTGCTGTATAATGGGCATTTTCTTGTGTTATGTATTTACAGGCATTTACAAGTCAACTGGAAAACTACACTGGTGCAGGCACTACTGGAGTCACCAACAGACAATCAGTTGGGATGGGATCAAGTACGTTTATGTAATCTGAATCTATAAGAAAATTGGGAGCCGAGACAGTTCCCCAAACTAGTCTCCAAGGATAGGAGAATGGACCCTTGGAGACTAGTTTGGGGAACTGTCTCTGTCCCCAATTTTCCTGATTTTTGTACCCCCATTTAGCTAAGAGGCTTTTATTCTTTAATATGAAGCTTTGTCTGCTATAGGGAGTTTATTTCCCAAAACTACTCCACATACAGTATGTTATAATCTACAATGGAAGCTTCATATCCGAATCTAATTTAGTATATATGCCCAAATGTCTGTGAACCCCTGACCATCACACCTATATGAGCTTGTTGAACATCCCATTCTAAAACCATTGACATTAATATGTGTTTGCCTCCTCCCCTTCTCCCCATGACCATCATTGTGGAGTCCCGCCCCCCCCCCCCCCCCCCATGGCCATTACAGAAGCATTGGGTCCCATTTGTGGCTATAGCATAGACACCTAGAAGAATGATGGCAGAAAAAGGCCAAGTGGTCCATCCATCCAAATGGTTTATTGTGTCTGCCACTATTCTCCACTCTTCTCTGTAGACTTTCCACAAGATTTTGGAGGGTGTCTGTGGGAATTTATGAGGTCAGGTGCTCATGTTGGATGAGGACCTGGATCACAATAGGCATTTCAAACCATTACAAGGGTGTTCAGTAAGGCTGAGGTAAGGGCTCTATGCACTCGAGCTCCTCTACACCAAACTGGTCAAACCATATCTTTATGGAGCTGACTTTGTACACAGGGGGGACATAGTCATGCTGGAGTAGAAAAGGGTCTTCATTAAACTGTTACCACAAGATTGGAGGAGCACAATCATCTACAATGTCTTTGTATGATGGTGTATTACCAGGCCCCTTACTGGAGACACCTAAACTCCATCATTTGGAGGGGTTCATATACTTTTGGCCTCCCTGTGTATTCTAGAAGTTGTGTAATTTTCGAGTGGGTGCATTTTCTGTTTTCATTTTGTTTAGTGTTTAATTTTTGTTTGTTTTATGTTATATAATAAATTAGCATGGGATGCAAGATGAGGATAATGTTTAGAGAAGAGGCATGTATGGAGAAGGAAGAGGATGACCGAGGGCAGGAGAGTGCAGATGGATCAGGAGGAGGATGACAGTGGAAAATGGGGATGGATTTAGGAGGAAGATGACCAAAGAATGAAGGATAGTGGGTATGGATGGAAGAGGTGGGGATGAAGGATGGAAGAGGAGAAGAAGGCTAATGACAGATGGGAAGACAGTGGAGATGGATGAATAGATGGAAAAGGAGGAGGATAATGACAGAGGGCAGCAGAGTAGGGATGGTTTGAAGAGGAGGAGGATGATGACAGAGGTGGGGACAGTCGGGGCGGATGTCGGAAGAGGGGGAGGATGACAGAGGTGGGGACAGCGGGGGTGAAAGGAAGAGGAGGAGGATAAGAATAGTATTCAGATTAATCCATTATCTCGGTGTGTCCCCGATTCTGGAGATTTCAACTTTCTGTAGTTGCCAGGCCATAAGGTTGTTAATCTTTCCATGCACAGTTGGTCATCGGTGGTGGGAACACGGCTTTCTTTTATCCCCTATTCTTATTATCATCCCTTTTTTTTCTGTCTTGCAGCGTTCTTTGGGACGGTGACAAACCCATCACTCGGGGTTAATGAAATGAAGATCGGATCTGTCACTTATCAGGTGAAGACCGGCGATATAACCAAAGAGGAGACCGAAGTCATTGTAAATTTGTCCAACCGAGACTTTTCTCTGTGCAGAGGTGATTCATGCATGAAATTCAAATATCAGATTCTTGATTAAAAATCATTCATGCAGAAATCCAGAACAATTGTAAGGAGGGTCACAGACTTTTTCCTAGATCCTAGATAGAACATGGGTTGGTAGTACAGATAATACGATGCATAAAATCACTTGAAGGCTGTAGAGGTGATCAGGTTGTGAAGGGGAATCCCAGAGAAGATCTGGGTGGAGGAGTGTGAGGACATGACTGGAGGAGAGGTGAAGGCCATGTGCAGGCCATGGGAATGTATAGAGACATCAGAATGTGAAGGCTTTGTAGGAGTTATAGATGTAATGACTTGTAGATGAAGGAATATGAACTCTAGTGGGCTCAGCTCTCTGTTGAGTTGACATAGGGCCCAATTTATGATGCTAACACACCAGGATAGAGGATACTTATTTTCAAAAAGTTATTTTCAGTTTAGTCCAATAAGATATGACATTGACAGTCACTTGGCTAAATAAGGACACTTAACCTTGTGTTAAAGCTCTGTAAATTGAGCCTCCATTGTGTTTTTTATATTTTTATTTGTAGGAGTTTCAAAAGCGATTCTAGAAGCTGCTGGACCATCTGTTTCATCATCTGCTGTGGCACAGGGTAAATCCATCCTTGTTTTTATTTTTTTGCTTTTGTCAAAAATTGTTTTTCTTGTGTACAGGAATAGACAATGCACCAAGAAAAAGTAGCAGACCATTAGGAACGATATAGAAGGAAATGGGGTTATTACCCCATGGGGTTGATGAATGCTCACTGGGTGCCAGTAAAGGCCAGGCTGTGTACATTTGTATATGTCTTTGAAGGTTCTCAATTATCCAGGTCATGGTATAGCTAGTAAAAGTTAGCCACGTTCAGCTGGACTGTTTTGTTGAAGATGTTGCATCGTTTCTTCAAGCGACTTCTTCAGCCCTAATAAGTGTCAATAACATTATACCAGCATTTAGATCCACAGAGGCAGCACCAACACCTTCATCCAATCACCATGGAATGTGTAGATGTTGATTGTCCAAGCACAGGATGGGAGGAGTGAACATTGTACAACCCCCACTCCCGTTTTATTATTGCATAAATCTTTCTTTGATGTCAATGTGTCTGCTTAGGTGTTCACACATTCAGCATTGTAAATCGAATGATGAATTGTTGTCAGGTTGCTGTGGAAGAAAAGATAAAATGGCATTATATGTAAAAAGCAGATGGTCTTGAAGGTCCTCAGCCTTGTGCAGTGATGGCTGTTCCCACTTGAAGTAGATGGCCCCTTTCATACCTCTTAGGAACCAGTCTCTGTCCAAATAATGCACCTCACTGTCCTTTTGAAGAATTTTAGAATTTTCCCTCCCATGTTGGGCCATCCTAACATCTCCTTCCCTCTGACAACAATTCACACCTTCAGACATGAAAATCAAAGAGGTTAACACCTCTGGAGGCTCCCTGACACAAAGGATGGGATTATTTAACTAGGACAGAGGGGTTCCACAACCTTCCCACCTCCCATCCTGTTCTTGGAAATCAGCATCTGCTTTGATGCATTCCATGACGATTAGATAAAGGTGTCTTAGGGATGGATATAAAAGTTGGGGTATCTTCCTGACATTCAATAAAACTGAAGATGTAGCTTGGAGAAGCTATGAAATGAACACAGACATATTGGCAATCGTTTTGGCTTGTATACCCTATAGCTACTTTTTTTTATAAGTTTTCATTTCTGACAGGTGCCCAACCTCATAAGGGATACATCATCACCGAGCCTGGACTCCTCAGACAGTGTAAACTGATTCTCCATGTGATAGGACCACAGGATCCAGCATCCACCAAGAAAATTGTCCTCGATGCCCTAAAGACGTGTGAGAAGAATCAAGTCTCCTCTATCACCTTCCCGGCTCTGGGAACAGGTATGATGAAGGCATCACAGACAGTTCTGCCATGTATGGTACCATATAATCTTCCTATGGGTCCACCTTTCTCTTGCTTTGCCCATTGTAACTCCTACACATGTGCACTGCGCATTATCTCAGCACCCAACTTCATTCCCAGCATCTGTAAGATAAAAGGACTGTATACTTTACTGGGCATGTGCCGCCGTCAGTGTACAGAATAAAGCATTTCTGACTGGAAAGTTAGAGTTTTTTTTAAAGAAATAATTTATAAAGTCTCGTTTACAGACTTGATTTTGGTGTTTGTTTTCCACCTTCTGTGATGTTCTCCTGTGATGTGTCCTCCATAGCAAGCTTGAATTTGGGTTTACAAATGTGACGTTGGTCTAAGAGATGAGTAATGGGATTAGTCCAGACAGAACTTTTATTTCAGTGTTCGGTAAATTGTGGAAAGGTAAATCAAAGGTCTACATGCCATCTGGTCCCATTATTAGAAGTTCCCACCATTCCTGCAAGGAATTTCTGGGTCTGTACACGTGCTATGTCCATTATGATGGGTTCCCACCATCCCTGTGCTGAGTTCCCGGGTCTGTACACTAGTGGTCATCAACCCTGTCCTTAGGGCCCACTAACAGGCCAGGATTGCAAGATAACTGAAATACATCACAGGTGATATAATTTGCTGCTCAGTGATTGCAGTATTTTAGTCTGCATCGCCCCGAGGTAATACATAAAACCTGGCCTGTTGGTGGGCCCTGAGGACGGGGTTGATGACCACTGCTGTACACCTACTGGACCCATTATGAGGGGTCCTCACCATCTCTAGTATTCCATAGTAGAACCTCTAGAGGTCAGGTTCCTCTGAGTAATGTTTTTTTTTTTACCTTTTATATTGAATGAAGGAAAAGTTAAATTTTGTGGTCAGTAAATATCTTTGATAAACAATTTTGTCTGGTTGATACAGGTGCGGGGGGATTAGCCGCCTCCACAGTGGCCGACTCAATCCTCGAAGGTTTGGTGGACTTCATCAAAACTAAATCAGTCCGTTCTCTTCAGACGGTGAAAGTGGTTCTATTCCAGCAACATATGCTGAACGATTTCTACATGAGCATGAAGAAGAGAGAGGGGACCGCCCTTCCTGAAGCCAAATCCTTCTTCACTAGAATTGGTGGATTCTTTGGTGGAATCACCGGTGAGTGTCATGTGAGTTCAGGATGGCTGATTGAAAGGGAAAGAAACCTTTCTGTATGTAGAAGCTCAGGATCCTGAAATCCTGGAAGAGCAACCAATTGATATGCTGTGGACTTATATTCATGTCTGGATACAAATGTATTACAATGTTAGATTGTTTGCAAATGCAAACCATTTTGGGGGCTGTAACTCCAAACCCTTCATCAGGGCTTAAAAAATAAATAAGTCTCATGAGCAATGAAAACATAACTGCTGTCTGTTAAGGCGGAAATACTTATCTCTGAATGTTGAACAGTTGTGCTATTACTGGCTGTCAGCTCCTTCCCTGCCTGAAGCCCAATTTGTGGGTCTTCCTAAGTGGTAGATCAAGCAGAGCTCTGTTGCTCCTGCCCCATTTGCTTTGACTGTGTATCTGAGACCTGCCTGTCAGATGCACTGTTATCACCATCGTCAATCAAATCTACTCCCCCCCCCCACCATTCTGCTGTCACTATGCATTTCAGGCACATCTCTTGGAGCCCTTGACATCATTATCACTGATCTTATGTGCTTTGTTGCTCCTGCCCCCCTCTACTGTCAACATGCATCTTGGCTACACCTGTAAGGTACGCTGATGTCCTCATCACTGGTCTACTGTGCTCCATCGCTCCCTCCCTGTCTGATGTCCCTACACATTTCAAGTGCACCTGTCAGATGCAGTGACGCCATATGTTGTCTACTCTGTCCAGACCCCACTGCTGTCACCGTACATCTCAGCATGCTTTTTAGTTAGGCTGATGTTAACATCACTGATCTTGTCTGCTGTGTTGTTCCTGCCCCTTCTGCTGTCATGCACCTTGGACTCACTGACGTCATCATAGATGTAGTGTGCTCTGTCACACCCATCCCCAATGCTGTCACTGATCATCTCAGACATGCCTTTTCAAGCGTACTGACTTCATTATCTCTGATCAAGTCTACTCTGCTGCTCCTGCCCCCTTGCTGTGAGAGTGCCTTAGTGTAGAGGATTTCCAGGCAATTTCTTTAATTCCGTTGGTCTCCGGTAAGCCCCTTGTGCCAGGGACAAGTACTGTAAATCAATGCACATGAATTATTTATCTCCTACAGAGCAGTGCGGTCAAACAGCAGTAGGGGGAGGAGGGGTGTGCTGTCAACCATGCTAGATTGGGATACACAGCACCTACCAAAAGGCTGCATGTACTTTGTCCCCTACACAAAGAAGATATGCTGTATATGGTGAGATTTCTTCTTTAAAGGAGAAGTCCAGCCTGAGCTCGTTTGGCTGGGCTTCTCCTACGGGTCACAGGAGTGCAATTAGTTTTGCACTCCCGTGACCCGTTTTCAGCAGAAGTCCGCCCTCTGCTGACATCACACAGATCGGTTCAGGCACCGCATCATCCCAACTCTGGGAGTCTGGATCCACCAGTTGCCGGGACTGATGGCCATCTTAGCCTCTCAGCGAGCTGCTCCCCGCCCCCCCCCCCCAGCTCAGCGCTCCATAGAGCATGGGGAGCAGAGCAGGAGAGCCGCTGACTGACAGTCATCAGCTCTTTGCTTGGGGAGCCAAGAAAACGGAGCCTTCGGCAATTTTCGATGGCTCGGTTCTCAGTGCAGAGGCGGCGGGGGACGGTCCGATGCTGCATCCATCGAGGTAATTATGAATCTGGGGGAAAAAAATTCCCATACTTCTCTTTTAAGAGAATAAAGAAGATACAGTGCATGTGGAGTCAGTAGTGAGCTGGAGTCAACTACTAACTCCCAACAATATACAGATTTTACAGTCCATGTTACAGTATCGTTGCATAATTCTCTTAAGCCCTGATGAAGGAGTTACAGTCCCAGAAACGCGTTGGTTTTACAAACAATCTATCATTGGAATAAACTTGCATTTGGAATTGAATTTCATGGCATGTCGCTTCAATTGTAAACTCACTTAATCCTATCACAACTCAAGGTTATCATGGAAGTCCAATATTCAGATTCCTTATATTTATACCATTGCCATGCCATTAAATGCTAACAATAAAATAAACACAGGGGCACAGTCTGGTCTCTCAGTGATTGGGTTTTAACAGAGGAGTAACTATAACCTTCAGGGCCCCAGTGCAAGAAACCATGAAGGGCCCCTGACCTGTAGTATGATGGGGGAGGTATTGTGAAAGGATGGGGGGCAGTGTGATGGGGCAGTATGAGGGGGTATTTTGACAGGAGGGGGACAGTGTGACCACAGAAGGGTATCTGGAAAATGTGACCGGAGGGGGGAGTGTGATAAGAGGGGGCACTGTGAAGGAAGGGGGGCAGTGTGACAAGAAGGGGCAGTACGATGGGGCAGTGTGACAGGAGGGGGCAGTATGACAGGGGGATTTTGTGACAAGAGGGGGGAAGTGTGACATGAAAAGGATACCTGGGAAGTATGACAGGAGGGGGCAGTGTAATGAGGGAGCACTGTGAAATGAGGGGGGCTATGTAACAAAAGGGGGGCAGTATGATGGGGTAGTGTGACAGGAGAGGGGGTAAATATGACAGAATGGGGCAGTTTGATGAGGGGGCAGAATGATGGAGGGGCAGTGTTACAGGAGGGGGGCAGTATGAAAGGAGAATATTGCGCCAGGTGGGGGGCAGTGTGATGGGGAAATAACATGACGTGGGCAGTGTGATAACAAAGGAGCTATGTGGCAGGTGGGGGGCAGTGTGACAGGTAGGGGAAGGGTAGTGTGACAGGTGGGGGGCCAGTGTCACAGGGGACAGGTGGGGGGCCGGTGTCACAGGTGGGAGGCCAGTGTCCCAGGTGACAGGTAGGGGGGCCAGTGTCACAGGTGGGGGTCCAGTGTCCCAGGTGACAGGTGGGGGGCCAGTGTCACAGGTAAGGGGCCAGTTTCACAGGTGACAGGTGGGGGGCCAGTGTCACAGGTGGGGGGCCAGTGTCCCAGGTGACAGGTGGGGGCCCAATGTCACAGGTGGGGGTCCAGTGTCCCAGGTGACAGGTGGGGGGCCAGTGTCACAGGTAAGGGGCCAGTTTCACAGGTGACAGGTGGGGGGCCAGTGTCACAGGTGATAGGTAGGGGGGCCAGTGTCACAGGTGGGGGGCCAGTGTCCCAGGTGACAGGTAGGGGGGCCAGTGTCACAGGTGGGGGCCAGTGTCACAGGTGACAGGTGGGGGCCAGTGTCACAGGTAAGGGGTCAGTGTCACAGGTGACAGGTGGGGGGCCAGTGTCATAGGTAAGGGACCAGTGTCACAGGTGACAGATGGGGGGGTCAGTGTCACAGGTGGGGGGCCAGTGTCACAAGTGACAAAGTGACAGGTGGGGGGCCAGTGTCACAGGTGAGGGGCCAGTGTCACAGGTGACAGGTGGGACAGGTGAGGGGACCAGTGTCACAGGTGGGGGGCCAGTGTCACAGGTGACAGGTGGGGGGCCAGTGTCACAGGTGACAGGTGGGGGGCCAGTGTCACAGGTGGGGGCCAGTGTCACACGAGGGGAGTAAATATGACAGAAGGGGGCAGTGTGATGAGAGGGCAGAATGATGGAGGGGCAGTGTTACAGGAGGGGGGCAGTATGAAAGGAGGGTATTGTGCCATGTGGGAGGCAGTGTGATGGGGAAATAATATGACGTGGGCAGTGTGATAAAAGAGGAGCTATGTGGCAGGTGGGGGGGTAGTGTAACAGGTGGGGGCCAGTGTCACAGATGAGGGGCCAGTGTCACAGGTGACAGGTGGGGGGCCAGTGTCACAGGTGACAGGTGGGGGGCCAGTGTCACAGGTGGGGGGCCAGTGTCCCAAGTGACAGGTGGGGGGCCAGTGTCACAGGTGGGGGGCCAGTGTTCAAGGTGACAGGTGGGGGGCCAGTATCACAGGTGGGGGGGCAGTGTCCCAGGTGACAGGTGGGAAGCCAGTGTCACAGGTGGAGGGCCAGTGTGACAGGTGGGGGGCCAGTGTCACAGGTGGAGGGCCAGTGTGACAGGTGGGGGCAGTGTCACAGGTGGGGGGCCAGTGTCACAGGTGAAAGGTGGGGGTCAGTGTAACAGGTGACAGGTGGGGGCCAGTGTCACAGGTGGGGGCAGTGTCACAGGTGGGGGGCCAGTGTCACAGGTGACAGGTGGGGGGGGCAGTATCACAGGTGACAGGTGGGGGGCCAGTGTCACAGGTGGGGGGCAGTGTCACAGGTGGGGGGCCAGTGTCACAGGTGACAGGTGGGGGGGCAGTGTCACAGGTGGGGGGACAGTGTCACAGGTGGGGGCAGTGTCACAGGTGGGGGGCCAGTATCACAGGTGACAGGTGGGGGGCTAGTGTCACAGGTGGGGGGGCCAGTGTCACAGGTGACAGGTAGGGGGCCAGTGTCACAGTTGACAGATGGGGGGCCAGTGTCACAGGTGACAGGTGAGGGGCCAGTGTCACAGGTGACAGGTGAGGGGCCAGTGTCACAGGTGACATGTGGGGGGACCAGTGTCACAGGTGGGGGGCCAGTGTCACAGGTGACAGGTGGGGGGCCAATGTCACAGGTGGGGGGCCAGTGTCACAGGTGACAGGTGGGGGGACAGTGTCACAGGTGAGGGGCCAGTGTCACAGGTGACAGGTGGGGGGCCAGTGTCCCAGGTGACAGGCGGGGGGGCCAGTATCGCAGGTGACAGGTGGGGGCCAGTGTCACAGGTGGGGGGCCAGTGTCACAGGTAAGGGACCAGTGTCACAGTTGACAGGTGGGGGGCCAGTGTCACAGGAAAGGGGCCAGTGTCACAGGTGGGGGCCAGTGTCACAGGTGGGGGCCAGTGTCACAGGTGGGGTGCCAGTGTCACAGGTGACAGGTGGGGGGCCAGTGTCACAGGTGGGGGGTCAGTGTCACAGGTGGGGTGCCAGTGTTACAGGTGACAGGTGGGGGACCAGTGCCACAGGTGGGGTGCCAGTGTCACAGGTGGGGTGCCAGTGTCACAGGTGAGAGGTGGGGGGCCAGTGTCACAGGTGGGGGGCCAGTGTTGCAGGTAAGGGGCCAGTGTCACAGTTGACAAGTGGGGGGCCAGTGTCACAGGTGGGGGCCAGTGTTACAGGTGGGGTGCCAGTGTGACAGGTGACAGGTGGGGGGCCAGTGTCACAGGTGGGGTGCCAGTGTCACAGGTGACAGGTGGGGGCCAGTGCCACAGGTGGGGTGCCAGTGTCACAGTTGAAAGGTGGGGGGCCAGTGTCACAGGAAAGGGGCCAGTGTCACAGGTGGGGGCCAGTGTCACAGGTGGGGGGCCAGTGTCACAGGAAAGGGGCCAGTGTCACAGGTGGGGGCCAGTGTCACAGGTGGGGTGCCAGTGTGACAGGTGACAGATGGGGGGCCAGTATCACAGGTGGGGGGCCAGTGCCACAGGTGGGGTGCCAGTGTCACAGGTGGGGTGCCAGTGTCACAGGTGACAGGTGGGGGGGCCAGTGTCACAGGAAAGGGGCTAGTGTCACAGGTGAGGGGCCAGTGTCACAGGTGAGGGGCCAGTGTCACAGGTGAGGGGCCAGTGTCACAGGTGACAGGTGGGGGGGCCAGTGTCACAGGTGGGGGGCTGATGCCAGGCTTACCTACATGAGAAGTCTAAATACAAGAAGCAGCAGCCCTTGTACATACTTCCTTGTGATGTCAGCGGGATGTCCCTCCAGCCAGCACAGTTCACTTCCCAAGTGTCAGTGTGTACAATAGAGAGGGGAGGGGCCTGTATACAATAGAGAGGGGAGGGGCCTGTATACAATGGAGAGAGAAGGGGCCTGTATACAATGGAGAGGGGAGGGGCCTGTATACAATGGAGATGGGAAGGGCCTCTGACCTGAGCATGTATCGGCAGGAGTGTTCAAGCAGAGCGAAAAACTTGTGCACTGAATCTGGTGCCTGCTCGGGTCAGAGGCCCCTCCCCTCTCCATTGTATACAGGCCCCTCCCCTCTCCATTGTATACAGGCCCCTCCCCTCTCCATTGTATACAGGCCCCTCCCCTCTCCATTGTATACAGGCCCCTCTCCTCTCCTCTCCATTGTATACAGGCCCCTTCCCTCTCTATTGTATACAGCCCCCTCCCCATTGTATACAGGCCCCTCCCCTCTCCATTGTATACAGGCCCCTCCCCTCTCCATTGTATACAGGCCCCTCCCCTCTCTATTGTATACAGCCCCTCCCCTCTCCATTGTATATAGGCCCCTCCCCGTTGTATAAAGGCCCCTCCCCTCTCTATTGTATACAGTCCCCTCCCCCCTCCATTGTATACACTCGGGAAGTGAACTGTACTCGTTGGAGGGACATCCCGCGGACATCACAGAGCTGCCGATCATCCCCTCCCCCTCCCCTGTATAGTTAGATGCCAGCGGGAGGTACAGGGGGAGGGTCTTGGGGCCCCCCACACTGCCGGAATGCAGGGGCCCAGTTGCAAGTGCGACTGTTGCAATCCTGGTAATTCCGCCATGGGGTCTGATCTATATAGTTGGATATAAAATGCACTATTTATCTGTCAAAGTGTTTTCCAGCGCTAAACCTTCCTTCCCATTTCTAAATTGCTGCATTTGTACATTTTAGAATCCAATATAAAGGAATAGTATGGTAAAAAATCACTTTTGGGTTTAACTAATCTTTTTTTTTTGTATAATTCTCCTGATTTTCCAATCTACCGCTTATATGTAAATTTAGTGGGTCATCTGTACTGTACATAGTTTAGATTCAATCTATTGTTAGATTAGCCTCTGTTCCAGTTTGGCTGTGTTGTGTGCAGTTCCACATTCTGCCTGTGGGCGTCGTTGTCACCATGGGTCGGTGTTGGAAAGCAACAAGCTGAAGTATATGAGTGCTCTTCTGTCCCGTAGACAACTCGGCGGAGGTGGTCCTTCAGGTTACATTCTGGGAGAGGGTATTTATGGGGCAGACGCCATGTTTCTAGGAGTCTTAACTTCGTGGTCCTCCTGGTCTAGAGGTATGTGTTAGCGAGTTCCACCTCACAGCCCTCCGCCCTGGAGGGTTGCGTTGCGGCACCTGTGCGGGTAAGCCCAGAAGCCTGTCTGGGGCCTGCTACCGCTGGGATAGTCCTGTGCTGTCTGTTCCTGTGGGAAGAAGCCGGAAAATTGAGAAGATCCAGGGGAGGACCCATCTTGGAAGAGATCATGCAAGGATGGTCTTAAGAAGGGCCTGGTGACTCAATTGGAGGACGCATCTTAAACGAATCTACCGCACAAGTACTGCCGGGTCGGCTTAAAGGTTCTGGTACTGTGTTTGCTGTTCATCGAAAACTACTACATCCTGTGGCAGAGGATCGTACAGTTTTGTTTCACTCAAGTCTGTGGCAGAGACTTTTTGTTCGTGCTACGTTCTGGCTGCTAGGTCAGTGAGAGAGACCTATCCGGGCGAGCAAAGATTTAATCCTGTACTGAGGATACATTCATCCCCGAGATTTCAATTCCTTAGTGCTACACCAAGAAAAGGTATTTGAACTTCCCTGCATCTCTTCTTCTACCTCTTTCCTGCTACTTCTTCCAGTTATCTCCCATTAAAGCATTGGGAAAGTACTAAAGTGACTGGTGCCTACATTGTAAGATAATAAGCTCAACGTGGACTTTAAGTTCGGTGTTGGTGAAATTACAGGTAAAAAAAGGGCACATTAACAGCCCGCTTTAAATCAGCAGCTCCACCGTGAGTTATTGCTACATGTGGGGGCGTCGTCCGGGATTGTTTGCCGTTACCCTAAGCAGCCCTGAGAAGTATTTCACTGGGAGTCTATGTTAAAAGAGGTTTCTGGACTTTGTCACTTTTTCCAGGAAAAGAAGGGGTTAAATTGCAGGACTTTATTTCTGACTGCGTAGGCTGTGGGTGAGAAGTAAAAGCCCGGGAGCTACGTGATCAGAGGAACAAGTGGGAGGAGCCACATCTACTTGTTGCTGCGTGGGACGCGGGTATGTGTGTTTTGGCGCCAAAGGAGAAGAGAGGCCTTGTGATCGTACTGAGAGGATCAGAGTGCGGCCATGTCTTCTTTTCCATTGGTACCGTTGACTATAGGATCCAAGATGTTCCCTACAAGCACCGCTGCAGGTGCTATGCTGACCGGAACCCTGCTGACAGATACCGGCATTCGTTTGAAGCCGCAGGGGCGGTTTGTACTATACAATGTTGGAGATATCGAAGGGCTGGGCATGCTTTGCCACAAGTGTGAATGACTGGCCATACATCTCCGTCCATTTGTCTGATGTTTGCAGTGTGAAGAATATTTGTTCATAGTGGAGCAACCTACAACGTCGCCCCGTGCTTATCGTGTGGACTGGGCTACAGGAATCGCTACAGTGGAAACTACTGCCATTGCTGCTGGAGAGCAACAGGCCATGACCTCGTCTGCTACCGTGAGTGTTCCCGAAGGAGATGTCGCTGTTACCGCTTCCTCAGCAGACATCACTCTTATTTCTACTTCTACTACACCTATCCCTGCTGCACCTGTCCCAAGGAAGGTGGGATATGAGAAGGCTTCCCGCGGCCGTGGTCGAGGCCTGCCCCAGAGACTACCCAAACCGGAGTCTGAGAAATACATGGATCCGGAGAAGTCCACGTCAGGAACGGGTGAGAGATCAAAGAGGGACATATCTGGGATTCTTTGTAAATATTTGCCAGCGGAAGAGTTGAGAGACTCAGTGATAGATTCTATGTCAAATCTCTCCGGTGATGATGATTTGCTTGAGACAATGTCACAGGAACTATTGTGGGCCCAGGGTGAAGGTGTTGCTTCTGCCCTTACTTTCTCAGAATGGATAGCCATGGATTCTGGAAAGACATCACCTTGTGTGGAGCCGCGCAGTACTACCAAAGAGACATTGTCTAAAGTTGCTAGTTTGCTTGAGTTTGAGCCGACACCTATTGGATCTATGGTGCGCAAATCACCAAATTCTTGTGTGCCTCCTGGTTTGGGGAAAAACAGAGCTTTGCCTAGACTTGCCTGTTAACAGAGAGTGCTCACCAAATGAGTTGCCACAGAATATGGTCTGGAATTTCCCAACGTTACTCAGGAAATTATGCAGGAAATTGAGGCCAACCGGGAACAGTGGTACCGTGAAGCTGTTTGGGACTGTGCCAAAACCTTTCCGGAAAGCTGGGTATTCTGCTACTATGGATGAACGTTTTAATGGATGTTTGTTGCATTGGAACTATGGTCGGCACATCTTTGCTGACAAAGTGGTCATTTGCAGACCTGGAAAAGATGACATTGTTTATTTTATCACCACCGTGGATAAACAAGGGAAGAAACTGACATTACCAGATCCCCGGTTTTATTGGTGATTATGCAAAGAGACTGTTCTCTTCTGCTCTGCTAAAAGAAAAGAAAAAGGACTTTGGGGTATATAGCCAGATAGTGTCAGGCATAGGTGTGCGCACAGGGTGTGCCGGGTGTGCCCAGGCATAGGTGTGCGCACAGGGTGTGCCCAGGCACACCCTAATCACCCCATGCGCATTATTGTTATCGCTCTGTGTAGCAGCAGGAACATGGTAAAGATCTCCCTCTTACCTGCTCTGCCATAAGAAAAGTGTTTATGCTCTTTTGCCTTTTCTTTTTTTTCTCCCCTCTTAATACGGGCTGGGGTTGTATGTCGTTAGTTGTGTTTTTTCCTTTCCTGTTGTTGGTATATAAAATGAATAAAAAGATGATTTGAAAAAAAAAAAAAAAGGATGGCACATGTTATCCTGAGGACTAAGTATTCTTACTGCAATATTTTGAATACATTCTTTGCTTTTCATTGTAACATGACACAATCAGCCTTCCATTTTTATTGCAATTACTGTAAAGGAGGTGATCGCAAAGGGTTTGTCTCTTGAGATATTAGTTACTTTTTTTTACTCAGTTTATCAAGTGCTACAATACTATAAGCCATTAGTTCCATTGCCAGGGACAGCTGGCCCAGCCCTCACCCACCCCTTCCAATGGTTCTTTATAACTGTAATGTTTTTTGTACATAAATTTTTATTTTGCATATTTAAACTCTCAAAATTAAAGTGGTTGTAAAGGCTGAAGGTTATGTGTTGCTCCCTCCACAGCCCCCCCAACACTCACCTCTTGATCCAGTGATGTGCATAGGAGCCTTGGTTGTCCTAGGTCTCTCTCTCCTCATTGGCTGACACAGCAAGCAGCTTGCTATTGGGGGCACTGGTCAAGGGGCAGGAACCAGAAGCGCCGATGGGGGACCTGAGAAGAAGAGGATTGGGGCTGCTTTGTACAAAACTATTGCACAGAGCAGGTATGACATGTTTTTTTTGTTTTTTTTTAAAGGCTGAAGCTTTAAAATCACTTTAATATAGACTTGCAGTCATAGGTGTGCTCAGGGGGTGTGGCCAGGGCACACCCTAATCACCCTGTGCAGCGCAGATTCCCTCTCTTGATATTTCACCAATGTCCCCCCATTGGGGCTCCTAAAAAAATTGTAAAAATAATACAAATATAAAATAATAAAAATAAAAACAACTGACACATTCACTGCTCTACTGACACCATCCATGGCCCTACTGTTTTTTACATTTATTCATTATATAAATATATATATATTTATATTTATTTATTACACATACATACATACACACATGTACGTTTGAGCATTGGGGTGCACACCCTAATGCAATAGGCTGCACACACCTATGGTGTCAGGGTTTAGAGAACTCTGTGGTCAAGAGATTTTATCCACCTCTTCTATATCCAAAGACTTTTTGATAGCTGGATTTCTTTTACTGGAAAAAAATATAATTTGCCCAAAGATAGGGATGGACTTTTCAAGTTACTTTAGTTCATTTTCATTAGAAGGAAAATGTGTGGGGAAGAGAGTGCCATTCTTCAGTGGAATGAGGCTTTGCTCCTAAATTGTTTGGTGATATTACTGTACATTTCTGTGTGTGTTTAACTTTGTTTCTTTCAGGAACAACGAGATCTCCTATCAAGCTGTTAGGCTTTTCAGCTAGGTAGATAGTGGGGTTTTGTGACGTGTCTAATGTGACTTCTTTTGCTGATGTGAATATGTTATTGTATAAATGTTTGAAGCTGTAACATTTCTATACTGTCTCTTTTTCTTACTCATCCAAGTTTTAAGTTCAAATACCTATCACATTTTGCCAGACGTTGAGGACAACGTCTATTGTAGTGGGGGGAGTATGTAGCGCCGGTAGATTTTCCAATCTACCCCTTATATGTAAATTTAGTGGGTCATCTGGGCTGTACATAGTTCAGATTCAATCTATTGTTAGATTAGCCTCTGTTCCAGTTTGGCTGTGTTGCGTGCAGTTCCACATTCTGCCTGTGGGTGTCGTTGTCACCATGGGTCAGTGTTGGAAAGCAACAAGCTGAAGTATATGGATGCCCTTCTGTCCCATAGACAACTCTGCGGAGGTGGTCCTCCGGGTTGCATTCTGGGAGAGAGTATTTATGGGATAGACGCCATGTTTCTAGGAGTCTTTACCTCTAGGCCAGGAGGGCCTAGAGGTATGTGTTAGTGAGTTCCACCTTGCGGCCCTCCGGCCTGGAGGGTTGCGTCGCGGAAGCCGTGCGGGTAAGCCCAGAAGTCTGTCTGGGGCCTGCTACCGCTGGGATGGTCCTGTGCTGTCTGTCCTGCGGGAAGAAGCCGGACAATCGGGAAGATCCAGGGGAGGACCCATCTTGGAAGGGACCATGCAAGGATGGTCTTAAGAAGGGCCTGGTGACTCGATTGGAGGACGCATTGTAAACTAATCTACCGCACAAGTACTGCCGGGTCGGCTTAAAGGTTCTGGTACTGTGTTTGCTGTTCATCAAAAACTACTACATCCTGTGGCAGAGGATCGTACAGTTTTATTTCACTTAAGTCTGTGGCAGAGACTTTTTGTTGGTGCTACGTTCCGGCTGCTAGGTCAGTGAGAGAGACCTATCTGGGCGAGCAAAGATTCAATCCTGTACTGAGGATACATTCATCCCCGAGATTTCAATTCCTTAGTGCTACACCAAGAAAAGGTATTTGAACTTCCCTGCATCTCTTCTTCTACCTCTTCCAGTTATCTCCCATTAAAGCATTGGAAAAGTACTAAAGTGACTGGTGCCTACATTGTCAGATAATAAGCTCATCGTGGACTCTAATTTCGGTGTTGGTGAAATTACAGGTAAAAAAAAGGTGACGGTAACAGCCCGCTTTAAACCAGCAGCTCCAACGTGAGTTAGTGCTACACTACTTTAAGGGGGCAGGGCAGGGGGTGTGTCCTATGCCCACATACTTTTGCTAATAGGTGTCCCTCGATCCCATCTCAAAAAGTTGGGAGGTAGGTCTGAGGGTAACTGAAGTCTTGCTGGGTTTTGTAGTGCAGAGTGCTTGGTGGGTTGGTAACTCTCTCAGCAATCCTGTGCTTCAGTGGTGGGTTCCTGACAGTGGAAAGGTGGCTTGAGCTCAGGTGAACCCGCTCTGCAGAGTTCCCCCTTACATCTGAATCCACAGAGTTCTCCTTTACATCTGAATCCACAGAGTTCTCCTTTACATCTGAATCCGCAGAGTTCCCCTTTACATCTGAATCCACAGTAGTGGAGTATGGAGAGAACAGGTGTGGGACTTTATACAAGGCACATGGGAACAGAGGTATGAGTTGGGTAAAAATTGAAATTTATTAATGAGAAAAAAAGTTTTACAAAAATTCATACAATACATAATTAGGCACATGGCTCTGCATATGTTGGCACTCAGCTCTAAGGTAGTATATATTAGGTATTAAAAGTGTAATCGAAAACTAATGCATCAAAAATGACAAATATAAATAAATGGATACAAGTATATAGGAACGTTATATGCATATGGGTTCATGTAGTGTACACCTAGCGGTAGATTGGAGCTCTACGTCGTTACGTTGTTTCGGGGCCTTAAAGCCACTCATCAGGAGCGATACCGAGGTGGTACCTGTGAGTTGGGGAAATAGCGGTAATGAATGGTGGGAAAATGCAAGGGGAAAAAAAAAAAAAAATTTCCGCAGAGTTCCCCTTTACACTGTGAGGGAGAACTCTGGGGACTCTGATGTACGGAGGAACACTGCAGACTCTGGTGTAAAGAGATTTCTGGTAACCAGAGGCCCCACCTACATCATAGTTCCCAGCATTCCCCTTTAATCATAGTCCCCAGAGCTCCCCCCCCCCCCAATACATCTGAATCGACAGAGTTCCCCCTTACAGCTGAGTCTGCAGAATTTCCACTTACACTGTAAGGCCCCTTTCACATGAGGCGGACTCCGTTTCTACGGAGCCCGCCTCGGTCCACCGGCTCAGTGGGAGATCTGTCCGTTGATCTCCGCTGAGCCGGCGGATGACAGGTCCCTCTCTGCTCACTGAGCGGGGGAGGGGCTTGTCAAGCGCCGCTGCCGCCTATGGAGGGATCGGACGAAAACGGACAGCGTGTCCATTTTCATCAGATCTCACCCGATCCGATAGCGACGGACCTGGACGTAGAGTCATCCGT
Organism: Aquarana catesbeiana; assembly: GCF_042186555.1. NCBI lineage: Eukaryota > Metazoa > Chordata > Amphibia > Anura > Ranidae > Aquarana > Aquarana catesbeiana. The sequence continues at coordinate 414,362,098 of NC_133329.1, forward strand.
CTGCTTTTAGCGGATCGGACGGGGTCGGATGTCAGCGGACATGTCTCCACTGACATCCGTCGCTCCATAGGCTCCATAGGCTGTCAAAACTGACAGGTGGACCTGAACGGTCCGATCGTGTGAAAGGGGCCTAAGGAGGAACTCTGATGTAAGGGGTGCTCTGGGAACCCTGATTTAAGGGGGGCGCTGATAAAGGGAACTCCGTGGATTCTGGTGTAAAGGAGAACTCTGATGTAAGGACCCTTTACATCAGAGTCAGCAGAGCCCCCTTACATCAGAGCCCCCCTTACATTAGTGTACCCACTCAGAGGCAGGAAAGAGAAGGGGGGAGGAGACTCCATCTCAGACAGGGGATGGATGGTGAGCTCACTCACCCCAGGATGGAGGCTCAGACATTAAGGGCCACAGATGAACTGGTTCCCCCACTCCTGCACAGCCAGGCACACCAAATCTTCACAGGCACTCCAGGGGTTGATTTACTAAGGGGAAACAGGCTGTGCACTTTGCAAAGTGCAGTTGCTCCAGGGCTTAGTAATTGATGGGAAGCTCTGCTGACTTCCATCATCCAATCATGTGCAGGCAAGAATGCTTGTTTTTTATTTTCCTTGCACGTGATTGGGTATTCTTTGCAAAGTGAAGCTTCACCTCATTTACTAAGCTCTGGAGCCACTTCACTTGCAGAGAGGAATTGCTTTTTGCAAAGTGCTGAGTTTATTTGCCTTTAGTAAATCAAAAGACATGCTGGGAGGTTAATTGGCTTCTGTCCAAAATTGGCCCCAGTATATGAATGTGAGTTGGGGGACCTTGGATTGTGGGGCTCCTTGAGGGCGGGGACCGATGTGAGTTGTGCGATGTGAGTGTGCGATGTGAGTTGTGCGATGTGAGTGTGCGATGTGAGTTGTGCGATGTGATGTGAGTTGTGCGATGTGAGTGTGTGCGCGATGTGAGTGTGTGCGCGATGTGAGTGTGTGCGCGATGTGAGTGTGTGCGCGATGTGAGTGTGTGCGCGATGTGAGTGTGTGCGCGATGTGAGTGTGTGCGCGATGTGAGTGTGTGCGCGATGTGAGTGTGTGCGCGATGTGAGTGTGTGCGCGATGTGAGTGTGTGCGCGATGTGAGTGTGTGCGCGATGTGAGTGTGTGCGCGATGTGAGTGTGTGCGCGATGTGAGTGTGTGCGCGATGTGAGTGTGTGCGCGATGTGAGTGTGTGCGCGATGTGAGTGTGTGCGCGATGTGAGTGTGTGCGCGATGTGAGTGTGTGCGCGATGTGAGTGTGTGCGCGATGTGAGTGTGTGCGCGATGTGAGTGTGTGCGCGATGTGAGTGTGTGCGCGATGTGAGTGTGTGTGTGCGATGTGAGTGTGTGTGTGCGATGTGAGTGTGTGTGCGATGTGAGTGTGTGTGCGATGCGAGTGTGCGATGCGAGTGTGCGATGCGAGTGTGCGATGCGAGTGTGCGATGCGAGTGTGCGATGCGAGTGTGTGCGTGTGCGATGTGAGTGTGATGTGAGTGTGCGATGTGAGTGTGTGCGCGATGTGAGTGTGTGCGCGATGTGAGTGTGTGCGCGATGTGAGTGTGTGCGCGATGTGAGTGTGTGCGCGATGTGAGTGTGTGCGCGATGTGAGTGTGTGCGCGCGATGTGAGTGTGTGCGTGCGATGTGAGTGTGTGCGTGCGATGTGAGTGTGTGCGTGCGATGTGAGTGTGTGTGCGATGTGAGTGTGTGTGCGATGCGAGTGTGCGATGCGAGTGTGCGATGCGAGTGTGCGATGCGAGTGTGCGATGCGAGTGTGTGCGTGTGCGATGTGAGTGTGATGTGAGTGTGCGATGCGAGTGTGCGATGCGAGTGTGCGATGCGAGTGTGCGATGCGAGTGTGCGATGCGAGTGTGCGATGCGAGTGTGCGATGTGAGTGTGTGCGTGTGCGATGTGAGTGTGCGGTGTGTGTGTGTGCGATGTGAGTGCGCGCGATGTGAGTGCGCGCGATGTGAGTGTGCGATGTGAGTGTGCGCGATGTGAGTGTGCGCGATGTGAGTGTGTGTGCGATGTGAGTGTGTGTGCGATGTGAGTGTGCGATGTGAGTTGTGCGATGTGAGTTGTGCGATGTGAGGTGTGCGATGTGAGTGTGTGCGCGATGTGAGTGTGTGCGCGATGTGAGTGTGTGCGCGATGTGAGTGTGTGCGCGATGTGAGTGTGTGCGCGATGTGAGTGTGTGCGCGATGTGAGTGTGTGCGCGATGTGAGTGTGTGCGATGTGAGTGTGTGTGCGATGTGAGTGTGTGTGCGATGTGAGTGTGTGTGCGATGTGAGTGTGTGTGTGTGATGTGTGCGATGTGAGTGTGCGATTGTGTGTGCGATGTGAGTGTGTGCGCGATGTGAGTGTGCGCGATGTGAGTGTGTGCGCGATGTGAGTGTGCGCGCGATGTGAGTGTGCGATGTGTGTATGATGTGAGTGTGTGTGCGATGTGAGTGTGTGTGTGTGATGTGTGCGATGTGAGTGTGCGATTGTGTGTGCGATGTGAGTGTGTGTGCGATGTGAGTGTGTGCGCGATGTGAGTGTGTGCGCGATGTGAGTGTGTGCGCGATGTGAGTGTGTGCGCGATGTGAGTGTGTGCGCGATGTGAGTGTGTGCGCGATGTGTGTGTGATGTGAGTGTGTGTGCGATGTGAGTGTGTGTGCGATGTGAGTGTGTGTGCGATGTGAGTGTGTGTGCGATGTGAGTGTGTGTGTGTGATGTGTGCGATGTGAGTGTGCGATTGTGTGTGCGATGTGAGTGTGTGCGCGATGTGAGTGTGCGCGATGTGAGTGTGCGATGTGTGTGTGATGTGAGTGTGTGTGCGATGTGAGTGTGTGTGTGTGATGTGTGCGATGTGAGTGTGCGATTGTGTGTGCGATGTGAGTGTGTGTGCGATGTGAGTGTGTGTGCGATGTGAGTGTGCGATGCGAGTGTGCGATGCGAGTGTGCGATGCGAGTGTGCGGTGTGAGTGTGTGCGGTGTGAGTGTGTGCAGTGTGTGTGTGTGCATGTGCGATGTGAGTGTGATGTGAGTGTGCGATGTGAGTGTGCGCGATGTGAGTGTGCGCGATGTGAGTGTGCGCGATGTGAGTGTGCGCGATGTGAGTGTGCGCGATGTGAGTGTGCGTGCGATGTGAGTGTGCGCGATGTGAGTGTGCGTGCGATGTGAGTGTGCGTGCGATGTGAGTGTGCGTGCGATGTGAGTGTGCGTGCGATGTGAGTGTGTGATGTGTGTGCGCGATGTGAGTGTGTGTGCGCGATGTGAGTGTGTGTGCGCGATGTGAGTGTGTGTGCGCGATGTGAGTGTGTGTGCGCGATGTGAGTGTGTGCGCGCGATGTGAGTGCGCGATGTGAGTGTGAGTGTGTGTGCAATGTGAGTGTGTGTGCAATGTGAGTGTGTGTGCGCAATGTGAGTGTGCGATGTGTGTGCAATGTGAGTGTGCGATGTGAGTGTGTGTGCGATGTGAGTGTGCGATGTGTGTGTGCGATGTGTGTGTGCGATGTGTGTGTGCGATGTGTGTGTGTGCGATGTGAGTGTGCGATGTGAGTGTGCGATGTGAGTGTGCGATGTGAGTGTGCGATGTGAGTGTGCGATGTGAGTGTGCGATGTGAGTGTGCGATGTGAGTGTGCGATGTGAGTGTGCGATGTGAGTGTGCGATGTGAGTGTGATGTGTGTGTGCGGTGTGTGTGTGTGCGATGTGAGTGTGTGTGCGATGTGAGTGTGTGTGCGATGTGAGTGTGTGTGCGATGTGAGTGTGTGTGCGATGTGAGTGTGCGATGTGAGTTGTGCGATGTGAGTGTGATGTGAGTGTGCGATGTGAGTGTGTGTGCGATGTGAGTGTGTGTGCGATGTGAGTGTGTGTGCGATGTGAGTGTGTGTGCGATGTGAGTTGTGAGTTGTGCGATGTGAGTGTGATGTGAGTGTGCGATGTGAGTGTGTGTGCGATGTGAGTGTGCGATGTGAGTGTGTGTGCAATGTGAGTGTGTGTGCGATGTGAGTGTGCGATGTGAGTGTGTGTGCGATGTGAGTGTGTGTGCGATGTGAGTGTGCGATGTGAGTGTGAGTGCGATGTGAGTGCGAGTGTGTGTGCAATGTGAGTGTGTGTGCAATGTGAGTGTGTGTGCAATGTGAGTGTGTGTGCAATGTGAGTGTGATGTGTGTGCAATGTGTGTGTGCGATGTGAGTGTGTGTGCGATGTGAGTGTGCGATGTGAGTGTGCGATGTGAGTGTGCGATGTGAGTGTGTGTGTGCGATGTGAGTGCGCGATGTGAGTGTGTGTGCGCGATGTGAGTGTGTGTGCGCGATGTGAGTGTGTGTGCGCGATGTGAGTGTGTGTGCGCGATGTGAGTGTGCGGGCGATGTGAGTGTGTGTGCGATGTGAGTGTGCGTGCGATGTGAGTGTGTGTGCGATGTGAGTGTGCGAGCGATGTGTGTGTGCGTGCGATGTGAGTGTGTGATGTGTGTGTGCGATGTGAGTGTGTGTGCGATGTGTGTGATGTGAGTGTGCGATGTGTGTGATGTGAGTGTGCGATGTGAGTGTGTGTGCGCGATGTGAGTGTGCGATGTGAGTGTGTGTGTGCGATGTGAGTGTGTGTGCGATGTGAGTGAGTGTGCGATGTGAGTGAGTGTGCGATGTGAGTGAGTGTGCGATGTGAGTGTGTGTGCGATGTGAGTGTGCGTGCGATGTGAGTGTGCGATGTGAGTGTGCGATGTGTGTGTGCGCGGTGAGTGTGCGCGGTGAGTGTGTGCGGTGAGTGTGTGTGTGCGGTGTGTGTGTGCGGTGTGTGTGTGCGGTGTGTGTGTGCGATGTGAGTGTGCGATGTGAGTGTGATGTGAGTGTGCGATGTGTGTGTGATGTGAGTGTGCGATATGTGTGCGAGATGTGTGTGCGATGTGAGTGTGCGTGCGATGTGAGTGTGAGTGCGGTGTGAGTGTGCGGTGTGAGTGTGCGGTGTGAGTGTGCGATGTGAGTGTGCGATGTGAGTGTGCGATGTGAGTGTGCGGTGTGAGTGTGCGGTGTGAGTGTGCGGTGTGAGTGTGCGATGTGTGCGATGTGAGTGATGTGAGTGTGCGGTGTGAGTGTGCGGTGTGAGTGTGCGGTGTGTGTGATGTGAGTGTGCGGTGTGTGCGCGGTGTGTGTGCGCGGTGTGCGTGTGCGGTGTGCGTGTGCGGTGTGCGTGTGCGGTGTGCGTGTGCGGTGTGAGTGTGCGGGCGATGTGTGTGCGGTGTGTGTGGTGTGAGTGTGCGATGTGTGTGTGCGATGTGTGTGTGCGGTGTGAGTGTGCGGTGTGTGCGCGGTGTGTGCGCGGTGTGTGTGCGATGTGAGTGTGCGGTGTGTGTGTGCGGTGTGAGTGTGCGGTGTGAGTGTGCGGTGTGAGTGTGATGTGAGTGTGCGGTGTGAGTGTGCGGTGTGTGTGCGATGTGTGTGTGCGATGTGTGTGTGCGATGTGAGTGTGCGATGTGTGTGTGCGGTGTGAGTGTGCGGTGTGAGTGTGCGGTGTGAGTGTGCGGTGTGAGTGTGCGGTGTGAGTGTGATGTGTGTGCGATGTGAGTGTGCGATGTGAGTGTGTGTGCGATGTGAGTGTGTGTGTGTGATGTGTGCGATGTGAGTGTGCGATTGTGTGTGCGATGTGAGTGTGTGTGCGATGTGAGTGTGTGCGCGATGTGAGTGTGTGCGCGATGTGAGTGTGTGCGCGATGTGAGTGTGTGCGCGATGTGAGTGTGTGCGCGATGTGAGTGTGTGCGCGATGTGAGTGTGCGATGTGTGTGTGATGTGAGTGTGTGTGTGATGTGAGTGTGTGTGCGCGATGTGAGTGTGTGTGCGATGTGAGTGTGTGTGCGATGTGAGTGTGTGTGTGTGATGTGTGCGATGTGAGTGTGCGATTGTGTGTGCGATGCGAGTGTGCGATGTGAGTGTGCGATGTGAGTGTGCGATGCGAGTGTGCGATGCGAGTGTGCGATGCGAGTGTGCGATGCGAGTGTGCGATGCGAGTGTGCGATGCGAGTGTGCGATGCGAGTGTGTGCGGTGTGTGTGTGTGCGTGTGCGATGTGAGTGTGATGTGAGTGTGCGATGTGAGTGTGTGCGATGTGAGTGTGTGCGATGTGAGTGCGCGATGTGTGTGCGCGATGTGTGTGCGGTGAGTGTGCGCGATGTGAGTGTGCGCGATGTGAGTGTGTGTGCGATGTGAGTGTGTGTGCGATGTGAGTGTGTGTGCGATGTGAGTGTGTGTGCGATGTGAGTGTGTGTGCGATGTGAGTGTGCGATGTGAGTGTGCGATGTGAGCGTGCGTGCGATGTGAGTGTGCGTGCGATGTGAGTGTGCGTGCGATGTGAGTGTGCGTGCGATGTGAGTGTGCGTGCGATGTGAGTGTGTGATGTGTGTGTGCGATGTGAGTGTGTGTGCGATGTGAGTGTGTGTGCGCGATGTGAGTGTGTGTGCGCGATGTGAGTGTGTGTGCGCGATGTGAGTGTGTGTGCGCGATGTGAGTGTGTGTGCGCGATGTGAGTGTGTGTGCGCGATGTGAGTGCGCGATGTGAGTGTGAGTGCGAGTGTGTGTGCAATGTGAGTGTGTGTGCAATGTGAGTGTGAGTGTGCGATGTGTGTGCAATGTGAGTGTGCGATGTGAGTGTGTGTGCGATGTGAGTGTGTGTGCGATGTGAGTGTGCGATGTGAGTGTGCGATGTGAGTGTGCGATGTGAGTGTGCGATGTGAGTGTGATGTGAGTGTGATGTGAGTGTGCGGTGTGTGTGCGGTGAGTGTGTGTGCGATGTGAGTGTGCGATGTGAGTTGTGCGATGTGAGTGTGCGATGTGAGTGTGTGTGCGATGTGAGTGTGTGTGCGATGTGAGTGTGTGTGCGATGTGAGTGTGCGATGTGAGTTGTGAGTTGTGCGATGTGAGTGTGTGTGCGATGTGAGTGTGCGATGTGAGTGTGCGTGCGATGTGAGTGTGCGATGTGAGTGTGCGATGTGAGTGTGCGATGTGAGTGTGAGTGCGATGTGAGTGTGAGTGCGATGTGAGTGTGAGTGCGAGTGTGTGTGCAATGTGAGTGTGTGTGCAATGTGAGTGTGTGTGCAATGTGAGTGTGATGTGTGTGCAATGTGTGTGTGCGATGTGAGTGTGTGTGCGATGTGAGTGTGCGTGCGATGTGAGTGTGCGATGTGAGTGTGCGATGTGAGTGATGTGAGTGTGCGATGTGTGTGTGTGTGCGATGTGAGTGTGTGTGTGCGATGTGAGTGCGCGATGTGAGTGTGTGTGCGCGATGTGAGTGTGTGTGGGCGATGTGAGTGTGTGTGCGATGTGAGTGTGCGTGCGATGTGAGTGTGCGAGCGATGTGAGTGTGCGTGCGATGTGAGTGTGTGTGCGATGTGAGTGTGTGTGCGATGTGTGTGATGTGAGTGTGCGATGTGAGTGTGTGTGCGATGTGTGTGATGTGAGTGTGCGATGTGAGTGTGTGTGCGATGTGTGTGATGTGAGTGTGCGATGTGAGTGTGTGTGCGCGATGTGAGTGTGCGATGTGAGTGTGTGTGTGCGATGTGAGTGTGTGTGCGATGTGAGTGTGTGTGCGATGTGAGTGTGTGTGCGATGTGAGTGTGTGTGCGATGTGAGTGTGCGTGCGATGTGAGTGTGCGATGTGAGTGTGAGTGCGAGTGTGTGTGCAATGTGAGTGTGTGTGCAATGTGAGTGTGTGTGCAATGTGAGTGTGATGTGTGTGCAATGTGTGTGTGCGATGTGAGTGTGTGTGCGATGTGAGTGTGCGATGTGAGTGTGCGATGTGAGTGTGTGCGCGATGTGAGTGTGTGCGCGATGTGAGTGTGTGCGCGATGTGAGTGTGTGCGCGATGTGAGTGTGTGCGCGATGTGTGTGTGATGTGAGTGTGTGTGCGATGTGAGTGTGTGTGCGATGTGAGTGTGTGTGCGATGTGAGTGTGTGTGCGATGTGAGTGTGTGTGCGATGTGAGTGTGTGTGTGTGATGTGTGCGATGTGAGTGTGCGATTGTGTGTGCGATGTGAGTGTGTGCGCGATGTGAGTGTGCGCGATGTGAGTGTGCGATGTGTGTGTGATGTGAGTGTGTGTGCGATGTGAGTGTGTGTGTGTGATGTGTGCGATGTGAGTGTGCGATTGTGTGTGCGATGTGAGTGTGTGTGCGATGTGAGTGTGTGTGCGATGTGAGTGTGCGATGCGAGTGTGCGATGCGAGTGTGCGATGCGAGTGTGCGGTGTGAGTGTGTGCGGTGTGAGTGTGTGCAGTGTGTGTGTGTGCATGTGCGATGTGAGTGTGATGTGAGTGTGCGATGTGTGTGCGCGATGTGAGTGTGCGCGATGTGAGTGTGCGCGATGTGAGTGTGCGCGATGTGAGTGTGCGCGATGTGAGTGTGCGCGATGTGAGTGTGCGCGATGTGAGTGTGCGCGATGTGAGTGTGCGCGATGTGAGTGTGCGCGATGTGAGTGTGCGTGCGATGTGAGTGTGCGTGCGATGTGAGTGTGCGTGCGATGTGAGTGTGTGATGTGTGTGCGCGATGTGAGTGTGTGTGCGCGATGTGAGTGTGTGTGCGCGATGTGAGTGTGTGTGCGCGATGTGAGTGTGTGTGCGCGATGTGAGTGTGTGCGCGCGATGTGAGTGCGCGATGTGAGTGTGAGTGTGTGTGCAATGTGAGTGTGTGTGCAATGTGAGTGTGTGTGCGCAATGTGAGTGTGCGATGTGTGTGCAATGTGAGTGTGCGATGTGAGTGTGTGTGCGATGTGAGTGTGTGTGCGATGTGTGTGTGCGATGTGTGTGTGCGATGTGTGTGTGTGCGATGTGAGTGTGCGATGTGAGTGTGCGATGTGAGTGTGCGATGTGAGTGTGCGATGTGAGTGTGCGATGTGAGTGTGCGATGTGAGTGTGCGATGTGAGTGTGATGTGTGTGTGCGGTGTGTGTGTGTGCGATGTGAGTGTGTGTGCGATGTGAGTGTGTGTGCGATGTGAGTGTGTGTGCGATGTGAGTGTGTGTGCGATGTGAGTGTGCGATGTGAGTGTGATGTGAGTGTGCGATGTGAGTGTGTGTGCGATGTGAGTGTGTGTGCGATGTGAGTGTGTGTGCGATGTGAGTGTGTGTGCGATGTGAGTTGTGAGTTGTGCGATGTGAGTGTGATGTGAGTGTGCGATGTGAGTGTGTGTGCGATGTGAGTGTGCGATGTGAGTGTGTGTGCAATGTGAGTGTGTGTGCGATGTGAGTGTGCGATGTGAGTGTGTGTGCGATGTGAGTGTGTGTGCGATGTGAGTGTGCGATGTGAGTGTGAGTGCGATGTGAGTGCGAGTGTGTGTGCAATGTGAGTGTGTGTGCAATGTGAGTGTGTGTGCAATGTGAGTGTGTGTGCAATGTGAGTGTGATGTGTGTGCAATGTGTGTGTGCGATGTGAGTGTGTGTGCGATGTGAGTGTGCGATGTGAGTGTGCGATGTGAGTGTGCGATGTGAGTGTGTGTGTGCGATGTGAGTGCGCGATGTGAGTGTGTGTGCGCGATGTGAGTGTGTGTGCGCGATGTGAGTGTGTGTGCGCGATGTGAGTGTGTGTGCGCGATGTGAGTGTGTGGGCGATGTGAGTGTGTGTGCGATGTGAGTGTGCGTGCGATGTGAGTGTGTGTGCGATGTGAGTGTGCGAGCGATGTGTGTGTGCGTGCGATGTGAGTGTGTGATGTGTGTGTGCGATGTGAGTGTGTGTGCGATGTGTGTGATGTGAGTGTGCGATGTGTGTGATGTGAGTGTGCGATGTGAGTGTGTGTGCGCGATGTGAGTGTGCGATGTGAGTGTGTGTGTGCGATGTGAGTGTGTGTGTGCGATGTGAGTGTGTGTGCGATGTGAGTGTGCGATGTGAGTGAGTGTGCGATGTGAGTGAGTGTGCGATGTGAGTGTGTGTGCGATGTGAGTGTGCGTGCGATGTGAGTGTGCGATGTGAGTGTGCGATGTGTGTGTGCGCGGTGAGTGTGCGCGGTGAGTGTGTGCGGTGAGTGTGTGTGTGCGGTGTGTGTGTGCGGTGTGTGTGTGCGGTGTGTGTGTGCGATGTGAGTGTGCGATGTGAGTGTGATGTGAGTGTGCGATGTGTGTGTGATGTGAGTGTGCGATATGTGTGCGAGATGTGTGTGCGATGTGAGTGTGCGTGCGATGTGAGTGTGAGTGCGGTGTGAGTGTGCGGTGTGAGTGTGCGGTGTGAGTGTGCGGTGTGAGTGTGCGATGTGAGTGTGCGATGTGAGTGTGCGGTGTGAGTGTGCGGTGTGAGTGTGCGGTGTGAGTGTGCGGTGTGAGTGTGCGATGTGTGCGATGTGAGTGATGTGAGTGTGCGGTGTGAGTGTGCGGTGTGAGTGTGCGGTGTGTGTGATGTGAGTGTGCGGTGTGTGCGCGGTGTGTGTGCGCGGTGTGCGTGTGCGGTGTGCGTGTGCGGTGTGCGTGTGCGGTGTGCGTGTGCGGTGTGAGTGTGCGGGCGATGTGTGTGCGGTGTGTGTGGTGTGAGTGTGCGATGTGTGTGTGCGATGTGTGTGTGCGGTGTGAGTGTGCGGTGTGTGCGCGGTGTGTGCGCGGTGTGTGTGCGATGTGAGTGTGCGGTGTGTGTGTGCGGTGTGAGTGTGCGGTGTGAGTGTGCGGTGTGAGTGTGCGGTGTGAGTGTGCGGTGTGAGTGTGCGGTGTGAGTGTGATGTGTGTGTGCGATGTGTGTGTGCGATGTGAGTGTGCGATGTGTGTGTGCGGTGTGAGTGTGCGGTGTGAGTGTGCGGTGTGAGTGTGCGGTGTGAGTGTGATGTGTGTGCGATGTGAGTGTGCGATGTGAGTGTGTGTGCGATGTGAGTGTGTGTGTGTGATGTGTGCGATGTGAGTGTGCGATTGTGTGTGCGATGTGAGTGTGTGTGCGATGTGAGTGTGTGCGCGATGTGAGTGTGTGCGCGATGTGAGTGTGTGCGCGATGTGAGTGTGTGCGCGATGTGAGTGTGTGCGCGATGTGAGTGTGTGCGCGATGTGAGTGTGCGATGTGTGTGTGATGTGAGTGTGTGTGTGATGTGAGTGTGTGTGCGCGATGTGAGTGTGTGTGCGATGTGAGTGTGTGTGCGATGTGAGTGTGTGTGTGTGATGTGTGCGATGTGAGTGTGCGATTGTGTGTGCGATGCGAGTGTGCGATGTGAGTGTGCGATGTGAGTGTGCGATGCGAGTGTGCGATGCGAGTGTGCGATGCGAGTGTGCGATGCGAGTGTGCGATGCGAGTGTGCGATGCGAGTGTGTGCGGTGTGTGTGTGTGCGTGTGCGATGTGAGTGTGATGTGAGTGTGCGATGTGAGTGTGATGTGAGTGTGCGATGTGAGTGTGTGCGATGTGAGTGCGCGATGTGTGTGCGCGATGTGTGTGCGGTGAGTGTGCGCGATGTGAGTGTGCGCGATGTGAGTGTGCGCGATGTGAGTGTGTGTGCGATGTGAGTGTGTGTGCGATGTGAGTGTGTGTGCGATGTGAGTGTGTGTGCGATGTGAGTGTGCGATGTGAGTGTGCGATGTGAGCGTGCGTGCGATGTGAGTGTGCGTGCGATGTGAGTGTGCGTGCGATGTGAGTGTGCGTGCGATGTGAGTGTGCGTGCGATGTGAGTGTGTGATGTGTGTGTGCGATGTGAGTGTGTGTGCGATGTGAGTGTGTGTGCGATGTGAGTGTGTGTGCGCGATGTGAGTGTGTGTGCGCGATGTGAGTGTGTGTGCGCGATGTGAGTGTGTGTGCGCGATGTGAGTGTGTGTGCGCGATGTGAGTGTGTGTGCGCGATGTGAGTGTGTGTGCGCGATGTGAGTGCGCGATGTGAGTGTGAGTGCGAGTGTGTGTGCAATGTGAGTGTGTGTGCAATGTGAGTGTGAGTGTGCGATGTGTGTGCAATGTGAGTGTGCGATGTGAGTGTGTGTGCGATGTGAGTGTGTGTGCGATGTGAGTGTGCGATGTGAGTGTGTGTGCGATGTGAGTGTGCGATGTGAGTGTGCGATGTGAGTGTGCGATGTGAGTGTGATGTGAGTGTGATGTGAGTGTGCGGTGTGTGTGCGGTGAGTGTGTGTGCGATGTGAGTGTGCGATGTGAGTTGTGCGATGTGAGTGTGCGATGTGAGTGTGTGTGCGATGTGAGTGTGTGTGCGATGTGAGTGTGTGTGCGATGTGAGTGTGCGATGTGAGTTGTGAGTTGTGCGATGTGAGTGTGTGTGCGATGTGAGTGTGCGATGTGAGTGTGCGATGTGAGTGTGCGATGTGAGTGTGAGTGTGAGTGCGATGTGAGTGTGAGTGCGATGTGAGTGTGAGTGCGATGTGAGTGTGAGTGCGAGTGTGTGTGCAATGTGAGTGTGTGTGCAATGTGAGTGTGTGTGCAATGTGAGTGTGATGTGTGTGCAATGTGTGTGTGCGATGTGAGTGTGTGTGCGATGTGAGTGTGCGTGCGATGTGAGTGTGCGATGTGAGTGTGCGATGTGAGTGATGTGAGTGTGCGATGTGTGTGTGTGTGCGATGTGAGTGTGTGTGTGCGATGTGAGTGCGCGATGTGAGTGTGTGTGCGCGATGTGAGTGTGTGTGGGCGATGTGAGTGTGTGTGCGATGTGAGTGTGCGTGCGATGTGAGTGTGCGAGCGATGTGTGTGTGCGTGCGATGTGAGTGTGTGTGCGATGTGAGTGTGTGTGCGATGTGTGTGATGTGAGTGTGCGATGTGAGTGTGTGTGCGATGTGTGTGATGTGAGTGTGCGATGTGAGTGTGTGTGCGATGTGTGTGATGTGAGTGTGCGATGTGAGTGTGTGTGCGCGATGTGAGTGTGCGATGTGAGTGTGTGTGTGCGATGTGAGTGTGTGTGCGATGTGAGTGTGTGTGCGATGTGAGTGTGTGTGCGATGTGAGTGTGTGTGCGATGTGAGTGTGCGTGCGATGTGAGTGTGCGATGTGAGTGTGAGTGCGAGTGTGTGTGCAATGTGAGTGTGTGTGCAATGTGAGTGTGTGTGCAATGTGAGTGTGATGTGTGTGCAATGTGTGTGTGCGATGTGAGTGTGTGTGCGATGTGAGTGTGCGTGCGATGTGAGTGTGCGATGTGAGTGTGCGATGTGAGTGTGCGATGTGAGTGTGTGTGTGCGATGTGAGTGCGCGATGTGAGTGTGTGTGCGCGATGTGAGTGTGTGTGCGCGATGTGAGTGTGTGTGCGCGATGTGAGTGTGTGTGCGCGATGTGAGTGTGTGTGCGCGATGTGAGTGTGTGTGCGATGTGAGTGTGCGTGCGATGTGAGTGTGTGTGCGATGTGTGTGATGTGAGTGTGCGATGTGAGTGTGTGTGCGATGTGTGTGATGTGAGTGTGCGATGTGAGTGTGTGTGCGATGTGTGTGATGTGAGTGTGCGATGTGAGTGTGTGTGCGATGTGTGTGATGTGAGTGTGCGATGTGAGTGTGTGTGCGATGTGTGTGATGTGAGTGTGCGATGTGAGTGTGTGTGCGCGATGTGAGTGTGTGTGCGCGATGTGAGTGTGCGTGCGCGATGTGAGTGTGCGTGCGCGATGTGAGTGTGTGTGCGCGATGTGAGTGTGCGATGTGAGTGTGTGTGTGCGATGTGAGTGTGTGTGCGATGTGAGTGTGTGTGCGATGTGAGTGTGTGTGCGCTGTGAGTGTGCGCTGTGAGTGTGCGCTGTGAGTGTGTGTGCGATGTGAGTGTGCGATGTGAGTGTGTGTGCGATGTGAGTGTGCGCGGTGAGTGTGCGCGGTGAGTGTGCGCGGTGAGTGTGCGCGGTGAGTGTGCGATGTGAGTGTGCGTGCGATGTGAGTGTGCGTGCGATGTGAGTGTGCGTGCGATGTGAGTGTGCGTGCGATGTGAGTGTGCGTGCGATGTGAGTGTGCGATGTGTGTGTGCGATGTGTGAGTGTGATGTGAGTGTGATGTGAGTGTGCGATATGTGTGCGATGTGTGTGCGATGTGAGTGTGATGTGAGTGTGTGTGCGATGTGAGTGTGTGTGCGATGTGTGTGTGCGCGGTGAGTGTGCGATGTGTGTGTGATGTGAGTGTGCGATGTGTGTGTGATGTGAGTGTGCGATATGTGTGCGAGATGTGTGTGCGATGTGAGTGCGATGTGAGTGTGCGTGCGATGTGAGTGTGCGTGCGATGTGAGTGTGCGTGCGATGTGAGTGTGCGTGCGATGTGAGTGTGCGTGCGATGTGAGTGCGGTGTGAGTGTGCAATGTGAGTGTGCAATGTGAGTGTGCAATGTGAGTGTGCAATGTGAGTGTGCAATGTGAGTGTGCAATGTGAGTGTGCGGTGTGAGTGTGCGGTGTGAGTGTGCGGTGTGAGTGTGCGGTGTGAGTGTGCGGTGTGAGTGTGCGGTGTGAGTGTGCGGTGTGAGTGTGCGGTGTGAGTGTGCGGAGTGTGTGATGTGAGTGTGCGGTGTGTGCGCGGTGTGTGTGCGCGGTGTGCGGTGTGCGTGTGCGGTGTGCGTGTGCGGTGTGCGTGTGCGGTGTGAGTGTGCGGGCGATGTGTGTGCGGTGTGTGTGGTGTGAGTGTGCGATGTGTGTGTGATGTGTGTGCGGTGTGTGCGGTGTGAGTGTGCGGTGTGAGTGTGCGGTGTGAGTGTGCGGTGTGAGTGTGCGAGTGTGCGAGGTGTGTGCGCGGTGTGTGCGCGGTGTGTGTGTGCGATGTGAGTGTGCGGTGTGGGTGTGCGGTGTGAGTGTGCGGTGTGAGTGTGCGGTGTGAGTGTGCGATGTGAGTGTGCGATGTGAGTGTGATGTGTGTGTGCGCGGTGTGTGTGTGCGATGTGAGTGCGATGTGTGTGTGCGGTGTGAGTGTGCGGTGTGAGTGTGATGTGTGAGTGTGATGTGTGAGTGTGATGTGTGTGTGCGATGTGTGTGTGCGATGTGTGTGTGCGATGTGTGTGTGCGATGTGTGTGTGCGATGTGTGTGTGCGATGTGAGTGTGCGCGGTGTGTGTGCGCGGTGTGTGTGCGCGGTGTGTGTGTGATGTGTGAGTGCGATGTGTGTGTGCGATGTGTGTGTGCGATGTGTGTGTGCGATGTGTGTGTGCGATGTGTGTGTGCGATGTGTGTGTGCGATGTGAGTGTGCGGTGTGAGTGTGATGTGTGTGTGCGATGTGTGTGTGCGATGTGTGTGTGCGGTGTGTGTGTGCGCGGTGTGTGTGTGCGCGGTGTGTGTGTGCGCGGTGTGTGTGTGCGATGTGAGTGTGCGATGTGTGTGTGCGATGTGTGTGTGCGATGTGTGTGTGCGGTGTGAGTGTGATGTGTGTGTGCGGTGTGAGTGTGATGTGTGTGTGCGGTGTGTGTGTGCGGTGTGTGAGTGTGATGTGTGTGCGCGGTGTGTGTGCGCGGTGTGTGTGCGCGGTGTGTGTGCGCGGTGTGTGTGCGCGGTGTGTGTGCGCGGTGTGTGTGCGCGGTGTGTGTGCGCGGTGTGTGTGCGCGGTGTGTGTGCGCGGTGTGTGTGCGCGGTGTGTGTGCGCGGTGTGTGTGTGCGCGGTGTGTGTGTGCGCGGTGTGTGTGATGTGTGAGTGTGATGTGTGTGTGCGATGTGTGTGCGGTGTGAGTGTGCGGTGTGTGTGTGCGGTGTGTGCGGTGTGTGTGTGCGATGTGAGTGTGATGTGTGTGTGCGGTGTGTGCGGTGTGTGTGTGCGGTGTGTGTGTGCGATGTGAGTGTGATGTGTGTGTGCGGTGTGTGCGCGATGTGAGTGTGATGTGTGAGTGTGATGTGTGTGTGCGATGTGTGTGCGATGTGAGTGTTATGTGTGTGTGCGGTGTGTGTGTGCGATGTGAGTGTTATGTGTGTGTGCGGTGTGTGTGTGCGATGTGAGTGTGATGTGTGTGTGCGGTGTGTGCGGTGTGTGTGTGCGGTGTGTGTGTGCGATGTGTGTGTGCGATGTGTGTGTGCGATGTGAGTGTGCGATGTGAGTGTGCGATGTGAGTGTGATGTGTGTGTGCGATGTGAGTGTGATGTGTGTGTGTGTGTGTGTGTGTGGTGTGTGTGTGCGGTGTGTGTGTGCGGTGTGAGTGTGCGATGTGTGAGTGTGTGATGTGTGTGTGGAGTGCTGTGTAAATTGATGGCGCTATATGAATACCTTAAATATATAATAGATGAACATCTTAATGAGACACAATGTATAGGGATGGGGACAATTGTAGACACGTACCCACACTCACTGAGGTTGAACTGGATGGACTGGTGTCTTTATTCAGCCCCATAGAGTCAGAGAACAGTCCGGGACTTTGGGCAAATAAACTCAGCACTTTGCAAAATGAAGTTCCCCTCTGCAAGTGGAGTTGATCCAGAGTTTAGTAAATGAGGTGAAGCTTTAAATTTGCATAGAATACCCAATCACATGAAAGGGAAATAAAAAACAAGAATTTTTGCCCGCACATGATTGGATGATGGAAGTCAGCAGAGCTTCCCCTCATTTACTAAGCTCTGGAGCAACTGCACTTGCAGAGCACTCAGGCTATTTGCATTCAGTAAATCAACCCCAATGTTTTTGTTATTTATAACTTGGGTAGGGATGGGAGGTTATGGGATGTCCACCGAACTTCAACAACAAACTTCAGGGACATCTTTCTATACACATTCTCTATATACAGTCCTATGTAGTCTCTATACACAGTCTCTATACACAGTCTCTATACACAGTCTCTATACACAGTCTCTATACACAGTCTCTATACACAGTCTCTATACACAGTCTGTAATATTGGGGTATTTAGCTCAAGTGATATAATGTGTTTTTAGTGCAGTGAGTCCACGTCAGACAAGCGTTATAGTTAAGGGCCTGGTAGCCCACATTTATTAAACAGAAAAACAAAAGCAAAAAGGTCCATTCAGGATTCCCACGCAGGGGTTTACCTTCATTTAGCACTCCAAAAATAAGGAAAACATACCGAGCCACCTGGCTCTCTTGTCAGCAGTTCCTCTGCTTGCTCTTAACAGATTTGGCAATTCTTTACAGCCCCCTGGACTCACTGGCTTCCTTTGCCTTGCAGTTCCCTGCTGAACCGGCCTACTCCTGGCCTCAACAGAACTCTCCAGACCCCTGGGTTTTCTTACTGTCCCCCAGACTTCAGGACTTCCTTCATCCCCCTTGGACTTGCTAGTCACCTCGGCTCTCCCAGCCCCTTCTCTGGTCTCACAGGCCCTTGTAGCCGTCCCAACCTTCCCAGTCCTTCAGACGCCAAGTCCCCTCTTACCAGGGATGTGGTCACACAGGGCGGACAGCTTTCCAGACACAGGTCTGTCTTGATACAGCTGCTCACACTCCACCTTCCTCCCCCCTCTGCTCTCACCAGTTCCTCGTTATATGGACTGTGTGAACCTGGACACACAACCTGCTGGCTATCCACAAGACCCGGACACAGGGTTAGAGATCCCGTCCCACCCAAGACTCTGCGGGATCTCCAAACTACAGAGCCCCATCTGAACAGGGGCGGGCTGGTCTGGATAACAGCCCAGAAACTGCAGGAACGTTCGTGCTGTGATCGGACATCTGTCCTGTCACCGTGCTGTTCCCGGCTTCTGAGCTGACAGTTCTGTGTCCCTTCAGAGCACAGCCGAATGGAAGAGGGGGGATCCGCTCTGCCTCCTCCAGCCCCCTCTCTCACTGTGCCCGCCCCACACTCCGGGCACCCTGTGTGCTGCTTCTGTGAATAGAACGTGTGGGCGGGGCTGTGCCGGCCTCTCCCCCCCCTCTCTCCCAAATTCCTCTCCCCCCCTCTCTCCCTTCTCTCCCCCCTCTCCCCCCTCCCCCGATAAGGAAGTTTCTTTCAGCAGCCCATGCAGTACCGGCCCCTATGTACTATGATGTGGGCTCACACTGGTCTGCTGCAGTGTTGGTGGTCTCACCGTCTTCCTGCATCTCCCATAGACTTCTATTAGTTTGCACATTTTTGCTGCATTTTCTGAAAGTGCATCTTTAGTGCGCTATAAAAAAAAAACTGCAGCAAAAACGCACAACCTAAAAGAAGCCTATGGGACTGCGGCTAAGGAAAACTGTACATAAGCACTGCGGCCAAAGGCTTGTACACACATGCAGCAGCCACTGCCACTCTGAAAAGTGATCAATGCTCAGGTCACTTTTGCTCATGCTCAGCGGCTTCAACCAGAGCTGTCAGTATTTTTGTTCAACTCACTGGATTGAGCAAAAAAAAAAAAAAAAAACTAGTGGTGTGTAGAAGGCTTTACTATGTTGATAAAGGAATCAAGCAATTTTCTTGAGTAGTGGTCTCTCTGTGTGTGGACAATTTGGAGCGATGTCTCTCTCTGTCAGTGGCGGCTGGTGCTCAAAATGTTTTGGAGGAGGGGGAGGGGGGGGGGGGGGGCAAACTAAAAAATACTGAAAAAAAATCAAATGCAGCCTCACTGTGCCCATCAAATGCAGCCAATATTACCCCCCTGTCGGCATTTAACCAGCACCCCACCTCACCCACTATCTGACCGGCACTTACCCCATCTTGGTGGCGGGTCAGGCAGCGAGTGAAGGCGGGGAGCTGTGGGACAGGCAGCGGTTCCTGTGTTCTCTGTGCTTTCTCCATGCTTTTCCTCCTGCTAGACATGCAATAGGAGCGCCTGTCCTTTCAGCCAATCAGGTGACGGGTATCAGACCCGCTCTTCTTGATTGGCAGAGAGGCGGTTCAGTGTTAGAAAAGCAAATATTCATTTGCTTTTCTAACACACCTGGGTGGGCTCAGAGCCCAATGCTCTGCACTCTGAGTCCACCCTATTTTGAAGCCTATTAGAGCCTCTGGTCAAGCTGCCTGAGGTGAGGTTGGGAGCAGTGAATGAATTAGAACATATGTGTGTCATGGGAGCCGGCAGCAGAGGAGGAGATCACATCCTTAAATCTCAGCCAGGGTTCATGCTGGGACTTGTAGTCCTTTCCTTTTGGGGATGTGACACCCCAAAAGTGAAGGACTACAGGTCCCAGCATAAACCCCTCAGAGCTCAGGATGTGTCACACACCCCTGCCCCTCCCAACTAGTGAAGGACTACAGGTCCCACTGTCCAAGCTTAAATCTCTCAGAGCTGAGGATGTGTCACCCCCCCCAATTAGTGAAGGACTACAGGGCACAGCATGAACCCCTCAGAGCTCAGGATGTGTCACACACCCCTGCGCCCCCCCCCCCCCCCCACTAGTGAAGGACTACAGGTCCCACTGTCCCAGCTTAAACCCCTCAGAACTGAGGATGTGTCACCTCCCCCCCCCCCCCAATTAGTAAAGGACTAAATGAACCCCTCAGAGCTGAGGATGTGTCACCCCCCCCCCCTCCCAATTAGTGAAGGACTACAGGGCACAGCATGAACCTGTGGGATCTAAGGGGACACATCCTTAGATCTCAGGGGTTAATGCTGGGACTTGTAGTTCGTCACTAGTTGCGGAGGGGGGGTTCAGGTCTTCAGCTCTCAGAGATTCATACAGGGACTTGCTTGCAATTTAGTTCCTGAAGGCCATGGTAGTACAATTCCCTTAGACCTCTTTCACACTGGGGCGGTTTGCAGGCGGTATTGCGCTAAAAATAGCACCTGCAAACCGCCCCTAAACAGCCTCCGCTGTTTGTTCAGTGTGAAAGCCCGAGGGCATTCACACTGAAGCGGTGCGCTGACAGGAGAAGAAAAAATCTCCTGCAAGCCGCATCTTTGGAGCAGTGAAGGAGCGGTGTATTCACCGGTCCTAAACCGCTACTGCCCATTGAAATCAATGAGACAGCGCAGCTATACCGCGGCAATACCGCAGCTATAGCTGCGCTGTACGAGGGGTTTTAATCCTTTTTCGGCCGCCAGCGGGGGGTTAAAACCGCCCCGCTAGCGGCCGAATACCGCGGTAAAACAGCGCTAAAAATAGCGCTGTTTTACCGCCAACGCCCCCTACCGCCCCAGTGTGAAAGAGGCCTTACAGGCCCTGCGGGGCCACATCGTCCCCCCTGCCCCCCCCCACCTTTGTGATCATGAAAAACCTTAGAGACTGTTTTCCCGATCCATCACCTTGCCACCACCGGTTCTATGGGCCACTTGACTGGACTTGCCCCCCCAGGCCTCAGGCTGCCAGCCCTCCCCTGCATTCATGGTCCCCTCAATGATCTGTAGCTCCCCAGTGCCGGCAGCACTCATGCAGCCCCAGACCATGACACTCCCACCACCATGCTTGACTGTAGACAAGACACACTTGTCTTTGTCCTCCTCACCTGGTTGCCCCCACACACGCTTGTCACCATCTGAACCAAATACGTTTATCTTGGTCTCATCAGACCACAGGACATGGTTCCAGTAATCCATGTCCTTAGTCTGCTTCTCTTCAGAGAACTGTTTGTGGACTTTCTTGTGCCTCATCTTTAGCCACTTGGTGATGCAGATATGCTGCGGCAGGTCGGCTCTCCTACATGAACTGATGTCCCATCAGGTCCCGCGGACTCGATGTCTGGTGGCAGCCTGCGATCGCGATCAAAGAGATGCAGAATGGGGAACTGCGTATGTAAAGAGGACATTTCCCTATTCTGCCTAATGACATGACAAGGATCTACTGTTCCCAGTGATCTCTGTCTTCAGTAAGCCCATCCCCCCCTACAGTTAGAACATGCTAAGGGAACACACTTAACCCCTTGATCCCTGCCAGTGTCATTTTTACATTAATCAATGCATTTGTATAGCACTGATCAATGTAAAAATGTCACTGGTCCCCAAAAAGTGTAATTTGGGGTCAAATTTGTCTGCCGCAATATCGCAGTCCCACTAAAAATCACAGATCGCCGCCATTACCAGTAAAAACTATTTTAAAAAAATAAAGTCCCTAAAATCTATCCCATAGTTTGTAGACGTGATAACTTTTGCGCACACCAATCCTACTGCGATTTTTTTACCAAGAATATGTAGAAGAATACATATCGGCCTAAACTGATCAATAAATTTGTTTTTTTATATTTTTTTGGATATGTGTTATAGCAGAAAGTAAAAAAAAAAAATGTTTCCTTTTTCAAATTTTTTTTTTTTTTTGTTTATAGCGCAAAAAATAAAAAACCGCAGAGGTGATCAAATACCACAAAAAGAAATCTCTATTTGTGGAAAAAAAAAGGACGTCAATTTTGTTTGGGTACAACATCGCACAACTGCGCAATTGTCAGTTAAATTGAAGCAGTGCCGCATTGTAAAAAATGGCCGGGTCATTCAGGGGGCAAATCCTTCTGGGGCTGAAATGGTTAGAAGAGGCTTCCTTCTGGGACGACAGCCATGCAGACCAATTTGATGCAGTGTGCGGCGTATGGTCTGAGCACTGACAGGCTGACCTCCCCACCCCTACAACCTCTGCAGCAATGCTGGCAGCACTCATACGTCTATTTCCCAAAGACAACCTCTGGATATGACGCTGATCACGTGACCTCAACTTCTTTGGTGGACCATGGCGAGGCTTGTTCTGAGTGGAACCTGTCCTGTTATACCGCTGTATGGTCTTGACCACCGTGCTGCAGCTCAGTTTCAGGGTCTTGGCAATCTTCTTATAGCCTAGGCCATCTTTATGTAGAGCAACAATTCTTTTATTCTGATCCTCAGAGAGTTCTTTGCCATGAGGTGCCATGATGAACTTCCAGTGACCAGTATGAGAGAGTGAGAGCGATAACACCAAATTTTACACACCTGCTCCCCATTCACACCTGAGACCTTGTAACACTAACGAGTCACATGACCTCGGGGAGGGAAAATGGCTAATTGGGCCCAATTTGGAGATTTTCACTTTTGTGAGATGCTGTATGAGCCATTTTGTGTTGGTCTATCACATAAAATCTTAATAAAATACATTTACATTTTTGGTTGTAACATGACAACATGTGGGGAATCTCAAGGGGTCTGAATACTTTTTCAAGGCACTGTATATGGCCCCTCAGTCTGCTACAATGTAACAAGATAATAAATGAAAATGAATAAAATGTTTACAAAGTTCCTTAGATTGATTGTTGTAGCACAATGAAGGGGCAATAAGATTGTTTTTTAGAAAGTAATGTGAATATGAAATAACGATACATTGTTTCTGTCTGTAGAATGTAATGGGATTGGATCCTGATTGGTGTCAGTGATTTCCTTGTTATCTGTGTACATAAAACGCATTGAAACTGCAAATGTTTACAAAGTTGTGTCTTTCATTTCATATTCACATGTCAGATTCTGAACACCTAAAGAGGTATTGGGGTTCATGTACACGGGTGACAAGCTTCCCCACCGCCAATAACCAGCAATGGAGACACTCTGCCCCCCCCATGTACATGTTGTGTGTGACCAGCCGTGGCCAGCAGGTGGTTGGTGTCCGGGGCCGGCATTCTCTGGCCAAATACAAGCTGGATGCAGGTAATGGTTCGGAATGCGCGGAATGATGTGTGGGGGAGGGGCCTGCACTTACAATGGTACTTTGAATTGGTCCCAAGCACAGCTCAGCCCCTTGGATTGGTTCATTTGTGTAGAGTCAGCGCTCTGAACCACGCCTGGGACCACTCGGATAAGGTGGTTCTGGGTGCGGTTCATTTGTGGTCCAGAGCAGTTTGCGGCAATGTGAGTGCAAACTATACCAGAACCCAGACCTCTCCATAAGGGATCGTGTCCAGAAACCGGGATCACTGGTCTGGTTATCAGAGGTGATAATGTGAGTGCAGACCAGCGGTGGGGGGACTGGAACACGATTGTTTTAAACCAGTCCCAGTAGGAGTGCCCCCTACATCCAATCCAGCTGGCAAATACACTATATTACCAAAAGTATTGGGACGCCTGCCTTTACACACACATGAACTTTAATGACATCCCAGTCTTAGTCCGGAGGGTTCAATATTGAGTTGGCTCCGCCCTTTGCAGCTATAACAGCTTCAACTCTTCTGGGAAGGCCATCTACAAGGTTTAGGAGGGTGTCTTTGGGAATGTTTCACCATTCTTCCAGAAGAGCATTTGTGAGGTCAGGCACTGATGTTGGATGAGAAGGCCTGGCTCCCAGTCTCCACTATAATACATCCCAAAGGTGTTTTAATGGGTTGAGGTCAGGACTCTGTGCAGGCCAGCCAAGTTCCTCCACCCCAAACTCACTCATCCATGTCTTCATGGACCTTGCTTTGTGCACTGGTGGGCAGTCATGTTGGAACAGGAAGGGGCCGTCCCCAAACTCCTCCCACAAAGTTGGGAGCATGAAATTGTCCAAAATGTCTTGGTATGATGACACCTTCAGAGTTCCCTTCACTGGAACTAAGGGGCCAAGAACAACCCCTGAAAAACAACCCCCCACCATAACCCCCCCCCCACCAAATGATTAGTGCACAAAGCAAAGCAAGGTCCAAGCATAGTGTATAGAATCACTATAGTACAACTCTCATATCAAGGGATGTGTGAAACGCGTCAACCTTATTTGAGCCAACCTGTGAGATTCCATGTGGGACGTCTCTGAGATGTCTTGTTGGTATTTCTAATTGGACCTTGTGCACATGACATGTAATGCTTTTTATGATGAATGTAACAAATACAATTTTATATTCTTTGATGGTGTTGGGTGAGCAGTTTGGACCGAGCATAAGTTTGGCTCAAACATCACCCGTCCGGCAAACACCCGAATTCGTGGGGCGCTCAGCAGAATGTTCGCCCGCTGAGCGCCCCACAATGCACTGCACTACACAGTGCATTCTAAGCCCTGATTGGGCAAAGCTGGGCCGGCCACTGCATCCTTAACAACGGATGAGTCATCAGCTGGCAACGGGCTTCCCCACTGACAGCTGAATGAAAAATCCATTGCCGGTGTCTTGTCAAATACAGTCCCCTATCATATAGTGTCCTCCCTGTACTGCGCAGGCGCAGTACGGAGGACAAACGAGACGCCGAAAGTCTCTGAAGTTTAACAGCTGATCATCAGCTGTACACGGTGCCTGCGCTTTTATTCTCACCCTATGTCCAGGATCATTCCCTACTATCCAAGTGGACATAGAGTGAGAATATATAGTTGCCGAGCGCAGCGAGGCCGTGCCCGAAGCGTGGCGAGCGAAGCGAGCCCGCGAGGGGCCCTCTTACACAGCCATCGCTAAGAAGTGCAGAAGCGCCGTGTACAGCTGATGGTCAGCTGATCAACTTCGGACATTTTCGGCATCTCCTTCTGCTCCGTACTGCGCAAGCGCTGCGCCTGCGCAGTACGGAGCGGACACTATCCGATAGGAGGACACTATATGGCAGAACACCGGCAATAGAAAAAATTTGAAAAAAAAAAAACAGCGTGGGATCCCCGCCCAATCCATAGCAGACCCTTATCTGAGCATGCAGTCTGGCAGGTCAGGAAAGGGGGGGGATGAGCGAGCGCTCCTCCTGACCCAGGCTACATACCCTCCACCCCAAAGCACCATGTTGATGGAAACAAGCGCCTCTTCCCCACAACCCTGGACTGTGGTTGTGGGGGTCTGTGGACAGGAGGTTATGGGAATCTTGCAGTCACCCAGATCCTGCCACATCCCCCCCCCCCCCCCATATGAATGAGTATGGAGTAGATAGCCATTCACCAAAAAAACAAAGTGTTAAAAAATACATAAAAATATACAGTTTTTGACAATTCCTTTATTTAATAAAAAAACAAACAAAAAAGTCCCCTAATGTAGATCCATCATTAATCATGATGCCGAACCCGAAAAAAAAAAAAAAAAAAACATTCCGCCTGCATTGAAGGCTGATGGCCACGTGCCTGCTCTGCCATCTGACAGTTCTTAAATAGGGGTGGGGCTACCTGGCGATGTCACCTCGTGGCACAGCTCCCATGTGACATCATTGATGCAGCATGCATCAATTGTTGACATCACACAGAGGCGGTTCCACCAGGTGACATCACCAGGTCACCATGTCCCCCATGCCCAATAACTTGCATATAAGCCTTCAAAATGGGCACTTTTGATTTTTCAAGTTTCGGGTCCCATAGACTTCAATGAGGTTCGTGGCTCAGGTCCGATCTTTTTACAGGTTCAGGAGTTCTGGTTTGAACTGAACTTGGGGGGGGGGGGAGGGGTGTTCGGTCCATCACTATTGTTTTGTATACAAAAAAAGTGATGCTTTTTAAACCACTTCAATACCCACTTTCCCTCCTTCCTGCCCAGGCCAATTGCCATTATCAGTGCCACCTCATCAGTGCCTGTCGGTGAAGGAGAAAATGTAATTATTTACAAAATTTTATAACAGAAACGAAAAAAAATTTTTTTTCTAAATTTTCAATCTTATTTTCTTTGTTTAGAAACAAAAAAACAAAAAAACAAAAACCGCAGAGGTGATCAAATACCACCAAAAGAAAGCAGCCCAATTTTCAGCGCTGTCGCTTTTTCAATGACAATTGCATCACTGTACCCAAACAACATTTTTATCATTTTGTTCTCACAAACAGAGCTTTCTTTTGGTGGTATTTGGTCAAAAAAAAAAAAAAAAAAAACACCTGAAAATTTTGAATAAAAACGTTTTTTTTTTTTTTAGTTTCTGTTATAAAATTTTGTAAATAAGTACGTTTTCTCCTTCACTGACAGGCACTGATAAGGCGGCACTGATGGTCATTGATAGGTGACACTGATGGGCACTAATATGCAGCACTGATGGGTACTTATAGGTGGCACCAATGGGCACTGATAGCCGGCACTGATGGGCACGGATGGACATCCCTGATAAGGAGGCACTGGCAGGCATTCCTGGTGGGCACTGATTGGCATTTGTGGGAACAGATTGGCATCTCTGGTGGCCATGAATGGCATACCTGGTGGTCATCAGTGGTGGGCATCCCTGGTGGTCCTATGTGGGCATCCTCGGGGAGGGCTATCATTTAGTGCAGACCCCCCCCCCCATCAGGAGAGCAGCAGATCGGTTCTCCTCTAGTTGCGTCTGTCAGATGCGATAGGAAGAGCCGTGTATTGGCTTTCTCTCTGTCTACATCGTGCTCAGCTTGTGATTGGACACAGCTGATCACGTGGTAAAGAGCCTCCGCCAGACTGACAGACAAACCACACCACCGATCACCGCGCTGCTTGCCCCCACGGGTGCCCGCCGGCTCGTTATCCTGAAAGATGTAGTCAGGATAGCGGAACCACCACCCGGCCGTAATTTTGCTATAGGCCGGGTGGGAAGTGGTTAAGTAAGGTGTAGTTACGTTTGGAGTTATATTTAAAGCCCCCAAAAAATCCTTTGAACCTTATTATGAATTTGTAGGGATGAAACCTCCTTTAGCATAATGAAGCTAAAAGAGTCCACCACCTAAACTTTGACTTTACTATAAACCCCGTCCTATAGAACCTCTCCACGTGGCACACCTTCCTTAGCATAGAAATGGTGAGGCGTTTGTGTTGGTCCCCCCCCCCCCCCCCCCGAGGACAAAAGTCCCCCGTCCTCTCCTGGGGGCGATGTGTAAAGTTTATAATCAGGAGCCAAAGACAAGGAGATCTCATGTGCAACCCCAAAATCTGCCCCTCCCCCACCCCAACACACACAATGCTTTGATCGCTCTTCAGCATGGGATCAATAAGGAGAATATCGATCTGCAGAGATTTGCCAGCATGCTGGGTGACATTATGTCTGCAGGCCGAACACAATTATCTCCTCCATACAGAATAGTCTGCCTGCAGCTCAGAATGAAGAAAAAAAAAAAAAAAAAACGCACAATGAATTCATTGGACACGGTGAGAAATGTGATTTTTATTTAAATCATCTGGATTATTCATAAATTTTATTGGCAGATATTCGTTATATTCATCAGATATATATGACAATTCCCCACCCTTCCCCCCTCCCACTCCTCAGATTTTTGTTGCTCTGATTGGAAACATACGGAGTCTGCATACTACATCCAACAAATGATTCTTCAATAAAAGTTGTATTGATCATATACAGTGTATAGAATCACTGCAGTACAATCGGTACAGATATCCCATCACATCAATATACAACAAGGAGACTTGTTACATTGTACAGTAATACCTTGGATTACGAGCATAATCCGTTCCAGAAGAATACTTGTAAACCAAAGCACTCGTATATCAAAGTGAGTTTCTCCATAGGAAATAATGGAAACAAAGATAATTCATTCCAGTATCACTGCTAGTGTATGCAGTACTGTATGTGGACAGAGGTGGGGGGGCACCAGAGACACTCGGGAATGGAGTTTTTTTTAGTGTCTTCGAGCGGCTCCGAGCAACACAGGTGCCCCCCCCCCCCACCTTTGGCCAAATGCGGTACTGCACACCCCAGAGGCTTGAATCCTGCTCATCTTGCGAGACAACACTCGCAAACCAAGTCAGTATTAGTATACCACATTACTCGCAATCTGAGGTTCCACTGTAATTCCAATCTATGTCCATAGGGATCCATGTATGTACAGGGGAGGGGGGCGGGTCACCAGTCATATGGCAGCTGATGTTGGGAATCCATACAAGAAGTCAGGACCCCCTTTAGAGTAATGAGAATGGAAGAAGAGACAGACCCCGGTGAGAGAGCAGGAGAAAGAACCAGTGGGGTACCCCCAATGTATACCGGGTAAAATGGACCCCAAGGGGGTCAGTGCCCACTATGCACCCACTGACTGTCTACATTGAGGATTCTGTTTGGTGGGGGAGAACCTGTGTTCTATTCATTTCCTCCCCTTTCAGTCACCAGCTTGCAACCCCCCAACCACGTTGTTGTTTGCTAGAAACTGGCTGCCATATGGCTGCTGGCACCCTAGCAACCAATGACAAGCTTGTCCCAGCATTCATGGGATAGTGGCACTTCATCCGGAGTCCTCCTCCAGACCCGCCCCCCTTCCCAGCTCCCATCCTCTAATATACAGAGCTGTGCTGTTACCCCTCCCCCCGTACATACATGCATCCCTATGGGTACAGATTGCAATTACAATGTAACAAATCCTCTCTTCGTAATATATTGATGTGATTTGACCTACTCTGGTATCTGTACCAATTGTACTCAGTGATGGATGAACATTGGCTCTGGTAATGGTGTGCAGACTCCAAACCCCCCCCCCCCACCACCACCACCCCCCACCCCCACCCCCACCATAGACAGTCAGATAGAATGTATATCACCCATACAGAGAGGACTGACAATCCCAACACAGCATCTAAAGTGTATCTAAACCCAAACATATAAACTGAGCACGATGCTGCATGGGATCCAGTAATGTCAAAAAGTTGATTTTTTTTTTATTTGCCACTTAAAATCAAATCATTCCTGGTGTTCCTATGACCCTGTGTTCTGTCAAAACAGCCAACTTGTCACAATCTCCAACCACGTCACTTCTGGTGACTCTCCAGCATCAGTAATTGGAGATTTTGACGAGCTGGCTGTTTTCACAGAACACTGGCAGCATATACACTCCGGTACACACTATAATGAGGAAACATTGGTAGTCCCGGCAGCCTCCAAGGCGGCGAGAAATTTTTTTTCTCCTTACCTGGTTTTCTGTCAAAAAAACGGCCAACTCGTCGTGTACCGGAGTGTAAACAGGTAACTCGTTGAAATCTCCAATTACAGCTGCTGAAGAGTCACCAGAAGTGACGTGATTGGAGACTTTGGCAAGTTGGCTGTTTTGACAGAACACCAGTTTATCCACAGGAACTTCCTTTCTCAGGGTGACAACACTTTGTTCAGCTGCAGTGTTGTCACCCTTCTGAGTTATGCAGCCCTCCTAATGCACAGTGCTGTCACATTCAGTTCACATTCTACCACTGCTGGAGGGTGCACAGACATCCACAGATAGTTCCTGTACAAAGCGTTCCCAGGATGTGCACAGCGCAGAAACCATGGACAGAGAAGGGAGAATAAAAAAACTTAAGCTGGCCACACATTATACAATTTTGTTGTTCAATTTCCTTTAGATTTACCTTCAAATGGGGTGTAAGGGCCTGATTGCATACCAACTGAAAGTATTTAGGTGTGACCTCATAGTCTATGGTTTTAGTAAATCTAAAGGGAAATTGAACAAGAAAATTGTATGATGTATGGCCGGCCTTACTCATTGTTCTACAAAACCAAAATATCCTCACATGATATATTTATTGTGAAGAGTCACCCCACCCGACGATTAAACCCCATGAACCCAGAAATACAACAAATACAGATTGCTGATGGTTTTTTTACTCCACCCCCTTCGCTTTCAGCTCATCCCGCACGCGGGTCAGGTAATCCGGATCCGGGTAACCAAAACTACGAGAAGAAAACACAAAAAATAATCAAATGATACAATGTATACCTTCTACTGTATGTATCTCCTCTGTATATACAATTCCTACTCTGCTCTCTGAATAGAATAGTCCCTCCTCTTCTAAAATAACATTAATAAATAATAATTATTATAATTATTAGTATTGTGGAAAGAGGAGTGCAGAACGCAAACTCCTCCGAATGAATGATCATACAACCTGGGCTGGGTTCTTCTCCATAGAATCGAATGTTTATTGGATCCCAGCATGACAAATCCAACAGAATATATACAAAATTATAGAATAATAATAGAAACCTTCAGAGTTCCAGTCAGTAGACCCAGTGCATCTCTTTCCTACTGCAAGCTATAGGACACTTCCACTAATATACATCATTTCCCCATACACTAGAATGTAGAGGAAGCTGATTGGTTGATCTTACAAGCACTTTTTTTCAATCTTTTGGCTGACAAACAAACAATGCTCCATAGTCTATGACAGCTGGGGAAAAAAAAAAAAAAAAGTTTCTTTTGGAATTCCTTAGGTATTCTTGTATTGGTTTGACCACTTCAGCTCTCACACCTATGGACCAGATCATAACTTCACATTTCCACTATGTGTCCATTCATGAATCTATAACTTTGTATTTACTTATGATGCAAAATTGATAAAATGTTCTTTTATTTTATTTTTAGGACCCTTCTTTTATTTAGGACTACCAAAGAAAGCAAACGGGGCTTTCTTGTGGTCCTAAAGTCTTCTGAGAATTTTTTAAAATGTGTTTGCATTTTAAGGGGAAAAAAAAAAAAAAGAAGTGTAACATTTTGAGAAAAATTAAACTTTTTTCAAGTTTGATCAGCAATATTTTAAAACACAAGTAAGGCCCCTTTCACACAGGACAGACTCCATCAAGCTGATCCTCATGCTCAGCGAGGGATCTGTCTGCTGATCCCTGCTGAGCAGGTGGATGACAGGCTGTTCTCTATGGGGTTGTTGGATGAAAACAGACCGCCTGTCTATTTGAATGATAACACAAAAAAACTTTTCTTTCACTCATGGTTAGTGTTTGGCTGAAGGATTTATTATCAATCAACTGTGTTTACTCTTTTTATATCATAATGACCACAGAAAGTACCCAAATGACCATGATCAAAAGTTTACATACCCTGGTGATTTTAGCCTAATAACCTGCACACAAGTTGACACAAAGGGGTTTGAATGGCTATTAAAGGTAACCATCATCACCTGTGATCTGTTTGCTTGTAATTAGTGTCTGTGTATAAAAAGTCAGTGAGTTTCTGGACTCCTGACAGACAGTGCTGCACTGATATTTCTGGATTCTGAGTCATGGGGAAAGCAAAAGAATTGTCAAAGGATCTGCGGGAAAAGGTAGTTGAACTGCATAAAACAGGAAAAGGATATAAAAAGATATCCAAGGAATTGAGAATGACAATCAGCAGTGTACAAACTCTAATCAAGAAGTGGAAAATGAGGGGTTCTGTTGAAACCAAACCACGGTCAGGTAGACCAACTAAAATTTCAGCCACAACTGCCAGGAAAATTGTTTGGGATGCAAAGAAAAACCCCACAAATAACTTCAGGTGAAATACAGGACTCTCTGAAAACATGTGGTGTGGCTGTTTCAAGATGCACAATAAGGAGGCACTTGAAGAAAGATGGGCTGCATGGTCGAGTCGCCAGAAGAAAGCCATTACTACGCAAATGCCACAAAGTATCCCGCTTACAATACACCAAACAGCACAGAGACAAGCCTCAAAACTTCTGCCACAAAGTCATTTGGGGTGATGAGACCAAAAATGAGCTTTTTGGCCACAACCATAAACACTACATTTGGAGAGTAGTCAACAAGTCCACCATCCCTACTGTGAAACACGGAGGTGGATCGCTGATATTTTGGGGATGTGTGAGCTACAAAAGGCACAGGAAATTTGGTCCAAATTGATGGCAAGATGAATGCAGTATGTTATCAAAAAAAAAACTGGAGGAACATTTCATTCATCAGCCAGGAAGCTGCGCATGGGACCTACTTGCATACTTGCCAACTGTCCCGGATTTCCCAGGACATTCCCGGGACTTGGACGCCATTCCCGAATTTCTGGTGTCCGGGGAAATGTCCCGAGAAATCCGGTTCTTCGCGATTCACCGCCGCCGCTAGAGGTCCGCGGCCGGCGGAGACATTCCATTTTGATGAAGTTCAGGAAGATGGCTGGGGGGGCTAGACGGAGCACCTGCGTCGCCGCCCACCCTCCACCCCGCTCTGCCTCACCTGCCACGTCCTGCCCCTTTCTATATCAGACTGGCAGCGGGGCGGGGGGTAGGCGGGGCGAGGTGGGGTGAGGCGGAGGGTGGGCGGCGAAGCAGGAGCTCCATCTAGCCCCCCCAGCCGTCTTCCTGTCTGATATGGAAAGGGGCGGGGGTTCTAGCCATGCTGTGGACACTACTAGGACACCTCTGAGGTAGGGGGGGGCGCACCGCTGTGGGACTCCTGATGTTATTGGGGGGGATCCTTTGGGGACACACTCCTGATGCAAGGGGGGCTCCACTGGGGACACACACCTGATGCAAGGGGGGCTCCACTGGGGATACCTGATGCAAGGGAGGCTCCACTGGGGACACCTGATGTGAGGGGGGGCTCCACTGGGGACACCTGATGTGAGGGGGGGTCCACTGGGGAAACCTGATGTGAGGGGGGGTCCACTGGGGACACCTGATGTGAGGGGGGGCTCCACTGGGGACACCTGATGTGAGGGGGGCTCCACTGGGGACACCTGATGTGAGGGGGGCTCTTCCAGGGACACCTGATGCGAGGGGGGCTCCGCCGGGGACACCTGATGCGAGGGGGAGCTCCGCCGGGGACACCTGATGCGAGGGGGAGCTCCACCAGGGACACCTGATGCGAGGGGGAGCTCCGCCGGGGACACCTGATGCGAGGGGGAGCTCCGCCGGGAACACCTGATGTGAGAGGGAGCTCCGCCGGGGACACCTGATGTGAGGGGGAGCTCCGCTGGGGACACCTGATGTGAGGGGGAGCTCCGCTGGGGACACCTGATGTGAGGGGGAGCTCCGCTGGGGACACCTGATGTGAGGGGGGCTCCGCCGGGGACACCTGATGTGAGGGGGGGGCTCCGCCGGGGACACCTGATGTGAGGGGGGGGCTCCGCCGGGGACACCTGATGCGAGGGGGAGCTCCGCCGGGAACACCTGATGTGAGAGGGAGCTCCGCCGGGGACACCTGATGTGAGGGGGAGCTCCGCTGGGGACACCTGATGTGAGGGGGAGCTTCGCTGGGGACACCTGATGTGAGGGGGAGCTCCGCTGGGGACACCTGATGTGAGGGGGGCTCCGCCGGGGACACCTGATGTGAGGGGGGGGCTCCGCCGGGGACACCTGATGTGAGGGGGGGGGCTCCGCCGGGGACACCTGATGTGAGGGGGAGCTCCGCCGGGGACTCCTGGTTGAGAGGGGGAGCTCTGCTGGGGACTCCTGGTGTGAGGGGGGCTCCGCTGGGGACATCTGATGTATGGGGGGCTCCGCTGGGGGCACCTGATGTATGGGGAGCTCCGCTGGGGGCACCTGATGCAAGGACGGACTCTGCTGGGACATCTGACGCAAGGACGGATGGCTGGTGACAGGCGACGTGGCTAGTGACACGCTCAGGGATCCCACTGATTCTGCATTATGGTCAGTTGAATGATTTCATTTTATATTACAATGTAATAATAGAAATAATGCACTTCAATCATCCTGACACCATAACAACCATGGTGCCGGGATGATTGAAGTGCTAACACCAGGTGTTTGGAGTATCTTTATCTGCTGATTGTTAAACTTTCTAGAATACACATATTTTTATTGTGTAGGATCTGGGGCTACCGCCCTGTCATTTCCCTCTCCCCCTCTAATCCCTCTCCATCCCTCATTCATCTCAGACTCTAACCACACCCTCTTGAGCCACACCCAATATGTCACGTAAACCACGCCCATTCTTCGTCGCAACGCCACACCTACAAACGAATGCCACGCCCCCTAATTATTGTACGGCTCCGCCTACAGCAACAAAAGTGCCCCACATTTTTTTTTTACAATGTTGGCAACTATGTACTTGGACATTCCAACATGACAATGATCCAAAACACAAGGCCAAGTCCACCTGTCATTGGCTACAGCAGAATAAAGTGAAGGTTCTGGAGTGGCCATCTCAGTCTCCTGACTTCAATATCATTGAGCCACTCTGGGGAGATCTCAAACGTGCCGTTCATGGAAGACAGCCCAAGAATTTACAGGAAACAAAAGGAGAGGAGCGCCGCTAAGTAGGTTGATTTATTAACAATTGACAAATAAAAGTATCCACTCACAGCTGATGGATTGAGTGCGTCTCAGTCGGCAGATGCCTGCTATAAATAGCTCCTTGCTTCTCCCCTACCTTACACTTGAAAAAGGAGCGCGCATGTGCTGTACGGATCTTGCGCAAGCTTAGAAACGCGTTGTGTTCTTCCCCACCACTATACATCACCAGCTGCTTCCTGGGTTGCTGCTCCGCTCCTCTGCGCAGACAGACTGTGTTCCTTCCTGGCTTCCCGTCAGATTGCGGCATAGGCTTGGGGCGTCCCTGGGAATCGATGATTGTCCTCTTACCTTCCAACTTTGGAATGTACCCTCTTGCGGCACATACCGTATTTACATGTAAGTGGATACTTTTATTTGTCAATTGTTAATAAATCAACCTACTTAGCGGCGCTCCTCTCCTTTTGTTTTTTGTCTTTGATGGATCTGAACTGACTTCACTCCAGAGAAGAGCTGCCCTTTGTGAACTTTGGATACAGTGTCCCACAAGATAAATTTCATATCTGTTGTCCTCCACATACTGTTTATTCCTTATGGTTTTTTCCCTGAACTATGGACTGCTTCCCAGCACCTGTCAATGTCGATTAGCATCTCTCATGCTACACCGGTATTGATTCAGCATATGACTTTTTTATGACTTTTTAATTATATATATTTTTTTATTTTAATTGCTTCACTGCCTCTGAGCGCCAGTTTATTTTGTTTTTACAAGAATTTACAGGAACTGGAGGACTTTTACTAAGAGGAACCATCTGAGAAGATAAAGAGCCTCATCCACAAATACCACAAAAGACTTCAAGCTGTCATTGATGGTAAAGGGGGCAATACATGGTATTGAGAACGGGGGTATGTAAACTTTTGATCAGGGTCATTTGGATAGTTTCTGTTGTGATTATGATAAAAACACAGATGATTGATAATAAATGGCTTCAGCCAAACACTAACCATGAGTGAAAGAAAGTATTTGTGTTATCATTCATATCCTCTGAAAAATGGCCAAGAAATCATAAATTCTGCCAGGGTATGTAAAATTATGAGCACAACTGTGTACCCAGAAAAGTCTGACAGAATATACTACTACACCTCCTTTCCGTATTTTATTATATAGCATCAACAGTTTGTGCAGCGCTTTACAATATAAAGCAACAGTACAGTTACAATACAATTCAGTCTGTATACTGTATAACACACGTCTCTCTGTATATGGTATATATTGATCTTACCTCTGTGCTCCCCCGTAGATATTGGTTTTATGGTGGACATCATTCCAGGTGACGGTGTCGGAGGCGCCAGTTGTACGAGAATCTCCCACAGTGAAGATCAGTCGCTGATCGAAGGCTTTACTCAGCAGACTCAGGATCTCTTTCCCCTCCCTGTTATCCGGTAAATAAGCCGTACGTCTGGCACCCGAGAAATGCCTTCCAGGATGAGGATGGTTTTCCTGGATAATGAGATAATGGGATTCATGAGAAGGGAGCTCTGCACACCTCCTGCATTCAGACTCAGCAAGGTGTGGTATGAAGGACCACCATACATAAGCCTCATATATTGGTTTACCTAAAATACATTTTGATAACTAAAATTTTGCCAGAGTCTGAGATAATCAATTCTTTGGAAAAGCTGGAAATGTAAAAACTAGTCTCCTTCTCCCGCCCATGCTGTATGATGATTGGAGGACACTTTGGTGTCACAATGGCGGTCTGAGGGGCTGAAGGACAGTTGTATCCTTGGATGGCAGCAGATGACATGGGGCTGCATTGGACTAGACATGGCCATCCACATAGCAATTCCCATATACATGAGATCACTGCAAAATTAGGTGCAATGTTCCTCCATTGCCCTCTACAAGAAGCTGGAGGGAATATAGAGCACAGTCTTCACCTCCTCCTGGCTCTCTCCTCCTAAGACTTGGCTTGTATCTTCCAGTGCTAAACTGACAGAAGTTGTGAAGCTGCTGTCACTACTCCTCCTATCAGCTTGTAGTGACACAAACTCTCCTTGCACCCATCTCGCATTATACAAGCGCCCGAGGCAGCTGACCCTTTTGCCCCCTCCCTTGTCCTGCTCCTAGGGTTATTCTTTAAGATAGTCTGCATACAGAAAAGCAAATGTAATGGAAAGGTTTCATTTTTCTAAATCAATGTGTTGAGGTTAGGGTTAGGCGAGTTTGGCTCCCACTTGTGGAATGGTTACTAACGCATATAATGTGTGTTAAAGGTCTGTGGCATATATGTGCTGTGTATACAGTGAGTGGGCTTGGGTTTTTTTTAACTATGCCCCTCCGAATGTTAGCATAATTTGGTCACACCCAAAATATTTATTACAGCAATTAGTTTTTTGTGGGGAGGAGTGTTAACAATATTACAGTACCAGATATGCCCTGTACACCACTGATGTGATTGAGTTACCCATATGGGAAACAAGTTAAAATCAAATACAATCGCGGGGTGGGGCGGGGGGGACTGGAGAAGAGAAAATCTGGCAACCAACCAGCTGAAAGCAAAACTAAACCTTCCTCTCCTTTACAGCCAAGGAAGCTGCCATCTTAGCCACTGATCTGCAGTTGCCATGGTGCTGCACATGTAATCAGTTATGACACAAGCCTTTGATAGCTTGATAGTTGAGTTGAGAGTACAAACAACTGTGACATGTCTTGAATGGAACAGATTTGGGAAACCGTTAGATCGCTGGGTTTACCTCTGCTTTAAGCCTTGAAAATGAAAGACAGAAGCTAATTGGCTGCCAGACACAGCTGTTTCAGATTTTGGCTGCTCAATTTTTTATAAATCCCCCTCACTGTGATTTCTGTGTTTGACCCCCTGCTCTACCATACTGCTTTGTGTATAATTGTCTATTTCTTGTGTGAAGAGTGAAGAGTTTGCGCTGCAAGAAACTAAAATAACAACCCACCATACCACATGTCTCAAACACAAGGCCCATGGGCAGAATCCGGCCTGCCATGCTTTTTTCATGTGGCCCTCGCACCCAGGGGGAGACGTGGAAGTGAGATGTGGACAGCCTGTGAAAGAGCTGAACTCTGCACACTGTGCATATCACCCTCCTAAACCCTGCACTCTGTGCATAGCACCCTCCTAAACCCTGCACTCTGTACATAGCACCCTCCTAAACCCTGCACTCTGTACATAGCACCCTCCTAAACCCTGCACTCTGTACATAGCGCCCTCCTAAATCCTGCACTCTGTATGTAGCACCCTCCTAAACACTGCACTCTGTACATAGCACCCTCCTAAACCCTGCACTCTGTACATAGCACCCTCCTAAACCCTGCACTCTGTGCATAGCACCCTCCTAAACCATGCACTCTGTGCATAGCACCCTCCTAAACCATGCACTCTGTACATAGCACCCTCCTAAATCCTGCACTCTGTATGTAGCACCCTCCTAAACCCTGCACTCTGTACATAGCACCCTCCTAAACCCTTCACTCTGTACATAGCACCCTCCTAAACCCTGCACTCTGTACATAGCACCCTCCTAAACCCTGCACTCTGTACGTAGCACCTTCCTAAATCCTGCACTCTGTATGTAGCACATTCCTAAACCCAGCACTCTGTACACAGCAGACCCCTGAACTCAATACATAGCACACCCCTAAACCCTGCACTCAGTATATAGCACACCTCTGAACTCTGTACATAGCGGATCCCTGAAATCTGCACTTAACGCACTGCTGTTATTTATTGCTCCTTCCTTAATGATTCCTACCACTGTTACTGTAATTTGACCACACCCACCATTCAATGTAGTTTGTAGGGGTGGAATTGAAGTTCCTGCCCCTATTCTCTGAGAAAAAAAAAGCCATGTAAAAAATTTATCACGTCATACAGATACAGCCAGCCAGCTTGACACCCCTGCACTATACCATAGAATACAATCAGAAATAATCTCATCTTTGAAGAGTAGATAAAACTCTTGATTTTATGCATCCAAAAGCCAATGTCAGCAAATGAAATGGACTAAATGTCATGATGTTAGTGCTGAGGGGGAAGAAGTATATCTATTAGGAGAAATATGTCATTATTTCTGAGGTCTGCACTTACCTTCTGGATGCCCGATGGGATGTCATAGTGGATCTCTATGGCTCCACATCCAGGATATCCCGGTAAGGAGTTTCTGTTTGTTGTCACGGTCATTGTTCCATCAGGCTGGTTTCCTCTGACTGTCCCATACGAGACTCCACATATTGGACACACAGGTTTATGGGCCATGGCTTGCGTAAGACAGTCCTTACAATATACATGCTTACACTTCTCTAATATCACCTTATCTTCGATCTCAGACAGACAGATAGGACACTTGTCTGGCTCTTCCGCTTTCTGTGTAGCAGCTGAGGAACTGTCGGTGTCCATTGGCTCTCCTGAGGTAGCTCCTGTCTGACCTCTTCCTGGATTCTGGTTTCCATTGAGTTTCTCCTCAGCAAAAGCGACATGGACTGGGTGGCCGATGAGGAGCACAGTGTCTTTGGAATATTCCATCACAATGTCTATTCCCGCCATCATCAGCTGTTCCTGCAGCATATTGGCATCTTCCTTCTTGATTTCCGGCCTCACGCTGATTTCCTTTCTTTTGATATTAAAGAAAGTTTTCTGCAGAAGAGTGATGAAGCTATGAGAAGCGTGGGGTGAAAGGTCAGGGGGGGCATTCATGGTTCTGAAGGTGATACATAAGCTGCCCTTTTTCATATTCTCTTCCATCTTTACATTGTACTTCTTCTCAATGTCAGAGATCTCCCTGAGCTTTAATTTCTTCAGGATATCCATGTGTCTGACGTCTACCTCGATCTCAGTCCTCATATTGCTGGTGGAGATGGTCACAGCCCTGGGAGGACGAGCGGGTTTATGGTCTGCAGGTTTATGGTCTGCAGGTTTATGGTCTGCCTTCTCTAAGAAGGTCTTCACCTGGGGCAACTCATCTTTGGGACCACGAAGAATGATTCCCATGTTCTTTTCCTTTATCACTTGGATTTTACTCCACCGGTCTGCCACTCGCTCTTTGATGTCAGAGAATGTCAGGGTGACAACTGAGGGATCCACTATTACCTGGGTCCAGTCATCCATCACCTTCTGCACCTTGTCTGTAAATTTCTCCTTGGCTTTCTCAGGTGAGGATTCTGATCCCTGAGGGATAAATCTGACATATGTGGATCCTTCCGGTATGGCGCGATGATCAATCCTCACTCTATACTTTTCCTCTAGCTGATCAATTTCTGTTCTGTAGATCTCTATAATGTATTCATATAAAGCTGATGGAAAGCACACCTGGTCTGTCTGGCTGTCGGTGGGACTCCAATCACTGGATGTGTCTGGAGGCTTCTCTACACCGAGTTGCGGTTCCAGTTGCCCCAGGACATAGCGGTGCACCAAATCTAGATTATCAAATGTTCCCGTTAGTTCCACAAAATCAGATGCATCTTTTATAGTGAGATATGGAATATCTGCTTTTATTTTCTCTTGTAAAGCTTCAGTGAACCATTTCTTATCCAATTTTGCTCTCACTGACCTAAAGATCTGAAAAGATGACAAAAATGCAGAAAAAGAGTTATTGGGTCACCTTATTGGGTACAACAGAGAACTCCATTCTCTTTTTCTGCAACATTTTCATCAATATAGTGTGTACAAAGTTGTCTTATCTTGCAGTATTGTTCAGTGGTTGGGGTGAGCAGAAGCCAATCCTAAACACAATATTTTAAAACTGGCAGTAAGAGGTTCCTTTATCTCTCAGGTCATCAGAGTGACCTCCTCTAGCTAAATATGTTTTCACTGGACCACCAGCAACTGTGACACCTATCAAACATGGATACACCACGGTCTGGGATCTGCCTTACCTTAGAACAGGAACCTACTTTACAATGATATATTTTGGAGTTACTACCATTTTATCTGAATTAAGGGAATTTTTTAACTCTGTTTTTCCAGCAGAACATGAATCAAAAGTGTATGCCAGTACACAGCTAACATCAAATTCTCACCTGTTGATGGCAGAAATAATGGTATTCCTGGGGTAGAGCCATCATAAAACATTACCAGATATTTTTGTTCAGCATTTCCACAGATACATTATATGAGGATGATAAAACTGCCAGAATTTAGGATCTTTCTGGGCAGATCAATTTTAGATCCTTCAGGTTTTCTCACAGCCTCTTGGGTACAAAGCTCTGGTGGCCTGACAGTGGCAATAAATGGTGACAGGTGGTAAAGTTGGATCACATCACACATAGAGGCTGCACACATGTTAGGAGTTGTACATTTAAGATGGCCATACATGGTTCAGTTTTTTTCGGTCAGCCAGCTGGCTGACCAAAAAAAAAACTAAACCCATTCCCCCATCCACACATTCGAGGTGGATGCAGGAATCCTCCTCATTGAGTCATTGTATTCTAACAGTGGGATTCCTCCACCGATTAGCTGCATACACTGATTACACAAAATTTTCCAACAAGCTGGTTCATTAGAAGTTGATCGATAGATTGTCTTATAAACGGAAAGAGCATACATGAATTGAAATTTGGCTGATTTCTGCTGAATTTCAATTCATGTATGGCCAGTTTTAATCATTTTCATACCACAGAACTCCATGGCATTCATATGGCAATTTCTGTGGCACTGCCATCAAGACACAAATAACCAAGGCCGTCTCTAATATTGATTGGGCCCTGGGCAAACATTTTCTTGGGCCCCCCCAACCGCTCTTAGACATATAACAAGTAGCTGTAAGACTCAAAATCCGTTTACTGGAGCAGATCAGCAGCAATTGCAATTGGTTGCCAGAGGATACAACATATTATTACCGATCACTGACTGGTTGTTAGAGGTTACAACACATCATTACTGCTCACTGAGAGACGTACTACAGGAGATGACCAGAGACTGCAAATTTAATACAGGAGATGACCAGAGACTGCAAATCTAATACAGGAGATGACCAGAGACTGCAAATGACAATGACAAGGCTGCAGATGGACACTGATGAGGCTGCATTGATGGGCATTTAAATGTAAGTTTTTTCCTTAAAATTCCCTCCTAAACTTGTTATACGCCGATAAATATGATAGGTCCAACCAGACAATCAGGCACGATTGTCCAATAGATCAGGCAGGGAGCTGTCCAGCATCCCTGATGGCTCAGCGAGAAGAATCAATGCCAGACAAAGAAAAGGTCCCAGATTTGAGCCCAGGGCCTGACAGTACTCCCATCCTCCCATGATGTCCTCTGGATATCTTAGGGCCAGGTTTTTGAGGAAATCTCTGGTGAAATTCTTTTTTTTTGCAAAGTTTGCTAGAAAGGGTGATCGGCTGTGTGCAGAGAATTTTCACTTTTCAGTGCTTTCAGGGGTCTTCTCCACAGGCTACACCATGCTACATCCTATATCATCAGTATATAATAAGTCATTTTAGGAGGATGAAAAAGCCCTTCAAACTGGAATTTTCCATCCAAAAGGATAATCGATCATTCTAATCCCTTACTCCATACATTCAGATTGTAGCATTGTTCGTTTGGAATAGTTTAAAAAGTACACTCTAGTTTGGGTCTACAAACAGGTTTATTGTCCATCTCTGTAGCAAATTTGCATGGCAAGTCTCTAGCAAGAGCAAAAGTTGCAGTGGTGAGTCTACAGCAAGAGCTCTGCAAGTCTACAGCATGAAAATTCAGCCACAGTGCCCCCCTGTGGTGGGAGGACTATTGCACAACATAACTGAACCAGAACTTGCAGCAGACTTGCAGAATGTTTGCAAAGAAAGTTGATCTGGAGTCATGCAATGTGGACTTGCTGCAATTTTGCAACAAACATGTGAAGCCTGGCAAGTCTAGCAAAAGCTTAGCAAGTCATTTTCAAACTTGCAGCTCAATTGCATGCTATCTGGGGAATTGGAACAAAGATGGTTAAGCCAGAGAATATACAATTGTCTTAGCGGTTTGGGAAAGATTATTAATTTATCCTGATGAAGCAACTTGGACCATACTTTAAAGGTTTTTTTCCTTCTTCTGGAATAACTGTGGGAATAGGCCTGCCAACTGCGTCAAAACAATCCTTCTCTGGCTAACCCCTACTCTCAAAATGCAAATGCTTCAGTGGATATAGGGCCAATATGGGGCAAATAGGCACAAATTGTAGGAGAGCTACAAGTTTCAGGTCTGGTCACTGACTTGCAGGTCACATTGGCACTTTATCCACTGAAGCATTTGCATTTTCCAGAGCAGAGTAGGGACTGGCCATAGAGCGATTACTTTGAAGCAGCTGGCCGTTTTAAACATGCACTTCAATAGGTGTGAACCAAAAATGCCAATCCAAATTTTTGCAAAGTTTGCTAAAAAAAGTATATACTGTAGCAGTGTGCAGAGAGTTCATCCAGAATTTTTAGTGTTAACATGTGGTCTCACCCCTTTAGCACCTGATGGATTATATACTGTGCCTGTAGAAGCTGTTGGGATCTGAGCACAGGTATATCTTATTACTAGCACTGAACAGTGGACGCAGTGTTGGATGAATGAGGGTTTCCGGATGAGCTGAATGAATCCTGGATAAATGGGGAATGAAAAAAGGAGGTGGCCCATTGTATCCAATTTTTTCTACACATAAAGGCTCCTTCCACACATGGCCGCCCATCTAGGAGCCATGCCTCCCTCCTGGCATCTTAATGCACCTGAATGTACAGGACCCTAAACAAGGGTACCACGTTAAGCCTCATTCAGCTGCAGCCTGTCCCAGACTTTGATAGTCTGCCTGCGGTGAGGCTGGACCCTGCACCTGTCCCTCAGCACACTAAAATGCTGGAAGGGACACCTTGCTCCTAGACGGTCCTACGTGTAAGGGACCCATTGGGGTCCTATCACACAACAGTGTACTGGCAATGTTTTATCTGTAAAATGTGCAATTTTCCTCATCCTAGAAAAACTACAGTGATGGTGAGGACTTCAGATCAGGGCCGTTTTTAAGGCAGGGCAAAAGGGGCAGCTGCCCTGAGCCCTATCATTGTTGTGGGGCCCAAAGCAGCTGCCTCATACTTGCCAACTATCCTGGTTTAAATTCCCTCGTCCCTTGAGGTTTTAGTCCCGTGCTGTGTCCTGATATCTCAGTGTGAAGTGCTGCTACTAATGCTGCCCAGCTCTGCCCTTTTGTTGTGTACAGATGACTCCCCTGAAGAACCTGTGTTTACATGTAAATTACCGGCATTCATATGTAAATAGCTGCGGCCGGCGGGATTGATATGTATATCATGCCCCCTGAGGTCATATCCACACTAATCTCTAGCAGCCAATCAACAAGCAGAAATCATGTGCTGTAACCTCTAGCAACTAATCAGTGAGCCTTAATGTGTGCTGTAACCTCTAGCAACCAGTGAGCAGTAAGACGGCCCTGCTTCAGATTATACCTTAATCTCACTGACTCTGGTTAAGGAATTCACATGCAAACAGGTCAACCCTCCAGGGACTCATTGTCGCTGAAAGCATGAACTGAAAAAAGGAGCACCAGACCAAAATCATAAAAATAGTTCAAATAGATTAACAGTCTACAATAAAACAGCCTATGCATTTCAAAGGCCAAAAACCATCATCAGGGCTACAAGAAGGCATAGATAAAATACATGACTATTTATATATTTTATATAAGATTAAAGTATAACTAAAAGCAAAACCTTTTTTCTTTTTAGTTGTGGATGGAGTGGAGATGGATTAGAACACCTGTCAAGGTTTTTATTGCTGTCAGTGTCTCCATTAGGGAGATGTAACTTCTCTATTTTTCCTGTTTACCATTATCATTGACATACTTGCTAACAGTCCCGATTTTCCCGGGACAATCCCGATTTTGAGACCCTCTTCCTGATTAAAAACCTGGGATTTTGCTTTTGTCCCGGGAAATCAGGACTGTTTTTGGCACAGCAGCTGCTTCTGGCTCCAAAAATATGGCAGCCGCAAGATCTCTTTCCCGTTTCCCCTGGCTCTCAGCTCAGATCAGAACTCCGCCCCTGCAACCCTCTGCACTGCAGCTCCTCCCACTCT
Source organism: Aquarana catesbeiana (assembly GCF_042186555.1). Lineage (NCBI taxonomy): Eukaryota > Metazoa > Chordata > Amphibia > Anura > Ranidae > Aquarana > Aquarana catesbeiana. The sequence continues at coordinate 414,405,634 of NC_133329.1, forward strand.
CCCTTTGCAAAGTTATTCTGCCCCCATGCGCGCTCCCGGTTTTCATGGTGTTGTACCGAGACAAAGTTTCCCCCATGAAAACCAGGGGTGCACACGGGGGAGGTAGATGGCTAAATAGCATTGTGAGGGAGAGTGGGAGGAGCTGCAGTGCAGAGGGCTGGAGATTAGGAGGATCTGGAGTGCAGTAGGCTGGAGAGGCGGAGTTCCGTTCTCAGCCGAGAGCCAGGGGAAGCAGGTTTTCCCGTTCTGTGAGAGGCAGAGCCAAGGGACTCTACTGCACTAAGAACACCTAAGGAGGGACTCGGCTGGGGACGCCTGACCTAAGGAGGGACTCGGCTGGGGACGCCTGACCTAAGGAGGGACTCGGCTGGGGACGCCTGACCTAAGGAGGGACTCGGCTGGGGACGCCTGACCTAAGGAGGGACTCGGCTGGGGACGCCTGACCTAAGGAGGGACTCGGCTGAGGACGCCTGACCTAAGGAGGGACTCGGCTGGGGACGCCTGACCTAAGGAGGGACTCGGCTGGGGACGCCTGACCTAAGGAGGGACTCGGCTGGGGACGCCTGACCTAAGGAGGGACTCGGCTGGGGACGCCTGACCTAAGGAGGGACTCGGCTGGGGACGCCTGACCTAAGGAGGGACTCGGCTGGGGACGCCTGACCTAAGGAGGGACTCGGCTGGGGACGCCTGACCTAAGGAGGGACTCGGCTGGGGACGCCTGACCTAAGGAGGGACTCGGCTGGGGACGCCTGACCTAAGGAGGGACTCGGCTGGGGACGCCTGACCTAAGGAGGGACTCAGCTGGGGACGCCTGATCTAAGGAGGGACTCAGCTGGGGACGCCTGATCTAAGGAGGGACTCAGCTGGGGACGCCTGATCTAAGGAGGGACTCAGCTGGGGACGCCTGATCTAAGGAGGGACTCAGCTGGGGACGCCTGATCTAAGGAGGGACTCAGCTGGGGACGCCTGATCTAAGGAGGGACTCAGCTGGGGACGCCTGATCTAAGGAGGGACTCAGCTGGGGACGCCTGATCTAAGGAGGGACTCCGCTGGGGACGCCTGATCTAAGGAGGGACTCCGCTGGGGACGCCTGATCTAAGGAGGGACTCCGCTGGGGACGCCTGATCTAAGGAGGGACTCCGCTGGGGACGCCTGATCTAAAGAGGGACTCCGCTGGGGACGCCTGATCTAAGGAGGGACTCCGCTGGGGACGCCTGATCTAAGGAGGGACTCCGCTGGGGACGCCTGATCTAAGGAGGGACTCCGCTGGGGACGCCTGATCTAAGGAGGGACTCCGCTGGGGACGCCTGATCTAAGGAGGGACTCCGCTGGGGACGCCTGATCTAAGGAGGGACTCCGCTGGGGACGCCTGATCTAAGGAGGGACTCCGCTGGGGACGCCTGATCTAAGGAGGGACTCCGCTGGGGACGCCTGATCTAAGGAGGGACTCCGCTGGGGACGCCTGATCTAAGGAGGGACTCCGCTGGGGACGCCTGATCTAAGGAGGGACTCCGCTGGGGACGCCTGATCTAAGGAGGGACTCCGCTGGGGACGCCTGATCTAAGGAGGCACTCCGCTGGGGACGCCTGATCTAAGGAGGGACTCCGCTGGGGACGCCTGATCTAAGGAGGGACTCCGCTGGGGACGCCTGATCTAAGGAGGGACTCCGCTGGGGACGCCTGATCTAAGGAGGGACTCCGCTGGGGACGCCTGATCTAAGGAGGGACTCCGCTGGGGACGCCTGATCTAAGGAGGGACTCCGCTGGGGACGCCTGATCTAAGGAGGGACTCCGCTGGGGACGCCTGATCTAAGGAGGGACTCCGCTGGGGACGCCTGATCTAAGGAGGGACTCAGCTGGGGACGCCTGATCTAAGGAGGGACTCAGCTGGGGACGCCTGATCTAAGGAGGGACTCAGCTGGGGACGCCTGATCTAAGGAGGGACTCAGCTGGGGACGCCTGATCTAAGGAGGGACTCAGCTGGGGACGCCTGATCTAAGGAGGGACTCAGCTGGGGACGCCTGATCTAAGGAGGGACTCCGCTGGGGACGCCTGATCTAAGGAGGGACTCCGCTGGGGACGCCTGATCTAAGGAGGGACTCCGCTGGGGACGCCTGATCTAAGGAGGGACTCCGCTGGGGACGCCTGATCTAAGGAGGGACTCCGCTGGGGACGCCTGATCTAAAGAGGGACTCCGCTGGGGACGCCTGATCTAAGGAGGGACTCCGCTGGGGACGCCTGATCTAAGGAGGGACTCCGCTGGGGACGCCTGATCTAAGGAGGGACTCCGCTGGGGACGCCTGATCTAAGGAGGGACTCCGCTGGGGACGCCTGATCTAAGGAGGGACTCCGCTGGGGACGCCTGATCTAAGGAGGGACTCCGCTGGGGACGCCTGATCTAAGGAGGGACTCCGCTGGGGACGCCTGATCTAAGGAGGGACTCCGCTGGGGACGCCTGATCTAAGGAGGGACTCCGCTGGGGACGCCTGATCTAAGGAGGGACTCCGCTGGGGACACCTGATGGCAGGCGACGTGGCAAGTGACACGCTCAGGGCTCCCACTGATTCTGCATTATGGGGAGTTGATTGATTTAATTTTATATTACAATGTAATAATAGAAATAATGCGCTTCAATCATCCTGACACCATAACAACCATGGTGCTGGGATGATTGAAGCGCTAACACCAGGTGTTTGGAGCATCTTTATCTGCTGAATGTTAAACTTTCTGGAATACACACATTTCTATTGTGTTCTGGGCCTGCTGTCCCTCCATCACTCTTTTCCTGCTTTCTCTCTCCTTCCCACCATCCCTCTTTCTTTCTCCCTCCGTTCCTTTGTTCATCTCAGACTCAGACCACACCCACTTTAAATGTAAACATCCCTTGTGACAGTAATAGGTGGTGACAGGTATTCTTTATAGAGAGATCTGGGGTGTAAAAAAACACAAATTCCTCCTTTTGCATCTCAAAGTATTCAGATCACCAAAATCAGCGAGTCTGAATACCGTCATTTTATTTTAAATTGGTGCCATTGGCAGCTGAGTAAACAGGAAGTGATGTTGCTTCCGGAATATTACTCCAGAGACCTGATTGAAGCAGTTTCCGGCTTTGTTCGGGTGACAGCCTAGCTGGCGGATGCGCCGGATTGTGGATTGGGTCTCCTGGTGGGACGGGAGGCCCGGGAAGAGCAGCGGAAGGGACGACGTCCCCTCCCTATTCGATGATAATGGCCTGAGCCGAATTGTCCATTATCACCAAATAGCTGACCGCCCGCTCTGAAAAACGATACTGGGGTATAGCCTGCAGCTGTAGGCTATACCTTGATACATCCACTTCCTCAAGCTGACGTACCGGTAAGGCGATTTGCGTGAAGTGGTTAAGCACACTGAGATTTATTACTGTATTGTCCATATTATATTTATATTTTAATCTAATCTCTTGTAGCCCTGATGAAGGGATGATGTTTTTGAAATTCATTTTAAGAACTAAAACATTGAGGTCTTCTATAGGGTGGTCAAGTTGTGAGAAATGATGTCCCACAGGGGTGCAGAGCTCATCTTGTTTATGTTCCTTGATGGTATCTATGTCTGTGCAAATTCATTCTTGTTCTCAACATCTGTCCTATTCCGCCAACATAGGAACCTTGTACAGCTGCACGATTCTGGCTAAAATGAGAATCATGATTTTTTTGCTTAGAATAAGGATCACGATTCTCTCACGATTCTAGCAGTGTAACATCTTCTTTCATATTATACAAAAACATTGGGCTAACTTTACTGTTTAGTTTTTTTAAATTCATTAAAGTGTATTTTTTTAAAAAAAGATTGCGTTTTAAAAACTGCTGTCTAAATACAGTGTGACATAAAATATTGCAGCAACCACCATTTTATTCTCTAGGGACTCTGCTAAAAAAAAAATATATATATCACGTTTGGGTGTTCCAAGTAATTTTCTAGCAGAAAATAATGATTTTTACTTGTAAGCAATAAATGTCAGAAAAGGTTTGGTCTTTAAATGATTAAACTTCCTTCATTTACACGCTGGAGTTCTCTCCTTTGATAAAAGAACGAAAAGATACTTTGGGGGTTATTTACTAAAGGCAAATCCACTTTGCACTGCAAGTGCACTTGGAAGTAAAGTCGCTGTAGATCTGAGGGGGACATGCATGGAAAATAAACAAACAGCATTTTATCTTGCACTTGATTGGATTATAAAATCAGCAGAGCTTCCCCTCATTTCAGATCTTCCCCTCAGATTTAGAGCGACTGCACTTCCAAGCGCACTTTCAGTGCAAAGTGAATTTTCCTTTAGTAAATAACCCCCGATGTTTCTACTTATTTGTGTGTTGTGATTAAACTTGGCAGGCTGCCTGGATTTTTTATTTTTTTTTCCCAGCTGTGAGAACTCTGCACTTGTTAGAAAGAATGGTGACATGCTGTTTTGAAGATAGGGAAGAGAAAAAAAAAAAAAAAAAAAAAAAAAAAATCGAGATTTTGATTCTTAACCGCTTCAGCCCTGGACCATTTGGCTGGCCAAAGACCAGAGCACTTTTTGCGATTCGGCGCTGCGTCGCTTTAACTGACAATTGCGCGGTCGTGCGACGTTGCTCCCAAAACAAAATTGATGTCCTTTTTTCCCCACAAATAGAGCTTTCTTTTGGTGGTATTTGATCACCTCTGCGGTTTTTATTTTTTGCGCTATAAACAAAAAAAGAGCGACGATTTAAAAAAAAAAACGCATTATTTACTTTTTGCTATAATAAATATCCCCCAAAAAATATATTAAAAAAAAATGTTTCCTCAGTTTAGGCCGATACGTATTCTTCTACATATTTTTGGTAAAAAAAAAATAAAAATAAAAAAAACCGCAATAAGCGTATATTGATTTGTTTGCGCAAAAGTTATAGCGTCTACAAAATAGGGGATAGATTTATTGCATTTTTATTAATAATTTTTTTTATTAGTAATGGCGGCGATCTGCGATTTTTATCGTGACATTAGGGCGGACACATCGGACACTTTTGACACATTTTTGGAACCATTGTCATTAATTCAGCGATCAGTGTGATTAAAAATGCATTGATTACTGTAAAAATGTCACTGGCAGTGAAGGGGTTAATGTATGTCCTAGTTTGTGTTCTAACTGAAGGGGGGAGGGGACTGTGCAGGGAAACTAACAGATCCTCTGTTCATATTCTGTATGAACAGAGGATCTGTCTGTTCTCCCCCCAGAGAACCGGAAACTGTGTGTTTACACACACACACACACAGAACCCGGTTCTCGGTGTGCCCCGAGCGAACGCGGGAGCCCGGCGGTGATAGAGACTGCCGGGTTACTCGCATCGGTGGCCACAGGGTGAAGTGACGTCACATAACATCATTTTGCCCAGCCGTGCCATTCTGCCGCAGTGCGGCAGCTGGTCGACATGTGGTTAACGATTAATCGTGCAGCTCCAGATCCTTGCTACATTTATTGCATTGGATGAGATACACAGCGTTACTGGAGGCGCAGTTGTTTGATCCTGGGATATTGAAGGTCCCTATTGTGTGTGTGACACTTTTTGATGGATTCATTCGGTTGCATAGTTTGCAGAGTTTTTTATTGCAGGGATGGCTTCCATTAATTGTAACGTCATAATCAGAATGAAGTTCCCTGGTTATATGTTTCTGTCTGAGGTTGGGAGGTTGTCTGAAAGCCAGTAGTGGACCACAACCAGACCACACCATGGAAGACCTCAGTGTCTTAGTACTTAAAGGGAATCTCAGAACTATCCAGGAAAGGAAAGTGTTTTAACTAAGAATGATACTTCTATTTGGCACAAAAGATACGGGCCTAAATTTAGACTTGGGTTTTCTTACTCATTATCCAACATTTTTCTGACCCCCTCTGTGATTGTCACCCCACCAGTCTATAGCTGATAGGTGATTGATTTCTGCACACCTGTGGGGACATCATTTCTCACAAACAGACAACACTATGGGAGACCTCAATGTTTTGGTTCGTAAGGGAACTTTAAGACTACTCAGGAAAGAGAAACTTTTGAACTTAGGTCTATTAATCCTATTAGACACAAGAAATAGAGGTCTAAATGTGAACCTCAGCCTTTTAAATCACTATTCATCACACCCGATCCTCTGTGACTTACTTCACCCCACCCCCCACTCCTCCAATTTCACCAGCCATCCAAGCTTAATTACCTTTGCTTTTTTCTTTTAGAGATTCTCTTGTTAACACTCTGCTAAAAAATCTCCAAAAATACTGCGCTCACTCTGTACAATAGCAGCTCACACAACAAAACAAGGAAATTTGTCAATAATGCAGGTGTATATAGTGTAGCGCTGATTAAGATGATGATTTTTACAGATTTCAAAGAGATATCATACAGTTGTTCCTAACACCATGTATTCCATATTGAGAAGGAACTCCAATAAGCATCTATTGCATATAAAATATAAAAATAAAATATAAAAATAAACTGAAAGTCCCGCACAGGTAATGGGGTTATACACCCCGTGGATATCAAACTAAAGGAACTGATATGTAATAAATGGATCCTCCGTATGGAAGCAATGCAGGCTTACCGGAACTGTTGGACTCAGAGAGACATATGTCACCTGAGTCAATAACGCTTGTATTGCTACCATGCAATGAAGTGGGGTTTCCCAATGAAACGTTGTGGAATCCTGATGTTGTTCTAGGACTCTCGGCAGACCTCTTCCATATGTGACCCGATCTCGTAGTGGCCCATATAAGGTAAAGAAAGTGGCCACATAGTGTGATAACGTTTTTAAAAGTAAATTTATTGAAAAGTAAAACACTTACATTTTCCGTATTAAAAAAGCGCTTATAGTAAAATAGTGGCAGGCAGTGGAGTCTCCCGACGCGTTTCGTCTACTCAGACTTCATCTGGGGTACCCTACCACTGCTGCCATACTCCCTTTTATAGGTACCAAGACCCCCCATGATGAGAATCCAGCTTGTTCCCATTGTTTGCTTGCACTTCCGGGTATCACCAAAATGGCGGCCCCGCGTGCGTTCCAGGCCTCTTTCTAATGCCCAATGTGCGTTCCAGCACTTCTTTATGGATGTTAAGAAAATATAAATAAATAAATCAATTCGCCACAAAATTCCCAAAGATTTCTCAATAAGAATTATCTAGATTAGTATGTGTAGTAAAAAACGTGAACAGAGAATGTAAACTAGAGAAAGATCATCCGGATATTCCCCAGAGAATGTGTACATCCGGATGGTCGCTCCCCGTGACGCAAATGGCGTCATCTTCCGCCTCGGTGGAGTGCAAGCTAGGCAGTCGTCGGGCGCATGCGCATCACGCCTCGGTATAGTGGAGAACGTGGCGCAATGCCTTCATAGGCGCTCCGGTCTAATGACACGCCCATCCTAATGCAAGTGATGCGCTGTTATCTGACAGCTGCTGTGTGCTATGTGAATCGAACAGTTACGTGTATAGGAATACCTGAATGTTATCTGTGTATATTTTGAAACAAGAGTGAAGTCCTTAATTGTGAATCTAATTATAATGTAATTAGAAAATTAAAACATCTATTATGTGCAAAACAAATTATGTTCTAATTATGTGTTGATTGGCTAGACCAATGGTTCTGGTGTATATATTTCCACCAAAATACATTTAGTGTAGCTATCCATTATATGTGCAATATAGTTGTGGACTAAAGAAAGGACAAAAAAAAAACAAAAAACGTGGCTATAAGACCGTGGCTAAAAAATTCAACATAAAAAATATATATATATTATGCAAGAAATCATCTATGATTCATGATTCTGGAGGCTAAATAGCAAATCCTCAGCTATTCTTGGTCTAGGAGAATATAGGTCCAAGACGAATTCTCAATGGGTGATCGATATTGTGCAAAATAGCATATATCATATGGGTAATGACAAAAATGAAAAATAAAAAATATTAAAAATAAAAATCAGAATACACGTAAAAAATTCATGTGAGAAATACCTCATTGCTAATAAACATGAATCAGATCCTGCCAACTCATATGACCCTAAGATTCATTAATAAAAGCATTGATGTCTAGATCTACATTCATACCCCATGGGTGGAGGGAACGTAACTTGTGGATCCAGAACATTTCTAAACAAGAAACGCCTCTGGTTAGGGCCCCGCCTCTCCATGGGGGAGTATATTTATCAATTATCATAAATAGTGAGCCGGCAGGGTCACTATTATGAAACTCTTTGTAGTGTCTAGGGACACTGTGTTTTGAGACCCTACTTTTAATGAGACTGATATGTTCACTCACTCGTATCGTAAAGGTTCTGGTTGTTCGGCCCACATGTTGTTTGCCGCATGGACAAACAATTAAATACACTATATACCTGGTGTTGCATGTACAGAAGGGTTTGCTAGTGTATCTCTTCCCTGTAACAGTTGAGGTAAATTCTGTTAGTTTTCGTCTTATCGGTACATTATGCCGACAGACGACACACTTTTTACAGGGATAAAACCCCGTCCAATCATGAAAAAAGGACGGACGTACTGGAGGGTTAATGATATTCGGTACTACGTGTCCCTGTAGGGATGGTGCCCCCCGAAAGATAACCCTAGCTTGTTCCGGTAGTATCTTTTTCAAGATGAAATTAAAATTGTGAATGGTCAATTTAAGTTTAATACCTAATTCAAATCAACAGACCGAAACAGTTTTATCCCCAGAGACAGTTGCCATCACAGCTCCTGGCTTAATGTGGTCCCTCGGAGCCAAATCTTAAGGCTCCGAAGGAACTGTACTGATGTTGATACATTTATCACCCAAGCAGGAGTTTTGAGACAGAGATTTATAGATAAAGGATATAACCAGGCAGATCTGGATATGGAACTCCAAAAAGTGATCAACACAGATAGAAATACCCTTTTAATAACGAAACCAGAGAGAGAACCAGACACTACACACAAATGGGCATTGTCAACCACGTACTCAATACAACATAAACAAATTAAGAGTATTATGAAAAAACACTGGGGGGTCCTAAGACAAGATAATATCTTGAAAAAGATACTACCGGAACAAGCTAGGGTTATCTTTAGGGGGGCACCATCCCTACAGGGACACGTAGCACCGAATATCATTAACCCTCCAGTACGTCCATCCTTTTTTCATGATTGGACGGGGTTTTATCACTGTAAAAAGTGTGTCGTCTGTCGGCATAATGTACCGATAAGACGAAAACTAACAGAATTTACCTCAACTGTTACAGGGAAGAGATACACTAGCAAACCCTTCTGTACATGCAACACCAGGTATATAGTGTATTTAATTGTTTGTCCATGCGGCAAACAATATGTGGGCCGAACAACCAGAACCTTTACGATACGAGTGAGTGAACATATCAGTCTCATTAAAAGTAGGGTCTCAAAACACAGTGTCCCTAGACACTACAAAGAGTTTCATAATAGTGACCCTGCCGGCTCACTATTTATGATAATTGATAAATATACTCCCCCATGGAGAGGCGGGGCCCTAACCAGAGGCGTTTCTTGTTTAGAAATGTTCTGGATCCACAAGTTACGTTCCCTCCACCCATGGGGTATGAATGTAGATCTAGACATCAATGCTTTTATTAATGAATCTTAGGGTCATATGAGTTGGCAGGATCTGATTCATGTTTATTAGCAATGAGGTATTTCTCACGTGAATTTTTTACGTGTATTCTGATTTTTAATTTTTAATATTTTTTATTTTTATTTTTCATTTTTGTCATTACCCATATGATATATGCTATTTTGCACAATATCGATCACCCATTGAGAATTCGTCTTGGACCTATATTCTCCTAGACCAAGAATAGCTGAGGATTTGCTATTTAGCCTCCAGAATCATGAATCATAGATGATTTCTTGCATAAAATATATATATTTTTTATGTTGAATTTTTTAGCCACGGTCTTATAGCCACGTTTTTTTTTTTTTGTCCTTTCTTTAGTCCACAACTATATTGCACATATAATGGATAGCTACACTAAATGTATTTTGGTGGAAATATATACACCAGAACCATTGGTCTAGCCAATCAACACATAATTAGAACATAATTTGTTTTGCACATAATAGATGTTTTAATTTTCTAATTACATTATAATTAGATTCACAATTAAGGACTTCACTCTTGTTTCAAAATATACACAGATAACATTCAGGTATTCCTATACACGTAACTGTTCGATTCACATAGCACACAGCAGCTGTCAGATAACAGCGCATCACTTGCATTAGGATGGGCGTGTCATTAGACCGGAGCGCCTATGAAGGCATCGCGCCACGTTCTCCACTATACCGAGGCATGATGCGCATGCGCCCGACGACTGCCTAGCTTGCGCTCCACCGAGGCGGAAGATGACGCCATTTGCGTCACGGGGAGCGACCATCCGGATGTACACATTCTCTGGGGAATATCCGGATGATCTTTCTCTAGTTTACATTCTCTGTTCACGTTTTTTACTACACATACTAATCTAGATACTTCTTATTGAGAAATCTTTGGGAATTTTGTGGCGAATTGATTTATTTATTTATATTTTCTTAACATCCATAAAGAAGTGCTGGAACGCACATTGGGCATTAGAAAGAGGCCTGGAACGCACGCGGGGCCGCCATTTTGGCGATACCCGGAAGTGCAAGCAAACAATGGGAACAAGCCGGATTCTCATCATGGGGGGTCTTGGTACCTATAAAAGGGAGTATGGCAGCAGTGGTAGGGTACCCCAGATGAAGTCTGAGTAGACGAAACGCGTCGGGAGACTCCACTGCCTGCCACTATTTTACTATAAGCGCTTTTTTAATACGGAAAATGTAAGTGTTTTACTTTTCAATAAATTTACTTTTAAAAACGTTATCACACTATGTGGCCACTTTCTTTACCTTATATGGGCCACTACGAGATCGGGTCACATATGGAAGAGGTCTGCCGAGAGTCCTAGAACAACATCAGGATTCCACAACGTTTCATTGGGAAACCCCACTTCATTGCATGGTGGCAATACAAGCAATATTGACTCAGGTGACATATGTCTCTCTGAGTCCAACAGTTCCGGTAAGCCTGCATTGCTTCCATACGGAGGATCCATTTATTACATATCAGTTCCTTTAGTTTGATATCCACGGGGTGTATAACCCCATTACCTGTGCGGGACTTTCAGTTTATTTCTAAAACTCTGCTAAAACTTTGTGCATTAGTACTGCTGGGACCTTGATGGAGGGGGTACCCGAAAGCTTGTCGTGAAAAATTGGATGTTAGTGCAAATAAAAAAAAAAAAAGTAGTATCAAGGACAGTACTCAATTGTTTCTGTCACAAGTGCACCAATACAACTACAATCCCCCCAGCACCTCTCGGAGGAATTCCCTTGTAATGTAACTTGAGGACAGGCAGAGCCCCATTCATATCACCCGCTAAATTCCACCCTCCAATGAACACACATATACCTGTGGGGGGGCTGCAGGAATGTTCTCCACAGGTTCCTCGGTGCTCATATGGCGTCTTAATGAGTTCTTTCTGGACTCATTCCTGGGAATGACAGAATCCTCAGGACCCATATATTCATTATTCACGGTCAATGATCTTGGTGCAGAAGGGTCAATATTTTGTTCTCCCCCCTCAACTGCAACAACATCACGTCTGTTTATTTCCGATTCTCCTTGTCCTGTGAAATCATCTCCATGTCTTTTGGCATCTCCATTCCCAGAGTCGGTATCTGTCATTGAAGAATTACTTCTCTTTCGATTATCTGGGTTCTGATTGTTTTCTTGTTGGTGATCTGTATGTAGAAATCAGAGAGAGAATCTTTTGAGTGCAGCTTATGACTCCTCCGGCAGGAACACGCTTGGCATATAACTGTGTCCCCAACACCTGAACACACCACAACACAGTGCCCATTCGGCAATATTCATCCTATCAATTCACTAGAAACCAGAGACATCACTGAAGTAGGAACGGGGGTCAGTTTATATGGCCATAGTTATGTGTGTAGTAAGACTGATTTAGAATTTAGCAAAGAATCATATTTCTTGTATTTCATTTTGAAGCTACTTGTGACTTCCCCATCAATTTGCTACATTCCTCTTTCTGTGCAAAAAGCTTGCTTGCTGACATCATTTAAGACAGATGAAGGAACCGCAAGAGTATACTGCAGAGAAACGAGTTTTGTATAAAGCTAAAAATATATATGGTTTTGCGGAACTTGTCTGGGTTAGGATGCATAGGTTGATTTTTAAAAGGTTAGAATGTCTGGTATAACAGAAGTGTACCGCCTGTTCGCTTGTGACGCAATATGCTGAAAATATATATCTACACTGTATTCACTGTATCCGACACTCTTGGCGTGTAGACACGAGTGGGGTCAGGAGTGTCCATTCTTTTCTGGCCAGAAAGATGGAATAAAATCTCCCATACCAGAGTTCATTGTCCAGCAGTCATTACCGATATTCTGCTACTTTATTTGGTGCATTTGGCCATGAGGGGGGAATATCGGTGTGACCTGTTGAGGCAGGTGGCACTGTTTTCCACCAGACCTACAAGGAGTGGTCCGAGAGGCCAGCCCTGCGGGCTATATCGTAGTCTCAAAAGGCGCCTTCTAGAACTGTTATCTAGGAGACTGCACTGTGTCCCATTTGGTGGCCTGCTGTGGACGACCTTCGTAGCGTCAAAAGGACCTGGGAATCCGAGAAATAGATAGCTGGAGCTCCAACGGGAACAGGTGAGAGTCTTTTTACTTCTGTTTTTGGATAACAGTCAGACAGCCAGCCAGCCTCTCGACGGATCGAGAGAAGGGAAGCCCGATCACCTTCCGAGAGAGACGTCCGTTCAGATGATTGTGCATCTTTCGGACGAATCCTCAGTCACTCAGTAATTTTTGGGTGGGAGTGTCTGGTATGATTGATGTGTGTATGAGACATCACTTTGTGGTGAAGTGACCGTGGTCCTCTTCTAAGTGCGTTTTCTGGCCGGGAGACCGCACCCAGGCCACTGACCGAGGGAAGCGTTGTCTATTGTTCCTACTTGTGTCGAGGATTCAGACCCCTTACTGAGTTCTCATCATCTACCCTACCCTCTGTGTCTGTCTTGGTGTCTTTTAGGTTATAAGAATGGGTGGGAAACATAGTGTTGAATCTCCCCTACAATCCATGATCTCCAACTTTAGGAAGGGATTTGCTAAGAACTGCAATTTAAAAACTTAGCCCTGAGAAATTGATAACATTGTGTGAGAAAGATTGGCCCTGCTATGGAACGCGGTGGCCCCCAAGGGGAACCCTTGACTTAGAGACCATTGACTGATTATTTGAGAATATTATGTCAGACTCACAGAAACATGACCAAGACGCACCTTCCAGGAGGACTGTTCGTTCGGATGATTGTGCATCCCTCGAATAAATCCTCAGGCAATCAAGAGGACTGTTCGTTTGGATGATTGTGCATCCCTCGAATAAATCCTCAGCCAGCCAGTCAGGAGGAATATCCGTCCAGATGATTGTGCATCTCTCGGATAAATCCTCAGCCAGCCAGTCAGGAGGAATATCCGTCCAGATGATTGTGCATCTCTCGGACAAATCCTCAGCCAGCCAGTCAGGAGGAATATCCGTCCAGATGATTGTGCATCTCTCGGACAAATCCTCAGTCAGTCAGTCAGCTAGGAGAAAACGTCCGTCTGGATGATTGTGCATCCTTTGGACAAATGGGAGATAAAGACCTGCAGTGGATAGAAGCCACAAAAAGAGGAACAGTGTAGAATTATGGTTATGACAAGAGTAGTACCACTGACAAAACAAACAAAACACATATATTCTCAACCTGAAGAGACAGATCAGCCTCCCCCGTATGTAGATGAACGGACCTCAGATAGAGACAGGTCAGAACCATGTCAAAATGCCCCGTCCAGTAAACAAGGGGACTCAAGTTGTTGTCCACCTACATCAGATTCAGCAAGTTTGTCAATGCCAAATCTCAGTAAATATACTCCGAACCGTAACACTCTGGGTATAGGCAGGATAGAAATAGGGAACTCAGTAGTAGTCAATGGGCTCCCCAATCAAGTGTCCACTTCCACTCTGAGAAATCCTGATGCAAACAGCCGGACCCTTGCCCCGTCTTTCAACATACCTCTGCAAATGCCCCTAAGAAAACAGGCGGTGGAGGAACATCGGACTCTAGTTTACACCCCTTTTTACCACAACAGATTTACTGAACTGGAAGATTCATAACCCTGCCTACTCTGAGAAGCCCCAAGCCATCACAGATTTGCTCTGGTCAATAACTCAGACCCATAACCCCACTTGGTCGGACTGCCAGCAACTTTTATTTACCCTTTTTAATACTGAGGAGAGACACAGAATTAACCAAGCAGTGCAGAAGTATAAAGGCAAAAGACCCTTCCTATTAGAAAGACTTTGTAATTTGGGGGGGGGGCATCAAGTCCAACATCAGTTCCTGTACATGCCGGATTCCCCTATACCCTTGCTGGGCAGAGACTTACTTGCTAAACTCAGAGCATACATATACTTCCAATCTGACAGAGAGGCTATCCTAAAATTGCCCCATCCCTTTGAAGCCCGCATACTGCAAGACATCCCGGGACTATGGGCAGAAGACAACCCACCAGGATTAGCCAGACACATTTCCCCAATCCTTATTGAATTAAAACCAGGAGCCACTCCAGTCAGCCTGAAACAGTACCCAGTCCCTCTAAAAGCCCTAATAGGAATACAAAAGTACTTAAATAAATTCCTACACTATGGAATTCTAAAACCCTGTCAGTCTCCCTGGAATACACCTCTACTCCCAGTACAGAAACCCGGAACAGCTCACTGTCGTCCTGTTCAAGACCTCAGAGTGGTCAATCAGGCTGTAATGACCATGCACCCAGCGGTCACTAATGAACTGTTACAATTACTGTGGGAGGCAGGTTATAAGGTGTCCCGGAGAAAGGTGCAATTGTGACAAGAGACTTAAAGTACCTGGGATTCAGAGTATCACAAGAACAGAGACAATTGGGAGAAGGCAGGAAAGAAGCTGTTTGTCAGATTCCCACCCTGACTATCAGACGGCAAGTACGTGAATTCCTGGGGGTGGCAGGATTCTGCTGAATCTGGATACCGGACTTTGCCATAAAAGCCAGACCCCTCTATGAATCCACAAAGGGGGGAGAAAAGGAACCCTTCCAATGGGGAGAACAGCAAAACAGAGCATTAAGACATTAAGGTCTCCCTAATGCAGGCTCCTGAGCTAGGCTTGCCAGATAGCCAAAAAGTCTTCTATTTGTATGTCAGTGAAAAACAAGGAATAGTAGTAGGAGTCCTGACACAATACTCTGGGTCTTGGCAGCGCCCTGTAGCATACCTTTCAAAACAACTGGACACTGTATCTCAGGGATGGCCATCCTGCCTGCGGGCCATCGCAGTAACAGCCCTCCTTGTGGTCGAAGCTGACAAGTTGTCATTGGGTCAGGAGACTTATGTCCGGGTCCCACACCAAGTACAGGCATTAATGGATTACAAGGGAAATCACTGGTTCATTAACAGTCAAATGGTTAAATATCAAGCTATGCTGTGTGAAAATCCTCGTATCCACTTAGAGACTGTAAACACTTTAAACCCAGCCACTCTGCTCCCCACCTCACAGGAACCCCTAACTCATGACAGTCTCCAGGTAATGGATATGCAAGCCGACCAGCCTTGAAAGACATCCCCTTGGAAAATCCAAACGTTGAGTACTTTACTGACGGAAGCAGTTTTGTAAAAGAGGTTTATCCCCAGATATAGGCTCAGACAATGGCCCTGCCTTTGTCCACAAGTGCCTCCAGGAATTAGCAACAGCACTTAAGACTACTTGGAAACTACACACTGCATATAGGCCCCAAAGCTCTGGAAAAGTTGAACGAATGAACCGCATGCTCAAGTCACAACTGGCCAAGCTCTGTCAGGAAACCCAAATGAAATGGACCTTGATGTTGCCCATTGCTTTACTGAGAATTCGGAGTACCCCAACAAAGAGGACAAATCTGTCCCCTTTAAGGTACTGTATGGTAGGCCCCCACCCATCAATAGAGGGATAAGAGGAGACTTGCATCAGATAGGAGGGGTAGTTAACCGTGAACTGATACAGAGACTTGGGGGAAAGTAAGCAAGACATAGGGAAATGGGTTCAAGAGAAACCTGCTGTAAGCTTGTCAAACCCAGTACACCCCTTCAAACCAGGAGACACAGTGTGGGTAAAGGAGTGGAACTTAACCCCACTAGGGGCAAAATGGAGGGGTCCTTACACTGTTCTGCTATCTACCCCAACAGCCATTAATGTAGCTGAGGTGACACCCTGGATACACCACTCTAGGGTAAAACGAGCTGCTGACCTCACAGACTCCTGGCACAGTACAGTAGATCCCCAAGATCCTTTGAGACTGAGATTGACCAGAGAAATCAGAAGGAAGAGCTCCAGCCCTGTGTTCAGCACACCCCTGGAAGCTGCTGAATTTACGCACGGCAGAAGATAGACAGACTGCAGCCCTGCGGCCAACACACTCCTGGAAGCTGCTGTCTCAACGCACGGCGGAAGATAAAGGATATCTACTAAGCTCTGCTCCAACCACACCCCGGACGCTGGTTGGTCTACGCACAAGCTGAAGCCTGAGGATATTCATCGGTGTAATGCTTACTAAAATCTTTATAACGAGACTGTTGATAGTCATAATAGTGATACTGACCGGGTTAAAAGAGGGAGAGAGTAACTCATGTGACCCTTGTATAAAGACTACCAGAGTAGGATCCATAGCTACTAAGATGTTACTGTGGCACTCCCATTATCAATGCAAGGGCACAGAGACTGGTACTTGCATACATAATGGGACTACCTATTCAATGTGCTCCGTTGAAAATCAGATAACCTGTTATAACCCTACTTATGCACCCTATAAAACCTGGCTAACCATTCGGAGCTTTAGCTCCACCGGTAAGCTGGTAAACCGTACACTGATCACCAACTCAAGTATTGCAGAGACAAGTTTTCATTATTTTCTGATTCTCCCTATAGTGTATGGAGTGCTAATATTTTTACTCTTTTTGCATTCTTATTGTTACCATGGGCCAAGGATCATTATCCCAGTGTTTTATAAGTTAATGAGAGACCCGGCTGGAGCCGACAATGGGGAATAATCTCGGTAGAAGAATGTTTTGTGACTGCTAGTGAGGTCATCATAGAAAAAAACAAAACAAAACAAAACTGTATGCTATTTAGTGATGCTTAATCTCGCTCATATTAATCGCTATGATTATGATCAAAGGGGGGAATGAAGTGGCAACGGGGGTCAGTTTATATGGCCATAGTTATGTGTGTAGTAAGACTGATTTAGAATTTCAGCTAAGAATCATATTTCTTGTATTTCATTTTGAAGCTACTTGTGACTTCCCCATCAATTTGCTACATTCCTCTTTCTGTGCAAAAAGCTTGCTTGCTGACATCATTTAAGACAGATGAAGGAACCGCAAGAGTATACTGCAGAGAAACGAGTTTTGTATAAAGCTAAAAATATATATGGTTTTGCGGAACTTGTCTGGGTTAGGATGCATAGGTTGATTTTTAAAAGGTTAGAATGTCTGGTATAACAGAAGTGTACCGCCTGTTCGCTTGTGACGCAATATGCTGAAAATATATATCTACACTGTATTCACTGTATCTGGGACTCTTGATGTGTAGACACGAGTCGGGTCAGGAATGTCCATTCTTTTCTGGCCAGAAAGATGGAATAAAATCTCCCATACCAGAGTTCATTGTCCAATAATGTCATTACCGATAATCTGCTACTTTATCACTATGGAATGAAACCACAATCAATCCCTCAAACAGGATGGGATTTTAGGGGAGTATTTTAGGTGGTGTCTCAGCAACCCTCATACCTCAATACAATATATCACTATGGTATGGAACATTCAGAAGGTGCAAATAATGGAGTCCAAAAGGATTCCCTACTCATGGCAAAAAGAGGTGGCGGGGGGTGGGAAGCCATTCCAGGAGTCACAACTTCTGCCACCAGCTGTTCTGTTTAAAAAGAGCGAGATTATTTTTTTGTTGCTTTAGAAGAATATTTATCTCTGTAACTTCTAGCATACACCAGTCAGCCATAACATAACCACCCACAATAACCCATTGAGGCATAAACTCCACTAGACTTCTGAAGGTATGCTGTGGTATCTGGCACCAGGCCATCACTAGCAGATTCTTTAACCACTTACCAACCGGCCCATAGCCGAATGACGGCTGCAGGGCGGTTGGATAACTCTGGGAGGACGTACTATGACGTCCTCCCGGAGAAACGGTCCCGCGCGCCCCCCCGGGCGCGCACACGGGAACATCCGTGTTCGCCGGGTCCACGGGACCCGGCGCAACACGGATCGCGGTAAAGGGCCAATGACAGCGGCCCTTTACCATGTGATCGCTCCGTCCAATGACGGAGCGATCACAAATGTCAACAAAGGCTGTGCTGCAGGGTCAGCACAAGTTCATCGCTCTCCTCTCCTCACACCGATGCAGCTTGAGAGGAGAGGAGAGCTTCACAGTGCCGAACAGTGAGTTTTTTTTTATTACCAGTGCCCAGCAGTGCCACAGCAGTGCCCCAACAGTGCCCCAACAGTGCCCCAACAGTGCCACAACAGTGTCATCTGTGCCACAAGTGCCATCTGTGCCACATCTGTGCCACCTGTGCCACATCTGTGCCATCTGTACCCTCTGTGCCACCTCTGTGCCACCTGTGCCACATCTGTGCCATCTGTGCCCTCTGTGCCACCTCTGTGCCACCTCTGTGCCACCAGAGCCACACCAGTGCACACCAGTGCCCACCAGTGCCACACCAGTGCCACACCAGTGCCACCTGTGCCCATCAGTGCCACCTGTGCTCATCTGCGCCACTGCAGTACCACATCAGTGTCACCAGTGCCCACCAGTGCCGCCTGTGCCCACCAGTGCCGCCTGTGCCCACCAGTGCCGCCTGTGCCCACTAGTGCCGCCTGAGCCCACCAGTGCCACCTCTGTGCCACTACAGTGCACACCAGTGCAACCAGAGCCACACCAGTGCCACTACAGTGCACACCAGTGCCACCTGTGCCCAACCAGTGCCACCTGTGCCCAACAGTGCCACCTGTGCCCATCAGTGCCGCCAGTGCCCCATCAGTGCCGCCAGTGCCACATCAGTGACGCCAGTGCCACATCAGTGCCGCCTGTGCCCACCAGTGCCGCCTGTGCCCACCAGTGCCACCTGTGCCCACCAGTGCCACCAGAGCCACCTCTGTGCCCACCAGAGCAACACCAGTGCAGCCAGAGCCACACCAGTGCAGCCAGAGCCACACCAGTGCCACCTGTGCCCATCAGAGCCACCTGTGCCCACCAGAGCCACACCAGTGCAGCCAGAGCCACACCAGTGCAGCCAGAGCCACACCAGTGCCACCTGTGCCCATCAGTGCTCATTTGCGCCACATCAACCTCACCAGCTACCAGTATGGCAAAACAGTTATTTACGGCCGAGGAGGCCTACCAGCGTCTCAGCATGACCGATGAGAGCAGCGGGGAGCTCTCTGAGTCTCTGTCCGATTCGGATTCGGCCTATGAACCCGTGACAAGCAGCGGGTCCGATACAGAATCAGAAGAGGAACGTGTGCCCGTGAAAAGAAGGCGTTCTGGCGTGGAGCAGTAGCCTACTACCACCTCGAGAGCAGTGCCGTCCACCTCCAGGGCAGTGCCGTCCACCTCGAGGGCAGCGCCGTCCACCTCCAGGGCAGCGCCGTCCACCTCCAGGGCAGTGCCGTCCACCTCCAGCGCAGTGCCGTCCACCTCCAGCGCAGTGCCGTCCACCTCCAGCGCAGTGCCGTCCACCTCCAGCGAAGAGCCACTGCAACAAAGGCCAGGCACCAGTAGGGTGTCATCTCAGCCCCAAAGGGATAGAGGCCATGCCAGCCTACCCTATGCCCTTCAAAACCCCCTGTGGCTTCCCCCTAATTCCGGAGCAGCAAATATCCCCCCTTTTACCGCCCAGCCAGGTGTCCAGGTGAACACCGATAATTTTGTCATGCTCGATTTTTTTAATTTGATTTTCACCGAAGACTTTCTATCATCCATTGTGGCCCAGTGCAACCTTTACGCACAGCAGTACATCGTAAGCAACCCTGGCTCTAGTTATGCCCGTCCCTTTGAGTGGAGAGAGCTTACCATAGCAGAATTTAAAATTTTCTTAGGCCTAACTTTTACAATGGGTCTCACAAAAAAAAACGAAATGTACTCATATTGGTCAACTAACCCCGTCCACCACATGCCACTCTTCTCTTCAAAAATGCCAAGATCAAGATACCTTATGATTTTGCGCTTCCTTCACTATAATGACAACACCCAGTGCCCTCCCCGAAATGACCCAGCATTTGACAAATTATTCAAACTTCGGCCACTCCTAAATTATTTCTCAGAAAAATTTCCCCAGCTATATACCCCCGACCAGAATATTTCTGTTGATGAGTCCCTTGTAAAATTTACAGGCAGGCTTGGCATCAAACAGTTTATCCCCAGCAAAAGGGCCCGATATGGGGTTAAAATGTATAAACTTTGCGACCGAGCCACGGGGTACATTTACGCCTTCCGGGTGTACGAAGGCAAGGACACCCAACTGCATCCCCCTGAATGTCCAGAATATATTGGAACCAGCGGCAAAGTTGTCTGGGAGCTTGTTTATCCACTGCTTGGAAAGGGGTACCACCTTTATGTGGATAATTTTTATACTAGCTTGCCCCTCTTCCGCAATCTTCACCGGAGGGACACCCCAGCATGTGGTACTGTAAGAACCAATAGAAAAGGCTTCCCGCAAAAATTGGTCAATGAAAGGCTACGCCGAGGGGATACGGTGGCTTTGCGGAACCAGGAGCTATTGGCTGTCAAGTGGAGGGACAGACTAAACGTCCACATGCTGACGACAATCCACAATGACACCTACGTGGAAGTCCCAAGAAGAAACGGCCCAATCCAGAAACCTGCTTGTATTTATGATTACAATTTATTTATGGGGGGAGTGGACTTCAACGATCAGATGATTGAACCCTACCTTCCCACAAGAAAATCCCGTCACTGGTATAAAAAAGTGTCCATTTATTTTTTCAGTTTGGCCATGTACAACACTTACGTAATTTACCAAGAATCTACTGAGACCCCCGTATCCTATCTGCAATACCAGGAACAAGTAATCTCCTCCCTTTTGTACCCTGAAAGCCCACCAGAAAATATTCGCTCTGATTCTGTGAGCAGACTCCACGAACGCCACTTTCCTGACAAAATCCCCCCCGTGAAACAGGCCACAGACGTCAGAAAAAATGCCGGGTGTGCTCCAGAAGAGGAATTAGAAGAGACACCACGTATTATTGTCCCGATTGTCCTTCCCAACCAGGCCTCTGTATAAGTGAATGTTTCCGCCGTTACCATACTTCTCTACAATATTAGGGAAGTATGGTAAACGTAATTCTCATTTCCTGTAATTTTCCTCCATACCCCTTATGCCACTGCACTGAACCTGATTTACCTCAGCCTTCTCCGGAATCGACCCTGGCCTGTTATACGACCAAGCTTCTGCCTAACACTAAAACTGTACCTACCTCTGCCTTCTCCGGAACTGACCCTGGCCTGTTATACAACCAAGCTTCTGCCTAACGATAAACATACCTCTGCCTTCTCCGGAACTGACCCTGGCCTGTTATACGACCAAGCTTATGCCTAACGCTGATTTGTACCTACCTCTGCCTGCTCTGGAACTGACCCTGGACTGTTTGACCACGTTTTTTGCCTGCCTCTTGGACTGATCATTTACCCTGCTATGCTAGTGGGAACACAGGGATCTCACATATGTGAGGGGCTCCAGAAATGTTTTTCTGGATGAAGAAATCTAACTTTTTAGTTTTCTCATTCCCAGATTTAGGGTCTGGAGACTCGGAGGCTTCAAAGAGATTTGGGTGAGAGAAGCCTCTACCCCTGTCCCCATTCTTTCCTGGTCTGCTACTTGGACCATGTTCCTGCTTACTACCAGGACCAATATTTTGGCACTGCTGGCAATGTCTCTACGTGCACTAACCCTGGACTGTACAAGGACATTATCCCTGCCTGTGCTATGGACAATATTCTTGCCTGCTGCTTGGACAATTCCATTCACTGTGGATGACCACGTCCCTGCCTGCTGCCTGGATCAGGGCTCTCCTCCTGTGGACAACTGCACTACTAAAACTACAGGTAATCTTTTGTTTACCCTTTGCTCAGCAGAATGTATTTTAGGGTGTAATTCTTGGTATGTTCATGCTATGTGTTAGAAATATGAAGGGCCTTCAAAAATGTGATAGATTGTAAGGAAATTAGATGTGTAATTTATGCTCCTAGAACGCCTGAATGTGCTACTTCAATGTTGTGCCTCTGTATGTGGCCAGGTTGTGTAAAAGTCTCACACATGTGGTATCGCCATACTCGGAAGGAGTAGCAGAATATATTTTGGGGTGTCATTTTTGCTATGTACATGCTATGTGTCGGAAATATCTTAGAAATGGACAACTTTGTGTAAAAAAAAAATGCGTTTTCATTTTTTTTCCACATTTTCCACAAACTTCTGGAAAAAAATGAACCATTCAAAAGACTCATTATGCCTCATAGATTATACGTTGGGGTGTTTGCTTTCCAAAATGGGGTCACTTTGTGGGCGTTTCCATTGTCCTGGTGCTCCAGGGCCTTCAAAAGTGTAATAGGTGGTTGAGAGATTAGATGTGTAATTTATGCTCCCAGAACGCCTGAATGTGCTACTTCAATGTTGCGCCTCTTTATGTGGCCAGGTTGTGTAAAAGTCTCACACATGTGGTATCCCCATACTCAAGAGGAGTAGCAGAATATATTTTGGGGTGTCATTTGTGTAATGTACATGCCATGTGAGAGAAATAACCTGTTGTGATGACAATTTGGTGTGAAAAAAAATAAAAATAAAAAAAATCTTCATTTTGCAAAGAATTGTGGGAAAAAATAACAACTTCAAAAAACTCACCATGCCTCTTACTAAATACCTTGGAATGTCTACTTTCCAAAAAGGGGTCATTTTGTGGGTATTTGTACTTTCCTGGCTTGTTAGGGTCTCAAGAAATGAGATAGGCCTCAGTACATCAGGTGTGATCAGATGTGATCAATTTTCAGTGATTGGCACCATAGCTTGTAGACTCTATAACTTTCACACAGACTAAATAATATCCACTAATTTGGGTTATTTTTACCAAAGATATGTAGCAGTATAAATTTTGGCCCAAATTTATGAAGAAAAATTACTTATTTGCAAAATTTTATAATACAAATGAAGAAAAATGCATTTTTTTACAAAATTTTCGGTCTTTTTTCATTTATAGCACAGAAAATAAAAAACCCAGAGGTGATCAAATACCACCAAAAGAAAGCTCTATTTGTGTGAAAAAAAGGACGAAAATTTCATATAGGTACAGTGTTGCATGACTGAGTAATTGTCATTCAAAATGTGAGAGCACCAAAAGCTGAAAATTGGTCTGGTTAGGAAGGGGGTTTAAGTGCCCAGTTGTCAAGTGGTTAAAGCAGAATTCCACCCAAAAGAGGAACTTCCACTTTTCCAATTCCTGTTTGACAGGCACCCTGTTCCCCACTTCTGTCGGACCTCGCCGCGGCATAGCATGTACATACCAAAAATGACACCCCAAAATAGATTCTCCTACTCCTCCTGAGTACGGTGATACCACATGTGTGAGACTTCCACAGCCTGGTCACATACAGAGGCCGAGTACAGCCGAGTATGGCTGAGTATGGCTGAGCATGGCAGAGTATGGCCGGGTATGGCTGGGTATTGCAGAGTATGGCTGGGTATTGCAGAGTATTGCAGGGCATTGCAGAGTATAGCAATTGCAGAGTATTGCAGAGTATTGCAGAGTATTGCAATTGCAGAGTATTGCAGGGTATTGCTGAGCATGGAGGGATGGCTGAGCATGGATGGATGGATGGCTGAATGTGACTGCAATTGTCACAGAGCAGCGCTGTGGGCACTACAGATGCAGCCCACAGCGCTGCTGTCATCCGATCCCTCCCCCTCTCCTCTCACACTGTACTGATCGGTACACAGAGGGGAGAGAGGAACCGGCGTCATGACATGATGCCGGTTTGTTTACATGTGATCGCTCCGTCATTTGAAGAAGCGATCACATGGTAAACGGCTGCGATCAGTGGCCGTTTACCGTGATCCATGGTGCGCCGGGTCCTCTGGACCTGGCGGTCACGGATGTTCTTGGGGGCGCGCGAGAGCGGGATTCTTGTTATCCGACCGCCCTGCAGCCGTCATTCGGCTATGGATCGGTTGGTAAGTGGTTAAGTCCTGTAAGTTGGAAGGTGGTACCTCCATGGATCGGACTTGTTTTTCCAGCACATTCCACAGATGCTCGATTGGACTGAGATCTGGAGAATTTGGAGGCCAAGTCAACACCTCAAACTCATTGTTGTGTTCCACAAACCATTCTTGAATTAATGAGATCCAGATACCTTCTTCCATTGCTCCGTGGTCCAGTTCTGATGCTCACATGCTTATTCTAGACACTTTTGGCTGTGGACACGGGTCAGCATGGGCACCCTGACTGGTCTGTGATTACACAGCCCCATACACAACCTGCGATGCTCTATAAGTTCGGACACCTTTCTATAAGAACCAGAATTCACTTTTACCTAAATTTGAGCTCTTCTATTGGATCAGACTACACAGGCCAGCCTTCCCTCCCCACCTCTATCAATAAACCTTCCCCTCCATCCCTCCCCCCTTACACCTCCATCAATGGGCCCCCCCTCACATCTCTATCAGCATGGAGCAATGGAAATAGGTGGCCTGGTGTAATTAAAGATGTTTTCTTTCACATCATGTTGATTGCCGGATATGTCACTTACCTGGGGAAGAGATGGTACCAGGAAGAAGGCAAGCCAGGAGAGGCAAGTAATGCTTTTCGGGCCCAAATACTAGTCCATAGATGTGGTGTCAAACAGTGCTGATTTTATATGTGCTATACACAGGGTATGTACAGGTGCACAGTACTCCAGAGGAAAATAGATGATAAAGAAAAACCTAGAACCTAGCCGTGTCTCGGCAATCCTAGATCTTAGATCCAGCTGTCCAAACCCACCACTTGTCGGCCTCCAGACACAGTTTTACAGTTTTCACCAACCTTTTAGCTGTAACAAACATGAACTGTCTGTTCCCCAGGCTGCAGAGCAATGATTCAGAGTTCCTGGTGAGCCCAAATGGCCTGCAAGGAAGAGGTGCACCACCCACCGTGGAACAGAAATCCCGAAAGGTATATGCAATGAGCAGCCCGGACTGGCCATAGGGCAGCCTGGGCGTTTGCCTGGTGGGCCGGGGGCAGCCGGGCTGCATGTCTGAGTGTGATATGTAGAGCCGGCTGCATGTTCCGACATGCAGGGCCGGCCGCTGATGTTCCGTATATGCTGGGTGGTGGTGAGAGGAGCGGAAAGAGTCTCCCCATTCCCTGCCTACCAAGCCGACCTATGGCAACCCAGGCCGCCGCTGAACAGGAAGTCCGTGTTCGCGCATGCGCCATGCAGCCGACGGTCACCTGGCAACCAGGACGCCAGGAGAGGAGGAGGGACGGAGGAGAGGAAGAGCAGAGGAAGAGCAGAGGAAGAGGCCTTATGCACCAC
Source organism: Aquarana catesbeiana (assembly GCF_042186555.1). Lineage (NCBI taxonomy): Eukaryota > Metazoa > Chordata > Amphibia > Anura > Ranidae > Aquarana > Aquarana catesbeiana. The sequence goes on from NC_133329.1 coordinate 414,431,368, forward strand.
CACCTACTGAGACCCGCCTCCTGCACATGAAAGCCAGCAAGGTGCTGCGGCCCCCTATAGGGAAAGCAGTGCCGCTGCCGACTGGTGTACACCCATCTCCATTTCTGCCAGTGAAAGGGTCGGATCTGATGCTCCAGGCCAGAGAGCACTGCTTTTGCTAATGGTAGCTATGATTTTTGTTCTTCAGTAACTGCAGTGTAATTAATCCTTGTGCACCTGCTGTCTCTGGGTACTCCTCTCCCTCATCAGCCTTGTGCCAGGCTCAAGATGAAAAGGGAAAAAAAAAAAAAATTCTACCCAGAAATGTTAACTGGATGAAGTATTTCACAGGCTTTGGAAGCACTAGTAAAAGTAATGGTAAAAAAAAACAGTTATAAAGCAATATTCTTTTATAACTGGCTCTGTAATTATTTATAACTGGCTTTGCAGTACTAACAAAGCCAGTTATAAAGCATTACTCACAGAGCCAGTTATAAAGGAGTTTTGCTTAATGACTGGTGTAGAACCCTCTACCAATAGGTAGGTGTTAGTAAGGGTTATTTTACTAGTGTGAAGGAATGTGATGTAGATGGTAATAATAGTCTGAAAATGTCTATTTTCTTATGTGTATACATATTTTTCTCCTTACTCATTATATAAGTATACAGATTTGCTCAGTTTAATATTATCTTCTCAAAATGGCGGGTACACCCTACATCCCACACATCAGAAGAATGCGGAACTGAAGATAAAACCAAGGACAGCCAAACCTCGACATGAAGATTCTCCATTTTCATATCTATCATAACCAATAAGATGTACCCATTAGACTAACATAGCAATGATGTATTTTTGTGTATAAAACATTAGCACCACCTTGAATAAATCAGAAGTGCAAGAAGTAATCCTGCTGTGAGCGTGTCTCAGAGAGTTTTACCTTTATATGCATGCATATCCACACTTTCTAATTAGAGACAGCAGCAGATAAGGTTAAGAGCTTCAATCGAGCTCAAGGTTAACAGCTGGTGCCGAAACCCGGGAGCTTCAGGCTACAGTCGAAGCCAGACCGCGATAAGGATTCGAGCGGCTAAACTGATAAGATAAAAGAGGGGGTCTTTGCGCAGCCCTAACAGTACGGTAAGTTTTTTATATTCTTACCACTGTACGACTTTCTTATTTCTTAGTTGGCTGCTGGATTCTGACGGTACGCTGAGACTGTCTTAGAGGCAGAGATCATTACCTTGCTGTTGCATTAACTGGCTGTTTTAACGAACCTGCCGATGGGTTTCTGCTGTCTGTATTATCTGTTCACTGTCTGCCGTTCTTTGGGCTACGAAACTCAGCAGACTGAAAGTGCTGCATGTGTGTATGTGTGTTCTCATCCCCAGATGAGCTGTCGGCCTCTGGGATGAGATGTTTTCTTGTAGCAGACTGTTATAGGACGGGTTACTCGAGGTTTGTAGGACCTCTGAGGGTTATCTCAGCTGCTAGCTCTGCAGTCTGAAAGTGTTACAGATGTCTCACCCCCAGACGAGCTGTCGGCCTCTGGGGGGGGAGGTGTAACATTGTATGTGTCCCCACCCAAGGAATTTGTTGATAAGGAGCAGTGTGAAAGAATATTAACCCATTAGTTGTACGTATTCTCCTCTCAAGCCGTTAGCCGAGAAACAGGAGAGAGAGAGAGAGAGAGAGAGAGAGAGAGAGAGAGAGAGAGAGAGACAGAGAGAGAGAGAGAGAGAGAGAGAGGGGGAGAGAGAGAGAGAAAGGAATGTGAAGAATGTGATATTGTGAAGAGGAGAGAAGATGTTGAAATAGTTAACAAAGTTGAACGTAGTGGCGAAAGTTATGTTGCTAAAGAAACAGGGAGAAAAATCCTGTGTGATAAAGAAAATTGGATAAAGGAAGTTAAGAAAGCTGGCAATTGTATTATGTATGTGTATCACAGAATTGATAATGTGCCTAAACTGCCCCCCTATAAAAAAAACCTGGACCAAGAGAAGGGAGGGACAACCCTGCCCTCCGCCTGACAACCACTCCCTTCTCACCAGCCCAGCCCAAGCACAACACACTGTGACAACTCTGCCCGGCAGCTATCTTAGTGCACCCATGCCTTCACTTTCTACCAAGCCCAGTGCACTTCCTGCCGGCGGCCATCTTGGTACACCCAGTAGGCTCAAACACAGCCTATACTCAGTCCTTCCTGTTTTAAACCAGAATGGTTCATACCACACACCTGTCTTCCCCAATACGGAAGCATCACATTCACAGGCCGGATATGTTAATGATGAAGAAGCGTCTGAGTGGGAAGACCAACAGGCAGCAAGGCCACCCGCTGATTTAACCCCCGATCTGGCTCCGGACTCACAGTTCCAAGGGGATCTCAAACACATGCTGGCAACCGTAAGGAACAGTGCCCCTTGCCAGCCCCCGCCCCAAAAACAGTCTCGGTTACCAGAAGGGGCACCAGTGATGTATGTTGCTTTTACTACATCACAAGCAGGGACCTTAGTGACAAGTCTGCCTGACTCAGAGAAGCAGCCAATGCCCTTCTACCGCAAGATAGTGCAGATAAAAGAAAATGTACTCAGCTGCCTGGAGAGACTTGATCAGCCTATGCCAAATCAAAGCAGGACATGTCTTTTGGCCGGTCATGCAGACGGCCTTCAATGATGCCTGCCTGACAAGTGCCACTTCCTACACCTCAGGCGTGGAGTTCTGTGCACAACTCCACGACTGGGCAAAGGAGAAATTGATGGACCAGACATTACCCAAGATAAAGGGGAGTCTGAAGAAGTATCATGCTAGACTCATACAGGCCTTTGATGATCTGAACTTCTCCCACTATGAAAAGACACACAGACACACACACACACGTTTCCTGCGTGGGAGTGGATGGGGTGCCCCGCTCTAGTCCACTTACTGAGCCACTCCAAGTGGGGACATTTCCTGATTTGCTTGCCAGATTTGTGGTGTCCTCTACATGTTCCTTGAATCGACTAGGAGCTGATGTGTTGTCCAGACTACAGGCCTCAATCGTGTACACACCTAAAGGGGGGATGAAGTTACATACTCCCCTATCCTTAGAAGACTCATCTGTTTTGTGTTCTCTGCCTCTCCTGATGACACTTAATGAAGCAATAACTTCAAGTTCAATACTGCAGGAAGTACTTGACAGAATCCCTGCGTGCCTATGGTCCACAGGACAGTCACTTAAAGGTGCCACCAGTTTCAGTCAAGCTAAAAGAGGGCGTATCATTGCCCCGGAAACCACAATACCCCCTAAAGTTAGCCCAACCTGCAGCTATTTCGAAGTATGTCAAGACCTACGTGTCAAATGGAGCCCTGATAGCCTGTACATCTCCATGCAACACATTTCTGTTCTCTAGGAAGAAGAGAACCAGGTACCTGTGCTGTGGATGCCTTTGACTGCAAAGTACCTCACAGAGGTGGACCTTACAAACGCTTTCTTCAGTGTCCACCCTCACCCCTGCTGCTGGTACCTTTTTGCATTCATCCACGGAAAGAAACGGCAACATACCTAAACAATTGTGCCACAAGGGGCACAGAACTTTCCAAGCCAGTTTGTAAAAGCTATCGCTATCATCCTTGACACATGACAAGAGGAACACCCGGAAGTGATTCTCTTCCAATATGTTGATGACCTTCTCCTTTGTGCAGCCGGCCCTCCCCCCTGTTGAAGTCACCTCAGAAAGCCTGTTGTGCTATCTTGCCAACCAGGGGTGCAAAGCCTCAAAGCCCAAATTGCAGTGGTGCTTAACATCTGTCATTTTCCTTGGACACGGTTTGTCCCATGGGACAAGACACCTCACTGAAGACAGGGTGAGAGTAATCTCTGACATTCCACTGCCACAAGGCCAGAAATCCCTTCATGCCTTCCTTGGACTAATTTCCTAGTGCGGAGCATGGATTCTAGAAACCTTCCTACTGATGCTCTGCAATCAGACCCCTTCCAGGTGTCTCCTGAAGAAATATCTAACTTTGAGGCCCTTAAGTGCGCCATCCCCGGGGCTAGGGCTCCCAGACTACGACAAAACGATCAAGCTCTTTGTATCCAAAAGTCTGGGACATGCTGCAGGTGTACTCACCCAATCACACGGCACCAGCCTACGCCCCATAGGATATAATTCCTGTCGGCTGGATGCGGTAGCAAGAGGAGGCCTATTGTGTCTGCGAGCTGGCTTTGCTGAACAAGCCTTGCTTGACAAAACTTTGAACTTGGTCCTCGGACACTGCCTCGTTCTGCTTGCTCCCCATGACGTTGTTGCCATATTCAACCAAGATCCAGCCGAAACACTTGTCCACTACCAGACACTTGAGACTCCTGTATTCCCTCCTACTGGACAGCATTACTCTAATAAATTGTCAAACACTGAACCCTACCACCCTTCTTCCACTTCTCGAGGGGGAAAGGAGGAGGAATAGAGTCTTGACTTGTCACCCCATGACTGCATCAAACTAATGTGGCTGGAAACCACGCATCTCCCCCCTGTGAGTGAAATACCTCTGCAGAATTCAGACCTAACAATTTTTGTTTGCTGATGAACGAGGCAAATACCACACAGGACACGCGGTCACCAGTGAAAACACTGTTCTACAAGCTGAAGCCTTTCCACCGGTGATGTCTGCACAGGAGGCAGAGCTGTAAGCACTTACTACAGCATGTAAATGGGCAGAGGGAAAAAGAGCCAACATTCATATGGACTCAAGATATGCTTTCAGCATTGCCCATGTATATGGTGTTATCTGGAAGGACAGAGGATTCCTGACGGCTGCAGGAACACCTGTGAAAACTTGATGGATGCCTTGCTTCTCCCAACCCAAGTGACTATTCTTAGTAAAAGCACACGACAAACTGAACTCAAAGGAAGCTCGAGGCAATCATCTAGCCAATTCAGCTGCCAGACAGCTAGTGGTCCACGGGAAGTGGACAGCAGGGTGGTAGAAGAAGACCACCCTGTGCTTACCTTACAGACTCTCCCAGTGGACAGAGTTTATCTAAAAGAACTACAGGAAACAGCAAGTCCGGATGAGAAGGAAAGCTGGAAACGGAGAGGAGCAACTCTCAGGGATGGACTATTCAAGTGCAACAAGAAGCCTTGTCTACCCAGAAGTATGTACCCAGCCGTGGTGCAATGGGCACATGGAGCTGCCCACTTGACAAAGACTTGTCAAGAGTTACTCCACTGACAAACAACTTCTGCAGATCATGCGTTATCAGCACCAAATGAAACCCAGGTCGAACAGAAGAAGCACCTGGCAAAAGCCCTATTCCCCTTTCCAGAGGATGCAAATTGATTATTCTCAAGTGCCAAAAAGTGGCAGATTCGAAGATGCCCTAGTGGCAGTGGTCATGACTGCCAGGACCACAGCTAAGAAACTACTGAGTGAGATAGTATGTAGATTTGGGGTCCCAGAGGTGATATTGAGAGATAAGGGCCCAGCCTTAACAACAACCCTTACAAAAGAGGTTTGGGCAGCACTGGGAGTTCAATTGGCACTACACACCCCATACCACCCTCAAAGTAGCAGAAGGTAGAAAGGATGAATGAGACACTAAAAAAATAGGATGTTAAAGATGGCCCAAGAGACTAACATGGAGTTGGCCAGACAGTTTGCCCATTGCCCTATTCAGTGTCAGACACCGCCCCCGGGGGAAACATGCCCCATCCCCTTATGAAATTTTGTTTGGTTCAGCTCCCAGACTTGATTGTTACTTTCCACAACAGTTACAGTTGCAATCTGATGTGTTGACTAATTATGTAACCACTTTATCATGAGAATTAATCTGAATGCATGTCCAGGTGTTTTCTTCCATTCCAGATCCTGAATTAGATACAGGAACACACCAACTACTGTCTGGAGATCCTTGAGCCAAGATATGATGGTCCATTCCAAGTTTTGCTGACCACAGCCACTTCAGTCAAGTTGGCCAGGAAGAACACCTGAATGCACGCTTACCATTACCGTTTACAAGTGCTGCATATCCTTTTTCTGTTTGATCTGGGGGGGAGGGGCCCAGGAGGTGGCCATCACAAAAATGATAACATAATTACGTTTTGGTATAACTCTTCAGGTACACATGTGACCAACTTTACCTTAGATTACTGCGACATAGTACCTTGTCCATTTGACCCTTCATGGCAATGCCATTGGTACAGTGATATCCCTGACGGTAAGGATATATATATGTATGCCACACAGACAGTTGCTGGGGACAGAGTTGTGGTTCCAGGGGGGGGCAGTGGGTTGGAACACAGGGCCAGACTGGGTGACCCTAGAGTGCATTAGACAAGAAAGATGAAAATAGAAAGGCCCTGATAAGCATAATGACTTTGCAGAAGACAGGTATTAAACCGGGCCCAGTCCCTTGGTGATGTGTATTGGATCTGTGGGAATTTGAAAATCAGGACCAGATTAGAGGGAATCTGGACCAGTGAATGTGCCCTTGCAAAGGTCATTATGCCCCCCCATATCCTAACCGAAGATACCCCTGATACATACACTGACCCCACACACAGAAGAGGAAGCGAGCAGTTCTCTCCGGATGCTTTGACCCTCATGTATACATAGATGCCATAGGGGTTACAAGGGGGGTCCCTGATGAATTTAAAGCCAGGGACCAGGTAAAAGCTGGTTTTGAGTCTTTGATCCCCATAATAACTGTCAACAAGAATGTAGATTGGATTAACTACATATACTATAACCAACAGAGATTTGTAAATTACACTAAAGATGTCCTCCAGGGAATTGCTGACCAGTTATTCCCACTTCCTATATGACATTCCAGGACCGGATGGCCTTAGACATGGTGCTAGCTGAGAAAGGAGGTGTTTGTAAAATCATAGGAAAAAACGGGAACCTGCTGCACCTACATTCCTGATAATACTGACCCAAATGGTAAGGTTACTCTAGCTATAAAGAAATTAGAAGATCTGTCACTGGAGTTGAAGAAGAACTCAGGTATCACAGACCCATGGGATCAATACTTTAGTTGGATGAGTGGGTGGCAGAAGGTGCTCGCCCAGATAGGGGTAACAGTATTAATAATCCTGGTTCTTTTAGCCCTGATTGTATGCTGTATTCTACCTTTCGTAAAAAGTTAATGAGCAAGGCTGTAGACAATAGCACACCTACATTTCTCCACCAAGAAGAAGAGGACCTCCTTATGATGGAAGATGACAAACCTTTCACTCCTCTACAGTCACTCCCTGTCCAAAATCTCACAATACTATAGGGTTAGAGGGATAGATAGTGCCTGACTGCACCTCTCCAGCTGTATCGAGGAGGGAAGTGAACAAGTTGCTGCCCAATTCTATATACAGCCTAAAAGAGTTGCTGAGGAGAAGGGCCAGGTGAAAGTAGGACCTTTAGTATTAGGGACAGAAAAGAGAAAATAGCCATTTTAGGGGGGACTGTGAAGGAATGTGATGTAGATAATAATAATAATCTGAAAAAGTCTATTTTCTTATGTGTATACATATTTTTCTCCTTACTCATTATATAAGTATACAGATTAGCTCTGTTTCTATATCTTCTCAAAATGGCGGTTACACCCTACACCCCACACATCAGAAGAACGCGGAACTGAAGATAAAACCAAGGACAGCCAAACCTCGTTATGAAGATTCTCCATCTTCTTTTCTATCTTGACCAATGAGATGTACCTATTAGACTAACATAGCAATGACGTATTTTTGTGTATAAAACATTAGCACCTCCTTGAATAAATTAGAAGTGTAAGAAGTAATTCTGCTGTGAGCGCGGCAGGCTTATGCTGCAAACTAGGCCTGTCTGTTTTGATCTGGGGCTGGGAGTGGTGTTACCACCTGTGCTCTAGTTCTGAGGCGCCTCCCCTGCTTCCACAGAGAAGATTCTGGAAGAGGGGCTGGGCCTGGAACTGGAACTGGAGTGGCAGGAAGCTCATGTGGGAGCCCTAACCAATCCTCAATTAGTATTGGCAGGGGGCGGGCCTCCTATATAAGCTGAGGTGATAAGCCACTGGGGAGGAGTTGTCGGCTGAGTGAAGTGAGGAATGGAATGCTAGACAGCAACAAGAGGGCACCCCCATCTGGGGGGGGGGGGTGCGCCGATCGCAGGAGAAGGCCCAGGGGGGCTGTGAAGGAACTTTGCCTCTACACGGTCATTGGCATGGTCTTTATCACCACACGGTCAGTGATAGAGAATTCCTGGAGCAGATGGGCAGGTGAAGTTGTTGGACGTATGGTCCGGTCAAGTTCCTCATCAAGGACTCAATCTTCTGGCTCTACCATATCTTTTGTGTTTAAATCTTAAAATGTGATGGCAATGATCTGTTCTATGGGCATCCCATATACCCTTCCCCCAGCCAAGTTGTACGCCCCAATAAAACAACAAAAACAAAACCAGCAAAAGACTGTTCATTGTCTCTGGAAGTGATGTATGAAGTCTGGCAGCGGGGGGAATTGATGGATTGTTTGTTACTAGCGGCAACTACATCGCTACACTGGCTTTCTGAGTCATGCTTTATAACTGGCTTTGTAACCACTACTTTAGTAGTGGTTACAAAGTTTTAAAAAGGGAACTGCACTTTATAACAGGGTACGGTAACTTGTTTTCTAAAGTAGCAGCTCCCAACCCTGTTCTAAGGCTACATTTGCACACGTGTTTAGGCGCAATGCAAATGGCAAGGGCAGGCTGATTCCTACTGCTGTTTTTGACACCTGTGAGTGGCTAGCTGCGTTGCCTTTTGTGAATTGCAGGAATCAGGGCTGTCTGAGGTGTGAAGGTGCAGGATCTGAGGTTTAATGGCACAAAGCTCAGTTGATTTCTTACTATTATTTAAGTGGTTTACAGCATTTACTTTATAAAGATTCATTTTCGTGTGCAGTTGACAGTTTTTTTTTTTGGTCTCATCTGTCTATAGGGCTTCCGGGCCTGCTCAGAGATGTGCAAATGCAGAACAGGATATTTCCAGGCTTCCTGCGAGACCCTCTGTCACATTCCCCCCTTTGTTTCAGCCCCAGGGTTGGAAAGCATACGGCCCAACAAGAATGAACCCAGGACAGGGCGTTTACATTTCCCATCTTAGCACCTGGTTGGTGTTTTACCATAAATAAATCATCCTGTGGAGCCAAAAACCATCGGTTCATCTATTTATCTCCTTCTGGGTTATCCATTTGAGGGGGGCATGGTCAGTCACCACGTCAAACTGGCGTCCTAAAAATACCATCTTAAAGCATCTAAAGCCCACTTTTTGGCTAAAAACATTATTTTGCAATTCCTGCATTTTTTTTCATGTTCATTAAGCTTTCTGCTGAGGCACACTCAGGGATTTTTTTTCTCACAAGGACAGGTACAGGAACTCCCCCCATCTGAGTCACTTCTTGTCTCCACCCTCTACCCACCTCTGAGCAACATCCCTTGTTCCACCCCTACCTAATTCCCAGTACAGCCCCTTTTAGAGGATACAGAACCAAAATATTTTGTGGTGATAAGTAATTTGTATGGAATTTGTTAATAATAACAAGAAAAGCAGTAAAGTAGATACCCTGCAGTGAGCAGCAATATACCCTTCCCAGCAACAATCGATTTAGTCAACAAGACCCCAGAAGTAACAACAGATTTTCCAGGATCAATGGACTCTCCAGCAGCCGGAAACAATAGATCATTCCCTCAACAGTAGATCCCTTCCAGCAACAATTGACCCCCCAGCAACATATGCCCAACCAATAACAACAGTTCTCAAACCAGCAACAATAAACAGCCACACAAAAATAGATGCCCTCCAGCAACAATAGATCCCCCAACAGCCAGTAACATTAGACCCCTCACTCAACAGTAGTTTCCTTCCACCAAAAACTGACCCAACCAGCAACATAGGCCCCCAGCAACAAAAGATCCCTCACCAGCAACAATAATAGACCTCCTCCATGCAAAAATAGATCCCCTCCAGGAACAATAGATCCCTGAGCAGACAGATTTAAAAGACCATCCAGCACAGCCCAGCACCACTTGCCATTACTTATATTCAGTGCTGGAACTGCTCCCCCCCCATTCCCACAGAAAAAGTCCTGGGCACACTACAGGGTGTTCTTCCCCATTGTGTACCTGTGACATCTCCCCCAGACCAACGTCGGATGTATGTGTTCTGCACCACAAAATCCCAGAAAAGATCTAGGAAGTACAGCACAGGCTGTGCACACAGAGCCCTCTTTAACACTTGAAAATATTTCTACTTCTTTTACAATTACCGAGTTTTTCTCTTTTGTAAGGTCAGTTAATGAGGCTGCTAGAGGGCCAAAATTAGGGATGAATCTCCTATAGTAAGTCGTTATGCCAAGGAAGGCTCTGATCTTTTTCTCGTTTGTAGGACCTTGCCATTCTTGGCTGGTGGGACGTTCCGGCTTCTGTTTTGTTCAACTGAGATTTGAGGACTCCTCAACCAATAGTCTAGCTAAAAGAGCACATCCAAAACAACCTGGACTCAGTGCTATGTGTCACTATCTAATCCAGATATGCTGCTACATACGGTACTGTTGGTGATGTCTTAATGTTCTGTCCATGGACCTCTGAAATATCGTGGGGGAATTTTGTAACATTATTGCATCCTGCAACAAGTGGGGTAGAACTCCAACCGGATGAGTCACAGTACTGGAGCCAGTTTCAAACTTCACTTACTAATTACTATAGGATACTCTTGAGTTATCCCATCAGCCATCATCTTTCTAGCATGGAAATCCACAGGTGCAATCACATCAGGTTTAACCAGAGTATCCAAACTTCCTGAGTCCAACAAAGCTGCAATATGCTTATAATTCACCATAAATGAAAAGCCATTTGGCACATGTACTTCCTAACACCAGCACTGCATTGCATGAAACAGTGGCAAAGAAAGACCGCTGTCTATCCCTGAAAGAGAAGTCACACTGCATAGGCCAATTAGTCAATGGACAGTTTGCTGCCACATGTCCATGTTCCTGGCAACGTAAACATTTATTATTTCTCCAGTTGGGTCTGCTAGGAGGCACCAGCCTTCCTAGTTTGGGGTGCCAAGCTCTAGACTACACCACAGAGTTTCTCCCCCATCTTTTTGCAATGCTTACCACCTGCTTCCCCCGGAACAGTCTTGCCGGTTGTTGGGGGAGACTTTGGCTTTCAGTGAAAAGTCAATGGGGTACTTATCAACGGGCTCCACAAGAATATCAGCTGACTCGGGTCCCCTTGGCTCACCCATTTCTTCAGGGAGATAGGTAAATACCTTAGGTAACAATCCAAGACAACATGCTCCACTATCTGTGGTCCACATGAAGACTCTGGTTGCAGCCACATCTACACCAGGTGGATAAGATCAAACATCTGAGATTATGGAGACTTCTTGACTTGGAAGGACCAGCTGTCACATACCTGACTGTGGAGCCCAAGAAGACGAGGGGGCCCTCTTGTACAATTCCTGTCCTGTTAGTGGAGACAAGGACTGCTAGGGCAGCAGAAGGGCACAGATGCCAGGAAGCTGGAGTAGTGGACTTGGGTCTGGATACACAGGAATCCACTCAGTGGTAGTATGGAGTCAGTATAAAAGCTGTCTTCAGCAGTAACCAAGCAGACAGGCACAGAATCACAATCAGGTTCAAGGCAGGGGACAGGCAGATGTCAGCAACATGCTTGCAGTGAGGTACCAGGTGAGCAGCAAATGTGACAGGCAAGGGAAATCTGATGAGAAGTGTCAGGCATAACAGGTTTTCAGGAATCAGAGCTGAAGACAATCCAGCAATGAGGCTAGGCAGACCTCAGCTTTAAATAGGGCGCTGGGTGTGTCCGCGTCTGAGTCCAGGGGCTTGTGTGTGCTGAATTCTTGTCCTTGCTTGTCTTGTTGAGCTTCATTGCTCACAAACCTGCATGCATGAAAAAAAAAAGCACCTGCTGCACAGAAATTAGCACTTGCTGCACGAGATCCCTGACTCCAGCCAGTTGTTGGGGGAGACTTTGGCTTTCAGTGGAAAGTCAATGGGAGTTGCAGGGGAGATGACTAAGTACTCATACCGCCAAGGAATTACCAGCTCTGCCAGTATATCCTGTCTGACCATAATCCACAACAGTGTCCGCAGACTGCAAATCATAATAAGTTTTCTGTGACTCCCCGGTTAGCATGGGGGTGACCTGTCCTGCACACTGTGTTTTAGGTCAGCTTCCCCCTCTGTGGTTCTTTTGAATGTTGCTAGAAAGGTCTCTGGGTCATCTTCAGCTGTCATCTTGGACAGAGAGAGACCAATAAGGATGGGCGAGGAGCTGCCAAAAGAACAGCCGCAATTTTTTCCGGAGACCTCTGTGGAAGCGTCTGCACCACCTCAGTCAGTGCCTTTTTGTCCATCTCTGCAGCACTTGCTAATTTTTCTAGCAGCACCTGCATTTGTTCTTGTGCAGCATTGACCTGTTTGTGCAGTACCTGTGTTTATTCCTGCACAGCATTGGCCTGCAGTTGCTTCGGCTTTAACAGCATCTGCATTTGTTCCTGCACCCCATTGTCCCAATACTCGGCATTTGCCTGTTGCTGTGCAGCGTTAGATATCACCAACTATTTCATCAACTCCTCCATTTCCATTCACTCCAGGTACTGGCCCTTTAAATAGCAGTTTCTAGCTACAACTGCCCGCAGTAGTCCATTATACGTGAGCCGGGGATGAGTAGTGGGTGCAGTGTCCCCTGGGGTAAGCAACCGCTTTTCAGGCCCAAACACCAGTCCAAGGCCAATCAGTGGTAAGTTATACAGGGTATAATATATATACACACACACATACACATACATATACATATACATATACATATATATACATATATATATATATATATATATATATATATACATATATATACACACACACACATATACATATATATATATACACACACTAAGGTCCATAAATATTGGGACATGGACACAATTCTAATCATTTTGCCTCTATACACCACCACAATGGATTTGAAATGTAATGGACAAGATGTGCTTTAACTGCAGACTTTCAGCTTTAATTTGAGGATTTTACATCCAAATCAGGTGAACGTTGTAGGAATTACAACAGTTTGTATATGTGTCTCCCACTTTTTAAGGGACCAAAAGTAATGGGACAATTGGCTGCTCAGCTGTTCCATGGCCAGGTGTGTGTTATTCCCTCATTATCCTATTTACAAGGAGCAGATAAAAGGTCCAGAGTTCATTTCAAGTGTGCTATTTGCATTTGGAACCTGTTGCTGTCAACTCTCAATATGAGATCCAAAGAGCTGTCACTATCAGTGAAGAAAGCCATCACTAGGCTAAAAAAACAAAACAAACCCATCAGAGAGATAGCAAAAACATTAGGTGTGGCCAAATCAACTCTTTGGAACATCCTTAAAAAGAAAGAACGCACCGGTGAGCTCAGTAACACCAAAAGACCCGGAAGACCACGGAAAACAACTGTGGTGGATGACCAAAGAATTCTTTCCCTGGTGAAGAAAACACCCTTCACAACAGTTGGCCAGATGAAGAACACTCTCCAGGAGGTAGGTGTATGTGTGTCAAAGTCAACAATCAAGAGAAGACTTCCCCAGAGTGAATACAGAGGGTTCACCACAAGATGTAAACCATTGGTGAGCCTCAAAAACAGGAAGGCCAGATTAGAGTTTGCCAAACAACATCTAAAAAAGCCTTCACAGTTCTGGAACAACATCCTATGGAAGAGATGAGACCAAGATCAACTTGTACCAGAGTGATGGGAAGAGAAGAGTATGGAGGAGGAAAGGAACTGCTCATGATCCAAAGCATACCACCTCATCAGCGAAGCATGGTGGTGGTAGTGTCATGGCATGGGCATGTATGGCTGCCAATGGAACTGGTTCTCTTGTATTTATTGATGATGTGACTGCTGACAAAAGCAGCAGGATGGATTCTGAAGTGTTTCGGACAATATTATCTGCTCATATTCAGCAAAATGCTTCAGAACTCATTGGACGACGCTTCACAGTGCAGATGGACAATGACCCGAAGCATACTGCGAAAGCAACCAAAGAGTTTAAGGTAAGGAAGTGCAATGTTATGCAATGGCCAAGTCAATCACCTGACCTGAATCCAATTGAGCATGCATTTCACTTGCTGAAATAAATGACAAAACCTAGCCATGTCTTGGCTCCGACTACACCCAAAGCAATGCTCGCTATCAGGTAGTCCAAGCCCCCCACTGGTCGGCCTTCACAAACGTAACTCTCAGTTTTCACCAACCTTTAGCTTTAGCTCTAGACATGACTTGTCTGCTGTCGAGGCTGCAGAGCAATGACTCTAAGCTCCAGGTGATCCTAAAAGACCTGCAAGGAAAAAGGTGCACCATTGGGACAGGAACAGAGGTCCTGAAAGGTGTAGGACAGCAGCCATGTGTAAATCCTGAATAGGACCTTTCCAGGCTCCCTGCGAGACACTCTGTAATGCTCCTCTGTATTTACAGTACAGTGAGTGAGCCATGTGACCATAAAAAGTGTGAAAGGACTACATCTCACCTCCCCCTCCTCATCTCCAAAACATGACAGGGTAAGGGGTGGTGGGGTTCTATAGTACTAATAATCTTTTAATCCTTGGGGGATAACACTGCTCCTCCATATAATGTGTAAAATAGGTGAGGATAGGGGGCGCCGTGATCATTACCTGGTATGTGATCTAAACCAAACAATGAGGCATCCTAGAAATTCAATCTTACAGGGTGGGGTGTGATGCGGAAGTGAGGAGCGTGCACATCCGGGGGGAGGGGCCTGTCGCGGCATCTGTGCGAGCCCATGGAGGAGCGCCCTGTGACCAGCTGAGATCCGAGCGGGGTGAGAGTTTGAGAAGCCCCGTCGGAGGAAGGCGGGAGAGGGCGTTCGTGGCAGCAACAGCCTCCGGTAGCTCAGCGGCACAGTTTCTAACACGGAGGAAGGAGGATCGGAGGTTGCGGGACTGGATGGGCAGGCGGGCGGGTGGAGCTCAAGGGGAACTTTCCGGAGCCGCCGCCTGCTGCTGCTGAATCCTCATCCTCTCTTCTGTCCCTCCTTCCCTCATCTCTCCCCGTCTCCTAGCCTAGTCGTTGCCCCCCTGCTTCGCTGCTCACTAGCTTGATGACACAAGGATTGAAGCCGCCCAGTAAGCCATCCATATAACCACGAAAAGGTAAAAGAGCGCAGGCTGGAAATGGGAAGCAGCATTTAAACAAGGCTCAGGTAACAACGGCTGGAAAAATGTGTTAAGAAGAAAGAAAACATCTCCCAGGAAATAGACATCCAAACTGCACGGTTCCCACAGGTGCGGAGCAGCCTTGAAAACGTATGGCATACTTTCTATTTTTATTAAGGCTACAAATTAGTAGGTGGCAACAGTTTATATTGTAAAACCCGTAATCGATAAACCCTAATGCCCCGTACACACGGTCGGATTTTCCGATGGACAATGTCCGATCGGAGCGTGTTGTCGGAAATTCCGACCGTGTGTGGGCTCCATCGGACATTTTCCATCGGATTTTCCGACACACAAAGTTGGGGAGCAGGAGATAAAATTTTCCGACAACAAAATCCGTTGTCGGAAATTACGATCGTGTGTACACAAATCCGACGGACAAGGTGCCACGCATGCTCAGAATAAATAAAGAGATCAAAGCTATTGGCCACTGCCCCGTTTATAGTCCCGACGTACGTGTTTTACGTCACCGCGTTCAGAATGATCGGATTTTCCGACAACTTTGTGTGACCGTGTGTATGCAAGACAAGTTTGAGCCAACATCCGTCGGAAAAAATCCTAGGATTTTGTTGTCGGAATGTCCGAACAAAGTCCGACCGTGTGTACGCCCTATTACTAGTATATGCCGGGGTATTGGACTATATCTCAGCGGGAGGGAAGTAAGCGAGCCTGCTTATTTTTGTCTGATTAGCCAAACATACAGGTGCACGGGGACAGGTGCAGATGGCCCGCTGTTCCACGTGTATTCTGAATTGGAGACAGGACTAAATAACTTGCTATATAAGGGACTGTCATTTGGTCTGAAGGAGGTTTCCTTTATAACATAGTGCCTGTGGCAATGAAATGATAGTCCCTTGTTAAAAGCCCACCTAGGAAAATTTTACCTAAGGGAACCGAAATAAGAAGAATGAGAGGGAGGACACAGAACAACCGAGCCTAAGACCCCCAGAGAAAGTTTAAACACAAGCTCAATTCAGAAGTACTTAAAAAAGAGAAAAGCCCCCAAAGTCCAGGAGAGGAGAAGAAACAGGAGACCATAAAAAGGGAAAAAGAAGGAAAGAGGGGGCTAAATTTAAGGGAGCCCAGGAAGACAAATCCAGGGAAGGTATTGGAATTGGAATGGCACTTAACCCAACCACTACTCAAGATAGTGGCAGTATGGCCCAAATGCCAACTAAATTAGAAATAATGGAAATGTTCTCTAGACTGGAGAGCTCCATCAAAAGCGAGATCTCTAACGTAAGAGGGGATATGAGCCATTTGTTGAAGAGAGTGGAAGAGGCTGAGGAAAAAACAGGACAACAAGCCCAGGAGATTGGGGAGTTAAAGGCACAAGTAAAGAAATTACAACTGGCCCAGAGAGAACTCCTCTATAGGCTAGAGGACCAAGAGAATCACAATAGACGTCAAAACCTCAGGATACGAGCTCTACCAGAACAGCAGGGGGAAGACTTGGTCATAAAAATGAGAAAAATATTTAATCCAATAGTGGGTAGAAATGAAGAACACGAATTAAAGATAGACCGAGTACATAGAGTAAGGAAACCCCCGGGGTTGAAAGAAGAGACACCCCGAGATGTCATAACAAAATTCCATAAATATGAAGATAAAGCTAAAATTTGGAGCAACCTGAGAAGAGCGCCCCCAACTACAGTACGATGGAATAAATCTTTAGGTGTTCACTGACCTGTCAGCAGGAACCCTAGCGTGGAGGCGACAGCTTAAACCTCTACTAGAACAGCTGAGGGTTGCTAATATTAGGTATAACTGGGGGTTTCCAGCCTCTCTAGTAGTCCGGAAAGAGGGAATGACAGTACGATTAAAATTCATTGAAGAGCTCAATGACTTTTGTAAAAGACTTGAGATTCCAATATCAAACATCCAGAGTGGACAGGAATGGGCAGGAGTGGCAGGGGAGGGTGGTCAATGGCAGAGAGCGTGAAAGTGTGTATAAGTTTACATAGGCTGGGTGGGGGGGAGGGGTCATTTTTGGGACGGGGGAGGGGGGAGTTCGGGAAGGATAAGGGTCACCAGGGTGCTAGGTGTTTTTCCCCTGTGGGCTCGGTCCTGTCCCTGTTCCCATTCGGAGGGGAGGAGGGACATGGACAACAGGGGCCGCAATCAGAGCTTCACCGTAGGATTTGATGGTCACCAGAAGAGATCTGAAGGTGAAACCAAGGCCGGTGTGTGGCCTGGGTGGGGGAAGAGGGGTGGAAGGGTGGCAAGGGGGGGATCCTCTGGTATTTTCTCCTAACTAAAACTAAAAATAGAAAAAGAGACAACACTAACCTTCATGACCTACAACGTAAGGGGTCTAAATACTTCTACTAAGAGATATAAGATCTTAGAAGAACTTAGAAGACATGGGGCAGGGATGGTCTTTCTACAAGATCCATGGCACTGTGCTGGATTGTGCATATGCTGCCATGGAGAGTGACCAGGAAAGTAACATTTCAGAGTGGGTTATCCTGCTGGTGACTGCATAATCCATTCATCTTTCCATGTGTACCTTGATGTCCTGATGATATGTGACTACCTGGCTTTTCCCATCTTCTGGCTGTCTGTGATGGAGTGTCACCCGGAGTTAATGTTGAGCCTTGGCATCATATGATTACATTACATGCTTTTTATATTTTTCTGGTAAACAGATTGGCAGCACATGGGTGTGGTGTGCTTTCTTTGTGCACACTGAAGTTTGGTGGAGGCTTCACGTCATTTCTACTCTCCAAAAAGTTCTTAGGACTATTATATTTACTTGATAACTTTGTTTCAATTTAGCGCTGCATTATGACTTTTTTTATATATACGTTTGATGAATCAACAAACTATGCTGGCAGCTAACCCTTCTTTCTAGTTAACGCAGATATTTGTTAACATTTGTTTCACTATATATGGGGGATTCTGATAAAAATAGGATCAAGGAAAAAAAAAAAAGAGAGATCGGAGAAAATAAAAAAATTAATGAAAGAGATTTTCAGAATAGAACAGGAGCATAAGAAATATCAGGGTAACCATACAGAAATACACCTAAAGTTAGTTAGGAAAAAGGGACGAATTGAAAGATCTCATAGATCAGGAAACAACAAGAGTTTTTATTAGACTATCTAAAGAAAGGTACCAGTGGGGAAATAGGGCCAGTAGAAATCTAGCCCGGATGTTGCAAAAGAAAAAATCCTTAAATTTTATAGACAAAATTCTAACAAAAGGAGGGGAAATGGCTTATACCACTAAGAGAATAGCGGAAACATTTAAAAAGTACTATCAGGACCTGTACGCGGTAATACATGATAGGGGTCAGACAGGAGACAAAAAAAAAAAAAAAAATTTCCTAGAAAAAGCCGAACTACCCAAAATCCCAGAGAATACGGGAAAAGTTCTAGAGTCCCCGATAACAGAGGAGGAAATCAGTAGGGCTCTTGCAGACTCGGCCAAAGGAAAAAATACCTGGCCCAGACGGGTTTACAACGTTCTATTATAAAAAGTTTAAAGATATTCTTATTCCTAGGCTATGTCAATATATGAATGGCCTAGGGGTAGATTACGAAATGGGCGGGGAGAAGCATTGTCTGCAATCATCACAGTCATTCCGAAGGAGGGGAAGGATGAGACGAGGTGCTCCAGCTATAGGCCCATTTCGCTGCTGAACGCAGATACAAAACTGTACGCCAAAGTTCTAGCAGGGCGGATTAAAGGAGTGATGACCTTCCTGGTCCATCTGGACCAGGAGCTTTACCCCTGGAAGAGAGTAGAGATAATGGGGTAAGAACACTCCTTCTCCAGAGGATAAAAGAAAGGGGGCCCCCGGGTCTACTCCTGTCAATACATGCCGAAAAGGCCTTTGACAGGGTAGACTGAGGGCTCATGATACAGACGTTGGAAGTAATGGGAATTGGTCCAAGAATGATCCAGTGAATCAAAACCTTATATTATCATCCAACAGCAACCATAAGAATAAACGGTGTATTATCTTCTCCCATAGAGATGAAAAATGGGACAAGGCAGGGCTGTCCTCTATCCCCGCTCCTATTTGTCCTATCCCTGGAACCCCTATTGGCCACGGTGCGAAAGAACCCCGATATAAGCAGATTTAAGATTGGGGAAGAGGAGCATAAACTTGCAGCAAATGTGGATGACGTATTGTTTTACGTTACCAATCCGCGAATTTCCTTACCCAACTTATTGAACACCCTGAAACGATACGGTGAGATATCCAATTTCATATTAAATCTTGCAAAGTCAGAAATTCTTAACATAAACATATGTAAGACAGAAGAATTAATACTGAAAACGGAATTTAAATTTGCCTGAGGAGAGAATTGAATTATTTGGGGATTAAACTAGCAAATACCATGAACAGAATCTACAGAGTAAATTTTGTAGTATTACTGGATGAAATTAGAACCGAGTGCAAAAGAATAGTTGGGATCTGGGAAATTGGGATCTGCTTGCTGTCTCTGTTGCCGCGTACACACGGTCGGACTTTTCGTCTACAAAAGTCCGACAGCCTGTCCGACAGACTTCCGACGTACCTTCGGCGGACTTGCGGCAGACTTTGTTACGAACGGACTTGCCTACACACGACCACACAAAAGTCCGACGGATTCGTACGTGATGACGTACACCGGACTAAAATAAGGAAGTTCATAGCCAGTAGCCAATAGCTGCCCTAGCATGGGTTTTTGTCCGTCGGACTAGCACACAGACGAGCGGATTTCGGGGTCCGTCGTACTTACGACGTAAAGATTTGAAGCATGTTTCAAATCTAAAGTCCGTCGGATTTGAGGCTAAAAAAGTCCGTTGAAAGTCCGGAGAAGCCCACACACGATCGGATTACCAGCCAGCTTTAGTCCGTCAGCGTCCGTTGGACTTTTGTAGACGAAAAGTCCGACCGTGTGTACGCGGCATGTGTGTATGTGTTGGTATGTGGCCTTCTCTATCTATTGCCCTGTGTGCACAACCATGACATTATTTGTTGCTCTAGACCAGTGGTTCTCAACTCCAGTCCTCAGGACCCACCAACAGGTCAGATTTTAAGTATTACCTTGGGGAGTTGCAGACTAGAATATTGCAATCACTGAGCAGCAAATGATATCACCTGTGATGTATTTCAGCTATCTTGCAAACCTGGCCTCTTGGTGGGTCCTGAGGACTGGAGTTGAGAACCACTGCTCTAGACTGTCTTACCCAAGTTTTATGTGTTGATCTTATCTTGGCCTCTGGCCTTTTGCTTTCCTGACTTTAGAAGCAAAAAGTCCACTTTGATTGTTAGGCATTCTTATAGTCACTCATGATTAATTAACGAACTTCAACACCACTCTTATAACAGTATATATTTGAGCATCCTTAAGGGGTGAGCACATTGCTCGGGGTGCACATTGCAGGGGCTTCTATCTCTAAGTGATTCTTTCTACAAGTGATATGCACTTCAATCTCTGCACTTCAGCGATTGCACGAAGCAAACAAATACAGCAATCTGCACTGGAAAGCACCTAACAGACTGCAGGTGACCCGTCTCTCTATTAAGCTCTCCTTCCACTCTGTAACATGCACTCTCTACCACTGCTTCTGACACTCCTGTCCCCTCTCCTCAAACTCTCTTACCTTCACCCCCCCTCTCCACCCGCCTGCTTATACATATCACCCTGCCTTCTGTCTTCTCCCTACTACTGCTCCTACTGTGAAGGAATGTGATGTAGATAATAATAATAATAATAATAATCTGAAAATGTCTATTTTCTTATGTGCATACATATTTTTCTACCTTACTCATTATAGAAGTATACAGATTTGCTCTGTTCAAGGCACCGCCTTGAAAAAATCAGAAGTGTAAAAAGTAACGGAGCTGAGCGTGTCTCAGAGTGTTTACTTTTATATGCATGCATAGTCACACTTTCCAATTAGAGACAGCAGCAGATAACCTTGGGCTCGATTGGAGCTCTTAATCATTTCCATAACAGATGGTGCCGAAACCCGGGACCTCAGGCTACAGTCGAAGCCAGACCGCGATAAGGATTCGAGCGTTGATTGATAAGAGTGGGGTTTGCGCAGCCCTAACAGTACCGGTAAGTTGATTTATATTCTTACCACTGTACGACTTTCTTATCTTTCGGTTGACCGCTGGATTCTGTCGGTATCCTGAGACTGTCTTAGAGGCAGGTATCTCCTCGCCTGAGGTTGTTTTAACGAACCTGCCAATGGGTTTCTGCTGACTGTATTTTTTGTTCACTGTTCTTTGGGCTACGAAACTCAGCGGTCTAAAAGTGCTACATGTGTGAATGTGTGGTCTCGTCTCCAGATGAGCTGTCGGCCTCTGGAATTAGATTTTTTCCCTTGTAGCAGACGTTTATAGACGGGTTACTCTGGGTTTGTCGAACCTTTGAGGGTTATCTCAGCTGCTGGCTTTGCAGTCTGAAAGTGTTACAGATGTCTCACCCCAAGACGAGCTGTCGGCCTCTTGGTGTAGAGCTGTAATAGACGTCTATAAACGGGTTAATTTTTGCAGGGTGGTCTGCCCTTGTGGTTATCTTAGCCTGCTGAGGCTTTGCTGTTCAGAGAGTGGCAGGTGTAATGTCCTGTCCTGAGTGTGTTTGTGGTTTATTGTTTGCTATACACGAGAGGGGTTGGGACTGGTTAAGGTCGGAGGGGGGGCTACCCGGGGGATCTGTTGGGTCGCGGGCCGTTGCTCCTCACTACCCCTATCGTGTTTGTTCTTGTTCTGAGATTAACCGTACATTACAGGGTTATAGCAGACAGTAGCAGCTAGGAGCGCAGCCATATGTGCCCCCACCCAAGGAATTTGTTGATAAGGAACAGTGAGAAAGAATATTAACCCATTAGTTGTACGTATTCTCCTCTCAAGCCGTTAGCCAAGAAACAGAGAGAGAAAAGAAAGTGATATTGTAAAGAATGTGATATTGTAAAGAAGGAGAGAAGAAGATGTTGAAATAGTTAACAAAGTTGAAAGAAGTGGCGAAAGTTATGTTGCTAAAGAAACAGGGAGAAAAATCCTGTATGATAAAGAAAATTGGATAAAGGAAGTTAAGAAAGATGGCGATTGTATTATGTATGTGTATCACAGAGTTGATGATACAGCATGTGAAATTACCACGCTATGTTGGAACTTGAAACAAAAGGAGGGGAGGGACAGCACTGCCCTCCGTCTAACAACCACTCCTTTCTCACCACCCAAGCACAACCCACTGTGACAACTCAGCCCGGCGGCCATCTTAGTGCACCCATGCCTTCACTTTCTACCCAGCCCTGTGCACTTCCTGCCGGCAGCCATCTTGGTACACCCAGTAAGCTTAAACAGCCTGTACCCAGCCCTCCCTGTTTTAAACCAGGATGGTTCATACCACACACCTGTCTTCCCCAATACGGGAGCATCACATTCCCAGGCCGGATATGTTAATGATGAAGAAGCATCTGAGTGGGAAGCCCAACAGCAGGCAGCAAGGCCACCCACTGATTTAACCCCCAATCCGGCTCCAGACTCTCAATTCTGAGAGGATCTCAAACACATGCTGGCAACCGTAAAGAACAGTGCCTCTTGCCAGCCCCCGCCCCAACAACAGTTTCGGTTACTAGAAGGGGCACCAGCGATGTATGTCGCTTTTACTCCATCACAAGCAGAGGCCTTAGTGACAAGTCTGCCTGACCCAGAGAAGCAGCCAATTCCCTTCTACCACAGGATAGTGCAGATACAAAAAACTTACTCAGCTGCCTGGAGAGACTTGATCAAGTGCCACTTCCTACACCTCAGGCGTGGAGTTCTGTGCACAACTCCATGACTGGGCAAAGGAGAAGTTGATGGGTCAGACCACCACAATCCAAGATATTACCCAAGATAAAGGGGAGTCTGTGAAGAAGTATCATGCTAGACTCGTACAGGCCTTTGATGATCTGAGTTTCTTCCACTATGAAAAGAGACACACACGTTTCCTGCGTGGGAATGGATAGGGTGCCCCGCTCTAGTCCACTTACTGAGCCACTCCAAGTGGGGACATTTCCTGATTTGCTTGCCAGATTTCTGGTGTCCTCTACATGTCCCTTGAATCTACTAGGAGCTGATGTGTTGTCCAGACTACAGGCCTCAATCAGGACACGCCTGAAGGGGGGATGAAGTTACATACTCCCCTATGTTTAGAAGACTCATCTGCTTTGTGTTTTTTTGCCTCTCCTGATGACACTTAATGAAGCAAAAACTTCAAGTTCAATACTACAGGAAGTACTTGACAGAATCCCTGCGTGCCTATGGTCCACAGGACCGGAAGACAACGGTCACTTAAAGGTGCCACCAGTTTCAGTCAAGCTAAAAGAGGGCGCATCATTGCCCCGGAAACCACAATAACCCCAAGAAGAGAACCCCTAAAGGAGAACCAGGTACCTGCGGTGGATGCCTTTGACTGCAAAGTACCTCACAGAGGTGGACCTTACAAACGCTTTCTTCAGTGTCCACCCTCACCCCGTCCTGATGGTACCTTTTTGCATTCATCCACGGAAAGAAACGGCAACATACCTAAACAGTTGTGCCGCAAGGGGCACAGAACTTTCCAAGCCAGTTTGCAAAAGCTATGGCTATCATCCTTGACACATGACAAGAGGAACACCCGGAAGTGATTCTCTTCCAACAAGTTGATGACCTTCTCCTTTGTGCAGCTGACTTACCCCCTGTTGAAGTCACCTCAGAAAGCCTGTTGTGCTATCTTGCCAACCAGGGCTGCAGAGCCTCAAAGCCCAAATTGCAGTGGTGCTCAACACCTGTCATTTTCCTTGGACTAATTTCCTAGTGCAGAGCATGGATTCCAGAAGCCTTCCTACTGATGCTCTGCAATCAGACCCTTCCAGATGTCTCCTGAAGAAATATCTAAGTTTGAGGCCCTCAAGTGCGCCACCCCCAGTGCTAGGGCTCCCAGCCTACGACAAAACGCTCAAGCTCTTTGTATCAAAACGTCTGGGACATGCTGCAGGTGTACTCACCCAATCACACGGCATCAGCCTACGCCCCATAGGATATTATTCCTGTCGGCTGGATGCGGTAGCAAGAGGAGGCCTATTGTGTCTTTGCTACACAAGCCTTGCTTGACAAAACTTTGAACTTGGTCCTCGGACACTGCCTCGTTCTGCTTGCTCCCCATGACGTTGTTGCCATATTCAACCAAGATCCAGCCGAAACACTTTTCCACTACCAGACACTTGAGACTCCTGTGTTCCCTCCTACTGGACAGCATTACTCTATTAAGTTGTCAAACACTGAACCCTACCACCCTTCTTCCACTTCTCGAGGGGGGAAAGGAGGAGGAGGAGTAGAGTCTTGACTTGTCACCCCATGACTACACATGACACGCGGTCACCACTGAAAACACTGTTCTACAAGCTGAAGCCTTACCACCGGTGATGTCTGCACAGGAGGCAGAGCTGTAAGCACTTGCTACAGCATGTAAATGGGCAGAGGGAAAAAGAGCCAACATTCATATGGACTCAAGATATGCTTTCAGCATTGCCCATGATTATGGTGTTATCTAGGACAGAGGATTCCTGACGCTGCAGGAACACCTGTGAAAAATTGATGCCTTGCTTCTCCCAACCCAAGTGACTATTCTGAGTAAAAGCACACGACAAACTGAACTCAAAGGAAGCTCGAGGCAATCATCTAGCCAATTCAGCTGCCAAACAGACAGCTGGTAGTCCACGGGAAGTGGACAGCAGGGTGGTAGAAGAAGACCACCCTGTGCTTACCTTACAGACTTTCCCAGTGGACAGAGTTTATCTAAAAGAACTACAGGAAACAACAAGTCCGGATAAGAAGGAAAGCTGGAAACGGAGAGGAGCAACTCTCAGAAATGGACTATTTGAGTGCAACAAGAAGCCTTGTCTACCCAGGAGTATGTACCCAGCCGTGGTGCAATGGGCACATGGAGCTGCCCACTTGACAAAGACTTTTATGAACTCTCTTATTAACAAGTTTTGCACCAAGAGTTACTCCACTGACCGACAACTTCTGCAGATCATGCATTATCTGCACCAAATGTAACACAGGATACACAGAAGAAGCACCTGGCAAAAGCCCTATACCCCATTCCAGAGGATGCAAATTGATCATTCTCAAGTGCCAAGAAGTGGCAGATTCGAAAACGCCCTAATGGAAGTGGTCATGACTGCCAGGACCACAGCTAAGAAACTACTGAGTGAGATAGTATGTAGATTTGGGGTCCCAGAGGTGATATTGAGAGATCAGGGACCAGCCTTAACAGCAACCCTTACAAAAGAGATTTGGGCTGCACTGGGGGTTCAGTTGGCACTACACATCCCATACCACCCTCAAAGTAGCGGGAAGGTAGAAAGGATGAATGGGACACTAAAAACAGAATGTTAAAGATGGCCCAAGAGACTAACATGAGTTGGCCAGACAGTTTGCCCATTGCCCTGTTCAGTGTCAGACACACCCCCGGGGGAAACATGCCCTATCCCCTTATGAAATTTTGTTTGGTTCAGCTCCCAGACTTGGTTGTTACTTTCCACAACAGTTACAGTTGCAGTCTGATGTGTTGACTAATTATGTAACCACATTATCACGAGAATTAACCTGAATGCATGTCCAGGTGTTTTCTTCCATTCCAGATCCTGAATTAGATACAGGAACACACCAACTACTGTCTGGAGATCCTTGAGCCAAGATATGATGGTCCATGCCAAGTTTTGCTGACCACAGCCACCTCAGTCAAGTTGGCCAGGAAGAACATCCGAATGCACGCTTATCACTGCAGGAGAGCGTGTTTTCGGATGCTGCATATCCTTTTTCTGTTTGATCTAGAGGGAATCTGGACCAGTGAATGTGCCCTTGCAAAGGTCATTATGCCCCCCCATATCCTAACCAAAGATACCCCTGATACATACACTGACCCAGCACACAGTCAGAGGAGGAAGCGAGCAGCTCTCTCCGGAAGCTTTGACCCTCATGTGTACATAGATGTCATAGGGGATATCAAAAGACTAAAAACTTTTTGGGACTTTAAAGGCACAACTGTAGTGAGCTACACAACGTATATAAAAAAGTTGAATTTTATTTATAATATACGTTGTGTAGCTCACTACAGTTGTGCCTTTAAAGTCCCAAAAAGTTTTTAGTCTTTTGATATCTCCAACTGCTTATCAGGGACGTTGGCACAAACGACTTCTAAGTAATTACAGAGTCACCCTGTATATTAGGTACTTCAATACTAGGATCCTCCCTTTAGATGTCATAGGGGTTACAAGGGGGGTCCCTGATGAATTTAAAGCCAGGGGCCAGGTAAAAGCTGGTTTTGAGTCTTTGATCCCCATAACAACTGTCAACAAGAATGTAGATTGGATTAACTACATGTCATGGTTATGCAATAGAGTTTGTCGATCAGCATACCTATCTCCATGTGTTCATCTCTAGAGACCAGCTGACCCTCACCTGACTGCTTTTGTAACCTCTCCTCTAAGCATGGCCCCACCCCAGGCCCTATCAGGGAACCCTATATTAACCTGTGCACTGCAAGCCAGCAGTGCTGATCAACCATTGTGTGTTAGCCTCTGTGTGTACTTGCTGTGTTTCCTACATCTGATTCCTGTTACCGACCTTGGCTTGTCCCTTACTTTCCTTGTTGTTCCAGCCTGCTGCCTCCTTCCTCTTCTCCTGTAGTCTACCGTGAGCGTGAGCTGTGAGACCCTGGGGGCCGCGACCTGGAGCCAGACTGCAGCGCAGTCCATCCTTACCATTAAAGGCTCTGGTGAACACCTGCTGGCTCTTAGACTCCGCGCCCTGGGGAATCTATGCTCTAGCTCCCAGTGGGATCTGTGTCAGTGATCCAGTAGACCTGCTTCCTGAACCTCCCAGGGTACAATCCGCAGCAGTCAGCCATATGGTCCACTACCTTGCGGTGCACTCCTGATCCCAACGGTGTGCATCTGTCACCCAGCCTCTAGGTGACCTGACACTACACATATTATAACCAACAGAGATTTGTAAATTATTCTAAAGATGCCCTCCAGGGAATTGCTGACCAGTTAGCCCCCACTTCCTACATGACATTCTAGGACCGGATGGCCTTAGACATGGTGCTAGCTGGGAAAGGAGGTGTTTTGTAAAATCATAGGAAAAAACGGGAACCTGTTGTACATACATTCCTGATAATACTGGCCCAAATGGTAAGGTTACTTTAGCTATAAAGAAATTAGAAGATCTGTCATTGGAGTTGAAGAAGAACTCAGGTATCACAGACCCATGGGACCAATACTTTAGCTGGATGAGTGGGTGGCAGAAGGTGCTCGCCCAGATACGGGTAACGGTATTAATAATCCTGGTTCTTTTAGCCCTGATTGTATGCTGTATTCTACCTTTCGTAAAAAGTTAATGAGCAAGGCTGTAGACAATAGCACACCTACATTTCTCCACCAAGAAGAAGAGGACCCCCTTATGATGGAAGATGACAAACCCTTCACTCCCCTACAGTCACTCCTTGTCCAAAACCTCACAATCCTATAGGGTTTTAGGGATAGATAGCACCTGACTGCACCTCTCCAGCTGTATCGAGGAGGGAAGTGAACAGTTGCTGCCCAATTCTATATACAGCCTAAAAGAGTTGCTGAGGAGAAGGGCCAGGCCAAAGTGGGACCTTTAGTATTAGGGACAGAAAAGAGAAAATAGTCATTTTAGGGGGGATTGTGAAGGAATGTGATGTAGATAATAATAATCTGAAAATGTCTAGTTTCTTATGTGTATACATATTTTTCTCCTTACTCATTATATAAGTATACAGATTAGCTCTGTTCCTATATTTTTCTCAAAATGGCGGGTACCCCCTACATCCCACACATCAGAAGAACGCGGAACTGAAGATAAAACCAAGGACAGCCAAACCTCGTTATGAAGATTCTCCATCTTCTTTTCTATCTTAACCAATGAGATGTACCTATTAGACTAACATAGCAATGACGTATTTGTGTGTATAAAACATTAGCACCGCCTTGAATAAATTAGAAGTGTAAGAAGTAACGGAGCTGAGCGTGTCTCAGAGTGTTTACTTTTATATGCATGCATAGCCACACTTTCCAATTAGAGACAGCCGCAGATAACCTTGAGCTCGATTGGAGCTCTTAATCATTTCCATAACAGTACAACACTACGACGAGCCGAGAAAATTAAGTTCAACCCTTCCAAGCATGCGTCAAATTGTTTCCGAGCATGCGTAGGAATTTTGCGAGTCGGAATTTGTACAGACGATCGCATTTTCGGATAGGAACTTTTTCCAACTGAAAAATGGAGAACCTGCACTCAATCTTTTGCTCCGCCAGCAAAAGTCCGATGGAGCGTACACACGGTCTTTTGCTGGCCAAATTTCCGATCGTGTGTACGCGGCATAAGGTAAGCTGGGTTCCAAAAGCCCCCCACCCAAAGTGACTCCAGTCACAGTGAGCAACCTTTTCAGCCCCAAACACCAGTATAAGGACATGGGTACATAAAGAGGGGGGTTTGGGACTTTAGATGAAGCACCCGAAGGTACCTCCATCCCGATAATTTGGTTCAAAGTTCAAGGAAGTTGGGACTTTAAATGAAACAACTGGGTAGTGGAGGTATATGCATATTATAATTTATTTGAGTAGCATAAATACATAATTCATCTTGTATATAGCAAAGCTTGCATAGGACCTGAACATGAAGCATAAGAAGATGTATAAAAATACATACAGACAACATATGAATAAGGTAGTGAGCATATATATAGTAATGGCAAAAAGCCCAATACTGGTACATGCGTCCACATGGTATAAATGTATTCATCAATGAGTATATAGGTAAAAACAAAGGATAAAAATGGTAAACTAAGTAAGTATCAGTCCATATAAGGTATAGTTGTGGCATCAGATGTAGCTCGACGCGTTTCGTAGGTTTGCCCACTCGTCAGGAGCAGATGCAATAGACATATCTATGGAATATAAATAAGTAAAGATGGAACGAGTCATACTCTAAATAGAATTCATTTGTATTATTTTAGATATATAAAGCTAGTAGTCCGTCCGCACTCACCCATTCAGACAGCAAATGCAATGCGGGGCAGTCAGCATAGGTGTGGCCGAGGACATAGCTCCCCCACGGGAGCTGAGGCGGCATATTTCATAGATCTCCAAATAATCCTTTCACACTTATAAAAACATTGATCACTCCTAGACTTAGCCCCCCCTTTTTCCTTTAACCTTTAGCAGCACTGTACTTTCACCTCCTTCCCCTCTGACACTTACTGGGTTCATTATCTATATACCATCATTACTTTTAATCATATTTTAACTACATGTTTATACTATACAAACATTTTGATATTTGTTCCCAGATGGTCCATTGGAATATATACTGTGGTTTGTTATATGGATACCTCAGTCCCACCTTACACGTCCCCACACTGTGTGACACTGTTTCTATGAAATATGCCGCCTCAGCTCCCGTGGGGGAGCTATGTCCTCGGCCACACCTATGCTGACTGCCCCGCATTGCATTTGCTGTCTGAATGGGTGAGTGCGGACGGACTACTAGCTTTATATATCTAAAATAATACAAATGAATTCTATTTAGAGTATGACTCATTCCATCTTTACTTATTTATATTCCATAGATATGTCTATTGCATCTGCTCCTGACGAGTGGGCAAACCCACGAAACGCGTCGAGCTACATCTGATGCCACAACTATACCTTATATGGACTGATACTTACTTAGTTTACCATTTTTATCCTTTGTTTTTACCTATATACTCATTGATGAATACATTTATACCATGTGGACGCATGTACCAGTATTGGGCTTTTTGCCATTACTATATATATGCTCACTACCTTATTCATATGTTGTCTGTATGTATTTTTATACATCTTCTTATGCTTCATGTTCAGGTCCTATGCAAGCTTTGCTATATACAAGATGAATTATGTATTTATGCTACTCAATAAATTATAATATGCATATACCTCCACTACCCAGTTGTTTCATTTAAAGTCCCAACTTCCTTGAACTTTGAACCAGTATAAGGACATGGTACCAACCAGTGGTGAGTTTACTGCTGCTATATACAGGTGCTGTATAGTGCTTCAGAGGTAAATAAATGACCAAACCTAGCTACGTCTCGGCTCGGACTACACACAAGGCAATAATAACTATCAGGCAGTCCAAGCCCCCCCACTGGACGGCCTCAGTTTTCACCTTTAGCTCGACACATGACCTGTCTGCTGCCCAGGCTGCAGAGCAATGACTCTGAGCTCCAGGTGATCCTAAAAGGCCTGCAAGGAAAAAGATGCACCATTGGGACAGGAACAGTGGATCAGAGGTCCTGAAAGGTGCAGGACAGGAGCCTAGAGGATGTGTAAATCCCGAATCAGACGTTTCCACTGTCCCTGCGAGACACTCTGTTACACTCCTCTGTATATCCAGTACAGTGTGTGAGCCATGTGACCATAGAAAGTGTGAAAGGACTACATGACACCTCCCCCTCCTCATCTCCATAACATGACGGTAAGGGGTGGTCGGGTTCTATAGTACTAATAGATTTTTAATTCTTGGGGGAGGGGTACAACACTGCTCCTCGATAGATACAGTACTGCGAGTATCAGGACCCGGGTCTGAACCCACGACCTCTGCTGAGTCTGGCAGTATTTCTTCTTGCTGAACCACCTGGACTGCTGGACAATTCCTTGAATGATTTTGCCATGAACCCCGTTTTTCTTTAACCTAAAATTCTTTGCTGCTCCCATGCACTTTCTGATTTAAGCCATGTCTCTGCACTTCCTGTTTGCCAGATTATTGTGCTCCCTCCAGCCAATATCTCCCTCTTGTCTCTCCTGCTGCCGTCCCTCGTATCATCACGGCCATTCATTACTGACCTTTGCTTGTTCCTCGGCTATGCTTCTGCTGGATCCCAACCTGCAACCACTCCTTGATCTTTGGCTTGTTTTTTGACTATGCTTCTGCTTAATCACTACCTGCTATAGCCGCTACTGGACCCCGACTTGCTCACCTCCTGGTGGGCGATCCTGAGGAACACAGCCTGGTACTAACACACAGCAGAACCCATCTCCACCATCAGTGAATACCGGTTAGTGCTTAGTCCCCGCACCTCAGGTGAGCCCGCGTCATCCCCCCAGGGTGACCTGCTTGTGCACCTATCCTGCTGGTCATTGGGAGTCTCTCTACTGCTACAGCTACTGGTCTCCAAGCCTGACTCCTGAACCGGACATTGTCACCTTAGGACAGGAAGTTGGTTACTGGCAGGATCACCAGGTGAAAATAAAGGTGGGAAAAAAGAAAACTAAGGACTGGTAAACTGCAATATGTGACATTTCTATTCTTGGGTTTGGATTCGCTTTAATAGATTAACCAAAATGTACGTTTTCTAATAGATCAAAGGAAACTAGACCCGGAGGGTCGATATCTTTTTATTACAGGAACTATACACGGGGTAAAATATACATTGGCCAATGTCTACTGTCCTAATAAGAACCCTAAAAAATATTTGATAGATATAATTAAAATACTAATGGAATTCAAGCAAGGAAAATTAATACTAGCTGGAGACTTCAACTTCAGCATGGATAATAAAATGGACAGTACCTCAAGAGTAAGGGACAAAGAGGTAAATCAACTAAAGAAATTAAAAAGAACATTATATGAACAGCAACTAATAGACCCTTGGAGAATTCAGCACCCCAGCACAAAGGACTACACATTCTACTCAACAGTACACAAAATTTACTCCAGATTGGATTACATCATGGTCGAACATAGAAACTTGGAAGAAATAGAAGAAACAAAAATAGGCATAATAACCGCCTCAGATCACAGCCCAGTAACCTTGAGAATGAAAATAAAAGGAGAAGTCCTTGAAAGGGGTCCATGGAGAATCAACGAAACTTTATTAGAAGACAGTGAGACCGAAAAAAGCATCATAGAAGAAATTAAAAGATATTTTGAAGAAAACGATACACCAGAGGTATCGAAAGCAACAATATGGGAGGCGCATAAATCTGTTATTAGGGGCAAGTTAATAGCCATAGGGGCAAGAAAAAAAACAGGAAAGGAAAACAAACATGCAACAAATAATTAAAGAAATTTATGAATTGGAACGAAAACACAAAAATCAAGTAAACAACAAAATCTTCGGCCTACTATCTCAAAAGAGAGAGCAATTAAAAGACTGGATGGAACAAGAAGAAAGGAAGGACTACAACAGAGTAGTACAAGAAAAATATAAATGGGGTAATAAACCAGGAAAATACCTAGCAAATCTGGTAAAAAAAAAGAAGTCTTTGAATTACATTGAGAAGATCAAAAATGAAAAAGGAGAAGTGGTAAATAAAACTACAGATATAGCGATAACATTTCAAAAATACTTCAGCTCCCTTTATGCAATAAAAGGACAGGAAAGTTGGAAAGAAGCGAATACAAGAACAAAGAAGATACAAGAATATTTTAAAAAAGCAAACTTACCAAAACTAAAAATAGACCAACTAGAAGAATTGGAAAAAAATATTACGCATGAAGAGGTAAAACTGGCATTAAAGGAAACTCCCGTAGGAAAAAGCCCAGGACCAGACGGGTTTACGGTCAAATACTATAAAAAATTTGAAGAACAGCTGACTCCAAAACTATTAGAATATATGAATTCCTTAGGGGAAGATGAAGAAATAAGAAGTGAATCGTTATTAGCTCATATTACAATACTACCAAAAGAAGGGAAAGACAAAGTTAATTGCTCAAGCTACAGGCCAATAGCCCTATTGAACGCCGATACGAAGCTGTACTCCAAGATCCTGGCCACTAGGATAAAAAAACTAATCCCACTGTGGATCAACCCGGACCAAACTGGTTTTGTCCCGGGGAGAGAGGGGCGGGACAACAGCCTAAAATCATTATTGATGTTGCACAAGAAGGTGCAGAATGAGACCCCAGTTCTATTCCTGTCATTGGATGCAGAAAAAGCATTTGACAGGGTAGACTGGGGTTTCATGATGGATACATTGCGGTACTTGGGTATCGGGACAAAAATGATGAAGTGGATAACAAATTTGTATAATGGCCCGACAGGAGTCGTAAAAGTAAACGGTAGACTCTCTCCAAAAATTAAGATGCAGAATGGAACACGGCAAGGCTGTCCACTGTCTCCACTATTATATGTATTGGCTTTAGAACCACTATTAGCAACACTCCGCAATAACAAAGAGGTAGAAGGAGCGAAACTAGGAGGAAAAGAGCATAAGATCGCTGCTTACGCGGACGACATCTTGATGTACGTATCCAACCCAAGAGTGTCACTCCCAAACATACTGAAAGAAATTAAAAAATACGGAGAACTGTCAAACTTCAAAATTAATCCAATAAAAACGGAAATATTAAACATAGGTCTAGAGAAAAAGGAAGTTCAGTTTTTACAAAAAGAATTCCCATTCACTTGGGTAAAAGAACTAAATTACCTTGGAATTAAAATAACTCCTAGAGTCGAAAAAATTTATCAGGCAAACTTTATTCCACTGATCAATGAGGTCAAAGAAGAAATGAAAAAGTTAAGAATACAGCCACTTTCATGGATTGGAAGAATAAATATGTTTAAGATGACGATATTACCTAAAATAAACTACAGATTACAGATGTTACCAGTAAAAATCCCGCAGAGCTTTTTTAAAATAATTAAAACAATCCTGCTAAAATACATATGGCTTAATAAAAAACCAAGAATTAAATACACGCTGATCACAAGGAAAAAGGAGCATGGAGGTCTTGCCGCTCCAGATATAAGTAGGCACTATAAAGCCATAGTCTTAATACGAATGTTAGAGTGGACAAATGAGAAAAATGAAAAAAAATGGGTGGAAATGGAAAACACAATAAGTGGAGCCACACTACATATTTGGATTCCACGGAAATATAGAATATTGGACATCGACACGCACAAAATAACAAAAAATGTATTTAAAATTTGGGACACCATCCACTTAAAGAATGAATGGAAATATAATTCACCACTATTAGCACTCACAGGATCGAATTTCTTCACCCCTGGGAGGGAAATATTTGAAATCCAAGGAATACGTAACCCACAATTGAAAGATATCACTAGAAATGGCAAAATAAGAGCACGAGTAGAAATAGAGGAAAGGAATGGATGGAAGATGAATGAAATTATACTCAACTAAGGCACCTAGTAAGCACAATACCACACCCACTGAGAGATGAAACAAAATTAACTGCACTGGAAAAGCTATGTAGCAATGAAACACCATTAAAAAAACGGAACATCAAAAATTTATAGTATACTGACAGATTTGGAAGCACAAGAAAGACCAGAATATATAAATCAATGGGAAAAAGAAATGAATTTAAAAATAGATAACCAAAAAGTGGAAAAAATGATAGAAATGGGATATAATAAGGCTTGGGACATGAAGACCATAGAAATGAATTATAAACTAGTATCAAGATGGTATATGACCCCAGTAAGAATACACAGATTCCATCAAGATAGAACCTCCTTGTGTTGGAGAAAATGTGGCCAAATAGCAACGATCACACACATATGGTGGGAATGCCCAATAATAATGGAGTACTGGAAGGAAGTGTTAAATAACATAAAAGAAATAACTGGAGAAGAAATAGAACAAAATATTTGGACTTGCCTCTTCCATATCTACAATAAACCTAAGAAACAATATAGAAAATCAATAATACCTGTCACGGAACGCCCCACACTCCGCTTGAGTGCTTCCGTCATATACCGCTTCCTAAGTTCTGGAACACGAGTCCAATGGATCTGGCTATAGGAACCCCAAGAACTAGACAACACCAGTCTTGGAGTACATCAGAACTACCTTTATTTTGAGATCTCACAGACCTTTATACAGCAGGGATGACTCAAAGCTAACCTAATTAACATGACCTAATTTACTACAAAATGTACCCAGACCAGATGACAGTCTTGTGGGCACCGAGCTTCACACATTAATACAATTAACAATACAAACAACAATCTCCCCCCTCCTCAGCCTAGACCATTCGTCTATTAGCCAGGGCTGGTGGCTAATGTGATCAGCTCTCTCAATTAACATAAACACATGTTGATAACACCAGCATCTCCTCACAGGATGTGTCCCAGCAGAATGAATCAGTCTTATCAGCAGGGGGCTGCTGGAGGAATCCCCCCTCCCTCTTCAGGGACACAAATATACAGTAAGGAGTCCCCATACAATATATACATGACTGAGTCCGATTAATACAGTTCAGACTGGATTTCTCATTCACCTCACAAAAAGAGTATTGTTCCATTGAAAATCCAGGGCCCATAATCAAAAGGCAACAGGCTTGCATACAGTCCTCTCCAACAGCCTCTGTTCTGGCTCTGTCTGTGACATTTCTCCCCTTTCGGCAGGAGACTAACATAGGAGGAGACCCCAGACGGGTTGACTCCGAAGTTAGTAAACAGCTCCAGTCCTCTACTGCCTGTACCCACACAGTACCCCAAACAAATTATCCCAAACAGTGCATTACTCACCCAGCCAACCTCTGCCTCTCTCAGAGAACATATCTGCCGCTGGGGAGAGGCCCGGACTGGCCCTTCTCCCTGGAATCCTTTCTGCCGCTGGAGAGAAGACAGGGTGACTGGGCTCACTCTGTCATGCTGTTGGGGATCTGGGCCCACTGCCCAGCATCCCTGGGGTATACAGGTGAAGACTGAAGTCCCATCCACCTTCACAGGAAATCCATCCTCTGTTAGTTGAGGGCAGAGTCCAGCAGTCCTCGGCCCTGTTGCCAGCCCTACTGCTGGAAACCCCACACCATCTGCTCCGGCTAACTGTTGGAGAGGGAGGCCGACTGCCCCGCCTCCCTGGAACTCTGCAGTTGTTGCCGGTGCTGGGCAGAGGTTGGTAGCACTCTGCCCTGTTGCCAGCACTTCTGCTGGGGACTCCGCATCCTCTGCTCCGGCTAACTGTTGGGGCAGGCAGCTGGCTTCCTCCACTCCCAAACTGTGTAGCTGCCATTGGGGAGGTGAGCCGGCTGCTTCCTTTTCCATTCCCTCATCTGGCTGCTGGGACGACATGTCGATGGTACTGTCTCCCAGGTACACGGATCTTTGCTGGGGAGGAAAGCCCACTTCCTCCACCCTGGCCAACTGTTGGGGAGGGACAACACACACCTCCTCTCCCTTCTCCCCCTGTATCTGCTGCTGGGAAGTGATTGCCATCTTCTCACTCTGAGCCTCCACAATTGCTGCAGGTGTGGGGCAGAGGTCTTGGACCCTCTGTCCGGTTGCCAGCACTTCTGCTGGGGGTTTGCTAGGTGGTTCCTCTACAGAAATGTCTATTAAATCCCCAGTCTCTGGAAGTGGTAAAAGTGTGGGACAGAGGTCTTGGACCCTCTGTTCAGTTACCAGATCTTCAGCTGGAGAAGTTTGTTTTAACTCCATAGATGCTGCTGGCAGAAAATCACATGTCCCTGTCAGTGTTGTGGGAGAAAGGCCGACTACCTCTTCTCTCAGGAAGGCCGAAGCCACTGTTGGTGCTGGGCAGAACACAGTGAACTTTGACCCTGATAGCAGCTCTTCTGCTGGAGGCTCATCAGGTTGTTCTTCCTCAGCAGAAAAGTCTATCAAATCCCATGTCTCTGCAACTGATGTCGGGGAATAGGGGTTCACCATCTCCTGTCCATGGAACCCAGAAGATGTTATCATTTCTGGACAGAGGTTAGCAGAGCTCTGCCCTGTTGTCAGCACTTCAGGTTTGGGGACGGCAATCTCCGGATTTTCCACTGCCGATTCTCTGGCATGCTGCTGAACTTGTTCTAGCAGTTTCCTGTATGCCCTTTCCAGATGCTGTTCCTTCCTTAGCAAATGGTCCAGATCAGGTTTGAGCTCTGAGACCCCTGCAAGACCGAGCATAGACTCTCTATAGTCTCTCATGTCCTCAAGGTCAGGTTCCTCTTCATCGCCAAACATAAAAAGATCTGTAAGGTTCTCCCACAGCAATCCAGGGCCGCCAAAGTCATATCCCTCCGGAGAGCATTCTGTTGTCTCCCCTAAATATCCCTCCTCTGCGTGCCATTGCAGAGCCCGATATCGATTGTCCAGCTCTATCTCCTGCTGGACCAACCTGTCCAACTCAGTCACCCATTGCTCCTGGGGCTGCTCTCCCAGGAATGCCATCCGCAATGCCCATTGGTCACTGGCCTGTTGCTCTTGGGTTGGAAAGCACTTGCCCTGTTTTATACCAGCGAGACGGAGGGCTGCAATCCAGAGCTCCACCCGAATCAGCTGCCTGAGCTCCAGGTATTCATCCTCAGACACAGTCCTGGTGTACGTTGAAAGGATGATCCGCAGCAGCCCCGGGAATTCTGATGCCAGGTCCATATCTCCGCTGGGGTGACTGAAGTCTGCTATGCTGATCTTGGATCCAGTTGGAGGTTTGGATGTCCCAGACTTCAGACTTCAGGAAGCTTTCCCGCTGCTTGCCACCAATGTCACGGAACGCCCCACACTCCGCTTGAGTGCTTCCGTCATATACCGCTTCCTAAGTTCTGGAACACGAGTCCAATGGATCTGGCTATAGGAACCCCAAGAACTAGACAACACCAGTCTTGGAGTACATCAGAACTACCTTTATTTTGAGATCTCACAGACCTTTATACAGCAGGGATGACTCAAAGCTAACCTAATTAACATGACCTAATTTACTACAAAATGTACCCAGACCAGATGACAGTCTTGTGGGCACCGAGCTTCACACATTAATACAATTAACAATACAAACAACAATCTCCCCCCTCCTCAGCCTAGACCATTCGTCTATTAGCCAGGGCTGGTGGCTAATGTGATCAGCTCTCTCAATTAACATA
This sequence comes from Aquarana catesbeiana, assembly GCF_042186555.1. Lineage (NCBI taxonomy): Eukaryota > Metazoa > Chordata > Amphibia > Anura > Ranidae > Aquarana > Aquarana catesbeiana. The sequence goes on from NC_133329.1 coordinate 414,469,464, forward strand.
AACACATGTTGATAACACCAGCATCTCCTCACAGGATGTGTCCCAGCAGAATGAATCAGTCTTATCAGCAGGGGGCTGCTGGAGGAATCCCCCCTCCCTCTTCAGGGACACAAATATACAGTAAGGAGTCCCCATACAATATATACATGACTGAGTCCGATTAATACAGTTCAGACTGGATTTCTCATTCACCTCACAAAGAGTATTGTTCCATTGAAAATCCAGGGCCCATAATCAAAAGGCAACAGGCTTGCATACAGTCCTCTCCAACAGCCTCTGTTCTGGCTCTGTCTGTGACAATACCTAACCTCCTGAATGCGGCCAAGGCCTTAATTCCCAAGAATTGGCTAAAAAGTGGAAAACCAGACATTAGAAACTGGCTAAAGGAAATAGATTATCACTACAAAATGGAAAGAGGAGAGAAAGGGGATAATAGTAGATGGGAAAGTTGGAAAAACTACAAAGTCTCGGATATTTATTTAGATAGGATAAAAGAAAGAATAGGTGCAGAGCCAAGTGGATAAATAAACAACATAAAGGAACGGACCAGACACAGGGGAGGGGAAGGGGGAGGGGGGGGGGGGGCGGGGGGAAATAAGAGGGACTGAGAGAGACTAAGATAATAATAGGGTTTATAATTATAGAAGGCGTTTTGTCGTCGGTTTTTAAAATTATTTAAGAATATCCTAGAAGGGAAAAATAATAAAGATGTGACGGAAACAATCCACAATGATGTGAAAAAGGAGAAGAGATAAAGTTTGACACATAAAGTTGAAATAATGTCTCTCGGAAAACTTAAAAAAAAAAAAAAAAATTAATAGATTAACCACTTGCTGACCAGCCGCTACAGTTTTACTGCGGCAGAATGGCACGGCTGAGCGAAACAACGTTATGTTGCTTCGCCCTGTGGCCACTAAAGGCGCGTGCCCGCTGCACGCCCCCGGAGCGAGTGCCCGGTGGTCACGATCACCCCTGGGCTCCCGTGATCGCTGCTGACACATGGAGAACGGGGATCTGTATGTGTAAACACACAGTTTCCAGTTCTCTGAGGGGAGAAGAGACTGAAGAATATATAATCGGCCTAAACTGAGGAAAAAAATATTGTTTGTTTTATATATTTTCGGGGGATATTAATTATAGCAAAGAAGTAAAAAAATGATGCGTTTTTTTTCAAAATTGTCCCCCTTTTTTTGTTTATAGCGCAAAAAAAAAAAAAAAAAAACACACAGAGGTGATCAAATACCAACAAAAAAAAGCTCCATTTGTGGAAAAAAAAGGACGTCAACTTTGTTTGGGTACAACGCACAACTGCGCAATTGTCAGTTAAACCAATGCAGTTGCGTATCACAAAAAGTGCTCTGGTCAGGAAGGGGTAAAATCTTTCAGGGCTGAAGCGGTTAAGATGTTAGAAAGCAATACGGTTACGGATATTATCTTCCTAAAACACAGGGGGTATTAGCTTTTGAAAGATTTTAGGACTTGACGGTGATCAGGAATGAAGATGGTTCCGGAGGACCTGCCACATGACCTTCTGGTAGGAAGTCCTGACCATCTTCACCACCAAACATCAGTGATGAGTAAGGTGGGAATTAGTCAGAGAGAAGCACCAAAGGGCCAATGGTAACTGAGAGCTGCGGAGATCCGGTTGGGACAACTATAAGCCTTCAGATAAATCAAAATACAGTAAAACCTTGGTTTGAGAGTAACTTGGTTTGAGAGCGTTTTGCAAGGCAAGCATGAATTTTGCCTTGATATACAAGCGATGTCTTGATATAAGAGTATCGTCATGTCACAGCTGAGTATAAAAAAAAGAAGAGAGGAGCCTCTAAGTGTAGCCATATGGTTACATTTAATGAAGGTACAACATTTAGCAACTTATTGCTACACTTAGAGGCTCGTCTCTTCTCTTTTATACACTGTAAAAAAAATGCTTTGATATACAAGTGCTTTGGATTACAAGCATGTTTCTGGAACGAATTATGCTCGCAATCCAAGGCTTTACTGTAAATACAATTCAATTCTTTAGATCTACAGAGCCAGGCTGAGAAGAAAGCTTTTGCAAAAAAAAAAAATTATAGTACTTTAATTCTGGAGTTTTTCCAAAAGAGCTGTTATGCCGCGTACACACGAGCAGACTTTTCGACCGGACTGGTCCGACGGACTGAATCCGGTGGACAATCCGATCGTGTGTGGGCTCCATGGGACCTGCAGCAGACTTTTTTGGTCTAAAATCTGACGGACTTTAGATTTGGAACACATGTGTGGTGGGTTTCATGGTGTGATTAGGCTTTTCATTGACAGAGAAAGTGTAAGGTCAGGGTTGAGGATGAGGAGGAATAGGCTTTGTTCAGTCTATTAGATGATCACCTTCCAGCAGGACATTAGACATAAAGACACAACCAGAGCTGCACTCCTCAACCTGAATGTCCAGCTAAAAGCAGCGCTACATCTTTCCTTTGTAACATTCGACCATTCTAAATATAAGATCGTTATATGATATGAGGAGTTATAGGAATGATTTATATTACCTGTATCACCCGAGTATCCAGATGCTTTATCCTCCTACAAAACACAGAGATGACCAATCATTAGAATATCAGCAGGATTTGTGTATCTTTATTTATCAATCCAAACAAAGCCGGGAATTTTATACCTTAGTGCATTCCCTGCATTAAATGATAACTTCATCTTTTTTGGCAGAATTTCATTTTTCATAATCAATAGAAGCATTTTCCAATGTTTTTTGGCTCCGCCCCCCCCCCCAAATGTGCTCGTCTCTCACTTACCTCATTCACAGAAGCTGTTAAATCTCATATGTGCTGGAAACATTATTTTTTTTGCTTCCATCGCTTCCTGTAGATCATGTGACATCCATGAACCTTTGAAAGTCAGCATGCACTGCCTATCTGCATCACAGAGGAGGGTGTGATGGGGGCGTGTCCACCACTCAGGGCCACACCTCCCTCATTACTATACCACCTTCCACCAACTTCCTATAAAATCTGATTGTACAATCTCCTTTAGATCTCCCATCAGCAATGTAGTGCAAGAGCCTGCCTGATTGGATACAAATTGAATAGATTGGTCAGGTGGGTCCTCCTATTCCAAAGTTCTGGTAAACCTAAAAGGAAATTATATACAGATTGCACAATCAGATTGCGTAGTGTATGGCCATCTTTATACAAGTACATAGAAGGAAGAAGATGGAGACACTCAATTGTCAGGCCCCATTCATATCTCTAAGTAGCAAAGACTCACATCCCCCCATGCAATTTTTTAAGCATTCTGGAGTGTTTGCACTCACCACGCATAGGGCAGCCCTACACGCAACAATCGCCCCGGAGAAGCTCCAGGACTTTTTTTTTTTTTTTTTTTTTTTTTTTTTTTAGAGTGGAGTGTGCTGTGTTTTTTACCGTACTTTTTGGTGCGTTTGCAACGCATTTCTGAAACACAAGGCAAAGCGCGCATGTTCTGTGTGGTTTGCCATGCGTTTTGAAACGCACAGATGTGAATGGAGCCTCATTGTTCTTGTGTAAATGCAGCAAATTCACTTTCAGGCCCCATTTACACCTAGTGTAGAGGGAGCGCACTATTTTTGGCTCATTTTTCCCGTGACACAAATAGGGCAATCGGTTGATTACAATGGGCTGCTCTACACGTGGCAAAGTAGCTCATGGGACATTTTGGCGTGATGCTGGTTTCACTGTTTTATTTTGCGATTTGTTGCATTTGTCACTTTTTTTTTTTACGTGGCAGATTGTGTGTTTGGTATGTCGTTAACAATTAATGGCACCAAAAGCGCAACTAGGTAATTTTAGGTGTATAAAAGGTGGCCATACTCTGTGCGATCTTCTTAGATTTACCAAAACTATATAATGGGAGGACACACCAGCTATCCAATCACTCTGTATCCAATCTGGTAGGCCCTTGCACTACATAGTTGATGGCAGAAAGGAAGATTGTACAGTGTATGGTGAGCTTTACAGAACCCAACACACACTTCTTCTAATTCAGCTATCCACATGGGCGGTTATCTGATCGCTCAGCTCCTGCACACTCTGCCAAACGAATGATGTATGCAAGATGTATTTAGTGATCACTTACTGACTGCATTGGAACATCGTGCACCTGATGGGGAGGGTGGGAGCGACCTCCTGGAGGGTCAGCTGGTGAACTCATTCCTGTCTCCTAAAAGTTGACAGCAGCAGGAGCCAATCATCTTAGCCAATCAGGAGGGAGGGCCCCCTGGACAGCCTGGGGTCTTGTGCACATCACTGGATCGAGATCGGGGTTAGGTAAGTATTAGGGGGGCTGCTGCACACAGAAGGTTTTTTTTATCCTCATGCATAGAATGCACCTTCTGCCTTTACAATCCCTTTAACCGCTTCCCGACCGGTGCATGACAATGTACGTCAGCAGAATGGCACGGACAGGCAAATGGGCGTACAGGTACATCCCTTTAAATTTGCTGCCGTGCCATCGCGTGCGCGCCGGCCGGGATCTCCGCGAGTCGGGTCCCGCGGACTCGATGTCCGCGGGGATACCCGCGATCGTCTCACAGGGAGATGCTAATGTAAACAACCATCTCCCTGTTCTGCCTAGTGACAGTGTCACTGATTTCTGCTCCCTGTGATCGGAGCAGAGATCAGTGATGTGTCACACACAGCCCATCCCCCCTACAGTTAGAAACACGCCCCTAGGACACACTTAACCCCTACACTGCCACCTAGTGGTTAACCCCTTCACTTCCAGTGTCATTTACACAGTAATCAATGCATTTTTATAGCCCTGATTGCTGTATTAATGCCAATGGTCCCAAAAATGTGTCAAAAGTGTCCGATGTGTGCGCCATAATGTCGCAGTCACGATATTAAAAAAAAAAAAAAAAAAAAAATAGCTGATCGCCACCATTACTAGTAAAAAAAAAAATTATTAATAAAAATGCCATAAAACTATCCCTTATTTTGTAAACGCTATAACTTTTGCGCAAACCAATTAATAAATCGCTTATTACGATTTTTTTTTAAAAAAAAATATGTACAGTAGAAGAATGCATATCGGCCTAAACATTTTTGGGGATGTTTATTATAGCAAAAAGTTCAAAACAATGTGTTTTTTTTTTCGAAATTGTCGCTCTATTTTTGTTTATAGCGCAAAAAATAAAAACCGCAGAGGTGATCAAATACCACCAAAAGAAAGCTCTATTTGTGGGAAAAAAGGATGTCAATTTTGTTTTGGGAGCCACGTCGCACGACCGCGCAATTGTCAGTTATAGCGACGCAGCGCCAAATTGCAAAAAGTGCTCTGGTCAGGAAGGGGGTAAATTCTTATGGGGCTGAAGTGGTTAATATCCCAAAGTCTGTCCAAAAAGGAATGGATAAGTTCTTTTATACAACAAGCTGGACACCGAGGTAAGGAGTGCAGGATAATTAGAAAGCTTTTTTATTTCTGTAAATGCTATATTGGTACATAGGGGGGCTGGAAATTAGAAAAAAAAAAAAAAAGAAGGTGAACTTAGCCTTTAAGGTAAAAAGTGTCCCAGGATTTGTTTTGCCCCCTCGCCCTCCTGTGTCTCGATCCAGCACTGCGCCCCTCTGTAGTGGCTCTCCTCTCTCTGCTCACAGAGACAGCAGCAGGAGGTTAATTAGACCCTGTCTAAAAAATTGTCCAAAATATGTGTATGTGTTTGTAAACGTGTCGGGACCCTATGGGGTAAGGACAGCGGCGGCAGAAGCACCCTGAGGCGATTCAGTTCGCATAGGTAGCGCTATACAAGTCACTCATTCATTCAAGTCATGGGCTCCTGCTGTTGTCAATCAAATCCTGTGAGCAGAGAGTGGGGGAGTAGGACTGAGCCGCACTGCATGTGTTTATAGACCCGGGTCAGCAGCGATCCCCCAGGTGCGTCCCTATGGGAAGGGGCTTTCTATGGGGGTGCACAGAGAAGAGGAGGAGCCAAGTGAGTCAGCGGGGGGACCCCAGAAGAGGAGGGTCAGGGCTGCTCTGTGCAAAACCATTACAGAGCAGGTAAGTATAACAGGTTTGTTAATTTAGAAAAAAAAAAATCCTCATAGTGATAGTTCCTCGGAGGGCTCTAATGGGGAGATCTCTGCACTTCCTATGGAGGACCCCGGAGTAGGAGCGGCGACACCGCGGGGCTGCATATTATATGGGATTTTAGGAGCGTTCTTTAACCTCTTCCCGCTAACGTGGCACAGATATGTGGCCTTATGTAAACAGTTTTCTGTGCGGAGAACGCGCCCCCTGCGCGCTCCCGACACAGCCAGCGGCAGGGACCAGAAAGGTTCCGATGCATACGTGCGATCAGGAGCTTTCTGATCATGTGACTGCTGCGACAGCCAATCACATTAGTCACATGACCCGAATGCCCACCTCTGCCTCCCGACATTTAGGAGCTCTTAAAGAGGAAGTATACTCTGCCTCTTTGTTTTGCCTTTGCTGACCTGCAAAGTAAAGGTATAATGTGCTAGTATGCATCGCATACTAGCACATTATGTGAAACCTACCTGCAAATGAAGCCCTCGTTGTCACTGCTGGAAGCTGCATCCATTTTTACCCGTCTTCCTTCCGGGTCTGCGTACTCCGTGTGACTGGTTGGGGCTGCGTGACGTCACTGCTGCGCAGGCGCCGCTGGCCGCGGCACTGGTCACCCGTTCCTTGAGCGCGCATGATATCATCAGTGCAGTATACAGCAAATATCTCCTAAATGGTGCAAGTTTAGGTGATATTTACAGTAATTACAGGTAAGCTTTATTCTAGGATCACCTATAGGTACAAACAATCCAGGGAAGTTTACTTCCTCTTTAAATGGCTGGGACGAAATTAAAGCGGAACTAAATTCCAGACACGCCGGGAACTGTCACATTTGCTTGTGCTCTCAACCAAACTATTAAATCATCAAATGGCCGGAGTCCACTAACTGACCACATGCATAGCTCCCAACTGTCACTGATTTGGAACAAAGTCCCTCTGTCCCTCCATCCTCCTCGTGTTGGTCTGATCTACTGTATATAGTTGTATATAAAATGCACTTTTATCTTTTAAATAGTGTTTTCCATCTGATTTCTAAGTTGCTGCATTTGTATAATTTAAAAGGCCAGTATAAAAGGAATAGTTGTGGTGAAAAAAAAAAGCACTTGAGTTTAAAAGAGCAGTATGTTTTTTTTTTTTCCCCCCATTCATACTTTCCTAGGTGGATGCTGCATCTGTCCCCCAGCGCCTCTACACTAAGAACCGAGCGATCAAACAACGCTGATCGCTCGGTTCTCACAGCTCCGTGAGCAGAGAGCTGCTGCCTGTCAGTCACAGCTCTCTGCTCTGCCCCCTCCCCCCCTCGCTCATTGGAGCGCTGGGCTGTGGAGGGGGAGGGAGCGGCCGGCTCTTAGTGGCTGGCTGAAAACGGGTCACAGGAGTGCCAAATGGACATCATGGGATCCGTAGGAGAAGTCCAGCCAAACCAGCTTTCCCCGTACTTCTCCTTTAACCACTTGCCGACCGCCTAACGACGATATACGTCGGCAGAATGGCACGGGCAGGCAGAATCACGTACCCATACGTGATCTGCCTCCCGCAGGCGAGGGGTCCGATCGGACACCCCCCCCCCGGTGCCAGCGCCGGTCGGCATTTGTCTGGGAGCGTTGAGAGGCGAGGGGGGGCCATCCGATCGTGCCCACCTCGCGATCGCTCCCAGCCAATGGGAATCCTCCCCTGCCTGTGTGTAGTACACAGAGGCAGAGGATGTGATGTCATCTCTCCTCGGCTCGGCAGTTTCTGTTCCAGTGCCGAGCAGAGAAGACATGTGAGTGCACAACACACACAGTAGAACATGCCAGGCATACTTTACACCCCCGATCCCCCCCCCCCAATCACCCCTCCCCCCTCCCTGTCACACTGACACCAAGCAGTATTTTTTTTTTTTTCCGTTTACTGCATTGGTGTCAGTTTGTGACAGTTAGAAGTGGTAGGGCAGTGAATGTTAGCCCCCTGTAGGTCTAGGGTACCCCCCTAATAAAGTTTTAACCCCTTGATCACCCCCCGTCACCAGTGTCACTAAGCGATCATTTTTCTGATCGCTGTATTAGTGTCGCTGGTAACGCTAGTTAGGGAGGTAAATATTTAGGTTCGCCGTCAGCGACCCCCATATACTACCTAATAAATGTTTTAACCCCTTGATGGCCCCCTAGTTAACCCTTTCACCACTGATCACCGTATAAGTGTTACGGGTGACGCTGGTTAGTTTGTTTATTTTTTATAGTGTCAGGGGACTCGCCGTTTATTACCGAATAAAGGTTTAGCCCCCTGATCGTCCGGCGGTGATATGCGTCGCCCCAGGCAGCGTCAGATTAGCGCCAGTACCGCTAACACCCACGCACGCACCGTACGCCTCCCTTAGTGGTATAGTATCTGAACGGATCAATATCTGATCCGATCAGATCTATACTAGCGTCCCCAGCAGTTTAGGGTTCCTAAAAACGCAGTGTTAGCGGGATCAGCCCAGATACCTGCTAGCACCTGCGTTTTTCCCCTCCGCCCGGCCCAGCCCACCCAAGTGCAGTATCGATCGATCACTGTCACTTACAAAACACTAAACACATAACTGCAGCGTTCGCAGAGTCAGGCCTGATCCCTGCGATCGCTTACAGTTTTTTTGGTAGCGTTTTGGTGAACTGGCAAGCGCCAGCGGCCTAGTACACCCCGATCGTAGTCAAACCAGCACTGCAGTAACACTTGGTGACGTGGCGATTCCCATAAGTGCAGTTCAAGCTGGTGAGGTGGCAAGCACAAGTAGTGTCCCGCTGCCACCAAGAAGAAGACAAACACAGTCCCGTCGTGCCCATAGTGCCCTTCCTGCTGCATTCGCCAATCCTAATTGGGAACCCACCGCTTCTGCAGCGCCCGTACTTCCCCCATTCACATCCCCAACCAAATGCAGTCGGCTGCATGAGAGGCATTTTCTTTATGTCCTCCCGAGTACCCCTACCCAACGAACCCCCCCAAAAAAGATGTCGTGTCTGCAGCAAGTGCGGATATAGGCGTGACACCCGCTATTATTGTCCCTCCTGTCCTGACAATCCTGGTCTTTGCATTGGTGAATGTTTTGAACACTACCATACACTAGTTGAGTATTAGCGTAGGGTACAGCATTGCACAGACTAGGCACACTTTCACAGGGTCTCCCAAGATGCCATCGCATTTTGAGAGACCCGAACCTGGAACCGGTTACAGTTATAAAAGTTAGTTAAAAAAAAAGTGTAAAAAAAAAAAAAACACAAACAAAATATAAAATAAAAAAAAAATAGTTGTCATTTTATTGTTCTCTCTCTCTCTATTCTCTCTCTATTGTTCTGCTCTTTTTTACTGTATTCTATTCTGCAATGTTTTATTGTTATTATGTTTTATCATGCTTGCTTTTCAGTTATGCAATTTTTTATACTTTACTGTTTACTGAGCTTTATTGTTAACCATTTTTTTGTCTTCAGGTACGCCGTTCACGACTTTGAGTGGTTATACCAGAATGATGCCTGCAGGTTTAGGTATCATCTTGGTATCATTCTTTTCAGCCAGCGGTCGGCTTTCATGTAAAAGCAATCCTAGTGGCTAATTAGCCTCTAGACTGCTTTTACAAGCAGTGGGAGGGAATGCCCCCCCCCCACCGTCTTCCGTGTTTTTCTCTGGCTCTCCTGTCTCATCAGGGAACCTGAAAATGCAGCCGGTGATTCAGCCAGCTGACCATAGAGCTGATCAGAGACCAGAGTGGCTCCAAACATCTCTATGGCCTAAGAAACCGGAAGCTACGAGCATTTTATGACTTAGATTTCGCCGGATGTAAACAGCGCCATTGGGAAATTGAGGAAGCATTTTATCACATCGATCTTGGTGTGGTCAGATGCTTTGAGGGCAGAGGAGAGATCTAAGGTCTAATAGACCCCAATTTTTTTCAAAAAAGAGTACCTGTCACTACCTATTGCTATCATAGGGGATATTTACATTCCCTGAGATAACAATAAAAATGATTTAAAAAAAAAAAAAAATGAAAGGAACAGTTTAAAAATAAGATAAAAAAGCAAAAAAATAAGAAAATAAGAAAGAAAAAAAAAAAAAAAAAAAAGCACCCCTGTCCCCCCTGCTCTCGCGCTAAGGTGGACGCAAGCGTCGGTCTGGCGTCAAATGTAAACAGCAATTGCACCATGCATGTGAGGTATCACCGCGAAGGTCAGATCGAGGGCAGTAATTTTAGCAGTAGACCTCCTCTGTAAATCTAAAGTGGTAACCTGTAAAGGCTTTTAAAGGCTTTTAAAAATGTATTTAGTTTGTCGCCACTGCACGTTTGTGCGCAATTTTAAAGCATATCATGTTTGGTATCCATGTACTCGGCCTAAGATCATCTTTTTTATTTCATCAAACATTTGGGCAATATAGTGTGTTTTAGTGCATTAAAATTTTAAAAAGTGTGTTTTTTCCCCAAAAAATGCGTTTGAAAAATCGCTGCGCAAATACTGTGTGAAAAAAAATAAAAATGAAACACCCACCATTTTAATCTGTAGGGCATTTGCTTTAAAAAAAATATATAATGTTTGGGGGTTCAAAGTAATTTTTTTGCACAAAAAAAATTTTTTTTCATGTAATCAAAAAGTGTCAGAAAGGGCTTTGTCTTCAAGTGGTTAGAAGAGTGGGTGATGTGTGAAATAAGCTTCTAGATGTTGTGCATAAAATGCCAGGACAGTTCAAAACCCCCCCAAATGACCCCATTTTGGAAAGTAGACACCCCAAGCTATTTGCTGAGAGGCATGTCGAGTCATGGAATATTTTATATTGTGACACAAGTTGCGGGAAAGAGACAATTTTTTTTTTTGTTTGCACAAAGTTGTCACTAAATGATATATTGCTGAAACAGGCCATGGGAATATGTGAAATTACACCCCAAAATACATTCAGCTGCTTCTCCTGAGTACGGGGATACCACATGTGTGAGACTTTTTGGGAGCCTAGCCGCGTACGGGACCCCGAAAACCAAGCACCGCCTTCAGGCTTTCTAAGGGCGTAAATTTTTGATTTCACTCTTCACTGCCTATCACAGTTTCGGAGGCCATGGAATGCCCAGGTGGCACAAAATCCCCCCAAATGACCCCATTTTGGAAAGTAGACACCCCAAGCTATTTGCTGAGCGGTATAGTGAGTATTTTGCAGACCTCACTTTTTGTCACAAAGTTTTGAAAAAAAAAATTTTTTTCTTGTCTTTATTTTCAAAACAAATGAGAGCTGCAAAATACTCACCATGCCTCTCAGCAAATAGCTTGGGGTGTCTACTTTCCAAAATGGGGTCATTTGGGGGGGGGGGAGTTGTGTCATCTGGGCATTTTATGGCCTTCAAAAATGTGATAGGCAATGAGGAGTAAAATCAAAAATTTACGCCCTTAGAAATCCTGAAGGCAGTGATTGGTTTTCGGGGTCCCGTACGCGGCTAGGCTCCCAAAAAGTCCCACACATGTGTATCCCCGTACTCAGGAGAAGCAGCTGAATGTATTTTGGGGTGCAATTCCACATATGCCCATGGCCTGTGTGAGCAATATATCATTTAGTGACAACTTTTTGTAATTTTTTTTTTTTTTTTTGTCATTATTCAATCACTTGGGACAAAAAAAAATGAATATTCAATGGGCTCAACATGCCTCTCAGCAATTTCCTTGGGGTGTCTACTTTCCAAAATGGGGTCATTTGGGGGGGTTTGTACTGCCCTGCCATTTTAGCACCTCAAGAAATGACATAGGCAGTCATAAACTAAAAGCTGTGTAAATTCCAGAAAATGTACCCTAGTTTGTAGACACTATAACTTTTGCGCAAACCAATAAATATACACTTATTGACATTTTTTTTTACCAAAGACATGTGGCCGAATACATTTGGCCTAAATGTATGACTAAAATTGAGTTTATTGGATATTTTTTAGAACAAAAAGTAGAAAATATCATTTTTTTTCAAAATTTTCAGTTTTTCCGTTTATAGCGCAAAAAATAAAAACGGCAGAGGTGATCAAATACCATCAAAAGAAAGCTCTATTTGTGGCAAGAAAAGGACGCAAATTTCGTTTGGGTACAGCATTGCATGACCACGCAATTAGCAGTTAAAGCGACGCAGTGCCAAATTGTAAAAAGTGCTCTGGTCAGGAAGGGGGTAAATCCTTCCCGGGCTGAAGTGGTTAAATGATTATATTTTTTTTGGTACAATTCTCCCTTAAGGGGGCGTGTCCTATTCCTACATACTTTTGCTAATAGGTGTCCCTCGCTTCCTTGGCTGTAATGGAGAGGAAGTTTTAGTTTTGCTTTAATAGCTGTTGTAACTGTCACATTGATAAGAGACGACTGCTGATTGGCTGCTAAAAGTAACCTAGTTAGACTGAAAAAAAAAAAAAAAAAAAAGGGGGAAGACACAAGTCCGTCTACTTCACCCAATAGAAAAAAAAAAAAAAACCAAAGAAACAAAAAAACTAAAATAAAAATACCCCACCCACTGAACAGAACACCTCCATATACACAATCCTATACCCATCGCTGACCCAGAGGAAAGCAAAGCAATGGCTGCACCCTGCACATCCCCCTTCCTTATTTCATAATTATGACCCGTTTTATCACATTTTTCAGCCATCTTATCTTTTTACAGCTCTGTAAAAATTCCCTCCACTCCCTGTGAGCTGAACTGGTCAGACAGAGGTAACCGAGAAATTTCCTGAAATGGAAATGAGATGTTTATTGAGGTGTTAAAATTAAAACTAAAACCAAACCATTGTCAGTTTCTATTTTTCCATCTGTGCCACATTGGGGAGATTTCCCTTCACTTCCTGTCCCATAGCCAAACAGGAAGTAAGGAAATCCTGGTTGTCACCAAAACTAGTGTCCCCATTGAAAAATGTCTCCTCTATTCCTGTTCTGGTGACAACCCAAAATTTGGGTCAAAGAGGGTGAGCTTCCCGAAAGGGGGACACAAACAGCAATAAAAATCTGACAGGGGATCTAATCCATCTCCTCTCCATCCAAAACTATTTTTTTTACCTTCAGTTATACCCTAATAAGAACTGTCTAATGCTGCAAAGCGACCAATCAAGTATATCCTGCCCCCCCCCCCCCCCATCTCCTGTCCTGTATATCCTGCCCCCATCTCATGTCCCGTATATCCTGCACCCCATCCCCTGTCCTGTACATCCTGCCCCCCCCATCTCCTGTCCTGTACATCCTGCCCCCCCATCTCCTGTCCTGTATATGCTGCCCCCCCATCTCCTGTCCTGTACATCCTGCCCCCCCATCTCCTGTCCTGTACATCCTGCCCCCCCATCTCCTGTCCTGTACATCCTGCCCCCCCATCTCCTGTCCTGTACATCCTGCCCCCCCCATCTCCTGTCCTGTACATCCTGCCCCCCCCATCTCCTGTCCTGTATATCCTGCCCCCCATCTCCTGTCCTGTATATCCTGCCCCCCCATCTCCTGTCCTGTATATGCTGCCCCCCCATCTCCTGTCCTGTACATCCTGCCCCCCCATCTCCTGTCCTGTATATGCTGCCCCCCCATCTCCTGTCCTGTACATCCTGCCCCCCCATCTCCTGTCCTGTACATCCTGCCCCCCCCATCTCCTGTCCTGTATATCCTGCCCCCCCATCTCCTGTCCTGTATATCCTGCCCCCCATCTCCTGTCCTGTATATCCTGCCCCCCCATCTCCTGTCCTGTATATCCTCCCCCCATCTCCTGTCCTGTATATCCTCCCCCCATCTCCTGTCCTGTATATCCTGCCCCCCATCTCCTGTCCTGTATATCCTGCCCCCCCATCTCCTGTCCTGTATATCCTCCCCCCATCTCCTGTCCTGTATATCCTGCCCCCCCATCTCCTGTCCTGTATATCCTGCCCCCCATCTCCTGTCCTGTATATCCTGCCCCCCCATCTCCTGTCCTGTATATCCTCCCCCCCATCTCCTGTCCTGTATATCCTGCCCCCCCATCTCCTGTCCTGTATATCCTGCCCCCCATCTCCTGTCCTGTATATCCTGCCCCCCCATCTCCTGTCCTGTATATCCTACCCCCATCTCCTGTCCTGTATATCCTGCCCCCCCATCTCCTGTCCTGTATATCCTTCATAAAATATCAAAAAGTGGGTATAGTTGGCGCTACCTCAAGAACCTAAATGTTAGGTATGTACAGGAATAAGCCTTGTAATCTGAGTAGCTTATTACACTCCTGCACATAACCATAGCAATAGGCATCCTAAAATCCCTTCCCCATAGAATTGTATTGATGTGGGGATAAGATAAGCTATATAGGTGTATCCACACTAATATAATAGCTAATTATGTGCAATATTAGGACCAATTCCACTATATGTATCAATATGCACTATAACGGTTAAATACAGGCAAACACCCAATAGAAAAACCTCAAGGCTATATCTCAATTAGTGCAATTTTCAAACATACCATGTAATTCATACATCCCCATACATAAACCGCACGGATGGTATGCATCAAGGGGTGGAAGTTGCTCAGAAAACACTACTAATATTACATATATTACACCAGGATCAGGTGTATATCCTGCCCCCCATCTCCTGTCCTGTATATCCTACCCCCCCCCCCCCATCTCCTGTCCTGTATATCCTCCCCCCCCCCCCCCATCTCCTGTCCTGTATATCCTCCCCCCCCCCCCCATCTCCTGTCCTGTATATCCTACCCCCCCCCCCATCTCCTGTCCTGTATATCCTCCCCCCCCCCCCATCTCCTGTCCTGTATATCCTCCCCCCCCCCCATCTCCTGTCCTGTATATCCTCCCCCCCATCTCCTGTCCTGTATATCCTGCCCCCCATCTCCTGTCCTGTATATCCTCCCCCCCCCCCATCTCCTGTCCTGTATATCCCCCCCCCCATCTCCTGTCCTGTATATCCTGCCCCCCATCTCCTGTCCTGTATATCCTTCCCCCCATCTCCTGTCCTGTATATCCTACCCCCCCCCCCCATCTCCTGTCCTGTATATCCTGCCCCCCATCTCCTGTCCTGTATATCCTCCCCCCCCCCCCATCTCCTGTCCTGTATATCCCCCCCCCCATCTCCTGTCCTGTATATCCTGCCCCCCATCTCCTGTCCTGTATATCCCCCCCCCCCATCTCCTGTCCTGTATATCCTGCCCCCCATCTCCTGTCCTGTATATCCTGCCCCCCATCTCCTGTCCTGTATATCCTGCCCCCCATCTCCTGTCCTGTATATCCTGCCCCCCATCTCCTGTCCTGTATATCCTGCCCCCCATCTCCTGTCCTGTATATCCTCCCCCATCTCCTGTCCTGTATATCCTGCCCCCCATCTCCTGTCCTGTATATCCTGCCCCCCCATCTCCTGTCCCGTATATCCTGCCCCCCCCCCCATCTCCTGTCCTGTATATCCTGCCCCCCCATCTCCTGTCCTGTATATCCTGCCCCCCCATCCCCTGTCCTGTATATCCTGCCCCCCCATCCCCTGTCCTGTATATCCTGCCCCCCCATCCCCTGTCCCATATATCCTGCCCCCCCATCCCCTGTCCTGTATATCCTGCCCCCCCATCCCCTGTCCTGTATATCCTGCCCCCCCATCCCCTGTCCCATATATCCTGCCCCCCCCATCTCCTGTCCCGTATATACTACCTCCATCCCCTGTCCCATATATCCTGCCCCCCATCTCCTGTCCTGTATATCCTCCCCCCATCTCCTGTCCTGTATATCCTGCCCCCCCATCTCCTGTCCTGTATATCCTGCCCCCCCATCTCCTGTCCTGTATATCCTGCCCCCCCATCCCCTGTCCTGTATATCCTGCCCCCCCATCCCCTGTCCCATATATCCTGCCCCCCCCATCTCCTGTCCCGTATATACTACCTCCATCCCCTGTCCCATATATCCTGCCCCCCATCTCCTGTCCTGTATATCCTCCCCCCATCTCCTGTCCTGTATATCCTGCCCCCCCATCTCCTGTCCTGTATATCCTGCCCCCCATCTCCTGTCCTGTATATCCTACCCCCATCTCCTGTCCTGTATATCCTGCCCCCCCATCTCCTGTCCTGTATATCCTCCCCCCATCTCCTGTCCTGTATATCCTGCCCCCCCATCTCCTGTCCTGTATATCCTGCCCCCCCATCTCCTGTCCTGTATATCCTGCCCCCCATCTCCTGTCCTGTATATCCTACCCCCCCCCCATCTCCTGTCCTGTATATCCTCCCCCCCCCCCCATCTCCTGTCCTGTATATCCTCCCCCCCCCCCCCATCTCCTGTCCTGTATATCCTGCCCCCCATCTCCTGTCCTGTATATCCTACCCCCCCCCCCCATCTCCTGTCCTGTATATCCTGCCCCCCATCTCCTGTCCTGTATATCCTACCCCCCCCCCATCTCCTGTCCTGTATATCCTCCCCCCCCCCCCCCATCTCCTGTCCTGTATATCCTCCCCCCCCCCCCATCTCCTGTCCTGTATATCCTCCCCCCCCCCCATCTCCTGTCCTGTATATCCTACCCCCCCCCCATCTCCTGTCCTGTATATCCTCCCCCCCCCCCCCCATCTCCTGTCCTGTATATCCTCCCCCCCCCCCATCTCCTGTCCTGTATATCCTCCCCCCCCCCCATCTCCTGTCCTGTATATCCTCCCCCCCCCCCCATCTCCTGTCCTGTATATCCTCCCCCCCCCCCCATCTCCTGTCCTGTATATCCTCCCCCCCCCCCCCATCTCCTGTCCTGTATATCCTGCCCCCCATCTCCTGTCCTGTATATCCTACCCCCCCCCCCATCTCCTGTCCTGTATATCCTCCCCCCCCCCCCCATCTCCTGTCCTGTATATCCCCCCCCCCCCATCTCCTGTCCTGTATATCCTGCCCCCCATCTCCTGTCCTGTATATCCTGCCCCCCATCTCCTGTCCTGTATATCCCCCCCCCCCCATCTCCTGTCCTGTATATCCTGCCCCCCATCTCCTGTCCTGTATATCCTGCCCCCCATCTCCTGTCCTGTATATCCTGCCCCCCATCTCCTGTCCTGTATATCCTCCCCCCCCCCCATCTCCTGTCCTGTATATCCCCCCCCCCCATCTCCTGTCCTGTATATCCTGCCCCCCATCTCCTGTCCTGTATATCCCCCCCCCCCATCTCCTGTCCTGTATATCCTGCCCCCCATCTCCTGTCCTGTATATCCTGCCCCCCATCTCCTGTCCTGTATATCCTGCCCCCCATCTCCTGTCCTGTATATCCTGCCCCCCATCTCCTGTCCTGTATATCCTCCCCCATCTCCTGTCCTGTATATCCTGCCCCCCCATCTCCTGTCCTGTATATCCTGCCCCCCCATCCCCTGTCCTGTATATCCTGCCCCCCCATCCCCTGTCCTGTATATCCTGCCCCCCCATCCCCTGTCCCGTATATCCTGCCCCCCCATCCCCTGTCCTGTATATCCTGCCCCCCCATCCCCTGTCCTGTATATCCTGCCCCCCATCCCCTGTCCCATATATCCTGCCCCCCATCTCCTGTCCTGTATATCCTGCCCCCCCCCCCATCTCCTGTCCTGTATATCCTGCCCCCCATCTCCTGTCCTGTATATCCTGCCCCCCATCTCCTGTCCTGTATATCCTGCCCCCCCCCCATCTCCTGTCCTGTATATCCTGCCCCCCATCCCCTGTCCCATATATCCTGCCCCCCCATCTCCTGTCCTGTATATCCTGCCCCCCCATCTCCTGTCCTGTATATCCTGCCCCCCATCCCCTGTCCCATATATCCTGCCCCCCCATCTCCTGTCCTGTATATCCTGCCCCCCCCCATCTCCTGTCCTGTATATCCTGCCCCCCATCTCCTGTCCTGTATATCCTACCCCCCCCCATCTCCTGTCCTGTATATCCTGCCCCCCATCTCCTGTATATCCTGCCCCCCATCTCCTGTCCTGTATATCCTGCCCCCCCATCTCCTGTCCCGTATATCCTCCCCCATCTACTGTCCTGTATATCCTGCCCCCCCCATCCCCTGTCCCATATATCCTGCCCCCCCATCTCCTGTCCCATATATCCTGCCCCCCCATCTCCTGTCCTGTATATCCTGCCCCCCATCTCCTGTCCTGTATATCCTGCCCCCCATCTCCTGTCCCGTATATCCTACCCCCCCCCCCATCTCCTGTCCTGTATATCCTGCCCCCCATCTCCTGTATATCCTGCCCCCCCATCTCCTGTCCTGTATATCCTGCCCCCCCATCTCCTGTCCCGTATATCCTCCCCCATCTACTGTCCTGTATATCCTGCCCCCCCCATCCCCTGTCCCATATATCCTGCCCCCCCATCTCCTGTCCCGTATATCCTGCCCCCCCATCTCCTGTCCCGTATATCCTGCCCCCCCATCTCCTGTCCTGTATATCCTGCCCCCCCATCTCCTGTCCCGTATATCCTGCCCCCATCTCCTGTCCCGTATATCCTGCCCCCCATCTCCTGTCCCCTATATCCTGCCCCCCAGCTCCTGTTCCATATATCCTGCCCCCCCCCATCTCCTGTCCTGTATATCCTGCCCCCCCCATCTCCTGTCCTGTATATCCTGCCCCCCCCCCCATCTCCTGTCCTGTATATCCTGCCCCCCCCCCCCATCTCCTGTCCTGTATATCCTGCCCCCCCCCCATCTCCTGTCCTGTATATCCTGCCCCCCCATCTCCTGTCCTGTATATCCTGCCCCCCCATCTCCTGTCCTGTATATCCTGCCCCCCATCTCCTGTCCTGTATATCCTGCCCCCCATCTCCTGTCCTGTATATCCTGCCCCCCCATCTCCTGTCCTGTATATCCTCCCCCCATCTCCTGTCCTGTATATCCTGCCCCCCATCTCCTGTCCTGTATATCCTGCCCCCCCATCTCCTGTCCTGTATATCCTCCCCCCATCTCCTGTCCTGTATATCCTGCCCCCCATCTCCTGTCCTGTATATCCTGCCCCCCATCTCCTGTCCTGTATATCCTGTCCCCCCTCATCTCCTGTCCTGTATATCCTCCCCCCATCTCCTGTCCTGTATATCCTGCCCCCCCATCTCCTGTCCTGTATATCCTGCCCCCCATCTCCTGTCCTGTATATCCTGCCCCCCATCTCCTGTCCCCTATATCCTGCCCCCCAGCTCCTGTTCCATATATCCTGCCCCCCCCCCATCTCCTGTCCTGTATATCCTGCCCCCCCCATCTCCTGTCCTGTATATCCTGCCCCCCCCCCCCATCTCCTGTCCTGTATATCCTGCCCCCCCCCCCCCCATCTCCTGTCCTGTATATCCTGCCCCCCCCCATCTCCTGTCCTGTATATCCTGCCCCCCCATCTCCTGTCCTGTATATCCTGCCCCCCCATCTCCTGTCCTGTATATCCTGCCCCCCATCTCCTGTCCTGTATATCCTGCCCCCCATCTCCTGTCCTGTATATCCTGCCCCCCCATCTCCTGTCCTGTATATCCTCCCCCCATCTCCTGTCCTGTATATCCTGCCCCCCATCTCCTGTCCTGTATATCCTGCCCCCCCATCTCCTGTCCTGTATATCCTCCCCCCATCTCCTGTCCTGTATATCCTGCCCCCCCATCTCCTGTCCTGTATATCCTGCCCCCCATCTCCTGTCCTGTATATCCTGTCCCCCCCCATCTCCTGTCCTGTATATCCTTCATAAAATATCAAAAAGTGGGTATAGTTGGCGCTACCTCAAGAACCTAAATGTTAGGTATGTACAGGAATAAGCCTTGTAATCTGAGTAGCTTATTACACTCCTGCACATAACCATAGCAATAGGCATCCTAAAATCCCTTCCCCATAGAATTGTATTGATGTGGGGATAAGATAAGCTATATAGGTGTATCCACACTAATATAATAGCTAATTATGTGCAATATTAGGACCAATTCCACTATATGTATCAATATGCACTATAACGGTTAAATACAGGCAAACACCCAATAGAAAAACCTCAAGGCTATATCTCAATTAGTGCAATTTTCAAACATACCATGTAATTCATACATCCCCATACATAAACCGCACGGATGGTATGCATCAAGGGGTGGAAGTTGCTCAGAAAACACTACTAATATTACATATATTACACCAGGATCAGGTGTATATCCTGCCCCCCATCTCCTGTCCTGTATATCCTACCCCCCCCCCATCTCCTGTCCTGTATATCCTCCCCCCCCCCCCATCTCCTGTCCTGTATATCCTCCCCCCCCCCCCCATCTCCTGTCCTGTATATCCTGCCCCCCATCTCCTGTCCTGTATATCCTACCCCCCCCCCATCTCCTGTCCTGTATATCCTGCCCCCCATCTCCTGTCCTGTATATCCTACCCCCCCCCATCTCCTGTCCTGTATATCCTCCCCCCCCCCCCCCATCTCCTGTCCTGTATATCCTCCCCCCCCCCCATCTCCTGTCCTGTATATCCCCCCCCCCCCCATCTCCTGTCCTGTATATCCTGCCCCCCATCTCCTGTCCTGTATATCCTGCCCCCCATCTCCTGTCCTGTATATCCTGCCCCCCATCTCCTGTCCTGTATATCCTTCCCCCCATCTCCTGTCCTGTATATCCTGCCCCCCCCATCTCCTGTCCTGTATATCCTGCCCCCCCATCTCCTGTCCCGTATATCCTGCCCCCCCCCCCCATCTCCTGTCCTGTATATCCTGCCCCCATCTCCTGTCCTGTATATCCTGCCCCCCCATCTCCTGTCCTGTATATCCTTCCCCCCATCTCCTGTCCTGTATATCCTGCCCCCCCATCTCCTGTCCTGTATATCCTGCCCCCCCATCCCCTGTCCTGTATATCCTGCCCCCCCATCCCCTGTCCTGTATATCCTGCCCCCCCATCCCCTGTCCTGTATATCCTGCCCCCCCATCCCCTGTCCCATATATCCTGCCCCCCCATCCCCTGTCCTGTATATCCTGCCCCCCCATCCCCTGTCCTGTATATCCTGCCCCCCCATCCCCTGTCCCATATATCCTGCCCCCCCCATCTCCTGTCCCGTATATACTACCTCCATCCCCTGTCCCATATATCCTGCCCCCCCATCTCCTGTCCTGTATATCCTGCCCCCCCATCTCCTGTCCTGTATATCCTGCCCCCCATCTCCTGTCCTGTATATCCTGCCCCCAACTCCTGTCCTGTATATCCTGCCCCCCCCCCCATCTCCTGTCCTGTATATCCTGCCCCCCATCCCCTGTCCCATATATCCTGCCCCCCATCTCCTGTCCTGTATATCCTGCCCCCCCCCCCCCCATCTCCTGTCCTGTATATCCTGCCCCCCATCTCCTGTCCTGTATATCCTGCCCCCCATCTCCTGTCCTGTATATCCTGCCCCCCCCCCATCTCCTGTCCTGTATATCCTGCCCCCCATCCCCTGTCCCATATATCCTGCCCCCCCATCTCCTGTCCTGTATATCCTGCCCCCCATCTCCTGTCCTGTATATCCTGCCCCCCATCTCCTGTCCTGTATATCCTGCCCCCCCCCCATCTCCTGTCCTGTATATCCTGCCCCCCATCTCCTGTCCTGTATATCCTACCCCCCCCCCATCTCCTGTCCTGTATATCCTGCCCCCCATCTCCTGTATATCCTGCCCCCCATCTCCTGTCCTGTATATCCTGCCCCCCCATCTCCTGTCCCGTATATCCTCCCCCATCTACTGTCCTGTATATCCTGCCCCCCCCCCATCCCCTGTCCCATATATCCTGCCCCCCCATCTCCTGTCCCATATATCCTGCCCCCCCATCTCCTGTCCTGTATATCCTGCCCCCCATCTCCTGTCCTGTATATCCTGCCCCCCATCTCCTGTCCCGTATATCCTACCCCCCCCCCATCTCCTGTCCTGTATATCCTGCCCCCCATCTCCTGTATATCCTGCCCCCCCATCTCCTGTCCTGTATATCCTGCCCCCCCATCTCCTGTCCCGTATATCCTCCCCCATCTACTGTCCTGTATATCCTGCCCCCCCCATCCCCTGTCCCATATATCCTGCCCCCCCATCTCCTGTCCCGTATATCCTGCCCCCCCATCTCCTGTCCCGTATATCCTGCCCCCCCATCTCCTGTCCTGTATATCCTGCCCCCCCATCTCCTGTCCCGTATATCCTGCCCCCATCTCCTGTCCCGTATATCCTGCCCCCCATCTCCTGTCCCCTATATCCTGCCCCCCAGCTCCTGTTCCATATATCCTGCCCCCCCCCATCTCCTGTCCTGTATATCCTGCCCCCCCCATCTCCTGTCCTGTATATCCTGCCCCCCCCCCATCTCCTGTCCTGTATATCCTGCCCCCCCCCATCTCCTGTCCTGTATATCCTGCCCCCCCCCATCTCCTGTCCTGTATATCCTGCCCCCCCATCTCCTGTCCTGTATATCCTCCCCCCATCTCCTGTCCTGTATATCCTGCCCCCCCATCTCCTGTCCTGTATATCCTGCCCCCCATCTCCTGTCCTGTATATCCTGCCCCCCATCTCCTGTCCTGTATATCCTGCCCCCCCATCTCCTGTCCTGTATATCCTCCCCCCATCTCCTGTCCTGTATATCCCCCCCCCCCATCTCCTGTCCTGTATATCCTGCCCCCCCATCTCCTGTCCTGTATATCCTGCCCCCCCATCTCCTGTCCTGTATATCCTGCCCCCCCATCTCCTGTCCTGTATATCCTGCCCCCCATCTCCTGTCCTGTATATCCTACCCCCATCTCCTGTCCTGTATATCCTTCATAAAATATCAAAAAGTGGGTATAGTTGGCGCTACCTCAAGAACCTAAATGTTAGGTATGTACAGGAATAAGCCTTGTAATCTGAGTAGCTTATTACACTCCTGCACATAACCATAGCAATAGGCATCCTAAAATCCCTTCCCCATAGAATTGTATTGATGTGGGGATAAGATAAGCTATATAGGTGTATCCACACTAATATAATAGCTAATTATGTGCAATATTAGGACCAATTCCACTATATGTATCAATATGCACTATAACGGTTAAATACAGGCAAACACCCAATAGAAAAACCTCAAGGCTATATCTCAATTAGTGCAATTTTCAAACATACCATGTAATTCATACATCCCCATACATAAACCGCACGGATGGTATGCATCAAGGGGTGGAAGTTGCTCAGAAAACACTACTAATATTACATATATTACACCAGGATCAGGTGTATATCCTGCCCCCCATCTCCTGTCCTGTATATCCTACCCCCCCCCCATCTCCTGTCCTGTATATCCTCCCCCCCCCCCCATCTCCTGTCCTGTATATCCTCCCCCCCCCCCCCATCTCCTGTCCTGTATATCCCCCCCCCCCCATCTCCTGTCCTGTATATCCCCCCCCCCCCATCTCCTGTCCTGTATATCCCCCCCCCCCATCTCCTGTCCTGTATATCCTGCCCCCCATCTCCTGTCCTGTATATCCTTCCCCCCATCTCCTGTCCTGTATATCCTGCCCCCCATCTCCTGTCCTGTATATCCCCCCCCCCCCCATCTCCTGTCCTGTATATCCTGCCCCCCATCTCCTGTCCTGTATATCCTTCCCCCCATCTCCTGTCCTGTATATCCTTCCCCCCATCTCCTGTCCTGTATATCCTGCCCCCCATCTCCTGTCCTGTATATCCTGCCCCCCATCTCCTGTCCTGTATATCCCCCCCCCCCCCATCTCCTGTCCTGTATATCCTGCCCCCCATCTCCTGTCCTGTATATCCTGCCCCCCCATCTCCTGTCCTGTATATCCTGTCCCCCCATCTCCTGTCCTGTATATCCTGCCCCCCCATCTCCTGTCCTGTATATCCTGCCCCCCATCTCCTGTCCTGTATATCCTCCCCCCCCCATCCCCTGTCCCGTATATCCTGCCCCCCATCTCCTGTCCTGTATATCCTGCCCCCCCCCCCCCATCTCCTGTCCTGTATATCCTGCCCCCCATCCCCTGTCCCATATATCCTGCCCCCCATCTCCTGTCCTGTATATCCTGCCCCCCCCCCCCATCTCCTGTCCTGTATATCCTGCCCCCCATCTCCTGTCCTGTATATCCTGCCCCCCCCCCCCCATCTCCTGTCCTGTATATCCTGCCCCCCATCCCCTGTCCCATATATCCTGCCCCCCCATCTCCTGTCCTGTATATCCTGCCCCCCATCTCCTGTATATCCTGCCCCCCCATCTCCTGTCCTGTATATCCTGCCCCCCCATCCCCTGTCCCATATATCCTGCCCCCCCCATCTCCTGTCCCATATATCCTGCCCCCCCATCTCCTGTCCTGTATATCCTGCCCCCCATCTCCTGTCCTGTATATCCTGCCCCCCATCTCCTGTCCCGTATATCCTACCCCCCCCCCCCATCTCCTGTCCTGTATATCCTGCCCCCCATCTCCTGTATATCCTGCCCCCCCATCTCCTGTCCTGTATATCCTGCCCCCCCATCTCCTGTCCCGTATATCCTCCCCCATCTACTGTCCCGTATATCCTGCCCCCATCTCCTGTCCCCTATATCCTGCCCCCCAGCTCCTGTTCCATATATCCTGCCCCCCCCCCCATCTCCTGTCCTGTATATCCTGCCCCCCCCATCTCCTGTCCCGTATATCCTGCCCCCCCATCTCCTGTCCCGTATATCCTGCCCCCATCTCCTGTCCCGTATATCCTGCCCCCCATCTCCTGTCCCCTATATCCTGCCCCCCAGCTCCTGTTCCATATATCCTGCCCCCCCCCATCTCCTGTCCTGTATATCCTGCCCCCCCCATCTCCTGTCCCGTATATCCTGCCCCCCATCTCCTGTCCCGTATATCCTCCCCCCATCTCCTGTCCCGTATATTCTGCCCCCCCCATCTCCTGTCCCGTATATCCTGCCCCCATCTCCTGTCCCGTATATCCTGCCCCTCATCTCCTGTCCTGTATATCCTGCCCCCCATCTCCTGTCCCGTATATCCTGCCCCCCATCTCCTGTCCCGTATATCCTGCCCCCATCTCCTGTCCCGTATATCCTGCCCCCCATCTTCTGTCCCCTATATCCTGCCCCCCAGCTCCTGTCCCATATATCCTGCCACCCCCCCCATCTCCTGTCCTGTATATCCTGCCCCCCATCTCCTGTCCCGTATATCCTGCCCCCCATCTCCTGTCCTGTATATCCTGCCTCCCAGCTCCTGTCCCGTATATCCTGCCCCCCCCCCCATCTCCTGTCCTGTATATCCTGCCCCCATCTCCTGTCCTGTATATCCTGCCCCCCCATCTCCTGTCCTGTATATCCTCCCCCCCATCTCCTGTCCTGTATATCCTGCCCCCCATCCCCTGTCCTGTATATCCTGCCCCCCATCTCCTGTCCTGTATATCCTGCCCCCCCATCTCCTGTCCTGTATATCCTGCCCCCCCATCTCCTGTCCTGTATATCCTGCCCCCCCATCTCCTGTCCTGTATATCCTCCCCCATCTCCTGTCCTGTATATCCTACCCCCCCATCTCCTGTCCTGTATATCCTGCCCCCCATCTCCTGTCCTGTATATCCCCCCCCCCCCCATCTCCTGTCCTGTATATCCTGCCCCCCCCCCCATCTCCTGTCCTGTATATCCTGCCCCCATCTCCTGTCCTGTATATCCTCCCCCCATCTCCTGTCCCGTATATCCTGCCCCCCCCCCCCCCATCTCCTGTCCTGTATATCCTGCCCCCATCTCCTGTCCTGTATATCCTGCCCCCCCATCCCCTGTCCTGTATATCCTGCCCCCCATCCCCTGTCCTGTATATCCTGCCCCCCCATCCCCTGTCCCATATACCCTGCCCCCCCATCCCCTGTCCTGTATATCCTGCCCCCCCATCCCCTGTCCTGTATATCCTGCCCCCCCATCCCCTGTCCCATATATCCTGCCCCCCCCCATCTCCTGTCCCGTATATACTACCTCCATCCCCTGTCCCATATATCCTGCCCCCCCATCTCCTGTCCCCTATATCCTCCCAACCCCCTCCCCACCCATCCCCTGTCCCATATATCCTGCCCCCCCATCTCCTGTCCCCTATATCCTCCCAAACCCCCCCCCCCCCATCCCCTGTCCTGTATATCCTGACCCCCTATACAGGACAGATGTGGGGCAGAATATATTTGATTGGCTGCTATGCAGCATTACAGATAGTTCTTAGTAAAAGTATAACTGAAGGAAAAAACATTTTTTAGTGTTGAATGGAGAGGAAATGAATTAGAACCCCCCCGACACTGAGCTGAGCAAATAACAGACACATAATAATAATACTAATAATATAAAAATATAAAATGAAGGTTTGATCTCATTAGTAACAAGAGAAGAAAAACTTACACTGGAAACGGCCGATGAGAAGAGAGAATTGCCCATCCTCTGCGAGTTTTCTGCATCCGGTAATGAGACCCACAATGATAATGTGGTTTTCTCTAATACAACTTCATGAGGATTTTTCTGCACAACCCTTTGTGGAGCTGTAAAAAAAATAAATATAAATATTCAAATATCTCTCCAGGAAACATAAAGGAAATCTACAATGTATCCGACTTCATTTATTATTTATAAATATAAATTGATAAATTTAGATCTGTTTTATTATCTATATATGTATATATGCATTCCTTATTATTACATGAGGAATCCCAGTGTAGTGTATGAGGATCTCCTCCAGTCCTCAGTACTTACCTCCCTCCTCCATGTAGTGTATGAGGATCCCCTCCAGTCCTGAGTACTTACCTCCCTCCTCCTTGTAGTGTATGAGGATCCCCTCCAGTCCTCAGTACTTACCTCCCTCCTCCTTGTAGTGTATGAGGAACCCCCCCAGTCCTCAGTACTTACCTCCCTCCTCCTTGTAGTGTATGAGGATCTCCTCCAGTCCTCAGTACTTACCTCCCTCCTCCTTGTAGTGTATGAGGATCCCCTCCAGTCCTCAGTACTTACCTCCCTCCTCCTTGTAGTGTATGAGGAACCCCCCCAGTCCTCAGTACTTACCTCCCTCCTCCTTGTAGTGTATGAGGATCCCCTCCAGTCCTCAGTACTTACCTCCCTCCTCCTTGTAGTGTATGAGGAACCCCCCCAGTCCTCAGTACTTACCTCCCTCCTCCTTGTAGTGTATGAGGATCCCCCTCCAGTCCTCAGTACTTACCTCCCTCCTCCTTGTAGTGTATGAGGATCCCCTCCAGTCCTCAGTACTTACCTCCCTCCTCCTTGTAGTGTATGAGGAACCCCCCAGTCCTCAGTACTTACCTCCCTCCTCCTTGTAGTGTATGAGGATCTCCTCCAGTCCTCAGTACTTACCTTCCTCCTCCTTGTAGTGTATGAGGATCACCCTCCAGTCCTCAGTACTTACCTCCCTCCTCCTTGTAGTGTATGAGGATCCCCTCCAGTCCTCAGTACTTACCTCCCTCCTCCTTGTAGTGTATGAGGAACCCCCCCAGTCCTCAGTACTTACCTCCCTCCTCCTTGTAGTGTGTGAGGAACCCCCCCAGTCCTCAGTACTTACCTCCCTCCTCCTTGTAGTGTATGAGGATCCCCCTCCAGTCCTCAGTACTTACCTTCCTCCTCCTTGTAGTGTATGAGGATCACCCTCCAGTCCTCAGTACTTACCTCCCTCCTCCTTGTAGTGTATGAGGATCTCCTCCAGTCCTCAGTACTTACCTCCCTCCTCCTTGTAGTGTATGAGGATCCCCTCCAGTCCTCAGTACTTACCTCCCTCCTCCTTGTAGTGTATGAGGATCCCCTCCAGTCCTCAGTACTTACCTCCCTCCTCCTTGTAGTGTATGAGAATCCCCTCCAGTCCTCAGTACTTACCTCCCTCCTCCTTGTAGTGTATGAGGATCTCCTCCAGTCCTCAGTACTTACCTCCCTCCTCCTTGTAGTGTATGAGGAACCCCCCCAGTCCTCACCTCCCTCCTTGTAGTGTATGAGGACCCCCCCCAGTCCTCAGTACTTACCTCCCTCCTCCTTGTAGTGTATGATGAACCCCCCAGTCCTCAGTACTTACCTCCATCCTCCATGTAGTGTATGAGGATCCCCTCCAGTCCTCAGTACTTACCTCCCTCCTCCTTGTAGTGTATGAGGATCCCCTCCAGTCCTCAGTACTTACCTCCCTCCTCCTTGTAGTGTATGAGGAACCCCCCCAGTCCTCAGTACTTACCTCCCTCCTCCTTGTAGTGTATGAGGAACCCCCCCAGTCCTCAGTACTTACCTCCCTCCTCCTTGTAGTGTATGAGGAACCCCCCCAGTCCTCAGTACTTACCTCCCTCCTCCTTGTAGTGCATGAGGATCCCCTCCAGTCCTCAGTACTTACCTCCCTCCTCCTTGTAGTGTATGAGGATCCCCTCCAGTCCTCAGTACTTACCTCCCTCCTCCTTGTAGTGTATGAGGAACCCCCCCAGTCCTCAGTACTTACCTCCCTCCTCCTTGTAGTGTATGAGGAACCCCCCCAGTCCTCAGTACTTACCTCCCTCCTCCTTGTAGTGTATGAGGAACCCCCCCAGTCCTCAGTACTTACCTCCCTCCTCCTTGTAGTGCATGAGGATCCCCTCCAGTCCTCAGTACTTACCTCCCTCCTCCTTGTAGTGCATGAGGATCCCCTCCAGTCCTCAGTACTTACCTCCCTCCTCTATGTAGTGTATGAGGATCTCCTCCAGTCCTCAGTACTTACCTCCCTCCTCCTTGTAGTGTATGAGGATCTCCTCCAGTCCTCAGTACTTACCTTCCTCCTCCTTGTAGTGTATGAGGATCACCCTCCAGTCCTCAGTACTTACCTCCCTCCTCCTTGTAGTGTATGAGGATCTCCTCCAGTCCTCAGTACTTACCTTCCTCCTCCTTGTAGTGTATGAGGATCCCCCTCCAGTCCTCAGTACTTACCTCCCTCCTCCTTGTAGTGTATGAGGAACCCCCCCAGTCTTCAGTACTTATCTCCCTCCTCCTTGTAGTGTATGAGGATCCCCTCCAGTCCTCAGTACTTACCTCCCTCCTCCTTGTAGTGTATGAGGAACCCCCCCCAGTCCTCAGCACTTACCTCCCTCCTCCTTGTAGTGTGTGAGGATCCCCTCCAGGCCTCAGTACTTACCTCCCTCCTCCTTGTAGTGTATGAGGAACCCCCCCAGTCCTCAGCACTTACCTCCCTCCTCCTTGTAGTGTGTGAGGAACCCCCCCAGTCCTCAGTACTTACCTCCCTCCTCCTTGTAGTGTATGAGGATCCCCCTCCAGTCCTCAGTACTTACCTTCCTCCTCCTTGTAGTGTATGAGGATCTCCTCCAGTCCTCAGTACTTACCTCCCTCCTCCTTGTAGTGTATGAGGATCCCCTCCAGTCCTCGGTACTTACCTCCCTCCTCCTTGTAGTGTATGAGAATCCTCTCCAGTCCTCAGTACTTACCTCCCTCCTCCTTGTAGTGTATGAGGATCCCCCTCCAGTCCTCAGTACTTACCTCCCTCCTCCTTGTAGTGTATGAGGATCCCCTCCAGTCCTCAGTACTTACCTCCCTCCTCCTTGTAGTGTATGATGAACCCCCCAGTCCTCAGTACTTACCTCCCTCCTCCTTGTAGTGTATGAGGATCCCCCCCCAGTCCTCAGTACTTACCTCCCTCCTCCTTGTAGTGTATGAGGATCTCCTCCAGTCCTCAGTACTTACCTCCCTCCTCCTTGTAGTGTATGAGGATCCCCTCCAGTCCTCAGTACTTACCTCCCTCCTCCTTGTAGTGTATGAGAATCCCCTCCAGTCCTCAGTACTTACCTCCCTCCTCCTTGTAGTGTATGAGGATCCCCTCCAGTCCTCAGTACTTACCTCCCTCATCCTTGTAGTGTATGAGGATCCCCTCCAGTCCTCAGTACTTACCTCCCTCCTCCTTGTAGTGTATGAGGATCCCCTCCAGTCCTCAGTACTTACCTCCCTCCTCCTTGTAGTGTATGAGGATCCCCTCCAGTCCTCAGTACTTACCTCCCTCCTCCTTGTAGTGTATGAGGATCCCCCTCCAGTCCTCAGTACTTACCTCCCTCCTCCTTGTAGTGTATGAGGATCTCCCCTCCAGTCCTCAGTACTTACCTCCCTCCTCCTTGTAGTGTATGAGGATCTCCCCTCCAGTCCTCAGTACTTACCTCCCTCCTCCTTGTAGTGTATGAGGATCTCCTCCAGTCCTCAGTACTTACCTGTCTCCTCCTTGTAGTGTATGAGGATCTCCCTCCAGTCCTCAGTACTTACCTCCCTCCTCCTTGTAGTGTATGAGGATCCCCTCCAGTCCTCAGTACTTACCTCCCTTCTCCTTGTAGTGTATAAGGACTTACCTGCCGCCTCCTATTAGTTATGAGTAACCCCTCCCCCGGTACCTACCTTCCTTATCCTTGAAGTATATGGTGATGTATCCCTGGCTGCAGTCAGTGTCAGGAATATCACATTCTCCTCCGTTAGATTGTTTCTGACTTTGGAAATATTTAAGAAGTTTCTTCTTTAGTTCTTTCAACTTTTCCGGCCCCTGATCCCACTGAACAAGTAAGGGATATTGGTTGGTTTTGTCCCCCATTCTGTGTGTTGCTCTGGGAAGGTGACGGTCTATGTCAGTGACATGGCGACGGCTGTGTTGGGTGTGGGGCAGAAAATGGCTCTCGGCTGACTTTCACTTTCTGTTTCTCAGTTTTCAGTCTCTCCTCCTCTTCTGGGAAATCCCTTCCCACTCCGAGAATGTCTCCACCGATCACTGAGCTCTGCAGGAGATACAAACATGGGGGCAGGGCTGAGCACAGGAGCTGACACTCTAATCCTCACAAAGAGTTTAATATTGTATTTCCGGGGACATTGGAAGGAATCACATGACTCAGATGAGGAAGTAAAATGATATTTACTGACATTCTGTAACATAATAGATAGGGGGGGGGGGGGGAAGAGGGGTGATGTCTGAAGGCGACATCCGAAAAATGTGAGATGTCAGGTGAGCGGAGGAGGGGAGTGACATTGTCCCCGATGTCCAGGGACCGTCTAAAGTCTCATCCCTCCTCCTGAGTCCTGTACATTCTGTGTTATAAATAATACATTCATCATCATCATCATCATCATCATAATAATAATCAACAAGTTAAAAGTTTTCATATCATCCGGTTGTGTTTTGTTACATATTTAACCTCTCGCTGACCATGGAACACACAGTATGTGCGGCAGAGAGGAGGGTGGACCTCAACATCTACACATGTGTGTCCTTGGCAGCTGAGCTCACACTCTGCACGCTCCCAGCACAGTGTCACCGACATCTCCTCCTCTCTAGCATTGATCAGGAGCCGATGGGACAATTCCCAATCATGTGACCACTGTGCAGACAAAGTGGTCACATGATCAGGAAGTCAGCCACTACTCCCAGGTGGGTGGGAAGGAATTAACAACATTTGCATAACTATTCACCCAGTGAATCTGCATGTACATTTGTTCTGGGTGAGGGTGTGTTTAGGCCATTTTCTCTTCTGAACGAATGTTCTTTTATTATGGGCCATAGTAAAATGATGCAAAAACAGAAAACAGGGAGAGAGGAGGAGAGGACCTTATTTAATAGTAAAATAATGCATTATGGCCACTAGATGGAGCTGAGGAGCATATGAAATAACATTGTATCTCTTG
This sequence comes from Aquarana catesbeiana, assembly GCF_042186555.1. Lineage (NCBI taxonomy): Eukaryota > Metazoa > Chordata > Amphibia > Anura > Ranidae > Aquarana > Aquarana catesbeiana. The sequence continues at coordinate 414,501,015 of NC_133329.1, forward strand.
TTATAAATCTGTGTATCTATTCTAGAGAACTAGCAAATTATTGTAACCAGTGATTATATTTGCCATTTCCTTTCAGCGTTTCTCTAGAATTGTTACATTGTATCTCTTCTTACAAAGACCTGTGTATTCTCTATGCTCCTCAGCTCCATCTAGTGGCCACAATTAACCACTTCAGCCCGGGAAGGATTTACCCCCTTCCTGACCAGAGCACTTTATACAATTTGGCACTGCGTCACTTTAACTGATAATTGCGCGGTCATGCAATGGTGTACCCAAATGAAATTTGCGTCCTTTTCTTCCCACAAATAGAGCTTTCTTTTGATGGTATTTGATTACCTCTGCCATTTTTATTTTTTGCGCTATAAACGGAAAAAGACCGAACATTTTGAAAAAAAAAAATGATATTTTCTACTTTTTGTTATAAAAAAAATACAATAAACTCAATTTTAGTCATACATTTAGTCAAAAATGTATTCAGTCACATGTCTTTGGTAAAAAAAAAAAATGTCAATAAGCGTATATTTATTAGTTTGCGCAAAAGTTATAGCGTCTACAAACTAGGGTACAATTTCTGGAATTTACACAGCTTTTAGTTTATGACTGCCTATCTCATTACTTGAGGTGCTAAAATGGCAGGGCAGTACAACCCCCCCCCCAAATGACCCCATTTTGGAAAGTAGACACCCCAAGCTATTTGCTGAGAGGCATGTCAAGTCCATGGAATATTTTATATTGTGACACAAGTTGCGGGAAAATGCCAAACTTTTTTTTTTTTTGCACAAAGTTGTCACTAAATGATATATTGCTCACACAGGCCATGGGCATATGTGGAATTACACCCCAAAATACATTCTGCTGCTTCTCCTGAGTACGGGGATACCACATGTGTGGGACTTTTTGGGAGCCTAGCCGCATACGGGGCCCCAAAAACCAATCACCGCCTTCAGGATTTCTAAGGGCGTAAATTTTTGATTTCACTCTTCACTGCCTATCACAGTTTCCAAGGCCATAAAATGCCAAGATGGCACAACCCCCCCCAAATGACCTAATTTTGGAAAGTAGACACCCCAAGCTATTTGCTGAGAGGCATGGTGAGTATTTTGCAGCTTTCATTTGTTTTTGAAAATGAAGAAAGAAAAGAAAAATAATTTTTTTTTCTTTTTTCAATTTTCAAAACTTTGTGACAAAAAGCGAGGTCTGCAAAATACTCACTATACCTCCCAGCAAATAGCTTGGGGTGTCTACTTTCCAAAATAGGGTCATTTGGGGGGGTTTTGTGCCATCTGGGCATTCCATGGCCTCCAAAACTGTGATAGGCAGTGGGGAGTGAAATCAAAAATTTACACCCTTAGAAAGCCTGAAGGCGGTGCTTGGTTTTTGGGGTCCCGTATGCGGCTAGGCTCCCAAAAAGTCTCACACATGTGGTATCCCCGTACTCAGGAGAAGCAGCAGAATGTATTTTGGGGTGTAATTTCACATATTCCCATGGCATGTTTGAGCAATATAAAAAAAAATATAATAATTATATAGTATAATTATATATAAAAAAATTTGTCTCTTTCCCGCAACTTGTGTCACAATATAAAATATTCCATGGACTCGACATGCCTCTCAGCAAATAGCTTGGGGTGTCTACTTTCCAAAATGGGGTCATTTGGGGGGGGTTTGAACTGTCCTGGCATTTTATGCACAACATTTAGAAGCTCATGTCACACATCACCCACTCTTCTAACCATTTGAAGACAAAGCCCTTTCTGACACTTTTTGTTTACATGAAAAAATTATTTTTTTTTGCAAGAAAATTACTTTGAACCACCAAACATTATATATTTTTTTAAAGCAAAGGCCCTACAGATTAAAATGGTGGGTGTGTCATTTTTTTTCCCACACAGTATTTGCGAAGTGATTTTTCAAACGCATTTTTTTGGGAAAAAAAACACACTTTTTTTAATTTTAATGCACTAAAACACACTATATTGCCCAAATGTTTGATGAAATAAAAAAGATGATCTTAGGCCAAGTACATGGATACCAAACATGACATAATTTAAAATTGCGCACAAACGTGCAGTGGCGACAAACTACATACATTTTTAAAAGCCTTTACAGGTTACCACTTTAGATTTACAGAGGAGGTCTACTGCTAAAATGACTGCCCTCGATCTCACCTTCGCGGTGATACCTCACATGCATGGTGCAATTGCTGTTTACATTTGACGCTGGACCGATGCTTGCGTTTGCGCGAGAGCAGGGGGGAACAGGGGTGCTTTTTTTTTTTTTTCTTTATTATTTTTTTTGCTTTTTTATCTTATTTTTAAACTGTTCCTTTCATTTTTTTTATCATTTTTATTGTTATGTCAGGGAATGTAAATATCCCCTATGATAACAATAGGTAGTGACAGGTACTTTTAAAAAAAAAAAAAAAATTGGGGTCTATTAGACCCTAGATCTCTCCTCTGCCCTCAAAGCATCTGACCACACCAAGATCGGTGTGATAAAATGCTTTCCCAATTTCCCAATGGTGCTGTTTACATCCGGCGAAATCTAAGTCATGAAATGCTCGTAGCTTCCGGTTTCTTAGGCCATAGAGATGTTTGGAGCCACACTGGTCTCTGATCAGCTCTATGGTCAGCTGGCTGAATCACCGGCTGCATTCTCGGGTTCCCTGTTGGGACAGGAGAGCCAGAGAAAAACATGGAAGACGGTGGGAGGGGGCATTCCCTCCCACGGCTTGTAAAAGCAGTCTAGAGGCTAATTAGCCGCTAGGATTGCTTTTATATGAAAGCCGACCGCTGGCTGAAAAGAATGATACCAAGACGATACCTAAACCTGCAGGCATCATTCTGGTATAAACACTCAAAGTCCAGCAGCATACCAGTACGTTGCTGGTCCTTGTTGGGCATATATTGTAATCTTTTTTTTTCATGGAGCCTGTGGGCTGAATGAAAAAGAGATTGATTGGTGGGTATGCCCACCATTAGAATACCTCCCTTCATCCACCCACTTCTAATAATGGGCATACATGCACCATTTATATATGCCGAAGCATGGGGGCATCCTCCCGCAAAAGGCAGGAGCAAATCGCTCCTCCACCCACTGCTGCCCCCACGCTTTGGCATATATGCTGAAGTATGTAACTGTGGTGGTGAAATCACCTCCGACAGTGCTGGAGTCACGGCTTTATGTATCGTGGGAGCAAACGCTGTTGCTGTCAAGATAAATAAATCCGCACTGCAGCTGAATGGCGTACCTGAAAACAAAAAAATGGTTAACAATAAAGCACAGTAAACAGTTAAATATAAAAAATTGCATACCTGAAAAGCAAACATGATAAAACATAAAAACAATAAAACATTGCAGAATAGAATACAGTAAAAAAGAGCAGAACAATAGAGAAAGAATAGAGAGAGAGAACAATAAAATGACAACAATTTATATATATATATATATATATATATATATATATATATATATATATATATATATATATATATATATATATATAATTTTTTTTTTTTACACTTTTTTTTGTAACTGTAACTTTTATAACTGTAACCGGTTCCAGGTTCGGGTCTCTCAAAATGCGATGGCATCTTGGGAGACCCTGTGAAAGTGTGTCCTAGTCTGTGCAATGCTGTACCCTACGCTAATACTCAACTAGTGAATAGTAGCGTTCAAAACATTCACCAATGCAAAGACCAGGATTGTCAGGACAGGAGGGACAATAATAGCGGGTGTCACGCCTATATCCGCGCTTGCTGCAGACACGACATCTTTTTTGGGGGGGGTTCGTTGGGTAGGGGTACTCGGGAGGACATAAAGAAAATGCCTCTCATGCAGCCGACTGCATTTGGTTGGGGATGTTAATGGGGGAAGTACGGGCGCTGCAGAAGTGGTGGGTTCCCAATTAGGATTGGCGAATGCAGCAGAAAGGGCACTATGGGCACGACGGGCCTGTGTTTGTCTTCTTCTTGGTGGCAGCGGGACACTACTTGTGCTTGCCACCTCACCAGCTTGAACTGCACTTATGGGACTCGCCACGTCACCAAGTGTTACGGCAGTGCTGGTTTGACTACGACCGGGGTGTACTAGGCCGCTGGTGCTTGCCAGTTCACCAAAACGCTACCAAAAAAACTGTTAGCGATCGCAGGGATCAGGCCTGACTCTGCGAACGCTGCAGTTATGCGTTTAGTGTTTTGTAAGTGACAGTGATCGATCGATACTGCACTTGGGTGGGCTGGGCTGGGCGGAGGGGCAAAACGCAGGTGCTAGCAGGTATCTGGGCTGATCCCACTAACACTGCGTTTTTGGGAAGCCTAAACTGCTGGGGACTTAACTTATTTTAAACTTTAGGCCTCCAGTCGGAAACCCCTGACTCGGAGGCGGTACCCAACCTTCACAGAGACCTACCCTTTTTAACCCTTCCAAGTTAACTCCTCGTAACCTAAAATTACCAGAAACAACCCCCATCCTATCATGGATGGGTACCAGAAACAACCCCCATCCTATCATGGATGGGAAACAACCCCCATCCTTTCATGGATGGGAAACAACCCCCATCCTTTCATGGATGGGAAACAACCCCCATCCTTTCATGGATGGGTGCCAGAAACAACCCCCATCCTTTCATGAATGGGAAACAACCCCCATCCTTTCATGGATGGGAAACAACCCCCATCCTTTCATGGATGGGAAACAACCCCCATCCTTTCATGGATGGGTGCCAGAAACAACCCCCATCCTTTCATGAATGGGAAACAACCCCCATCCTTTCATGAATGGGAAACAACCCCCATCCTTTCATGGATGGGAAACAACCCCCATCCTTTCATGGATGGGAAACAACCCCCATCCTTTCATGGATGGGTACCAGAAACAACCCCCATCCTTTCATGGATGGGTACCAGAAACAACCCCCATCCTTTCATGGATGGGTACCAGAAACAACCCCCATCCTTTCATGGATGGGTACCAGAAACAACCCCCATCCTTTCATGGATGGGTACCAGAAACAACCCCCATCCTTTCATGGATGGGAAAATAGGATTTTTTAAAACAGCTTACCTGTAAAATCCTTTTCTTTCGAAGGACATCACGGGACACAGAGCCACAGTAATTACTGATGGGTTATATAGGTATCACTGGTGATTGGACACTGGCACACCCTATCAGGAAGTTCAACCCCCTATATAATCCCTCCCCCTTGCAGGGATACCTCAGTTTTGTAGCCAAGCAATATAGTGTATTAGAAGAGGGGCGAGACCTCTGTGTCCCAAGATGTCCTTAGAAAGAAAAGGATTTTACAGGTAAGCTGTTTTAAAAAATCCTATTTTCTTTCTCGAACATCACGGGACACAGAGCCTCAGTAATTACTGATGGGATGTCCCAGAGCAATGCTACCTGAGGGGGGGGGAACCACGACCAAGTAGGGTGCAATCAGACCTGAGGACCCTGTACCGCTGCCTGCAGCACACTACGCCCAAAGGCGATATCCTCATGCCTTCTCACATCCACCTGATAGAATCTGGTGAATGTATGAACTGAAGACCAGGTTGCGGCCTTGCAGATTTGAGCCATAGAGGCCCGGTGATGCACTGCCCAAGAAGCACCAATAGCCCTTGTGGAATGTGCCTTGATCTGAAACGGAGGAATCTTCTGTTTCAAACCGTAAGCTTGAATGATCAACTGTCGAATCCATTTAGAAATGGTAACTTTTGACGCTGCCTGTCCTCTATTGGGACCCTCTGGCAGCACAAACAAAACATCCGTCTTACGGATCTGAGCAGTTGCCCCTAGATAGGCCTTAACTGCTCTTACTACATCCAACCAATGTAGAGATCTCTCTTCCGGAGAACAGGGATCTGGAAAAAAGGAAGGTAGAACAATGTCTTGGTTTAAATGAAAATCAGAAACCACCTTCGGTAAAAAACTAGGATGAGGGCTCAGTACCACTCTATCCTTGTGTACAATCAAATAAGGCTCCTTACAGGAAAGAGCTGCTAATTCCGATACTCTTCTAGCAGAAGAGATGGCCACCAGAAAAATTAATTTCCTTGTCAACAAGACCAAAGGAATCTGACTTATTGGTTCAAAAGGCTGTTTCTGTAACACAGCCAGGACCAAATTCAAGTCCCAGGGGTTTAGGAGGATTAAGACGCATCACCCCCTGCATAAAGTTTCGGACCAAAGAATGCGAAGCAAGTGGCCGCTGAAATAATACTGATAAAGCAGAGACCTGGCCCTTGATGGTACTCAAGGCCAGCTTCATCTCTAATCCCATCTGTAGAAAATCAAGGATTCTACCTATGACATATTTCCTGGGATGCCAACCTCTGGATTCACACCAGGTTATATAAGCTTTCCAGACTCTATGATAAATCATCCTGGAAGCTGGCTTCCTTGCATTAATCAAGGTAGATATGACAGGACCTGAGAGCCCACGACTCTGTCAAATTTAGCGTTTGTAAGGCAGGATGGAACACTGGACCTTGAGATAACAGGTCTGGGCGTACCGGTAGGGTCCACGGGGAACGCACCGTCATCCTTACTATTTCTGCATACCAAGTCCTTCTGGGCCAAGCGGGGGCCACCAGAAGTACTGACTTCCTTTCCTGCCTGATCCTGCGAAGGAGTCGTGGTAGTAGCAGAATAGGCGGGAATGCATAAATCAGTGAGAACCGATGCCACGGAATCACCAACGCATCCGTCCCGCATGCAAGAGGATCTTTTGTCCTTGCCACAAATCTGTCTATCTTTTTGTTGAATCGGGATGCAAAGAGATCTACATCTGGAACCCCCCATCTTTGGCATATGGCCCAAAAGACGTCGGGATGCAGAGACCATTCCCCTGGAAGTAACTGCTGGCGACTTAGATAGTCCGCCTGCCAATTCTCTATTCCTGGGATGAAAACTGCCGATATGCATGGCACATGCATCTCTGCCCAGACTAAGATCTGGTTCACCTCTTTTTGAGCAGCTCGGCTCCGGGTGCCTCCCTGATGATTGACATAAGCCACTGCTGTGGCATTGTCGGACTGGATCCTGACCGGACAACCCTGTAGCCTGATAGTCCAGGCTTTTAGAGCTAGATGTATCGCCCGGATCTCCAGAATGTTGATGGGTAAGGTCCTCTCGGTCTTGGACCATACCCCTTGGACTGCAGCCTGTTCCAGAACTGCTCCCCAACCTGACAGACTGGCATCTGTTGTTACCACCGTCCAGGTAACCGGTAGAAAGGATTTCCCCTTCTGCAGGTTTTCGGGTATGAGCCACCAATTGAGGCTCTGACGCACCGCATGCGACAGGTGCATCGGAAAGTCTAATGCCTTAACCTTCTTGTTCCAGGTCGACAGAATACTGTGTTGCAGCATTCTTGACTGAAACTGAGCATAGGGAACTGCTTCGAATGAAGACACCATCTTCCCTAGTAGCCTCATACAAAGGCGGACTGAGGGACCCTTCTTGGTCCTTACTGTCAGAATCAGCTCTCTCAAAGCAGTGATCTTTGCCTGAGGTAGAAATATTTTCTCCTGGCTTGTATCTATAATCAGACCTAAATACTCCAGCCTTCTTACTGGTTTTAGGAAAGACTTTTCTAAGTTGAGGATCCAACCTAGGTGTTCTAGATACCTGACCGTGGTCCTCAAGTTTCCATCCAAAGAGGCTACCGACCGGTCTATCAAGAGCAGGTCGTCTAGGTATGCTATGACAGCTATACCCTGAGCCCTTAATCTGGCCAGAGGAGGAGCCAAGATCTTTGTGAACATTCGAGGTGCAGTGGCTATCCCGAAAGGCAGAGCCACAAACTGGAAATGGCGCCCTCCTACCTCGAAGCGCAGATACTTCTGATGAGCAGGAAAATTGGGCACATGCAGATATGCATCTCTGATGTCTATTGATGCCAGAAATTCTCCTCCCTGCAGGGTGGGAACTACTGTTCGAATTGATTCCATGCGGAAGGATTGAATCCTTAGGAATCGGTTTAGATCCCTTAAGTCCAAAATGGGCCTGACATCCCCATTTGGCTTTTGGACCGTAAAAAGGTTGGAATAGAAGCCCAATCCCTGGTCCTTTGCGGGAACTATCATAATGACCTCCTGCGACAAAAGTCGCTCTAATGCTAGAAGGAGCGACTGCTTCTTCTCTGGGTCTCTGGGAACATTTGATCTGAGGAACCGAGGAGAAGGGAATTCCTGAAACTCCAGCTTGTACCCTAAGGTTACCGTGGAGATTACCCATCTGTCCTGGAAGTCCTCGTGCCAGAGCTCTGAGAACTGTCGCAGTCTTCCCCCCACTCGAGTGAGCGGGGGCGCCCCCTCATGCAGAGGTCTTAGTGTTTTGCCTAGTAGGCTTCTTTCCCCAGGACTTCTTTTGTCCCTGGGGTTGACTCTTGTCTCTGGACCCCAATGGAGGCGGCCGTCGAGACTGCCTGGAGGCTGAAGCCCCCGGCGCTGGGGAAAGAGTCCGTTTGAATTAGGGACGCTTACTCTTCTTCTTGACAGGTAAGAGAGTGCTTTTCCCACAAGAGATTCTCTTGATATAGTTATCCAAGTCCTCTCCAAACAACCTTGCACCACGAAATGGAAACCCAGCCAGTAGCTTCTTACATGGTGCTTCGGCTGACCAATTTTTCAACCATAGGATTCTACGTATATGCACCAACCCCAGTGAAAGACGGGAGGTTTGCACGATAGAATCTCTAATGGCGTCAACCACAAAGCATAAGGCCGCTGGAAGGTTAGCAAACCCCTGGGCCTGCTGTTCAGGTAATACTTTGATGACCTGCTTAACATGGTCTCTTAAGTATTGACAGACTCCAATCGCTGCTATTGCAGGTTGGGCCACTGATCCTGCTAAGGAGAAAACATCCTTCAATAGGGATTCCATCCTTTTATCTACAGGATCCCTGAGCATCTGAGCATTGTCTACAGGACAAGTCAGGCTATTATTTACGGAGGAAATGGCGGCATCAATAGCCGGTATTCCCCACATTTTAATAAACTTTTTTTCCATCGGATAAAGTGTTGAAAACTTTCTCGGCGGAAAAAAACGTTTGTCTGGGTGATCCCACTCAGAATAAATGAGCTTTTCAAGTAAAGTATGAACAGGAAAAGCATGTGCTGCTTGGAAAGGTTTCAGTGACCCCAAAGCAGAAGAGGATTCTTTAGCAGTTTCAGGTATGGGCAACTTAAATGTGGAGCGGACCAATCCAGTGAGGATCTGCACTAAGACTTTCTCCTCTTGGGAAGTCGCAGAGGGTCCCTCTCCACCTGAATCCTCCGAAGAGGAATCATCCATCCCATCCCGATCCTCTGAAAGGGATTCATCTCCTTTATCCCAGAGCTCCTCTGTCTGAGGGTCTTGGGGAACAGAGGAAAGCCTAGTGCGTTTTCTTCCACTGAGTGAAGACGTAATCACGGCCATTAATCTTTCCTCTAGACCATTAATGGTTGAGGAAAAAACCTCTTGTGTAATATATACAGGGGCTGAAGTGCCAGAAGCAGGTGTAGCCCCTGACCCTGATGGCTCTCCCTGGCTAGCCGTCCCTGGCCCATCTTTAGGGGGGGAGGATGCTGCCGACAGGGGGCCCTCAGAACCTGAACGAGATCCCCTAGTGTCTCTGGTTCCTGGGGTGCTTGAACCTCTTCTACCCATAGTTCAAAGCAACAAGGTGTGAGGTATACAAATGAACACTGCCCGCTGAGCGATGTAGTCTGGCTAAAAGCCTTGCTACCCAATGCTCAGTCCGGTGTTACTTCAGTAAATGCTGCCTAGGAGAATGCCTGTGTCCCACCTTACATGCGACTGTCAGCTCTGTGTCTCTCAGAAGGCTGTGTGCACCTGTACAGAGTGCCTTTAATAGCCTCCAGCTGGCCTGAGTGGGAGTCTAAGCACCTGTGCTGATGTCCCGCCCCCTCCTCTACCGCCCCCCCCCCTCGAGTTTTGAAAAAAACGAGCGCTTCCTGCGCTGCCGACTCTCCTGTCATGCTTCTGGAGAAAAACCCCCATCCTATCATGGATGGGTACCAGAAACAACCCCCATCCTTTCATGGATGGGTACCAGAAACAACCCCCATCCTTTCATGGATGGGTACCAGAAACAACCAGCATCCTATCATGGATGGGTACCAGAAACAACCCCCATCCTTTCATGGATGGGTACCAGAAACAACCCCCATCCTTTCATGGATGGGTACCAGAAACAACCCCCATCCTTTCATGGATGGGTACCAGAAACAACCCCCATCCTTTCATGGATGGGTACCAGAAACAACCCCCATCCTTTCATGGATGGGTACCAGAAACAACCCCCATCCTTTCATGGATGGGTACCAGAAACAACCCCCATCCTTTCATGGATGGGTACCAGAAACAACCCCCATCCTTTCATGGATGGGTACCAGAAACAACCCCCATCCTATCATGGATGGGTACCAGAAACAACCCCCATCCTATCATGGATGGGTACCAGAAACAACCCCCATCCTTTCATGGATGGGTACCAGAAACAACCCCCATCCTATCATGGATGGGTACCAGAAACAACCCCCATCCCATGGATGGGTACCAGAAACAACCCCCATCCTATCATGGATGGGTACCAGAAACAACCCCCATCCCATGGATGGGTACCAGAAACAACCCCCATCCTATCATGGATGGGTACCAGAAACAACCCCCATCCCATGGATGGGTACCAGAAACAACCCCCATCCCATGGATGGGTACCACATGTTCCATACATGTAACCTCTATCTTCTCCTTCTCCAGCGACCCAACACTGCCGGGTCATCCTGACCTGTCCCTTACCCCCTTTTTAACCAACTCTGGGCGGGTGGGTGGGAATCGCTGCCTCCTCCGCTCTACAACTGACGTCGCTTCCCCTCTCCTTTCCTCTCTTCGGCTCTGAGCACCGCCTTCTCCCAGACCCTTCCCCTTTTCTAAAACAGCAACTGTGCTGTCCAGCACTGTCATGCTGTCCCTGCGCCCATTTCTCTTCAGTCCTTAGCTCCGGGACTCTATCTGTGCCCAGAAGTGACACTAAACAATGCCCAAAGGTGCCAGCAATTCATGCCACCTCATCAGTGCCACCTCATCAGTGCCACCTCATCAGTGCCACCTCATCAGTGCCACCTCATCAGTGCCGCCTCATCAGTGCCCATCTGTGAAGGAGAAAAATTACTTATTTGCAAAATTTACTGACAGAAACTAAAAAACTTTTTTTTTTTTTCAAACTGTTTGGTCTTTTTTTGGGGAAAAAATAATAAATCTAGAAGTGATTAAATACCACTAAGCTCTATTTGTGGGAAGAAAATGATAAAAAATTCACATGGTTACAGTGTAGCATGACCGCTTAATTGTTGTCATTTAAAGTGTGAGCGCTGAAAGGTGAAAAATGGCCTGGGCAGGAAGAGGGTGTAAGTGCCCCCCGGTATTGAGGTGATTAAATAGACCCAGAAGTGTTCAAAATGCAAAATAAAAGTAACCATTCTATTCTCTATCACTAAACCCGCCATGACATGATTGCTGTGAGCGACATTACATCTAATTAGTATTGTACAGCAGTGAAGTGTCCCTGGAAATTATTCAGCAAAGGCTCACTGGATGGAGTCCAACTACAAATTCCATGATTTGAAAGGCTCCGGATGTAATATATATATATATACTCTGTATACTGTGCTGCTACTTTACAGCTCTAAGCGGATATAAAAGACGAACTGTACAGACCTGTTTTTTTTTTTTTTTTAAACAAGCAATGTAAGTACCTGAAGGTTTCCTGGTATCAGCCTCTTACAGTCCCTGTACAGCAGAGCTCAGACTGGGAGAGGGAGAATGAGCCAATCAGGTCATGTGATGGCAGGAAGCATGCTGATTGGAGGAGCGATCAAAGTGACATGCTGGGGGCAGGTCCAGGATTATCTGGGTTCATAGGAAGTAGGTTGAATGATGCTTGACATCAGACTGAGGACATCTATCAGCAGAAAAAAGTAGTGCGGAACACGGCTGGATCTACTGTAGGGGGGTGCGGGGACATTGTGCCTTGTCTGCTGAGCTCCTCCCTCCATTGCTGCACTCAGGGTCAGGAGTCTCAGGACAAGGAGGGGGGGAGGGGGCTTTTCATTCAATCTTGTCTTTTATTAACAAAATAAAGATGGATTGTATAATAAAGATTGGAGCCGGTCTGTCCAATAGATGAGTGGACACCCCGCCCTGCATGTACACAGGAGTTCCTTTTCATTGTCCCGGTTGTATGGGGGGCTGGTGGGGGATTTACTCCAAATCTGGGACCCCCAAGGGGGGGAGGGGTGCCTATACAGTGATAAAGAGGGGCAGGTGGGGTGTGACCCCCAATAGTCATTATCCCTGAGGAGGCACCTCTGAATCCCTTCCTCAATAGGCACCGCCCCCTCCTGGGTGTCTTAGGGGCCCCTGTGGGTTCTCTACAAGCTCCATGCTGATTGGACATTGTGATAAAAACTTTCCAGGAAAGAGAGGAATGTACAGACATGGGAGGTGACATCTGATTTACTTTATATACATTTCCAGGTCTATAAACCCCAACTGGATGACAATTAGTTTGGATTGTATAACATAATAATTGTCAAAAAAAAATAAAAATCCAGATTTTATATTATTTTTCTCCTTTATTTGATTCCAGTGCTGCTGATCTCCGGTCACATCTTTACAGCCACTTCCTGTCTCCATACACTCCAGTGACGGCTGCCGGCATTTCTCAGGTCGGGTCTCCTGATGGTGACACCAGAGGATGATGTCTGTGTAATGGAATGGCATTGGGGATATTTCCCTTCACTTCCTGTCCCATCTCCAAAACAGGAAGTCAGAGGAAATCCCTTCAAAGAGAAGGAATCCCAGAACTTGTGTCCCCATTGGAAGATTTCCCCTCTATTCCTGTTCTGAGGAGGACACAAAATTTGGAATTTTCAATGAAAACAGTAAAACGAGACAAATGGAGAGAGAATCTCCCTAATGGGGGCACCGAACCTGACAAGGGGTCTCACCCCTCCCCCCTCCATCAGACATTAGGTATGTTTAGTTATATTCTAAAGTGTCATTAAACCCCAAAATGTAAATACAATGATATTCCCGCGCTGCCAAATGTGTGCGTTTTTTAACAATATGCTGTAACAATGAAGGAAATATCTGAACCCAGAAAATATATAAAGTGAAGGTAGTGCTGCGCTATGAACCTAAATACTGTGTGTAATAAAGTGTAAAGGTGCTCAATAAAAGATATGGCTGAAAGAGGCAAAGTTCAGAGGTCACAATATATCCAATCCTGGGCAGTATAAAAACGTGTCGCATGCCCTGCGATTTCTTCAGATAAAACAATAAAAAAGTGTATCAATAAGACAATAAAAGTATATCAAACACTCAAATGATTCTTCATAGAGCAGTGATAGGAAATATATCCATATGGTGTACAAATGAAGTGAAAAAACAGCTCAGAAGAAGGTGCACTACAACTGCCAGAAATCCTGAAGGAAAAGGTAAAATCCTAAACGGCATATAAAAGCATACAAAAAAGTTTCCTCCATACAGGTATATGCTGCAAATGTTCTTATAGGTGAACGCAAAAAAGATAAGTAGTGTCCATATAAGGTGCAAAGTCCATCTCCTGATGAAGTCATGTGACACTGATGAAGTCATGTGACACTGATGAAGTCATGTGACACTGATGAAGTCATGTGACAGTGACGAACACGTTGCGGGAACACGAGGCACCGGAAGTGACATGGGCGAGCTCGCAGCTCGTTTGTTATATGCTTGTTTGATACTTCTTATTGTGAGTACCTTGATTTTACTTTTACTGTTTTGTCAATAAACATTTGGAAATACTACACTATGGGGCACCCCTCTTTACACCCCCCCCATACCCCATTGCGAGGTTCATTGGATGCGGACACACCGGGGACAATAGGGGGACTCTGATTCCAGACTAGAGACACAAACCAGTGGAGCCGGGTACCCCATACTGGGAGGCTGCCAAGAAACCCATTGAGATATACCCACATGCTGTGACCTTACAGCGGTAAGATAAGGGAACATCTATACATTACTCTGCACAGGAACCAGGAAGTCATCGATCGTCAGCACTTTATGTCAGAGGATTGTCACCAACACTTTGTCATTTTATGCTGACACTGCTAATATACAGCCACCTACCTACTTTGCACCTTATATGGACACTACTTATCTTTTTTGCTTTCACCTATAAGAACATTTGCAGCATATATCTATATGGAGGAAACTTTTTTTGTATGCTTTTATATGCCGTTTAGGATTTTACCTTTTCCTTCAGGATTTCTGGTAGGTTGTAGTGCACCTTCTTCTGAGCTGTTTTTTCACTTCATTTGTACACCATATGGATATATTTCCTATCACTGCTCTATGAAGAATCATTTGAGTGTTTTATATACTTTTATTGTCTTATTGATACACTTTTATTGTTTTATCTGAAGAAATCGCAGGGCATGCGGTACGTTTTTATACTGCCCAGGATTGGATATATTGTGACCTCTGAACTTTGCCTCTTTCAATCATATCTTTTATTGAGCACCTTTACACTTTATTACACACAGTATTTAGGGTCATAGCGCAGCATTACCTTCACTTTATAAACCCCAAAATGTGTCTCCTGTATTCTGAGGTTTTATTTGTAGAAATCTGGGAGGTCCCGTTCATATCTTACGATTGCAACTCCCCCGCTCACTGTCACAATGGGGGGGGGGGGGGGGGTGCAGGGGGCGGTGCTACAGTAACATGTTGCAAAAGGTGAACTTATTTTTTTCAATAGGATAATGATACGCCTCTATAGAACCACGCCCATTTTAAAACAAAAGACCCGCCCCTAATTAACCCCTTGGCGCCAGCCGTACACAAAATAAGCGGCCTCTCGGCGCCTGGCCCTTAGCGCTGAGGAGACGCATATTTGCGTGAATTGCTGCCTCTCCACCTGTGACGAGAGAGCGTCCATGCTGCGTGCTCCCAGCACAGCTCCGTCACCTAACACAAAGCTCCCAATCACTCATTACATTCAGTTTTCAGGCCACATAACCACCGTGACAGCCAATCATGGAGGTCGTGTGATCTTAATCCGCCTCCCGGCGTCATAAACCTTTCAAACGGTCAGGAGGGGCCGGCGCAGAGAGGTTAATGTCAGTCACCTACAATGGTTTGCTAGAGACGCAACCAAAAACATCAAAGGTGTCCCTGAAAATTCTCTTGAAATGTTGGTATTTATGTTCAGTGGGTGAGGTAAGTGCCCAGTACTCACCCACAAAGAAATCCAGAACAGGTACAGAGAGGTATCGCAGCAAAGCAACAGAGTTTATATTGTCCATTCATCAATGGAGCTCAGTCCTTCCTCCACACACTGCAATATAGAAGTGAGCAGACTAATAACCCCACCCAGGAACAGCGCCCCCTAGTGATCACATCACACAGTGCAAGGGTGATAAACATAGGTGTGCAGCTCGAAGCTCAAACACACGTATGTATGCGTGTACATCAGAGGATCAACTCCAGTCCTCGGGACCCACTAACAGGCCAGGTTTTATGTATTACCTCGGGGAGATGCAGACTAGAATACTGCAATCACTGAGCAGCAAATGATATCACCTGTGATGGATTCCAGTTATCTTGCAAACTTGGCCTGTTAGTGGGCCCTGAGGACAGGGTTGAGAACCTCTGGTGTAGATATATATATATCTACACCAGATATATGTGTGTGTATGTATATCTACACACACACAATATCTGACAAAAGTGAGTACACCCCTCACTCACATTTCTATAAATCTTTTCTTCAATATTTTCATGTGACAACACTGAAGAAATGACACTTTAAAATGCCAACATGTACTGTGACCTACTGAAGCAGAGCATGATCCCCTCCCTTCAGAGACTGGACCGCAGGGCAGTATTCCAACATGATAACCACCCCAAACACACCTCCAAGACCACCACTGCCTTGCTAAAGAAGCTGAGGGTAAAGGTGATGGACTGGCCAATCATGTCTCCAGACCTAAACCCTATTGATCATCTGTGGGACATCCTCAAACAGAAGGTGGAGGAGCGCAAGGTCTCTAACATCCACCAGCTCTGTGATGTCATCATGGAGGAGGGGAAGAGGACTCCAGTGACAACCTGTGAAGCTCTGGTGACCTCCATGTCCAAGAGGGTTAAGGCAGTGCTGGAAAATAATGGTGGCCACACAAAATATTGACACTTTGGGCCCAATTTGGAGATTTTCACTTAGGGGTGTACTGACTTTTGTTGCCAGCGGTTTAGACATTAATGGCTGTGTGTTGAGTTATTTTGAGGGGACAGCAAATTTACACTGTTATACAAGCTGTACACTCACTACTTTACATTGTAGACAAGTGTCATTTCTTCAGTGTTGTCACTAGGGATGAGCTTTGTGTTCGAATCGAATGCATGTTCCACTCGAACATTGCCTATTCGGTCGTTCGCCGAATTCCGTTCGCACCAAATTTGTGTGGCGCGTCACGGTCCATACCATGACCCGCATGCTTGGCCAATCACAGCGCCGTCTGTATAGAGAGCCGTAATTGGCCAAAGCCAAGGAGGCTTTGGCCAATTATGGCTCAGGGGATTTAGTACACGCCCCACACTATATAAGGCCGCCTGCACGGCGGCCCTGTGTAGTGTGTGTTCCGGCGTTCATTGAGAGAGAGACAGACAGTGACATTTGATTTAAGTTAGAGTAGGCAGGCGAGTCAGTTAGCTGCACTTACTGTGTATTGTGTATATATATATATACACACACCCACTGTATTCTGTTTAGCTAGATCCGTTCCTGTTATTCTCTTCCTACTACTGACAGGCAGGTGTTTTTACAGCTACCTAAAGAAAATTGCTGGTGTTCTTCTGATCCTATTAGTCCTATTAGCTACAATATTTACAGTCAGTGTAGTGCGTCCTTTGCACAGTGTGCACCTAAAGCTACCTGAAGAAAATTAGTGGTGTTCTCATACTAATAATACTACAGGCAGACAGTTGATTCTGCTAGCTGCAGTATCAGTATATATATATATACAGTATATACACATCCCAGTTTTGTACAGCTACATCTCACTACAGGCCATTAGTATGTCTGGAAGGCCAACATGGAGAGGCAGACAGTCACAAGCCAATAAAAGAGGGCAAGCAGGATCTCTGTCTAGAGGCAACAGTGCTGGTCATGGAGACGGTGCATCCTCATCAGCACGTGGCCGTGGGACACGCTTGGCCTTTTTTTCGGCAGCTGGCCGTGTTGAGCCGCAACATGCGGAAGACTTGGTCGAGTGGATGACCAAGCAGTCCTCATCCTCCTCATCCTCTCTCACCCAGGCTCAGGGTACTTTGTCTGGCAAAGCAGCTGCCAACGCGGCCTCTTCCCTCGGCTCAATGTCATCAGTGACTCCTTCCCTAACCCCACCATGTCCTCCTGAGGAGTCCCCCGAACTGTTTGACCACAGTGTTGGGTACATGCTCCAGGAGGATGCCCAGCATTTTCAAGGCTCCGATGATGGTACCCAGCTAGAGGAAGGCAGTAACCTGAGCCCAGAGAGAGGGGGTGCCCAAGAAGGACAGCAATGTGGCAGTCATGTTCCCCCTGCTGCAGCATACTGCCAGGTTTGCTCCAGTGATGAGGAGGGAGGGGATGATGAGGTCACTGACTCCACATGGGTGCCTGATAGGAGAGAGGAGGAGGAGGAGGAGGCACATCACCAACGAGGCAGGATGCCCTCCAGGGGCCAGCTTAGGGGCAGCACACCGACTGCATCACACCGCAGAGCTCCGCATGTGCAGGGCGCTGCTGTCTCTGCGCGTTATTCCAAAAGTTCTTTGGTGTGGGCCTTTTTTAAGACGAGTGCATCAGATCGCACTGCTGCTATTTGCAACATATGTCTCAAGCATATCTCTCGTGTCCAAAACATCTCCCGCTTGGGCACCACATGCTTGACCAGACATATGTTGACCTGCCATGCAGTTTGTTGGCAAGCGTACCTAAAAGACCCACACCAAAGAACAAAGAGGACCTCTCCTTGCTTCTCATCAGCTGGGATCTCCAACCCCACTATACCTTCAGTCCTTTCTGAGACCTGCACTGAGAGGAATGAAGGTGTAGAATTAGGTGTGTCACAGCCAAGTACTTGTGGGCAATCTGCTATCGGTACACCGACGTCAGATTGTACCAGGCAAATTTCCCTGCCCCAGCTGCTGCACCACCGAAAGAAGTTTGCTCCCAGCCATCCACATGCCCAGCGGTTGAATGCTAGCTTGGCTAAATTGCTAGCACTTCAACTGCTGCCTTTTCAGTTTGTAGACTCTGCCCCCTTCCGTGAGTTTGTGGAATGTGCGGTTCCCCAGTGGCAGGTTCCCAAACACCACTTTTTCTCATGGAAGGTGATTCCGGCTCTCTACCGGCATGTGGAAGGCAATGTCTTGGCTTCGCTGGACAGGGCGGTCAGAGGTAGGGTGCATATTACCGCTGACTCATGGTCCAGCAGGCATGCACAGGGACGTTACCTATCTTTCACCGCGCATTGGGTGACTCTGCTGGCAGCTGGGAAGGATGCAGGACAAGGTGCAGTAGTGTTGGAGGTTGTTCTGCCACCACGCCTCCAAAATACTACTAGTGGTGATTCTCCCACACCTCTCTCACCCCCTCCTCTTCTTCTTCCTTCATGGCCTCTTCCTGTGCTGATTTGACTTCGGAACGAGCGGTGCTCCGTAGGCGTTCAGGGGGCTACGCAAGCACGCAGGCCAAAAGATGCCATGCGATGCTTGAGCTGGTGTGCTTGGGGGACAGGAGCCACACTGGGGCAGAGATTCTGTCAGCTCTGCAGGGGCAGGTTCAGAGGTGGTTGGCGCCACGCCAGCTTAAGGCAGGAATGGTGGTTTGCGACAATGGCACCAACCTCCTCTCTGCCCTCCGACAGGGACAACTGACCCATGTGCCCTGTTTGGTTCACATCCTTAACATGATGGTGCAGCGGTTCTTGGGCAGGTACCGGGCTTACAGGATGTCCTGAGGCAGGCCAGGAAAGTCTGTGTGCATTTCCGCAGGTCATATAATGCCAGTGCTCGGCTGACGGACCTCCGAAAGGAATTTAACCTGCCCAAGAACCGCCTAATCTGTGACATGCCCACCAGGTGGAACTCAATGTTGGCCATGCTGCAGCGGCTGCACATGCAGCAGAGGGCCATCAATGAGTACCTGTGCGACTATGGCACCAGGACAGGGTCAGGGGAGCTTGTTTTTTTTCCCCACGCCAGTGGTCCCCCTTGTCCACCTGTTGGAGCACACGCTGCGTGGAATAATGGACAGGGAACTTCAGGCAGAACAGAGGCAGGAAGAGGAGGACTTCCTTAGCTCTCAAGGCCCCCTTTATCCAGACAGTGTTCCTGTGTGCCTGCCGATCACACAGGAAGAGGACGAAGAGGAGGAGGAGGAGGAGGAAGAGGAGGATTGTGTCAGTATGGAGGTGGAGCCTGGCACTCAGCATCAGCAGCAATCTTTAAAGGATCATTTACAGTCCCAAGAAACCCATGTACTTGTATGTGGCTGGGAGGATGTGGCTGCGGATCATGTCGTTCTTAGTGACCCAGAGGACTCCGGACCGAATGCCTCAGCAAACCTACGCTGCATGGCCTCCCTGATCCTGCAAAGCCTGCGTAAGGATCCTCGTATTTGTGGTATCAAGGAAAGGGATCAATACTGGCTGGCAATCCTCCTTGATCCACGTTACAAGGGTAAGGTTGCGGACCTTATCTTGCCGTCGCAGAGGGAGCAGAGGATGAAACATCTTCGGGAGGCCTTGCAGAAAGGTCTGTGCAAAGTGTTCCCATAGACTGGGAGGTTACAAACTCCTGTTCCTGGACAACGTGTTGCTGAGGCTTCGGTCAGTCAAAGAAGGAACGTTGGAGAAGGTGGCCGTCTGACTGATGTGTTCAGACAATTTTTTTTTTTTGAAACAATAGATTTTTATTGAATTTCACTTTGTACATTACAGAGCATTCAATATAGACATTTCTAAGATTATACAAGGTGACTATGCATATACAACACTTACTACATAAGTAACCAAAAATATACATCATGTATTCAAGCTACCAATTGGAATGTATGCTTGACCTCTGTAAGAGGTACAGCCTGTCACCCCCTTTGGGTTCACACTGTGACCAGGCTTATTGCTGGGTACCCGCATAGTAGCTTGCCATGGATCCTATGAAGGATCCATGGGAAGATAAGCTGTGAGCAGTAAGTGCTATCCATTCAGGGTTATAAAACACAAACAAAGGTATATAGTTGTCATAAATGCAGAGTTATCCCCACACACCCAACACTCCCCCATTAGTTGCTCATTGGTAAGTATCCAACCTATGCAGGTTGAAAGATGCTGTTAGCATACCGCCACACCAGAGACATTCATCAGTAAAGGGATTTCATGAATGTGAGGAGGCGTATTTAGAGAATTTCCAAATTTCCCACTGTTTATGGAAATTTGGGGATCCTCCTTTAGTGTAGGCAAGAGCTCTTTCCATTGTATATTGGGCGTTTACTCTAGAGATAACTTCTTCTATTTTAGGGGGTGCTAGTGAAAGCCATTCTTTTGCTATTGAAATACGGGCCGCAAATAGGATATGGATTACTACTTTCCTCATTAGGGGGGATAGGCTTCAATGCCCAGGCTCAGCAGCGTTAGTGCTGGTTCAATTTTGAGATGGGTATTGGTAACATTGTAGATGAGGGATTGGACCTTCTCCCAGAACGGTTGGATGAATTTACAGCTCCAAAATATGTGGAGAAGATTGCCTGTGGATAAGCATTCTCTCCAGCAAAGTGCTGATATGGAGGGTTTCATCTTGTTCAGTCGGGAGGGTGTGAGGTACCACCTATGTAGTAATTTTTGCACATTATCCCAGTGGTCTATGCAAGAGGAAGATTTGCTATTGTATTTTATAGCCTTGTGCCATTGGTGCAGAGGATATTCCCTTTGTAGGTCCCGCTCCCACTTATGCATATTAGGTAATTTAGCCTGCAGATAGGTAGGGGAGGCGAATGTGTAAAACAAGGAGATGCCTTTGCGAGTAGGCGGGGATTTATTGAGCAGGAATTCCCATAGGATCTGCGGGATTATGATCGGACGGGTCGGGTGAATAGTGGTTTAGTAGGAACAGTTTGTATCTATCAAGTTCATTCGTTGTATCCAGGTCACTAGAGTAGAAGTGTACTCCCTGTTTCTTCCAGCTGTGGGCTGAAAAGTTCGGTATTAGGTAC
Organism: Aquarana catesbeiana; assembly: GCF_042186555.1. Lineage (NCBI taxonomy): Eukaryota > Metazoa > Chordata > Amphibia > Anura > Ranidae > Aquarana > Aquarana catesbeiana. The sequence continues at coordinate 414,522,325 of NC_133329.1, forward strand.
TCATATGCTGCTAGCGGTATTCTTAATGTGAGGGTTGGAATGTCAGTGAACTTAGAATTCACTAGAGAGGACCACGCATTAACAGTAGCTTGTATGGCTGGGTATGTGGGAACATTGGTTTTGTGATGAAGGCTAGCGGCTATAGCTAGTGCTGGTAGATCGTGACCAGGGGTCACTGTACTTTCAATATCTGCCCATCTATTGTCCGTTTGACATGAGAACCAGTAGCACATCTGGTCCAGTAGCGCTGCTTTATAGTATAGTTGAGCATTGGGGAGGCCAACTCCACCTAGATGTTTAGGTTTATAAAGCTGTGCTAGTGTGATCCTCGTTTTTTTTTCCACCCCATATGAATTTTGTAAGTAGTTTATCTATGTGTATAAAGAATTGCTGGGGGACAGGGATGGGTACGGTCCTGAAAACATAGAGAAGTTTGGGCATTTGATATGCAGCTATCCTCCCCAACCACATGAGTGGGAGTTTACTTATTTGATTTAGTTCCGCTTCCACTTTAAGCAAGAGTGGAGGGAAATTGCAAGAGTAGATGTTGGTGGAGGAGGAGGACAGCCGCACACCCAAATATGTAATTGAAGGCGGGTCCCAGTTGCAGGGAAAAATTTCCTTTAGTCTGGGCTTTGTTTTTTCAGGCATGTTGATGGTTAATGCAAAGCATTTGTTAGTGTTGACCTTGTAGTAGGAAACATTTCCAAACTTATGTAAGAGGGAGTTAATAGCAGGTAAGGATGCAAGTGGATTAGTTAATGTTAAAATAATGTCATCAGCGAAGAGCCCTATTTTATGGGATTCATGACCGGTGTCGATGCCCTCTATCGCAGCATCGCCTCTTACATATTCTGCTAGTGGCTCGATAATCAAGGAGAAGATTATCGGCGAGAGTGGGCATCCCTGCCGGGTACCATTAGATAACCTAAAGGGGTCTGAGAGCAACGTGGAAGTATAGACTTGTGCTGTGGGGTTCGTATATAAAGACATGATGGATCAGGCCCGAGATGCCAAACTTGTGCAAGGTCCTAAAAAGGTAACCCCAGTGGACCCTGTCGAAGGCCTTTTCCGCATCTGAGGCCAGAAATATGCTAGGTACCTTTTTGGTTTCAGCCATTCTCAGGAGATTCAACATACGTCTGGTTCCATCCGGCGCCTGCCTGCTTTTGACAAAACCGACCTGATCCAATCCTATAAGGGAAGGGGTGATGTCTTTTAATCTATTCGCTAGGATTTTAGCATTGATTTTGAGGTCCGAATTCAAGAGGGATATGGGCCTAAAGTTTTGGGGGTTTGATGTGTCCTTGCCATTTTTCGGTATTGTGACTATAACAGCTTGTAGCATCTCTCTAGGGAAGGTGCCTGATGTGGCCGCTATATTGAAAACTTTAACTAGTGCAGGGGTGAGAGTCTGGGTGAGTGCCTTGTAGTACTCGGCGGAAAACCCGTCCGCACCTGGCGATTTATGCATGGGTAGAGATGCGATTACTGTTTCTACTTCTTGCTGGGTAATAGGGGAGTTTAGTTTTTGGAGAGATGCTTTGTCCACCGAAGGTAGGCAAATTCCGTTAAGGAACTCGTCTATCTCTGCGTTTGTGGGCTGGTGCATTGCAGGGTCATTGTTTAGATTATACAGGGATTCGTAGTACTCTTTAAATACATTAGCTATGTTCTTGGGGTTGTGAAATACAGTGTTGTTGAGGCGATGCTTAATGTGAGCGATGTTCGAGCGTGCTTGTTTTTTCTTGAGTTGGGCGGTTATTCTGGGAGTAGTAAGTAAGTTTTCGTTTTTTAAAGTACGTTTCGTAATCTGCTCTTAGTTCCTGTCTCAGTTCCTCCCGGCAGGTTGTAAGCCGGGAGAGGACCACGTTGGTTTTGGTAATGGGATTTTTGTGTTTCAGCTCTAGGTCTGCTATAGTGTCATGGAGTTGTGACATACGTTTCATTTTTTTTTTTTTCTTTCTCTAGAAGCAATCTGAATGAGGACACCTCCAGCAAAGGCCTTATGAGCATACCATATCGTAATTGGGGAGCATTCCTCATTATCGTTAAAGTTAAAATACTCGGTCACTTTTTCTGCTATTTCATCCCTAATTTTGGGTTGCGATAGAAGAAATGTATTATTGCGCCACAGCGTTTTTTGAGTGGTCTTGCTGCCATCCACAACCTCAATTGTCACAGGAGCGTGATCCGACCAGGTGATGTTATGGATGTCAGCGGTCTGGACCTTCTGCAGCGTGTACATATCCGTAAGAAAAAAATCTATTCTAGAATAGCTGTTATGGACTGCAGAGAAGTGCGTATAATCTCTTTCGGTGGACCTAAGGCAGCGCCAGGGATCAAAAAGCCGTTCCTCATGACAGAGGGCTCCCAAAGAGGGCCTCTGCCTAAGAGCCACTGAAGAAGTGTCCCACTCCGCATTCATAACCATATTAAAATCGCCACAGATAATTAAACTACCTTTCTGCATTTTTTTCGCCATTGTGAATACTTTACGGATACATTTTAGAGTTCTCACATTAGGTGCATACAGATTTACCAGGGTATAGGTGACATGATCCATTTCAGCTACTAGGATGATGAAGCAACCGCGGGGGTCAGCATGTACCTGCAAGAGAGAAAAGGTTAACCTGTCCCTGACAGCTATTAGGACTCCATTCTTCTTATGCCGCGTACACACAATCGGACTTCCTGGCATACTTGGTCCGGCACACTTTCTGACGGACTTTGTCCGCCAGGCGCGCCGGACTTTAAAACGGACGGACTTGCCCACACACGACCGGACTTTCCGGCGGTCTAAGTCCGCCCGTCTTTCCGACGGACTTTCGCCGGAGTTACAGCGGACTTTCAGAATGAACGGACTTGCCCACACACGGACAAGTCCGTTCATTTTGAACGTGACTCAGGTGCGATGGGACTAGAAAAGGAAGTCAATCTTGCCGCTTTTATCGGCGAGATTGACACCTTGCGAGCCCCGTCGCGGGGCATACCAGGCCCTTAAGTCTGGTATGGATTTTAAAGGAAAGCCCCTACGCCGAAAAACCGGCGTGGGGTCCCCCCTAAAATCCATACCAGACCCCGATCCGAGCACGCAGCCTGGCCGGACAGGAAAGGGGGTGGGGACGAGCGAGCGCCCCCCCCCTCCTGAACCGTACCAGGCCGCATGCCCTCAACATGGGGGGTGGGTGCTTTGGGGGAGGGGGGGCGCCCTGCGGGCCCCCCCCACCCGAAAGCACCTTGTCCCCATGTTGATGAGGACAAGGGCCTCTTCCTGATAACCCTGGCCGTTGGTTGTCGGGGTCTGCGGGCGGGGGGCTTATCGGAATCCGGGAGCCCCCTATAAGAGGGCCCCCAGATCCCGGCCCCCCACCCTATGTGAATGAGTATGGGGTACATGGTACCCCTACCCATTCACCTAGGGAAAAAGTGTCAATAATAAAACACACTACACAGGTATTTAAAATAACTTATTAAACCGCTCCGGGGGGGATCTTCCTCCGGCTTCGGGGGTCTTCTTCCGGCTTCGGGGGTCCCTCCTTCTCCTCTTCTCCCGGCGTCCAGTTGGTTCTTCTCCGCTCTCTCCGGCCTCTTCTCCCGGTGTTCCAGTTCTTCGGCCGGCCCCTCCGCTGTCTTCAGGTAGCTCTCTTGCTAGCGGAGGTCCAGACTTCTTGGCTTCTTGTCTTCTCTTCTCTTCTTCAGATGTTGACAAGACGCTCTCTCCGGCTGGACTGCTCCCTGAGGGCTCCGTTGTGACTTATATAGGCGGAGACCCCACCCCCATATGATGTCACAGTCCCTGGGCATGCTGGGACTGTGACGTTTTAGGGGGCATGGTCAACATCACCCAGTGACCACGCCCCCTAAAATGTAACAGTCCCAGCATGCCCAGCACTAGCTCGCTATGTGCCAATGTGAATTCTTCCATTTTTTTCTTCACATATGTCACTCTAGTAGATACTGCTGCCACTTCACGTTTGGTAGTATGCATAAACGCTGCCATATCGCGCTGGAGGGCCCCTCTTAGTGTTTGTAACATCTCCTTCATGGTGGTGTCTAATATGGGCTGCCCTGAGGTGGGGAAGGCATCTAGCTTCTGTGTGTAAGCAGAGGATTCCTCCATATCTTCCCCCTCCATCCCTGAGCTATCCCGGGTCCCATCCTCTTCCCCAATCCTCCTTTTTTGCTTTGCAGGGCTACTAAATGGGGAAGATGGCAGCGGATGGTCACTGGCATTTGACTCACCCGAGGATGGCACTGGATGGCTGTGTGGCTGTGCTGTGGAGGCTGTTGAGCGGCTCTCCACGCCGGCACCATCTTGGAAATCCCAGGCCGTGCTGAGGGGATAGAAATCTGTCAGTTTTCTCGGTCCTTCTCTCTCCTTACATTTGGACATCGCTGCCGCTGTGTGCCCCACGTCCTAAGGAGTCGGTCGATGCGCCTTTGGGGTGTTGTAATGCGCTGTGAGTCACTTAATGTCGCCCGTTGTAGCAGAGCTTAGGTGTCACACAACCATCAGCTATGGCTGCTGGCTCCGCCCCCTCTGCGTTCAGACAATTTTTTAGTCCGCATCCCCAAGGTATGATCGGTTCAAGCAACCATCGCCAGCGTCTGTTTTACATGGTGCAAGAATACCTAGGGGCAAGATCAGACTTGGACACCTTTCCCACCGAAAATCCTCTGGGTTACTGGGTCTTGAGGATGGATCACTGGCCAGAGCTTGCACAGTATGCAATTGAGCTACTGGCCTGTCCTGCATCCAGCGTTCTTTCGGAACGCACATTCAGTGCTGCTGGAGGCGTGGTAACCGATCACAGGGTGCATCTGTCCACTGACTCGGTCGATCGACTGACCTTCATAAAAATGAATCAGTCTTGGATCACCACCAGCTACCAAGCACCTGATGCTGATGTAACTGAATAATTTTTATTTAAATGTCAGATCCCTTCAAAGACTGCTGATGCTGAGTGACTAACCCTGAGTAATTATCCTCTTCCTCCTCAATGATCATGCTGATAGCTTGTAAGAATATTTTTGGTTCTGGGCACCGCCACCAGTGGCTAAGGCCAAATTTTTTAGCCCCTGTGTAACAGGGGAGTGTAATTACAATTTTTGATGTAATACTTTGCAGCAGGGCTCATTCCTGCGTTCCAACTAGAGTATCTGTGAGGGGTTGCAGTGTTGTGGCACCAGCACCAGTGCCTAAGGCCTAATTTTTCTGCCCCTGTTCAACAGGGGCATGTAATTACAATTCTTGATCTAATATTTCACAGCAGGGCCCTGTGAGGGCTTTCAGTGTTGTGGCCACAACAACACCTAAGGCCCAAATTTCTGCTGAGTATATAGGGCAGGCCCCTACTTTCAAACATCCAACTTACAAACAACTCCTACTTGCAAACGGAGGGAGACAACAGGAAGTGAGATGAAATCTACCCCTAGGAAGGGAAATTCTCTCCTGTAAGAGCTAATATGGGAAAAACGTTTCTCCTTTCCACTGATGCTTTATCACCAATCCTTGTTTCACTAAAAACCCCAAATTGTCAAAAAACATTTGTCATTGGGACAAAAAGTGAGGTGAAATCTTCTGAAGAGGAGCACAGACAGCAAAACAAATGTCACAGGGGTGATAACCCTTCCCTGTGTTTTCCAAAAAGATTAAAAAAGATTTTTTGGCTGGAGCTACACTTTAAAAATGTACCAGTTCAAAATTACAAACAGATTCTACTTAACAACAAACTTACAGTCCCTGTCTTGCTTGCACCGCCTGTATACTGCTGTTCAGAGTATATAGGGCCTGGGGGCCCCACGCCTTTCCTTTTTTTTTAATTTGAGTGCGGGGTTCCCCTTAATATCCATACAAGACCCAAAGGGCCTGGTAATGGACTGGGGGGTACCCATGCTGTTTGTCTCACTGGATTTTTTTTTTGTTTTTTTATTTTAAAGAATTTTACATAGTTACATAGTTACATAGTAGGTGTCTCTTCTCCAGAGAGAATAAGTTCAGAGCTCACAACCTTTCCTCATAACTAAGATCCTCCAGACCCTTTAGCTTTGTTGCCCTTCTTTGTACTCGCTCCATTTCCAGTACATCCTTCCTGAGGACTGGTGCCCAGAACTGGACTGCATACTCCAGGTGCGGCTGGACCAGAGTCTTGTAGAGCGGGAGAATTATCGTTTTATCTCTGGAGTTGATCCCTTTTTAATGCCAATATTTTGTTTGCTTTGTTAGCAGCAGCTTGGCATTGCCGAGCCTATCATCTACTAGGACCCCCAGGTCCTTTTCCATCCTAGATTCCCCCAGAGGTTCTCCCCCCAGTCTATAGATTGCATTCATATTTTTGCCACCCAAATGCATTATTTTACATTTTTCTACATTGAACCTCATTTGCCATGTAGTCGCCCCTCCCCCATTCATTTGTTCAGGTCTTTTTGCAAGGTTTCCACATCCTGTGGAGAAGTTATTGCCCTGCTTAGCTTAGTATCGTCCACAAATACAGAGATTGAACTGTTTATCCCATCCCCCAGGTCGTTTATAAACAAATTAAATAGGATTGGTCCCAGCACAGAACCCTGGGGAACCCCACTACCCACCCCTGACCATTCCGAGTTCTCCCCATTTATCACCACCCTCTGAACTCGCCCTTGTAGCCAGTTTTCAATCCATGTACTCACCCTATGGTCCATGCCAACGGACCTTATCTTGTACAGTAAACGTTTATGGGGAACTGTGTCAAATGCTTTTGCAAAATCCAGATACACCACGTCTACGGGCCTTCCTTTATCTAGATGGCAACTCACCTCCTCATAGAAGGTTAATAGATTTGGCTAGATTTGGTTTGGCAAGAACGATTCTTCATGAATCCATGCTGATTACTGCTAATGATATCGTTCTTATTACTAAAATCTTGTATATAGTCCCTTATCATCCCCCCAAGATTTTACATACTATTGATGTTAGGCTAACTGGTCTGTAATTCCCAGGGATGTATTTTGGGCCCTTTTTAAATATTGGTGCTACATTGGCTTTTCTCCAATCAGCTGGTACCATTCCAGTCAATAGACTGTCTGTAAAAATTAGGAACAACGGTCTGGCAATCACTTGACTGAGTTCCCTAAGTACCCTCGGGTGCAAGCCATCTGGTCCTGGTGATTAATTAATGTTAAGTTTCTCAAGTCTAATTTTAATTCCGTCCTCTGTTAACCATGGAGGTGCTTCCTGTGTTGTGTCATGAGGATAAACACTGCAGTTTTGGTTACTGAAGCCCCCCAATTCACTCATGAAGACTGAGGAGAAGAATAAATGCAATACCTTCGCCATCTCCCCATCCTTTGTAACCAGATGTCCTTCCTCATTCTTTATGGGGCCAATATGGTCTGTCCTCCTTTTTTTACTGTTTACATACTTAAAGAATTTCTTGGGATTTTTTTTTGCTCTCCTCCGCTATGTGTCTTTCATGTTCTATCTTAGCCATCCTAATTGCACCCTTACATTTCTTATTGCATTCTTTATAAAGTCTGAATGCTGAGGATGATCCCTCAACCTTGTATTTTTTGAAGGCCTTCTCCTTTGCTTTTATATGCATTTTTACATTGGAGTGAAGATATCCAGGATTTTTGTTCGCTCTTTTAAATTTATTACCCAATGGGATACATTGGCTAATGCCCTTATTTAATATGCTCTTAAAGCAAACCCATCTCTCCTCCGTATTCTTTGTTCCTAATATTTTATCCCAATTTATGCCTTTTAGCAAGGTTTGTAGTTTAGGGAAGTTGGCTCTTTTGAAATTCAGTGTCTTTGTGTTCCCTTCATGTTTCCTATTTGTGTGATTTATACTGAAAAAAACAAGAAAAAATACTGCGCTACCACTAAATCGATAAACCCCCCAAAAAGCAGCAGTTAAACAGTGAGATGTGCACCAAAATGACAAAAGAAAAATAGATAACCGCGCTAAAATATATATGAATAAGATATGTGAAATATTCTTATATCGATGTCCCAAAAACCTCTGTTAGAAAATTCATGTATATATGTGAAACATTGCGATAATCAGAAAAATATATATAAGTCCATACATATAACTGTGAAACAAAAGGCGATGTCCATATGTGGTAGATGGAAATCTTTATATATGATAATTGACCAGAATCAGTCCCAGAGAGAGAAGCCCATGAATGGACACAACCAGACTTGGTGTTAAAGATAAAAGAGACACCACACTCAGTGATCCACCACCACACAAATATTGCGCTTACCACAAGGCAAGCAAAAACCAGCCTATGTTCCGTCCTGGAATGGGAAAATCCTGCAGGTGTGACTTGACTGCATACAGCGTGGCTAAGAGGATGTAGCAAGGACCCCAAACTCTCGTCTCACAGGCATGTGAATGAAAAGAAACTGACCATAGTGTAATATTGGCAGGACAGTTTAATAAAAAAAAGGTAGAAAACTTACATAAGTAGATTAAAAACAGCAAATAGCCGGCCGGCATAGCGAGCACCCGTCCACACTTGGATGGCGATGACGTCAGAGCGTCAACCTCCCGACGTACGTTTCACCACAAATGGCGTCGTCTGGGGAACGGGCGATGCTCTGAGTCATTGCCTTAAATAGAGTACAGATAACCAAGCCTCCTTCTGAGATCTCAGCAGTGGAAGGGAAAATAGCCACTCAAATCGTGGCTCATATTAGAGGGGGAAAAAGAATCAGAACTGAATCTTATACTTAAAACAAATTGCTTAGTATGAAAATGCAAATATGTTGGCCAAACAAATGAAAAAATGTATAGAAAAGTGTCCAATCAAGAAGTCCTTCCTCTGACAAAAGGTCAGGCTGGCTCAATATTCCTTGAAATGAATGAGCAAAAGGATTGTGAGATTCGACACACTGCCATCTTGTGGTGATAAAAGAGATGGCTATAAAAATACAAAAAAACGAGTGAATGAAATTCCTTCTGGACACATATTAACCAAGAGGCTAAGGCGTCTCATTGTATATATTATTGTTGAGAGCCTATACTCCACAAAGTAATAATAAAAACACATTTTATTGAAAATAAAAATAAAATAAAATAAAATTAGTGTGCATATCTTTGTTTAAAAAAGGCACAAAAAATATTAAATACTTTAGGAAATATTGTATTATATTATATTGTAAAAAATATCATTGAAATCAATATAATATATTTTAAGCAAATCGAGAAAAATATCGAGAAAAATATTTTTTAGAAAAAAAATTTTCTTTTTGTAAAGAAAAAAAAATTTTTTTTGTATAATATAAAAAAAAAATTTAGAAAATTTTATTGGGAAGAAAAAGGGGAATTAAAATCTTCCATTAACACTGAGATGTCACATCAAGTTAACATTAGAACCAATTTTAAGCATTATCGATGAAAGCATTCAGGTCTACTTCTACGCTCAACCCGAATGGTGTGTAACATTTAATTCTAAAAATCCATGCCATTTCTAGACGGGAAATCCCTCGCACCAAAGATCCACCTCTCCAGGGGCGTGTATATTTATCAATACCTAGGAAGACAGTTTTATCCGGATTTTTATTGTGAACTTCCAAATAATGTCTGGACACTGGGTGTTTGGGGAAACCATTGAGGATATTGGTCACATGCTCATTTAATCTAACTCTGAGGGGGCGTTTAGTCCTGCCCACATACTGAAGCCCACAAGGGCATTGGAGCAGGTAAACAACCCCCTCAGTAGAGGACGTGATAAAGGGTCTAATGGCAAACTCTTCCTGAGTGCTAGAAGACCTAAAGTTCAAAGTTCTCCTGTGTGTACAGCCATTTAGTGAACATACCCTGCAACTCCTGCATTGGTAAAATCCAAAGAGATCATTGAAAAAACTACTTTTGATGATAGGAGGGTCGATAATGTTATTGGCAATGGTGCCCCTTAAAGAGGGTACACCTCTATAAACCACTTGGGGTTTAGCAGGGAGGAAAGTGTTAAGGGTGGCATCATTGGTAAGGATATTCCAGTGTCTATTAATCATATTTCTTACTGATCTATGCTGAATAGAATAGGTCGTAATGAACGGAATGGAAGGCGTCCTACTATTGTTAGGTGGTTTATCTGTGAGCAGATCCTTCCTGTCCATAGCTAACACTTCCTTCAAAGTATTGGCAAGAGGTGTATATGAATATCCTTTCTCCAAGAATCGTTTTGTCAATATGTCTGCCTGTGAAAGGAACTCGCCAGTATCTGAGCAATTTCACCTCAGGCGCACATACTGACTTTTGGGCACCGACCTAATCCAGGATTTGTGATGGCAACTGCTGGTAGGAATATATGAATTGCGGTCGGTGCCCTTGAAGTGAGTAGCTGTAGTGAACTGGCCACCCTCTATTCTGATGGCCAGATCTAAAAAGCTAATCTCTTGTTGACTGGCCTCATAGTTGAGAAAAATACCCCTCATGTTGACATTCAACTCCTCAAGGAATGAGTCTAGATCAGCCCTCTCACCATCCCACAGGAGGAGGATGTCGTCTATATACCTAGCCCACAAGACTATCTGAGGTCTATGTTGGGCATAGACGACATCCTCCTTCCAAAGGGCCATGAAGAGGTTCGCCAAACTGGGGGCATACTTAGCCCCCATGGCGTCCCCTCTATCCTGTTTGTAAAATTGTCCTCCAAACCAAAAGTAACTGCGGTAGGGAGCAAAATGGAGCAATTCAAGAATGAAGGAGATTTGTTCATCAAGGAGGTTAGAGTCGCGCCTCAAAAAATATTCAACTGCGTGGAGACCGAGACTGTGTGGTATGACAGTATAAAGAGACGTGACGTCACCTGTCACCATCCACAGTCCTGGTCTGGGTGTAATTTCAGTCAGTAAATGAATCACATGCCGTGAATCCTTAATATAAGAAGGTACCTTCACAACTATGGGTTGCAGGAAAAAATCTATATACCTGCCCACCCGGGACGTAACGGAATCTATACCGCTCACAATCGGACGTCCCGGGGGGCAGGTAGGGTGCTTATGGATTTTTGGAAGATAATATATCACTGGTGTCCTTGGCGCCCTAGGTATGAGATAAGACTTCTCCTTTTTATTAAGGACACCTAGTTCGAAACCTCTCTGAACAAGAACTTCTAATTCTTTCTTATACTTAATTTTAGGGTCAGAGGGAAGAAGGGTATATGTATCCGTATCACCTAATATCCTATGCATTTCTGCCAGGTAGTCTTTTTTGTCTAAAATTATAATGCCACCCCCTTTGTCGGCAGGCCTGATGACTAGATCTTTATTTTCACATAAAGAATCCAGACCTGCCACAAAGTCTCTATCTATTTTCGCCTTATTGATAGGCATTTTATCTAGGTCACTACTATATCCTTCTTTTTCCCCCTCTAATATGAGCCACGATTTGAGTGGCTATTTTCCCTTCCACTGCTGAGATCTCAGAACGAGGCTTGGTTATCTGTACTCTATTTAAGGCGATGACTCAGAGCGTCGCCCGTTCACCAGACGACGCCATTTGTGGTGAAACGTACGTCGGGAGGTTGACGCTCTGACGTCATCGCCATCCTAGTGTGGACGGGTGCTCGCTATGCCGGCCGGCTATTTGCTGTTTTTAATCTACTTATGTAAGTTTTCTACCTTTTTTTATTAAACTGTCCTGCCAGTATTACACTATGGTCAGTTTCTTTTCATTCACATGCCTGTGAGACGAGAGTTTGGGGTCCTTGCTACATCCTCTTAGCCACGCTGTATGCAGTCAAGTCACACCTGCAGGATTTTCCCATTCCAGGACGGAACATAGGCTGGTTTTTGCTTGCCTTGTGGTAAGCGCAATATTTGTGTGGTGGTGGATCACTGAGTGTGGTGTCTCTTTCATCTTTAACACCAAGTCTGGTTGTGTCCATTCATGGGCTTCTCCCTCTGGGACTGATTCTGGTCAATTATCATATATAAAGATTTCCATCTACCACATATAGACATCACCTTTTGATTCACAGTTATATGTATGGACTTATATATATTTTTCTGATTATCGCAATGTTTCACATATATAAATGAATTTTCTAACAGAGGTTTTTGGGACATCGATATAAGAATATTTCACATATCTTGTTCATATATATTTTAGCAAGGTTATCTCTTTTTCTTTTTGATTTATACTGAAACTAATTGACCTGTGATCGCTGTTACCTAAATTGCCCCGTATTTTCACATTCGTGATCAGGTCTGTATTGTTGGTAATCAGTAGATCCAGTAATGTTTTATTTCTAGTTGGTGCGTCTACCATCTGACCCATAAAATTGTCCTGCAAGACATTAAGGAACTGGCGAGCCTTAAATGAATGCGCGGTTCCCTCCGCCCAGTCCATGTCTGGATAATTAAAATCCCCCATTATGATAACACTTCCCATCCTTGCTGCTAATCCAATTTGCGATAGGAAATCCGTCTCCACTTCCTCCCTCAGGTTAGGGGGCCTATAGCATACTCCCAGTATTATTTTCCCCTTAGCTTCATCCCTTTGGAGCTCTACCCATAAGGATTCCACCTCCTCTCTAGCTCCCTCAGGGATGTCATCTCTCACATTCACTTGTACATTATTCTTGATATATAGGCATACCCCTCCCCCTTTTTTACCCTCTCTATCCTTGCGGTATAGGGTATACCCTTGAATGTTTGCCAGCCAATCATGAGAGCTGTTGAACCAGGTCTCTGAAATTCCCACAAAATCCAAATCCTCCTCGTACAACAGTATCTCTAGTTCACCCATCTTGTCTGCCATGCTCCTGGCATTGGTGAACATGCCACATAGTTTAGACCGGTCGCATATTGTCCTCGTATTGGGTGTTTCGAGATCGCAACTAGGACTTGCTACTATACTTACCTTGGGTTTATGTGCTTTGGTTAACCTACCACTAATGCCCCCATTACTACCCTCTGGAATATCTTCCACGCTGGCTATCTCTGCCTCTGGACCCTCCCCCCATTGCCTAGTTTAAAAACCCCTCTAACTTTTTGGCCATCTTCATTCCCAGCAGATCTGCACCCTCCTCATTTAGGTGCAGTCCGTCCCTTCTATAGTACCGGTTACCGACTGAGAAGTCGGCCCAGTCCTCCAGGAAGCCAAACCCCTCCTTACTACACAAGGTCTTCAGCCACTTGTTTACTTCCCTAATCTCCCTCTGCCTTTCTGGTGTGGCTCGATGTACCGGTAGTATTCCTGAGAACACTACCTTGGAGGTCCTTTTCCTCAATTTAGCTCCTAAGTCCTTAAAATCATTCTTTAGGACACTCCATCTGCCTCTGACTTTGTCATTGGTGCCAATGTACACCATGACAGCCGGGTCTTCCCCAGCCCCTCCCAGTAATCTGTCCACAAGATCCGTGATGTGCCGAACCCGAGCGCCCGGTAGACAACATACTGTTCAGCGCTTCAGGTCTTGGTTACAGATTGCCCTCTCTGTCCTTCTAAGAATTGAGTCCCCTACCACCAGAATCTGTCTTTCCTTTCCCTTTGCTGCCCCCCCACTCTCACTGGAGGAGTTCTTCCCCCGGCAGCTAGGAGAGTCCCTCATCTCCAGCAGTGCTGGTCCCTGACTGGTTTCACCAATGTCACTCAATGGAGCGTACTTATTTGGATGCTCCAGTCCTGAATCGGCCTCCCTGGCACTTCCCCCTCTACCCCTCCTGACTGTCACCCATCTACACTTTGCTAGTGCCAGCACCTCTTTGTCTCCACCCGTCTCTGTGCTGGCCCCTGCCGGTGTCTTGCCGAGAAAGTTCCCTCGACGGATAAGTTCCCCCCTGTACTGAGCAGGCGCAGAGCCTGCACAGTACGAACTACTAGCAGCCGCCGGAGATAGCCGAACGACAAAATCTACAATCAGCTGTACACGGCACCTGCGCCCTAGGTCCAGGTTCCTTCCCCACCATCCAAGTGGACCTAGAGGGGGAATCTAAAAATGCCGAGCGCAGCGAGGCCATGCCCGAAGTGTGGCGAGCGAAGCGAGCCCGCAAGGGGCCCTCTTACAGGCGCCACATACAGCTGATTTTCCCCTATTTATCTTAGGCTATTGCCGCCGGATCCTACTGCGCAGGCGCAGCGCCTGCGCAGTAGAGGGGGGTCCTTATCCGCCGAGCGGAACTTTCTCGGCAGAACACCGGCACCTGCCGTGTACGTTCCTGGCTCACCTTTAGTATGGAGGGACTTCTCAGTGCTGACAGTTGCTTCCCCAGATTCAGAACCTGGGCTTCAGGGAAACAATGTGCTTACATTTTGCACAGCAGTATTCGCCCTCGATCGGATGATCAAGGAACGCATACATGCCGCAAGATGTACAAAGAGTCGCCTCTCCACACCCGCCGGGCATTGTACCTATTAAATTTAGTGAGGATTTGGGGATTTTACCCTGTCCAAATTACCTAACAGCTAGCTTCCTGGCACTAATACTCAAGACAATACACAGGTACACGACAATACACAGGTACACAATACACAAGTACTAACGATCCACACACACTACTCAGACAACACTCAGATACTCACACTACACAGGTACTATGACCCCTGTTATAACCTCCTGTTTTAAACTCTGGTTTTTAACTCACCACTTACACAGAGTTCCACAGCCTCAGACTGAGCACGCTCAGAATGAATCCTACACACAGTTATATAGGCACCTGTGAGCAATTAACCACCCCCTTAATTGATAGCCTGAAGGAACCAGAGGAAAAAAAAAAGCTATTTACTAATTTATTAAATGAATTAAAGTATTGTAACAAATGTTAACAAATTTGACACCATGAATGTCTGGGTGATTTCTAATGGCAATTGCCAAAGTCTCTATACCTATGGCAAAAAGGAGGGGGGATAGTGGACAACCTTGCCTTGTTCCTTTGGTATCGGGGAAGGGATCTGAGAGGTGTCCTTGGATTCTGATCTGGGCCTTGGGCTGGGAATAAAGGGCTGCAAGAAAATTGATGAAGTGTGAGCCAAAACCCCATCTCTCTAATGTGCTAAATAAATACGGCCATGTGACAGTGTCAAAGGCCTTTTGGAGATTGATGGATAAAAGATAGCCTTCTTGTGCTGGATTGCCATCCCAGTTTGATTTTAACAGGGAAATGATGTCCACCACCCTCCTTATCTGGTCCGGGCCCTGTCTCCCTGGTATGAAACCTACTTGGTCTTTATGTACATAGGACCCTATGAAGGATATACAAAATAAGGTGCAGCGCTCAAATAAAACAAAAAACTCAAAATAATCAAAAAATTCTTCACAAACACGTATAGAACAGTCCTGTTGTAATAATAATCGAATGTCCAAAGATAAAGTGAATCTCCTTCACACGTGACAGCATGCCAAAAAATAGTGAATAATGAATGGTGCCCAACACCGGTGAACGAAATGGCCTCTCACCTATTATACAGGTTAAAAAAGCGTTCCCAGAAGGGGTCAATCAGCAGGAGCTCCAAATTCAGATGCTAATCCATCAGGAATCATACTGAGGATATCATTCTCAAGGGCTCTCGGGTGAAGGCTGTAGGCGGGGATGGCTCACACATAGCATATATAATGCAAAGAAGAAGGAACAAGAATAGTGCTCTCTGTATACTCCAATTTATTAATAAAAGTAATTAAAAACAGACTTACAAAGGTGGCACTTCACAAGTGCAAGATGTACACAGCATAAAGTTCCGTATCGAGACGGAATGGAGCATGCGCGGTAGCAGCGGGTGACGTCACGTCGTTACGTTTCTGGACGCGTTGCGTCCCAGTGGGCGGGGACTTCTTCAGCAGATGACGTGACGACGAGACTACGTGGGCACCCGCGCTATAAGGAGGTGAGTTGCTATGGCGACAATAAACGCTTCACAACAGAGGGAATACCGGAAGTGTCCCCTGGTATTACAAACGGGGAAAACGGAAATCACTCCGTACAAGCTAACCGCTATGATTCACCTTTAAAAGTCATTAACAATGAAAATAAAATAAAACGAGGCAATCAAATGAATACCCGATAAAGTATTTTAAATAAAAAATATATGAAAGCCACAATAAAAATATTCAAATTAACCATTTACAAAATGATAATACCTAATTGAAAAAATGTCAGAACGAAAAATTCCGTCAGACCGCTGTTACCGACTGCTCCAAAATAATTAACATACAGAATATAAAATATATAAAAATTTATAAAATTTATCGATCAGAGATAAAACAATTTGTATCGAACTCTATATTTAACCCTTCGGGGCACATTACTCTTGTCTCATATATCCAATAGGATTCTCTTTTACTTAATTGTCTTATGAAATTGCCCCCTCGCCAATGTCTATTGACCCTCTCAATGCCCCAAAACTTCAGACCCCTCGGATTCTGTTCATGAAAGGCCTTGAAATGTCTAGACACGTTATGGGTCTTGAGGCCTTTTTTGATGTTGTTGACATGTTCAGCCAGTCTAACGTGTAAAGGTCTTGAGGTTCTGCCCACATACTGGAGTCCACAACTGCACTCCAGCATGTAGACAACTCCAACCGTATCGCATGTGATCAATTGTTTGATCTCATACTCTCGGTTGGTAGCCGAGGCCAGGAATTTTTTTCTCTTTTTGATATTCCCTTTAGCATGTTTGCAAGGTACACACCGACCGCAGGCATAGAAACCCCCTAAAAAGGAAAAAAGCCTGTCAGATGTGGGTATGGGCGGATTTAAAACTCCAGGGGCCAACCGGTCCCTTAGAGTGGGGGCTTTTTTGTAAATAAATTGAGGCCTGTCAGGAAGTACAGGGCCCAAAATTCTATCCTGCTTTAGTATTGCCCAGTTTTTTTGAATTATTCTCTCGAACTTACGGTATTGGACATTATAATCCAACACCATTTTAAAATTGTGTTGATCATTGGTGGGAACCTTCCCGGACCCAGCAATAAGTTCTTTCCTATCCAATGACATAACTCTGGAGACCTCTTTATCAAGGATGGATCTATTGTAACCCTTTTGTTCAAACCTAGACGTGAGGACTTGGGATTGATTTACAAAGTCATTCAGAGTGGTACAATTACGGCGCAACCTAATGTATTGTCCCCTGGGGATGTTGCACAGCCAAGAGCTGTGATGACAACTCCCCAGGGGAATATACGAATTGCGATCTGTTGGTTTAAAAATAATTAGTAAGAATGAACTGGTCATGCTTAATACTAATGGACAAATCTAGAAATACAACTTTTTCTGAACTAATGGTCCATGTTAGAGAAATATTCTTAGTGTTATTATTGAGTGATTCAATAAAATCATTCAATCTTGATCTATCACCATTCCAAACCAGGATAAGATCGTCTATGAATCTTCTATAACACACTAACTCAGGGGGGCGACGGAGGAACACTGCCTCATTTTCCCAGTGGGACATGAAAATATTAGCCACACTGGGAGCGAAGCGAGCTCCCATCGCTACACCCCTGGTTTGTAGATAGAATTCTCTATTGTACCAAAAGTAGTTCCTTGTGAGACAAAAATCTAAACAGCTTAAAAGGAACTCCTGATGCCCACCCGATAGGGAAGATCTAGTCAGAGCCCATTCCACCGAAGCCATAGCATCCTGATGGCCAATGATGGTGTACAGGGAACTCACATCCGCTGTAACTAAGAAGGTGGATGAGGAGCACTTCAAGGTGTCTAGAATTTGAATGATGTGTTTTGTGTCCTTCAAAAATGCCGGAGTTTGCATGACTAAAGGTTGTAAAAAGAAATCAATGTACTGTCCTAATCGCGCAGAGACAGAGTCGATCCCATTGACAATGGGTCTCCCTGGAGGTCTAACAGCATCTTTGTGTATTTTTGGTAAAAAATAAATAACAGGTGTTCTGCAGAATAAAGGATCTAAATACAAAGCTTCCTTTTTATTAAGGATCTTACGGTCCTTACCATCTTCAATAATATTATGCAATTCATCCTTAAAAAAGAGCATAGGATCCCTATTCAAAACTTGATAAGTATCCTGATCAGATAACAAACGACTCATTTCATTCTGATAATATTCTTTACTGAGAATGACTAACCCACCACCCTTATCCGCAGGGCGAATAACAATGTCTTTGCGGTCCGTCAGAGATTTTATACCCCGCTTAATAGACAGAGGGTCAGACACTCTTTTCACCTGTAATTTATCTAGGTCGTTGGAAACCATATTTTTAAAAACTTCCAAATGTTTGTTATCGGAAATCTGGGGATTGAAAGTAGACCTATTTCGAAGAGACGAATAATTCTGTGCCACTGGTTTAGATCCCTGAGAAGGGTGCGATAGAAAATATCTTTTCATGTTAAGAGTTCTTACAAATTTTTGAATGTTAACATAAGTATTAAACTTATTAAGATTTTTTATAGGAGCGAATTTAAGACCTCTGTCCAGAACCCTGATTTCATCTTCGTTCAAAACAACATGACTGAGGTTGTAAATTCCTTTACCTGTTACGGTCTGGGCTTTTTGTACTCGCTTCCCCCCTCTCCTTCCTCTCTTTGTTTTCGCTTTCGGGGGGGACCGGGGTTTGGAGGTGTGTATGGAACACGCTGTCTCCAATAATCCCCTTGAGCTGCCTGGTATTGCGGAGGGGGGTTCCTCTGTTCCCCCCTTTGATCTAAAAAATCATTACGGTCATATGGTGTATGTTCAGCGAGTGGAGCATATCTATTCTGTATAGGAATAGATCTATCATGAAATTGATAGGAATTCCCCCTGTCCCAATCATCTCTCCTATCATTATGAGAAGAATACCCATCCCTATGAGGAGGAGGGTGATATTGATAGGTACCTCTAGAGTGGTTCATGTCTCGGGTATGGGCTTGGGGACCTCCTCCCCTCCCTTTACCTCTCATGTTTTTCCCTCTTTTATTATTAAATTTCCTGAACCTATTCTCAATGGGAGGGGCTTGAGATTCATTCGGGCGGGGAGAATCGTATTCATATATAGGATTAACACGAGGAGTATTCAAATGTGTGGCTCCAGTATTGGATTGACCAATCTGAGTAGGTTGAACAGTGTCCTCTACTGTGGGGGTATTTTGCCATTTAAAAATAACTCCACCATTGAAATCATCAAAATCCCTAATAAATTTTTTCTTCTTTTTGTTCTGAGATTCAAGATCCCATTTCATGAGTTTATTTTTAAGCTCTCCTGACAATCGTATAAATTCTTCACTATCCTTCAAAGGTTCAATATTCCGGGTGATTTCATTGATTTGTGAGTCAAGAGCCGTCATTCTCTTTCTCTTGCGTATCAAAAGAAATTCAAGCAACTCAAAGCCTCTTTTAACAAAAAAATCACTCCATTCTGACATAGACTGTATATCTGTAAGACCATCGTTGGGGGGTAAATCCCACCTTAGACGTCTCGGAATAAGTCTAGCTGTCAAATATTGTTCAAATGATGCAATATCCCACCATGCTTTAATTTTTTTCTCATAAATATGACCTAATTTTCTAAATGTGTGAGGCAGGTCATTATGGGATTCAAGCGTAGGGTTCTTAGAGAATACTTCATTTACCTTGATTTCCCTTTTATCAAAATAACTAAAAACTTCCATACTGCAGCTAGATTAATGATAGTTGTAATCACAGAAAAAGAAGGTAGAATAAATCAGCGCATATATGCATAAAATTAAAAAGCAGCTGAACACCAGGGTCAACACACTCAAATCCCTTAGGTGAAATATACAAAATAAGGTGCAGCGCTCAAATAAAACAAAAAACTCAAAATAATCAAAAAATTCTTCACAAACACGTATAGAACAGTCCTGTTGTAATAATAATCGAATGTCCAAAGATAAAGTGAATCTCCTTCACACGTGACAGCATGCCAAAAAATAGTGAATAATGAATGGTGCCCAACACCGGTGAACGAAATGGCCTCTCACCTATTATACAGGTTAAAAAAGCGTTCCCAGAAGGGGTCAATCAGCAGGAGCTCCAAATTCAGATGCTAATCCATCAGGAATCATACTGAGGATATCATTCTCAAGGGCTCTCGGGTGAAGGCTGTAGGCGGGGATGGCTCACACATAGCATATATAATGCAAAGAAGAAGGAACAAGAATAGTGCTCTCTGTATACTCCAATTTATTAATAAAAGTAATTAAAAACAGACTTACAAAGGTGGCACTTCACAAGTGCAAGATGTACACAGCATAAAGTTCCGTATCGAGACGGAATGGAGCATGCGCGGTAGCAGCGGGTGACGTCACGTCGTTACGTTTCTGGACGCGTTGCGTCCCAGTGGGCGGGGACTTCTTCAGCAGATGACGTGACGACGAGACTACGTGGGCACCCGCGCTATAAGGAGGTGAGTTGCTATGGCGACAATAAACGCTTCACAACAGAGGGAATACCGGAAGTGTCCCCTGGTATTACAAACGGGGAAAACGGAAATCACTCCGTACAAGCTAACCGCTATGATTCACCTTTAAAAGTCATTAACAATGAAAATAAAATAAAACGAGGCAATCAAATGAATACCCGATAAAGTATTTTAAATAAAAAATATATGAAAGCCACAATAAAAATATTCAAATTAACCATTTACAAAATGATAATACCTAATTGAAAAAATGTCAGAACGAAAAATTCCGTCAGACCGCTGTTACCGACTGCTCCAAAATAATTAACATACAGAATATAAAATATATAAAAATTTATAAAATTTATCGATCAGAGATAAAACAATTTGTATCGAACTCTATATTTAACCCTTCGGGGCACATTACTCTTGTCTCATATATCCAATAGGATTCTCTTTTACTTAATTGTCTTATGAAATTGCCCCCTCGCCAATGTCTATTGACCCTCTCAATGCCCCAAAACTTCAGACCCCTCGGATTCTGTTCATGAAAGGCCTTGAAATGTCTAGACACGTTATGGGTCTTGAGGCCTTTTTTGATGTTGTTGACATGTTCAGCCAGTCTAACGTGTAAAGGTCTTGAGGTTCTGCCCACATACTGGAGTCCACAACTGCACTCCAGCATGTAGACAACTCCAACCGTATCGCATGTGATCAATTGTTTGATCTCATACTCTCGGTTGGTAGCTGAGGCCAGGAATTTTTTTCTCTTTTTGATATTCCCTTTAGCATGTTTGCAAGGTACACACCGACCGCAGGCATAGAAACCCCCTAAAAAGGAAAAAAGCCTGTCAGATGT
The DNA here is from genome assembly GCF_042186555.1 of Aquarana catesbeiana. NCBI lineage: Eukaryota > Metazoa > Chordata > Amphibia > Anura > Ranidae > Aquarana > Aquarana catesbeiana. The sequence continues at coordinate 414,543,490 of NC_133329.1, forward strand.
GGGTATGGGCGGATTTAAAACTCCAGGGGCCAACCGGTCCCTTAGAGTGGGGGCTTTTTTGTAAATAAATTGAGGCCTGTCAGGAAGTACAGGGCCCAAAATTCTATCCTGCTTTAGTATTGCCCAGTTTTTTTGAATTATTCTCTCGAACTTACGGTATTGGACATTATAATCCAACACCATTTTAAAATTGTGTTGATCATTGGTGGGAACCTTCCCGGACCCAGCAATAAGTTCTTTCCTATCCAATGACATAACTCTGGAGACCTCTTTATCAAGGATGGATCTATTGTAACCCTTTTGTTCAAACCTAGACGTGAGGACTTGGGATTGATTTACAAAGTCATTCAGAGTGGTACAATTACGGCGCAACCTAATGTATTGTCCCCTGGGGATGTTGCACAGCCAAGAGCTGTGATGACAACTCCCCAGGGGAATATACGAATTGCGATCTGTTGGTTTAAAATAATTAGTCCCCCAGGGGACAATACATTAGGTTGCGCCGTAATTGTACCACTCTGAATGACTTTGTAAATCAATCCCAAGTCCTCACGTCTAGGTTTGAACAAAAGGGTTACAATAGATCCATCCTTGATAAAGAGGTCTCCAGAGTTATGTCATTGGATAGGAAAGAACTTATTGCTGGGCCCGGGAAGGTTCCCACCAATGATCAACACAATTTTAAAATGGTGTTGGATTATAATGTCCAATACCGTAAGTTCGAGAGAATAATTCAAAAAAACTGGGCAATACTAAAGCAGGATAGAATTTTGGGCCCTGTACTTCCTGACAGGCCTCAATTTATTTACAAAAAAGCCCCCACTCTAAGGGACCGGTTGGCCCCTGGAGTTTTAAATCCGCCCATACCCACATCTGACAGGCTTTTTTCCTTTTTAGGGGGTTTCTATGCCTGCGGTCGGTGTGTACCTTGCAAACATGCTAAAGGGAATATCAAAAAGAGAAAAAAATTCCTGGCCTCAGCTACCAACCGAGAGTATGAGATCAAACAATTGATCACATGCGATACGGTTGGAGTTGTCTACATGCTGGAGTGCAGTTGTGGACTCCAGTATGTGGGCAGAACCTCAAGACCTTTACACGTTAGACTGGCTGAACATGTCAACAACATCAAAAAAGGCCTCAAGACCCATAACGTGTCTAGACATTTCAAGGCCTTTCATGAACAGAATCCGAGGGGTCTGAAGTTTTGGGGCATTGAGAGGGTCAATAGACATTGGCGAGGGGGCAATTTCATAAGACAATTAAGTAAAAGAGAATCCTATTGGATATATGAGACAAGAGTAATGTGCCCCGAAGGGTTAAATATAGAGTTCGATACAAATTGTTTTATCTCTGATCGATAAATTTTATAAATTTTTATATATTTTATATTCTGTATGTTAATTATTTTGGAGCAGTCGGTAACAGCGGTCTGACGGAATTTTTCGTTCTGACATTTTTTCAATTAGGTATTATCATTTTGTAAATGGTTAATTTGAATATTTTTATTGTGGCTTTCATATATTTTTTATTTAAAATACTTTATCGGGTATTCATTTGATTGCCTCGTTTTATTTTATTTTCATTGTTAATGACTTTTAAAGGTGAATCATAGCGGTTAGCTTGTACGGAGTGATTTCCGTTTTCCCCGTTTGTAATACCAGGGGACACTTCCGGTATTCCCTCTGTTGTGAAGCGTTTATTGTCGCCATAGCAACTCACCTCCTTATAGCGCGGGTGCCCACGTAGTCTCGTCGTCACGTCATCTGCTGAAGAAGTCCCCGCCCACTGGGACGCAACGCGTCCAGAAACGTAACGACGTGACGTCACCCGCTGCTACCGCGCATGCTCCATTCCGTCTCGATACGGAACTTTATGCTGTGTACATCTTGCACTTGTGAAGTGCCACCTTTGTAAGTCTGTTTTTAATTACTTTTATTAATAAATTGGAGTATACAGAGAGCACTATTCTTGTTCCTTCTTCTTTGCATTATATATGCTATGTGTGAGCCATCCCCGCCTACAGCCTTCACCCGAGAGCCCTTGAGAATGATATCCTCAGTATGATTCCTGATGGATTAGCATCTGAATTTGGAGCTCCTGCTGATTGACCCCTTCTGGGAACGCTTTTTTAACCTGTATAATAGGTGAGAGGCCATTTCGTTCACCGGTGTTGGGCACCATTCATTATTCACTATTTTTTGGCATGCTGTCACGTGTGAAGGAGATTCACTTTATCTTTGGACATTCGATTATTATTACAACAGGACTGTTCTATACGTGTTTGTGAAGAATTTTTTGATTATTTTGAGTTTTTTGTTTTATTTGAGCGCTGCACCTTATTTTGTATATTTCACCTAAGGGATTTGAGTGTGTTGACCCTGGTGTTCAGCTGCTTTTTAATTTTATGCATATATGCGCTGATTTATTCTACCTTCTTTTTCTGTGATTACAACTATCATTAATCTAGCTGCAGTATGGAAGTTTTTAGTTATTTTGATAAAAGGGAAATCAAGGTAAATGAAGTATTCTCTAAGAACCCTACGCTTGAATCCCATAATGACCTGCCTCACACATTTAGAAAATTAGGTCATATTTATGAGAAAAAAATTAAAGCATGGTGGGATATTGCATCATTTGAACAATATTTGACAGCTAGACTTATTCCGAGACGTCTAAGGTGGGATTTACCCCCCAACGATGGTCTTACAGATATACAGTCTATGTCAGAATGGAGTGATTTTTTTGTTAAAAGAGGCTTTGAGTTGCTTGAATTTCTTTTGATACGCAAGAGAAAGAGAATGACGGCTCTTGACTCACAAATCAATGAAATCACCCGGAATATTGAACCTTTGAAGGATAGTGAAGAATTTATACGATTGTCAGGAGAGCTTAAAAATAAACTCATGAAATGGGATCTTGAATCTCAGAACAAAAAGAAGAAAAAATTTATTAGGGATTTTGATGATTTCAATGGTGGAGTTATTTTTAAATGGCAAAATACCCCCACAGTAGAGGACACTGTTCAACCTACTCAGATTGGTCAATCCAATACTGGAGCCACACATTTGAATACTCCTCGTGTTAATCCTATATATGAATACGATTCTCCCCGCCCGAATGAATCTCAAGCCCCTCCCATTGAGAATAGGTTCAGGAAATTTAATAATAAAAGAGGGAAAAACATGAGAGGTAAAGGGAGGGGAGGAGGTCCCCAAGCCCATACCCGAGACATGAACCACTCTAGAGGTACCTATCAATATCACCCTCCTCCTCATAGGGATGGGTATTCTTCTCATAATGATAGGAGAGATGATTGGGACAGGGGGAATTCCTATCAATTTCATGATAGATCTATTCCTATACAGAATAGATATGCTCCACTCGCTGAACATACACCATATGACCGTAATGATTTTTTAGATCAAAGGGGGGAACAGAGGAACCCCCCTCCGCAATACCAGGCAGCTCAAGGGGATTATTGGAGACAGCGTGTTCCATACACACCTCCAAACCCCGGTCCCCCCCGAAAGCGAAAACAAAGAGAGGAAGGAGAGGGGGGAAGCGAGTACAAAAAGCCCAGACCGTAACAGGTAAAGGAATTTACAACCTCAGTCATGTTGTTTTGAACGAAGATGAAATCAGGGTTCTGGACAGAGGTCTTAAATTCGCTCCTATAAAAAATCTTAATAAGTTTAATACTTATGTTAACATTCAAAAAAATTTGTAAGAACTCTTAACATGAAAAGATATTTTCTATCGCACCCTTCTCAGGGATCTAAACCAGTGGCACAGAATTATTCGTCTCTTCGAAATAGGTCTACTTTCAATCCCCAGATTTCCGATAACAAACATTTGGAAGTTTTTAAAAATATGGTTTCCAACGACCTAGATAAATTACAGGTGAAAAGAGTGTCTGACCCTCTGTCTATTAAGCGGGGTATAAAATCTCTGACGGACCGCAAAGACATTGTTATTCGCCCTGCGGATAAGGGTGGTGGGTTAGTCATTCTCAGTAAAGAATATTATCAGAATGAAATGAGTCGTTTGTTATCTGATCAGGATACTTATCAAGTTTTGAATAGGGATCCTATGCTCTTTTTTAAGGATGAATTGCATAATATTATTGAAGATGGTAAGGACCGTAAGATCCTTAATAAAAAGGAAGCTTTGTATTTAGATCCTTTATTCTGCAGAACACCTGTTATTTATTTTTTACCAAAAATACACAAAGATGCTGTTAGACCTCCAGGGAGACCCATTGTCAATGGGATCGACTCTGTCTCTGCGCGATTAGGACAGTACATTGATTTCTTTTTACAACCTTTAGTCATGCAAACTCCGGCATTTTTGAAGGACACAAAACACATCATTCAAATTCTAGACACCTTGAAGTGCTCCTCATCCACCTTCTTAGTTACAGCGGATGTGAGTTCCCTGTACACCATCATTGGCCATCAGGATGCTATGGCTTCGGTGGAATGGGCTCTGACTAGATCTTCCCTATCGGGTGGGCATCAGGAGTTCCTTTTAAGCTGTTTAGATTTTTGTCTCACAAGGAACTACTTTTGGTACAATAGAGAATTCTATCTACAAACCAGGGGTGTAGCGATGGGAGCTCGCTTCGCTCCCAGTGTGGCTAATATTTTCATGTCCCACTGGGAAAATGAGGCAGTGTTCCTCCGTCGCCCCCCTGAGTTAGTGTGTTATAGAAGATTCATAGACGATCTTATCCTGGTTTGGAATGGTGATAGATCAAGATTGAATGATTTTATTGAATCACTCAATAATAACACTAAGAATATTTCTCTAACATGGACCATTAGTTCAGAAAAAGTTGTATTTCTAGATTTGTCCATTAGTATTAAGCATGACCAGTTCATTCTTACTAATTATTTTAAACCAACAGATCGCAATTCGTATATTCCCCTGGGGAGTTGTCATCACAGCTCTTGGCTGTGCAACATCCCCAGGGGACAATACATTAGGTTGCGCCGTAATTGTACCACTCTGAATGACTTTGTAAATCAATCCCAAGTCCTCACGTCTAGGTTTGAACAAAAGGGTTACAATAGATCCATCCTTGATAAAGAGGTCTCCAGAGTTATGTCATTGGATAGGAAAGAACTTATTGCTGGGTCCGGGAAGGTTCCCACCAATGATCAACACAATTTTAAAATGGTGTTGGATTATAATGTCCAATACCGTAAGTTCGAGAGAATAATTCAAAAAAACTGGGCAATACTAAAGCAGGATAGAATTTTGGGCCCTGTACTTCCTGACAGGCCTCAATTTATTTACAAAAAAGCCCCCACTCTAAGGGACCGGTTGGCCCCTGGAGTTTTAAATCCGCCCATACCCACATCTGACAGGCTTTTTTCCTTTTTAGGGGGTTTCTATGCCTGCGGTCGGTGTGTACCTTGCAAACATGCTAAAGGGAATATCAAAAAGAGAAAAAAATTCCTGGCCTCAGCTACCAACCGAGAGTATGAGATCAAACAATTGATCACATGCGATACGGTTGGAGTTGTCTACATGCTGGAGTGCAGTTGTGGACTCCAGTATGTGGGCAGAACCTCAAGACCTTTACACGTTAGACTGGCTGAACATGTCAACAACATCAAAAAAGGCCTCAAGACCCATAACGTGTCTAGACATTTCAAGGCCTTTCATGAACAGAATCCGAGGGGTCTGAAGTTTTGGGGCATTGAGAGGGTCAATAGACATTGGCGAGGGGGCAATTTCATAAGACAATTAAGTAAAAGAGAATCCTATTGGATATATGAGACAAGAGTAATGTGCCCCGAAGGGTTAAATATAGAGTTCGATACAAATTGTTTTATCTCTGATCGATAAATTTTATAAATTTTTATATATTTTATATTCTGTATGTTAATTATTTTGGAGCAGTCGGTAACAGCGGTCTGACGGAATTTTTCGTTCTGACATTTTTTCAATTAGGTATTATCATTTTGTAAATGGTTAATTTGAATATTTTTATTGTGGCTTTCATATATTTTTTATTTAAAATACTTTATCGGGTATTCATTTGATTGCCTCGTTTTATTTTATTTTCATTGTTAATGACTTTTAAAGGTGAATCATAGCGGTTAGCTTGTACGGAGTGATTTCCGTTTTCCCCGTTTGTAATACCAGGGGACACTTCCGGTATTCCCTCTGTTGTGAAGCGTTTATTGTCGCCATAGCAACTCACCTCCTTATAGCGCGGGTGCCCACGTAGTCTCGTCGTCACGTCATCTGCTGAAGAAGTCCCCGCCCACTGGGACGCAACGCGTCCAGAAACGTAACGACGTGACGTCACCCGCTGCTACCGCGCATGCTCCATTCCGTCTCGATACGGAACTTTATGCTGTGTACATCTTGCACTTGTGAAGTGCCACCTTTGTAAGTCTGTTTTTAATTACTTTTATTAATAAATTGGAGTATACAGAGAGCACTATTCTTGTTCCTTCTTCTTTGCATTATATATGCTATGTGTGAGCCATCCCCGCCTACAGCCTTCACCCGAGAGCCCTTGAGAATGATATCCTCAGTATGATTCCTGATGGATTAGCATCTGAATTTGGAGCTCCTGCTGATTGACCCCTTCTGGGAACGCTTTTTTAACCTGTATAATAGGTGAGAGGCCATTTCGTTCACCGGTGTTGGGCACCATTCATTATTCACTATTTTTTGGCATGCTGTCACGTGTGAAGGAGATTCACTTTATCTTTGGACATTCGATTATTATTACAACAGGACTGTTCTATACGTGTTTGTGAAGAATTTTTTGATTATTTTGAGTTTTTTGTTTTATTTGAGCGCTGCACCTTATTTTGTATATTTCACCTAAGGGATTTGAGTGTGTTGACCCTGGTGTTCAGCTGCTTTTTAATTTTATGCATATATGCGCTGATTTATTCTACCTTCTTTTTCTGTGACCCTATGAAGGAACCTAGTCTATTGGAAAGAATTTTTGGTCATAATTTTTAAGTCATTGTTGATTAAAGATATGGGTCTATAATTGCTTACTTGGCTCTGGTCCTTGCCCGGTTTGGGGATGACCGAGATGTATGCTAAATTTGTTGCTGCGTCTAAAAGGAGAGTCCTTGTTGAGGGAATTAAAGAACCGGACCAGATAAGGAGACAACACCTCGCCAAAGGTCTTATAGTACTGTGTCGTGACCGGGGCCGAACCTCTTTTAATGTCTTTTATGACCTCTTTGACTTCATCTTCGGAAATAGGGGCTGCCATTAAGGAGCGATGTGAGTCAGAGATTTTGGGGAGGGGGACGCTATCAAGGAAAGAATTGAGTGTGTGCGTACTGCTGGGATTAGGGCTTGAGTATAGTTTTGAGTAGAACGAGTGGAATGCTTCCAGTATAAGTTTGGGGTTTTGAGTAAGGGAACCAGACATTGATTTAATTTTGGGCAGGGCTTGAATTCTATGTTTAGGTGAGAGCTTCGATGCGAGATGGGGACCAAATTTGTCAGAGTGAAGAATCTACCACTCACCCATCTTAGATGTTTTTCTGCACTTGAGGTGTGGGCCGTGTTTAGTTCAATCCTAGTAGCGTCTAATTGAGCCAGAGAGGAGGGTGAGGGGTGTTTTTTGTGTGACTTACATATGGATTGGAAGTTCTTTTGTAGGTTTTTAAGATCGATTTGTTTTTTACGTTTTAAGCGTGAAGCTAATTGTATAAGATTACCCCTTACCACTGCCTTATGGGCTCCCCATAATGAGCTTGGTGAGATATCTGGTGTATCGTTAATGCGGAAATATTCCTTTCGATCATAGTGCAGTGTACCGGGTTAATTAGGAGTGCTTCGTTAAGGCGCCACTGTGGGGGGCTCGCTTGGTTTAGGAAGCCAATAATTTTAAGTGAAACTAAGGAGTGGTCCGACCAGGGGACTTTGCTTATGGAAGCCTGAGATGCTAGTTGAATGTCTGAAGTATGTAGGAACGATGATGATCTATGCGAGCATAAGTTCTATGGGGAGCCGAGAAGTGAGTATAGTCTCTAGCATTGGGATGTAATTCCCTCCACGTGTCTATCATACCTAGTGAGTGTAAGAGCCGAGCAATACGGAGGCTCTGCTTGGGGGGTCGTCTGAGCTGGGAATTGCCTCGTGCCGATTGGTCAAGTATGTGATCAAAAGCAACATTTGAGTCACCTCCCATGATCACCTTGCCTTCCAGGTGAGGGGAAAGAAAAGCTAGCATGGAAGAGAAAAAAGAAGGCCTGGCCTTTATTTGGGGCATAATACAAAATGATGGAGAATAGTGTCCCATTTATATGTCCTTTTACTAGTATGTACCTTCCTTCACTGTCCTTGACAGTTTGGGAAAGATTAAAGGGGGTGCGTTTGGATATGAGGACGGCTACTCCTCTTTTTTTATCATCCGCGTTGGCTAGGAAGAAGGTGGGGTAATTACGGTGCATGAAGGATGGATTAAAGCTCTTCGGGAAGTGGGTCTCCTGGATAAGGATGACGTCAAGCCCCTTAGAGTGGTAGTTATGAAAGGCCTTACGCCTTTTAACTGGAGAATTTAGGCCTTGTGTGTTGTGGGATGCTATTTTGAGGGATGTCTGTGTGGGAGGTTCGTCAGCCTTAGACATGAGGGGGAGAAGATGCATGTGTAACACTGTTTCTTACCCGGACCAGGTGAATAGATCCATCTGGTTGGGGATTTCGAGTCAAGCCTTGGGACCAAGTATACCAGTAACGACCAGCTCTCCTTGAAGGCACCTGGGGGGGGGGGGGGAGAAAGAGAAGAGCAGAGGAAGTGAAGACAGACCAGGAAGAGAAAAGAGAAAAGAAGAGAATAAAAGAGACTGAGTCCAGCATAAGAAATATCCTGGACGCTAACATGAAAGTTCTTACGAGATGGTATTTGGTTCCTTCCAAACTGGCACAGATGTTTCCTTCCTCGTCTCCTTTATGTTTTAGAAACTGCCAAGCCCAGGGCTCCATGATACACATTTGGTGGGAATGCCCGAAAATCAGGGATTCTGGAACAGGATATTTTATCTGATCAGAAAAATTACGGACACTCCCATTTCTAAATCTCCCCAGATAGCTTTATTAAATGGACATATTCCCAAAATCCCCAAAACAACTGCTAAACTTATTTTTTTCATCCTGACTGGCGCCAAGCTCTCCATAGCAAAGGCTTGGAAACAACCAGGAGTCTCTCTGGCGGCTGCCAAGAGAAAGATCTTGTGGATCATGTCCCAGGAAAAATTAGTTAGTGTCTTAGCAGACTCAAATAAAGCATTTTTGGCTGTCTGGGAACCCTGGGCAAGGCATGTAGGCATCTCCCTCATATCGGGAGTTGAAGCATGATATGTTTCTATTGTTATATTGCAGTCTGTCAACCCACCCCACCCCCCATTCTTTCTCCCCCTCTGTCTTCTTTTCCACCATTATTTCTCTCTTTCCTCTTATTCCCAGGAAGTTGTTAATTACTTTTACAGAAAGCATTTGGTTCTAAACGGTTTACTCCAGTTTTCTATGCACTTGATTACGATTAGCTGGTTCCTCGACTTATCTCTCGTGGGTCGACCTCCCAGCCGGAACCTTCAGGATATTTTTATGGCACCCCTGGCTCCTCAGGCCTCTGGCCTTAGAGGACTGAGGAAGGCTTCCTCACGCAGTCTGGGTCCTTTATTCTCCCGGAAGGCGCGATGGGCCTTAACAGGTTAGTTACACACCTAATGTTTAACTACAACTGCTCTACGGTGTTCGACACAGTATGTTCCCGATAGGGGTGTCGAGCCCACCTGCAGCACTAGGTGTCTCCTTATTATGTCTGAAGGCTCTTCTCTCTGTGTATTTAAATAAGCCTAGTTATTTGGTCAACCTCTCTGTTATTGTTCAATATTTGAGTATTGTCTCAGAGGTGGGCTGCGCCCCATCAGCAATTTTGTGCTATGAAGTGTAATGTACAGCTCTTCAATAAAAATTCTTTAAAATCGAAAAAAAAAAAAGAAATATCCTGGACTCTTTGATTGCAGGACTGGGCGGCCAGAACCTGCTCCGAAACTCTATAATTTGTGGGGTTCGGTAAAAGGGCAGCCCTAAAAAGGATTGCAGTCCTGGTGTCACCAAGGGATTAAAACTCCTCTAGGTCGCAGCAGGTGGAGTGGCAATCGGCCCCGCTCCGGCCGCAGGGCACCCTGAAAAACAAATTTGGGGGAGAGCCCCATGAAGAAATTAACTAAAGTTATGCACATGGAAACAACATCTGATATAAGTGAAAATATATCTCATAAGCTGAGATAAAAACTTCAAACTAAAGTAAAACCAAACCAATAAGGGGAAAGACCAGCATTTTGATTAACTGTGCGGCCATATGATGAGGGAGAATGAGAAGGGGAGAGGGTAAGGAGGGGTAGGGAGAGGGTCAAGGGGGTAGGGGAAAGGGAGCTGGAAAGAAGGAAGGTGGGGTAGGGTATTGCATTTATGCATTTGGGATTGTCCCGAACCATATTGTCCTCATTGATCATAAAGATGAAATTCTGCGGAATGATGGGAGACGTAGAGGAATGTTCCATGTGGTAAAGCAACAGAGGTGAGTAGGGATGGTAATACAGGACATGGCTGCGGGAAGTTGGGGAGGGCAGATCCAGTGAGTCTCCAAAGAGACCAGGTGTGTGTAGGAGAAGCTTCTACACCAACAAGGATTCCGGTTAAGACGGAAAGGATGAGAACAGGACCCTAGGGGTCAGTCGGTCCAAGTGATCATCTTGGGGGCATGGAGTCACGCTACCTCTTTGGCTGCTGTTTCACCCACAAAGGGATAAAGGGGCTGTTTGGTGGAGGCTTCTTGGAGGAGTTCGATCGGTTCTCTGTTTGGTGAGTTCCTGAGAAATGAGCCCGAGTTGGAGAAGCATGTGTTCGCCAGATTGGAAATTTGAGAAACTATACAATTTTTCTCTGTATTGGAATTGCAGGCGGAAGGGGAAGGCCCATTTATATTTTATCATCTCCTTTTCTGAATCGCGGTTGGGGAGATGTCAGCAAAAATTTGGATTTTGTTGCCAAGAAAAGTAATATTGTCCCTGTAGCGAGATCTTTTCATTATTTCTTCTTTTACCCCATAAAAGTGTGGCTTAACCACTATATCTTGGGGGAGACCATCTTGGCGGGGGGTTGAAGCACTCTGTGGGCCCTGTCCAATTCTAGCTTGTGATCCAGGATATCTGGGAAGATGTCCTTGATTAAAGATTTAATGATGTCAGAAATATCAATGTTAGATTCGGGTATTCCTCTGACGCGGAAATTATATTGTCTGCTCCTGTTCTCTAAATCGTCTATTTTGGAAAGAGCAGTTTCAAGTTGTTCTTGCAAAGACTGGATGCATGTCGTGTTCTGGTTAGTGCGTGCTGCAGATTCATCCACAGCCTGTTCAATAGCATCCATTCTGACCCCCAGGCTCTGAAGGTCTGCTTTTATTGAAGAAGTAATTTGCATTGCATTTTGTGCTAGTCCAGCAGCCAGCTTGTCAAAGAAGCTGCTTAGTAGCTGAGCCATTTCTGGGGGGTAATTGTGCGGTATGTGGGAGGCCTGTGGGGAATCAGCCAGGCTGATAGCAGAATTAATCAGGGGAGAGTATGGGTTACCATTCTGCATTCTACCCAGAGTGATTCTGTGGAAGCTGGGGATGCCATAAAGCCCTGGGCACCCTGGATGTTACTCACAGTTACAGAGGCAGGCATGGCGAGGGACAGAGGATTCGCTGAGCCATGCTGGATCTCAGTGTCCCTGCATGGAGAAGCTGCGGACGCCATCTTGGGAGGCTCAAGGGTAGCCAGGCTAAAATCCAATTGCCGGTTAATGCCCCTTTTCGGATGGGCTTCTGACATTCAGGCGAGTGCCCGGGACTAACAGGATAATGGAGCCGGTCTTTCCGAAGGGATCCGCTTGAAGAGGCTGGTATACGGTGCGCTGGAGGATCGGAGCGGTGCGGAGCTCCCCGCTAGCGTAGTGATCCGGAAGTCCCGCATATGCGCACTTGTCTCACTGATTTTCATCCATATTGCCGGGATCCGACATTACATTAAAGCCGCAAGCAGTTTTAAGTGACCTTTATTCCTTTAAAAATGTAATTTTGTGCAGGGACTGTTCTAAGCACGGGAAACCGGCGCCACTTTACAGGCATACTATAGACACACCCCAGGTACGATATTTAAAGGAAAAAACTGCCGTTTTTAAAACTTTTTTTTTGCATTGATCCATGTCCCCTGGGGCAGGACCCGGGTCCCCAAACCTTTTTAGGACAATACCATGCAAATTAGCCTTTAAAATTAGCACTTTTGATTTCAAACGTTCAAATCTCAGTTCGCGCGACTTTTTGGTCCGTTCGCAGGTTCTGGTGCGAACTGAACCGGGGGGTGTTCAGGCTCATCCCTACTCCTGAGACAAGCCACAAATGTTGACATGCCAGACTGTATAAAATGGAATGATGAAATGTGTAATGCTTTTGTGTACCTTAAAACTGCAATGGTTACTGTTCCTGGACAGAACTGATTGCGCTAACAAGAGCTTTTGAGCTTTTTGCAGGACGGGTTGTGAACATATACACTGATTCCAAATATGCATTCGGTGCTGCACATGATTTAGGAGTTATCTGGCAAAGGAGGGGCAAAGGAGGGGTTACATAGCAGCCGATGGTAAATCCATCTCACATTCTACTTTGGTTACAGGTCTTTTGGAGGCAATACAACTTCCAAAATCAATAGCCATCTTGCATTGCAGAGCATACACAGGACAGCAGGATGACATTGCTTGGGGAAATGCACTGGCAGATACAATAGCTAAGGAAGTAGCTAACAGGCAGGTAGCCACAATACAGATGCCCTCCCTGCCTCCGGAGATGTCCCTTCTAGACCAAACCTTATCTGACCTCCAGGTACATGCCAACCATCAAGACATTAAACAATGGAACATATCAGGAGTGCAGAAGAGCCCTGAATCAGGATTCATCTGCCATGAGGGGAAGTCAAGCATACCTGTAGCTAGCGCACCTTCTATCTCACAATATCATGGGGGTGGGACACAGAGGCTGGAAGATGACGTGAATTACTAGATAAAGATTTTTCCATTCCAGGACTTCCTTCATTAGTGAAATCATTTGTTGCAAGATGCATTATATGCTTTAGGAATAATCCAAAGAATCCACACAAGGTGAAACATGAGCACCTCATTTACCCGTCCACACCGTTCACTCATCTTCAAATTGATTTTACACACATACCCAAACTAGGCAAGAGACAGGAATATTTACTTGTGATAGTAGACATGTTCTCAGGATGGCCGGAAGTGTTCATTACCACAAGGGAAGATGCACAGACAGTGGTCAGAATCCTTGCACAGGAGAGGATGCCCTCTGCAAATTAGGTCAGACAATGGTCCTGCCTTCATAGCCAAAGTGTGTCAAGATTTAGTGAAAACACTGAAGATTGACTGGAAGTTTCACATCCCATATCACCCACAGAGTTCAGGCATAGCAGAAAGAATGAATAGGACTCTTAAAGATAATATCAGGAAGGGCACGGGGGGAACTTTCAACGGATGGAAAAAGGTACAGCCTGCACTCCTTGCAGAGGTAAGAATGACTCTCTGAGGAGCCACAAGTTTCTATCATTTGAAGTCTTGATGGGTAGGCCTTTCCCCACCCCATGGGCCAGACAGGCCCTAATGTTAGAAAGAGGGGATCTTGATCTCATACAGGAAGAGTATGTTAGGAAATTGATTGAAACCTTGGACAGAGCTCGCACCTCTCCTTTTTCTTCACAGGAACCAACTCACCTGTTCCAGGTGGGAGACATCATGGTGGTCCAATCCTTGAATCGTATCAAGAAGCAAGAGTACCATTTTGGACCCCCAACTACAGTGATCATGGATTGGATCCATGCCAGTCATGTGAAGAATAGGGATGAGCTTCGTGTTCGAGTCGAACCCATGTTCGACTCGAACATCGGCTGTTCGATCGTTCGCCGAATTGCGAACGTTATGGGCCGTTCGCGCTAAATTCGTGTGGCGCGTCACGGCCCATAATTCACTGCGGCATCGCAGTGCATTGCTGGCTGATGATTGGCCAAGCATGCACTATGACCCGCATGCTTGGCCAATCACAGCGCTGTCAGTAGAGAGAGCTGTAATTGGCCAAAGCCAGGGTGGCTTTGGCCAATTATGGCTCAGGGGATTTAGTACACACCCCACACTATATAAGGCCGCCTGCACGGCGGCCCTGTGTAGTGTGTGTTCCGGTGTGCTGAGAGATAGAGAGAGAGAGAGACAGTGTCATTTGATTTGAGTTAGATAGATTAGGCAGAACAGTCAGTCAGTTAGCTGCACTTACAGTGTATTGTGTATATATATGCATCCCAGGTGTTGCATATATATATATACACTGTATTCAGTTTAGCTAGATCTGTTCCTGTTATCTTCTATCTAGACTATTTACATTTAATGCAGTGCGTCCTGCTCACAGTGTTCAGCTAGATCCGTTCCTGTTAAATTCCTACTGACCGGCAGGCTTGTCTGGTTACAGTATATAAAGCTACCTGAAGAAAATTACAGGTGTTCTATTTGATCCTATTAGTACCACGGTCAGGCAGCTAGACTATTTACATTTAGTACAGTGCGTCCTGCTCACAGTGTTCAGCTAGATCCGTTCCTGTTATCTTCCTACTGACAGGCAGGCTTGTCTGGTTACAGTATATAAAGCTACCTGAAGAAAATTACAGGTGTTCTATTTGATCCTATTAGTACCACGGTCAGGCAGCTAGACTATTTACATTTAGTACAGTGCGTCCTGCTCACAGTGTACAGCTAGATCCGTTCCTGTTATCTTCCTACTGACAGGCAGGCTTGTCTGGTTACAGTATATAAAGCTACCTGAAGAAAATTACAGGTGTTCTATTTGATCCTATTAGTACCACGGTCAGGCAGCTAGACTATTTACATTTAGTACAGTGCGTCCTGCTCACAGTGTACAGCTAGATCCGTTCCTGTTATCTTCCTACTGACAGGCAGGCTTGTCTGGTTACAGTATATAAAGCTACCTGAAGAAAATTACAGGTGTTCTATTTGATCCTATTAGTACCACGGTCAGGCAGCTAGACTATTTACATTTAGTACAGTGCGTCCTGCTCACAGTGTACAGCTAGATCCGTTCCTGTTATCTTCCTAATGACAGGCAGGCTTGTCTGGTTACAGTATATAAAGCTACCTGAAGAAAATTACAGGTGTTCTATTTGATCCTATTAGTACCACGGTCAGGCAGCTAGACTATTTACATTTAGTACAGTGCGTCCTGCTCACAGTGTTCAGCTAGATCCGTTCCTCTTATCTTCCTACTGACAGGCAGGCTTGTCTGGTTACAGTATATAAAGCTACTTGAAGAAAATTACAGGTGTTCTATCCCAGCTTAGTGCAGCTACAGGCCATTAGTATGTCTGGAAGGCCAAGAAGGAGAGGCAGACAGTCACAAGCCAATAAGAGAGGGCAAGCAGGCTCTGTGTCTAGTGCTGGTCGTGGAGACGGTGCATCCTCATCAGCACGTGGCCATGGGACACGCTTGGCCTTTTTTTCGGCAGCTGGCCATGTTGAGCCGCAACATGCGGAAGACTTGGTCGAGTGGATGACCAAGCCGTCCTCATCCTCCTCATCCTCTCTCACCCATGCCCAGGGTGCTTTGTCTGGCAAAGCAGCGGCCTCTTCCCTCAGCTCAATGTCATCAGTGACTCCTTCCCTAGCTCCACCATGTCCTCATGAGGATTCCCTCGAACTGTTTGACCACAGTGTTGGGTACATGCTCCAGGAGGATGCCCAGCGTTTGGAAGGCTCTGATGACGATACTGAGCTCGATGAAGGCAGTAACATGAGCGCGGACAGAGGGGGTGCCCAAGAAGGACAGCAATCTGGCAGTCATGCTCCCCCTGCTGCAGCATACTGCCAGGTTTGCTCCAGTGATGAGGAGGGAGGGGATGATGAGGTCACTGACTCAACGTGGGTGCCTGATAGGAGAGAGGAGGAGGAGGAGGAGGAGGAGGAGGAGGAGGAGGAGGAGGCGGCAGCACATCACCAACGAGGCAGGATGCCCTCCAGGGGCCAGCCTAAGGGCAGCACATTGACTGCATCACACCCCAAAGCTCCACATGTGCAGGGCGCTGCAGTCTCTGCGCGTTATTCAAAAAGTTCTTTGGTGTGGGCCTTTTTTGAGACGAGTGCATCAGATCGCACCGCTGCTATTTGCAACATATGTCTCAAGCGTATCTCGCGTGGCCAAAATATCTCCCGCTTGGGTACCACATGCTTGACCAGACATATGTTGACCTGCCATGCAGTTCGTTGGCAAGCGTATCTAAAAGACCCACACCAAAGAACAAAGAGGATCTCTCCTTGCTCCTCATCAGCTGAGATTTCCAACCCCACTAGACCTTCAGTCCTCTCTGAGACCTGCAGTGAGAGGAATGAAGGTGTAGAATTAGGTGTGTCACAGCCAAGTACTTGTGGGCAATCTGCTTTTGGTACACCGACGTCAGATTGTACCAGGCAAATTTCCCTGCCCCAGCTGCTGCACCGCCGAAAGAAGTTTGCTCCCAGCCATCCACATGCCCAGCGGTTGAATGCTAGCTTGGCAAAATTGCTAGCACTTCAACTGCTGCCTTTTCAGTTGGTAGACTCTGCCCCCTTCCGTGAGTTTGTGGAATGTGCGGTTCCTCAGTGGCAGGTACCCAAACGCCACTTTTTCTCACGGAAGGCGATTCCGGCTCTCTACCGGCATGTGGAAGGCAATGTCCATGCCTCGCTGGACAGGGCGGTCAGCGGTAAGGTGCATATTACCGCTGACTCATGGTCCAGCAGGCATGGACAGGGACGTTACCTAAGTTTCACG
This sequence comes from Aquarana catesbeiana, assembly GCF_042186555.1. Taxonomy (NCBI): domain Eukaryota; kingdom Metazoa; phylum Chordata; class Amphibia; order Anura; family Ranidae; genus Aquarana; species Aquarana catesbeiana. Next base: position 414,560,399 of record NC_133329.1, read on the forward strand.
GCGCATTGGGTGACTCTGCTGGCAGCTGGGAAGGATGCAGGACAAGGTGCAGTAGTGTTGGAGGTTGTTCCGCCACCACGCCTCCAAAATGCTGATTGTGACACACCTCTCTCCTCCACCCCCTCCTCTTCTTCTTCCTCCATGGCCTCTTCCTCGGAACCAGCGGTGCTCCGTAGGCGTTCAAGGGGCTACGCAAGTACGCAGGCCAAAAGATGCCATGCGGTGCTTGAGCTGGTGTGCTTGGGGGACAGGAGCCACACTGGGGCAGAGGTTCTGTCAGCTCTGCAGGGGCAGGTTCAGAGGTGGTTGACGCCACGCCAACTTAAGGCAGGAATGGTGGTTTGCGACAATGGCACCAACCTCCTCTCTGCCCTCCGACAGGGACAAATGACCCATGTGCCCTGTTTGGCTCACGTCCTTAACTTGGTGGTGCAGCGGTTCTTGGGCAGGTACCCGGGCTTACAGGATGTCCTGAGGCAGGCCAGGAAAGTCTGTGTGCATTTCCGCCGGTCATATAATGCCAGTGCTCGGCTGACGGACCTCCAAAAGGAGTTTAACCTGCCCAAGAACCGCCTAATCTGTGACATGCCCACCAGGTGGAACTCAACGTTGGCCATGCTGCAGCGGCTGCACACGCAGCAGAGGGCCATAAATGAGTACCTGTGCGACTATGGCACCAGGACAGGGTCAGGGGAGCTTGGTTTTTTTTCCCCACGCCAGTGGGCCATGATCAGGGATGCATGCACTGTCCTGTCACCATTCGAGGAGGCCACGAGGATGGTGAGCAGTGACAGTGCATGCATCAGTGACACTGTCCCCCTTGTCCACCTGTTGGAGCACACGCTGCGTGGAATAATGGACAGGGCACTTGAGGCAGAACAGAGGCAGGAAGAGGAGGACTTCCTTAGCTCTCAAGGCCCCCTTTATCCAGACAGTGTTCCTGCGTGCCCGCCGATCACACAGGAAGAGGACGAGGAGGAAGAGGAGGAGGAGGAAGATTGTGTCAGTATGGAGGTGGAGCCTGGCACTCAGCATCAGCAGCAGTCTTTAAGGGATCAGTCCCAAGAAACACATGGACTTGTACGTGGCTGGGAGGAGGTGGCTGCGGACCATGTCGTTCTTAGTGACCCAGAGGACTCCGGACCGAATGCCTCAGCAAACCTACGCTGCATGGCCTCCCTGATCCTGCAAAGCCTGCGTAAGGATCCTCGTATTCGTGGTATCAAGGAGAAGGACCAATACTGGCTGGCAACCCTCCTTGATCCACGTTACAAGGGTAAGGTTGCGGACCTTATCTTGCCATCGCAGAGGGAGCAGAGGATGAAACATCTTCGGGAGGCCTTGCAGAAAGGTCTGTGCAACGCGTTCCCAGAGACTGGGAGGTTACAAACTCCTGTTTCTGGACAACGTGTTGCTGAGGCTTCGGTCAGTCAAAGAAGGAGCGGTGGAGAAGGTGGCCGTCTGACCGATGCGTTCAGACAATTTTTTGGTCCGCAGCCCCAAGGTATGATCGGTTCCAGCAACCATCGCCAGCGTCTGTTTTACATGGTGCAGGAATACCTAGGGGCAAGATCAGACTTGGACACCTTTCCCACCGAAAATCCTCTGGGTTACTGGGTCTTGAGGATGGATCACTGGCCAGAGCTTGCACAGTATGCAATTGAGCTACTGGCCTGTCCTGCATCCAGCGTTCTTTCGGAACGCACATTCAGTGCTGCTGGAGGCGTGGTAACCGATCACAGGGTGCGTCTGTCCACCGACTCGGTCGATCGGCTGACCTTCATAAAAATGAATGAGTCTTGGATCACCACCAGCTACCAAGCACCTGATGCTGATGTAACCGAATAATTTTTTTTGAAATCTCAGATCCCTTCAAAGACTGCCTATGCTGATGCTGAGTGACTATCCCTGAGTAATTATCCTCTTCCTCCTCAATCATCACGCTGATAGCTTGTTGCAGTGTTGTGGCACCAGCACCAGTGCCTAAGGCCCAATTTTTCTGCCCCTGTCTAACAGGGGCGTGTAATTACAATTTTTGATGCAATACTTTGCAGCAGGGCTCGTTCCTGCGTTCCAACTAGAGTGTCTGTGAGGGGTTGCAGTGTTGTGGCACCAGCACCAGTGCCTAAGGCCCAATTTTTCTGCCCCTGTCTAACAGGGGCGTGTAATTACAATTTTTGAAGCAATAATTTGCAGCAGGGCTCGTTCCTGCGTTCCAACTAGAGTGTCTGTGAGGGGTTGCAGTGTTGTGGCACCAGCACCAGTGCCTAAGGCCCAATTTTTCTGCCCCTGTCTAACAGGGGCGTGTAATTACAATTTTTGAAGCAATAATTTGCAGCAGGGCTCGTTCCTGCGTTCCAACTAGAGTGTCTGTGAGGGGTTGCAGTGTTGTGGCACCAGCACCAGTGCCTAAGGCCTAATTTTTCAGCTCCTGTTCAACAGGGGCATGTAATTACAATTCTTGATCTAATATTTCACAGCAGGGCCCTGTGAGGGCTTACAGTGTTGTGGCCACAGCAACACCTAAGGCCCAAATTTCTGCTGAGTATATAGGGCAGGACCCTACTTTCAAACATCTAACTTACAAACGACTCCTACTTGCAAACGGAAGGAGACAACAGGAAGTGAGATGAAATCTACCCCTAGGAAGGGAAATTCTCTCCTGTAAGAGTTAATATGGGAAAACAAGTTCTCCTTTCCACTGATGCTTTCCAATCCTTGTTCCACAAAAAAACCCAAATTTTCAAAAAACATTTTTCATTGGGACAAAAAAGTGAGGTGAAATCTTCTGAAGAGGAGGAAAGACAGCAAAACAAATGTCACAGGGGTGATAACCCTTCCCTATGTTTTCCAAAAAGCTTAGAAAAGATTTTTTGGCTGGAGCTAAACACGTTAAAAATGTTCAAAATTACAAACAGATTCTACTTAACAACAAACCTACAGTCCCTGTCTTGTTTGCACCGCCTGTATACTGCTGTTCAGAGTATATAGGGCCTGGTGGCCCCACACCTTTCCTTATTTTAATTTGGGTGCGGGGTTCCCCTTAATATCCATACAAGACCCAAAGGGACTGGTAATGGACTGGGGGGTACCCATGCCGTTTGTCTCACTGATTTTCATCCATATTGCCATGACCCGACATGACATTAAACCCGCAAGCAGTTTTAAATGAGATTTTTTCCTTTAAAAATGACATTTGGTGCAGGGACTGTTCTAAACATGGGAAACACGCGTCACTTTACAGGCATACTATAGACACCCCCCAGGTACGATATTTAAAGGAATATTTCACTTTTTTTTTTTTACTTTAAGCATCATTAAAATCACTGCTCCCGAAAAAACGGCCGTTTTTAAAAGTTTTTTTTGCATTGATACATGTCCCCTGGGGTAGGACCCGGGTCCCCAAACCCTTTTTAGGACAATACCATGCAAATTAGCCTTTAAAATGAGCACTTTTGATTTCGAACGTTCGAGTCCCATAGACGTCAATGGGGTTCTAACGTTCGTGCGAACTTTCGGTCCGTTCGCGGGTTCTGGTGCGAACCGAACCGGGGGGTGTTCGGCTCATCCCTAGTGAAGAAGGTAAACCAAACACCTAAGAAGCAAGACAAAGTACAGAGAGACGAAGCAGGTGATATAAGTCCTTAAATAGTGAGTGAAGCAGGTGATAGTGTCTCTGAAAAAGATGACCTTGCTTATTTCACCACATATTTCTGGGAAGGTCTTGGGTCTCCTACTCATACTGACTTTGATGGTGTTCCAACCAACATGGATCATAATTTACTGTATTTATCATCCTGAAGATCTGGGGGCCCTTAAGGTCATATGTGGCCCACCCAATAACACCACTAATAACACACTTGCTAGACATAGAAGGGATGTTTTTTCAGAGTCTGAGGGAACTAAAATGGATAGCCTCACAGAAAACATGTTGTTACTTAAATTTAAATATATCTATGCTCAGAAATCAGGACATGACAAATGTTGGATATGTAGTAAACTGCATCCTACTACTGCCCGTATTCCCCCTATGGCTGTACCCCTGAATATTATCCCTTTTCTAAACGGAACACCCCCCCATTACTCTCACCAGAGTGCAGATGACACTAGGGAACAGACCTGTCACCTTCCAAGAAATTGGGAAGGAGTCATTTCCCTGCTTGGTGTTTGTTTTAGATTGGGTAGCTCATCAAAAGGTGGGGAAGCATGCAGTCACAACTTCTCTATGTCCTCAGATCATTCCATAGTTTTTGACACCTCAGATTGTGCCCTAAATCACACCATATATACCCTCATAAGTACCTCTGAACCCCATACTGAGATTGCAAAACTACTCTCACAGCTTGCCCTTGCAGGATTCTCTGAAGGCACCCAACAAGTCCTTAGCAGACAGCCACTAGTCTTGCGCAACAGCACCTACATTTGTTGCAGAAAGACATGTCATCCATGGATTCCTCCTAGTGATCCCCAGGCATGATGTTACTTAGCCTCATTAGTCCCGATAATGGGAATTCTTTGAGACAATGAGGGAAATCACTTGCTCAAGGCTGGTGTTAATGCTAGATACCCCCTCGAACACCATTATGCCAGGTCATTATTTCTGGAAAAGGATATGGCCTGGGCATGGTTCAGGAACCGGATAGGGTATTGACATGATGAAAAGGCTAAATAATTACTCTGGTATTTTGGATGAGATACTAGATAACAATTCTGCTGACATTACCAACCTTAACTTAGAAACTATGGCAATGAGAAAGCAGCTAGAGCTCCATGACTTGGCCATCGAAAGCATGAAGGCAGCCCTTACAGGGTTATGCGAGGTAACAAAGGATTATGGGTGTTGCACCTGGATACACAATACCAGTATAGAGGTGCCTGATTATTTTGACAGAATTGCTCAGCACAGGAAAGAGGTTGACAAATTACAGGTTGAAGCAAGGGACCTTACTAAGACTTGGAACCCCCTGGGTAATGTGGGAGGGTTTGGTTTCGGTGGAGTTTTTTCCTGGATCAAGGATATTGCTATGTTTGTTTTGCTGATTTTGCTTATGGCATTACTTCTGTATGCCTGCTTTAGGTTTGTTATATGCATGATTTCCCGAGGTACTCGACCTCCCGACCCAGCTGCTGCTAATAAGATGTACCTCAACTCTTATTATGGTCACCAAGATGAGTATGTCACAATGAGAAGAAGTAAGTCACCTTCATGACTTAAAGAGGGGATTGTAGTAATATGACCAAACCAATGTGACTCCATCTTGCCCAGAGAGGGTCATATAGCTTTAATTCAGTCTCAGACTTTATATTCTAGCTTATTCTGTATTTCCAACTTGTAACTGCATTTTGCAAGCACACACAAGAAAATATGCTTGCCCAAGCATTCATACTCTATATATAATTGTGGTCTAGTCTGGCTTTCCTTGTTCTTTTAGGCCATGGGACAGGATGCATGACTTAGTCATGGCCAGATGGCTTATTCACCTTTTGTAACCTTATGTTGACTATGTTTTTAGGGGTTATAAACCTGTATAACCATATATTGCTGAATTGTTTAACTATACATGATATCATTAATATTCCTTTACTAACTACTCCCCCTCCCCTATTGTGATTGGTAAGCTGAACCAAATATAAGCTGTATACACACCGAATAAAGTAGGCATTTTCTTTGAACTTACTGCTTGTATCTCGTGTTCATTTGAAAGTGTCTCACGGTCTTCGGTGGTCTCCAATATTAACCTTTGGGTGGTCTGTCACATACCTGAAGTACCTTTAAAACCCCTTCAAATAATACATATATAGTCACAGTACATACGCAACTTGCTGTTCTTCCAACAAGTTCTTCAGCAGGAACAAGACATCCATCTGGAACTGGTCAGGGTGTTAGGAATAGGGCGGCCTAGTCAAAAAAAAAAAAAAAGAAGAGTACAACAGAGGTGACAATCTTCTCCTTGCTGTCCATGTTTGTTACCTGTGAGCTGAACCATTCACATCAGTCCCTTCACAGGTAGTACTGAGGGTTGGACAGTCTCTTCAGGTTGCCATCAGCTTCTCTGAGAGCGACAGAGTGGTTTTTGGTGGGCTATCCAGCTTTAGCAACCACCACCCTGTCTTTGTAGGTGGCTCTTCCCAGCCGCCATTCCTGCTGAATGTCCTGAAACCGGCTTGGTCACTATGCGGTCCATGTCATGTCATCCTCCACTCTCCCCAGGAGTCTTCGATGATGTCCATGATGTTGGGAGGGACATAGGGGTTGTCCATACCCCACTGCAGAGCTGTTCTCTGCTATACCTCGCACTGGAACCTTGAAAACCTTGGCAGTTCCCGAGGCTCTCTTTTCCCAGGGAGAACGCAGGCTTTAGGTGACCTCACTACCCACTGCCTGTAAAGAGCTGCTCTGGTCTGGGTGGTGGAGGGTCTGTTGTGGATTTTCCAACTCACACAGACAGGAGCCTGCACAGATCCTTCGGTCTCTTCAAATGAACCTGACACATCCATCACCTCAGACAGCACTTACACATTTTTCCAGGACTCTCCTTACTCCCACTCCTCCTCTGAGCTGCTAAACTGCCATTCCCCTCTGGCTCACCTAAGGAGGAGTCGCACCCCCTCCTGCACTGGTTCCTTGCAGGTAGGGTCAACAGAATGCATGGGCACAGCCGGCATTTCAGGGACAGCGTCTGGCTCCTGCTGGTCAGTACTTACAAGTGACCTGGCTGCAGGCCGAGGCAGACTTCCAGCTCTTTTCCCCAATGTTACTTGTCTTTGCAGGGGATTCACCAGCTTAAAGTGGTGTTCCGGCTGAAATTATACTTTTTAAATAAAAATACCCCTATAATACACAAGCTTAATATATTCTAGTAAAGTTAGTCTGTAAACTAAGGTCTGTTTTGTTAGTTTATGGCAGTAGTTTGTTATTTTATAAACTTACAGCAGGCCGTGGCCATCTTAAGTGTGGGCATCTGAAGCCAGACTGTATTTCTTCCTGGATCTCAACCTTGCAGATCTCGCACATGCTCAGTGCAGCACAAGCAGTGTAATGGGTTTCAGGTCAGGTTTCCATAGCAACGGCAGTGTCAGAGGAAGTTGCCGCCCCTTCCCAGAAGGCATTGCAAACAGGAAATGATGCGATGGGCCGCGGCCAGGGAGGAGGACGTGAAAAATGAATACAGCAAATATACTGTAGGTGCTGAGAATTTTTTTTTGTAAATATCCAATTCGTTTACAGTGCACAGTTTAGTGAGGGATGCTGAAGAGTTGTAAAAGTGGGTGGAACTCCACTTTAAGACTCAACCTCACCTTTAGCAGATAGTTCAAGGCCGGCTCTGGCCTTTCGGGCCTTCCACTGCTGTTCTGTGCATAGACCGGACCGCAGATCCATGCTGTAGTTGAGTGGCTCCTGCTAACTGTGTTAGCCTGGTGAGTGGCTAGGGTGACCACATTTCCAAACTGCCATTCAGGGACACCCCCCCAGCATGCAATGGTCATAGCATCACAAGGGGGCGGTGCCACCTTGTGATGTCGCCGGGTGGTCCTGCTACTTACCTATGTAGCACCCTGGTGTTTAGGCAGAGTTGCTCCTAAATTTACATGCCAGGTATAGCTGCCTTGGCTAATTGTTGAGAATCAATTGATTTCACTATGTCTGTAAATGCTGCACTTCTCTCTTTTGCCGCTAAGTGGCCGGGTACTTGGTGGCATTAGATATGAGAAGGGCAATGCAAGGTCAGATTCTGGTGAAGAATCGGGAAACTTCATCGGTATCAAGTCAGGGACCCAGCCAGCAAAAGTGACACTTGCCGAGCAGCCTTGTGTGTCAAGCCAGAGACCGAGCAGGCCAGCGGGGGTGACGCTTGAGGAAGATACCACCGTGAAGATTGGAGGAGCTCAAGGGATTCAGTGGCAGTGAATCATCTAGTCTAGTGAGTAGGGATGGGCCGAACAACCCCTCCCGGTTCAGTTCGCATCCAGAACCAGTGAACGGACCGAAAGTTCACACGAACATTCAAACACCATTAAAGTCAATGGGACTCGAACGTGAGAAATGAAAAAGTGCAAATTTTAAAGGCTAATATGCAAGTTATTGTCCTAAAAAGGGTTTGGGGACCCGGGTCCTGCCCCAGGGGACATTTATCAATGGAAAAGAAAGTTTTAAAAACAGACGTTTTTTCGGGAGCAGTGATTTTAATGATGCTTAAAGTGAAAAAATAAAAGTGAAATATTCCTTTAAATATCGTACCTGGGGGGTGTCTATAGTATGCCTGTAAAGTGGCGCGTGCTTCCCGTGCTTAGAACAGTCCCTGCACAAAATGTCATTTTTAAAGGAAAAAAAGTCATTTAAAACTGCTTGAGGCTTTAATGTCATGTCGGGTCCTGGCAATATGGATGAAAATCAGTGAGACAAACGGCATGGGTACCCCCCAGTCCATTACCAGGCCCTTTGGGTCTTGTATGGATATTAAGGGGAACCCCGCACCTAAATTAAAATAAGGAAAGGTGTGGAGCCACCAGGCCCTATATACTCTGAACAGCAGTATACAGGCGGTGCAAACAAGACAGGGACTGTAGGTTTGTTGTTAAGTAGAGTCTGATTGTAATTTGGAACAGATACATTTTGTAAGTGTAGCTCCAGCCAAAAAATATATTTTAAAGCTTTTTGGAAAACATAGGGAACATTTGTTTTGCTGTCTATGCACCTGTTGAGAAGATTTCATGTCACTTTCTGTCCCAATGACAATTGGTTTTTGAAAATTTTGGGTTTTTAAGGGAAACAAGGATTGGTGATAAATCAGTGGAGGAGACACCTTTTTCCCATATTAACTCTTACAGGATACAATTTCCCTTCCTATGGGTAGATTTCCTCTCACATCCTGTTGTCTCCCTCCGTTTGTAAGTAGGAGTCGTTTGTAAGTCGGATTTTTAAAAATAGGCGACCGCCTTTATATACTATACGGTTTTCCCTATACACTCTGCGGAAAATTGGGCCTTAGGTGTTGGTGGTACCAGAACACTGTAAGCCCTCACAGTTCTCTTGCTGGGTGCTGGAATGGGCCCTGCTGTGAAATATTATATCAAGAATTGTAATTACATGCCCCTGTTGAACAAGGGCAGAAATATTGGGCCTTTGGTGGTGTGGTGGTGGTGCCACAACACTGTAAGCCTTTACAGTTACTCTTGGTGGGCGCAGGAATGGGCCCTGCTGTGAAATAGTAGATCAAAAATTGTAATTACTTGCCCCTGTTAAACAGGGGCAGAAAAATTGGGCCTTAGGCAGTGGTGGTGGTGCCACAAAACTGCAACCCCTCACAGATACTCTTGTTGAGCGCAGGAACGAGCCCTGCTGCAAATATTACAGCAAAAATTGTAATTACACGCCCCTGTTAAACAGGCAGAAAAATTGGGCCTTATCCACTGGTGGTGGTGCCCAGAACCAAAAATGTTCTTAGAAGCTATCAACATGAACATTGAGGAGGAATAGGATAGTCACTCAGCATAACAGGATAGTCACTCAGCATCAGCATAGGCAGTCTTTAAGGGATCTCACATTCATAAAAAAATTAGTCGGTTACATCAGCATCAGGTGCTTGGTAGCTGGTGATCCAAGACTGATTGATTCATTTTTACGAAGGTGAGCCGATCAACCGAGTCGGTGGACAGGCGCACTCTGTGATTGGTTACAAAGCCTCCAGCGGCACTGAATGTGCGCTCCAAAAGAACGCTGGATGCAGGACAGGCCAGTAGCTCAATTGCATACTGTGCAAGCTCTGGCCAGTGATCCATCCTCAAGACCCAGTAACCCAGTGGATTTTCGGTTGGAATGTTCTCCAAGTCTGATCTTGCTCCTAGGTATTCCTGCATCAAGTACAACAGATGGTGGCGATGGTTGCTGGAACTGATCAGACCTTGGGGCTGCGTAATAAAAAATTGTCTGAACGCATCGGTCAGACGGCCACCCTCTCCACTGCTCCTTCTGTGACTGACCGAAGCCTCAGCAACACGTTGTCCAGGAGGACCAGGAAATTGTAACCTCCCAGGTTCTGGAAACGCATTGCACAAACCTTTCTGCAAGGCCTCCCGAAGATGTTTCCTGCTCCCTCTGAGATGGTTGGATAAGTTCCGCCACCTTACCCTTGTAACGTGGATCAAGAAGGGTTGCCAGCCAGTACTGATCCCTCTCCTTGATACCACAAATCCGAGGGTCCTTTCACAGAGTTTGCAGGATTAGGGAGGCCATGCAGTGTAGGTTTGCTGAGGTATTCGGTCCAGAGTCCTCTGGGTCACTAAGGATGACCTGATCCGCAGCCACCTCCTGCCAGCCACGTACAAGTTCATGGGTTTCTAGGGCCTGAAAACGATCCCTTGAAGACTGCTGCTGATGCTGAGTGCCAGGCTCCACCTCCATGCTGACACAATCCTCCTCCTTCTCCTCCTCCTCTTCCTGTGTGATAGACGGGCCTGCAGGAATGCTGTCTGGATAAAGGGGGCCTTGAGAGGGAAGTCCTCCTCTTCCTTCCTCTGTTCTGCCTCAAGTGCCCTGTCCATTATTCCACACAGCGTGTTCTCCAACAGGTAGACAAGAGGGACAGTATCACTGATGCATGCACTGTCACTGCTCACCATCCTCGTGGCCTCCTCAAATGGTGACAGGACAGTGCATGCATCCTTGATCATGAGCCACTGCCGTAGCGAAAAAAAGCCAAGCTCCCCAGACCCTGTCCTGGTGACATACTCGCACAGGTAGTCATTGATGGCCCTCTGCTGCATGTGCAGCCGCTGCAGTATTGCCAACGTTGAGTTCCACCTGGTGGGCATGTCACAGGTGAGGCGGTTCTTGAGCAGCATTCTATTTGGAGGTCAGCCAGCCGAGCACTGGCATTATATGACCAGCAAAAATGCCCAGACTTTTCTGGCCTGCCTCAGGAGATCCTGTAAGCCCGGGTACCTGCACAAGAACCACTGCGCCACCAAATTAAGAATGTGAGCCAAAAAGGGAACATGGGTGAAGTGTCCCTGACGGAGGGCAGAGAGGAGGTTGGTGCCATTGGCGCAAACCACCATTCCTGGCTGAAGCTGGCGTGGCGTCAACCACCTCTGAGCCTGTCCCTGCAGAGCTGACAGAATCTCTGCCCCAGTGTGGCTCCTGTCCCCTAAGCACACCAGCTCAAGCACCGCATGGCATCTTTTGGCCTGCATACTTGCGTAGACCCTAGAATGCCTATAGAGCACCGCTGGTTCAGAGGACAAATCTGCACAGGAAGAGGCCATAGAGAAAGAAGAAGAGGAGGGGGTGGAGGAGAGAGGTGTGGCAGAATCACCACTATCAGCATTTTGGAGGCGTGGTGGCGGAACAACCTCCAACACTACTGCACCTTGTCCTGCATCCTTCCCAGCTGCCAGCAGGGGTTACCCAGTGCGCCGTGAAAGAAAGGTAATGTCCCTGTCCATGCCTGCTAGACAGCTGTAATATGCACCTTACCGCTGACTACCCTGTCCAACAAGGCCAAGACATTGCCTTCCACATTTTGGTAGAGAGCCGGAATGGCCTTCTGAGAAAAAAAATTGGCTTTTGGGAACCTGCCACCAAGGTACCGCACATTCCACAAATTCTCGAAAGGGGGCAGAGTCTACCAGCTGAAAAGGCAGCAGTTGAAGTGCTAGCAATTTAGCCAAACTAGCATTCAGCCGCAGAACATGTGGATGGTGAAGTAGAATAGTAAAGTATCGAACCAGGCAGAACTTCAGCAATGCAGGTTTATTAACAGCTGATAACATACAGGTTTATGTTCAAAGTATTACAAGATACAGATCTAATTTATACAGTTTCTTACAATGCAAGCATATTAGATATAAATATTCTTATCCTCTAACCAAATTTAAACAATTGTGAATTGTTCTCACCTTGAACCAGAATGAGTCTTTTCTGCCAATTCTTGGGAACCTCTCACCTGATAGGGACCAGCCGATCTGCCTGTGGTCTGGTCCCCTCACAGAGTTCTGGGTTCCAGCTCGACCAAGTTCTTGAGGGAAATTCACCTGAGACCACATTCTGGAACAAGTTAAGAAGTCTTCTCTGACTCGTACGAGGAGACAAGTTATGGACACATACTTGCCCATTGGTTCTGACCTCTATGACCCGTGCAATAGGGCAGCATACACAGAGTTCAGCCTTATGAGCTCCTATCTGACTTGTCCGAGGGGACAAGTTAGGACAGATACTTGCCCATTGGTTCTGACCTCTATGACCCGTGCAATAGGGCAGCATACACAGAGTTCAGCCTTATGAGCTCCTATCTGACTTGTCTGTCTAACAATTGCAGAGCTTGCATTTATATACTCTTTTACAAGTCTTATCTCAACTATCTGTCTTACATATGATTGGTCACTAAGATCTACGTCAAAGTAACCAACCATAAATCTGACACCTGTTCTACAACCAGATAAACTTAATTATTCCCAAAATTCCTATATGTTCATTAAAGTGATTTATAACTGTTTTTGTCCAATTAAAAACACCTGTATAGAGACAGTCTGGCACCCAGCTGTGTTATCAAACTCTCTTTATCTTGATAAGCTTTAACTAGCTTCAAGGATGACAGATTTATGACATTTGGGAAAATGAACTTTCAATAACCCCACCAGTGTTATATGTCTCACTATATGTATGTATTTTAACAGTTTTAATGAGGGCACAAGCAGACCTTTGTTTGACCTTGTCAAACTTAATTTAATGTACTGTACATAACTTTAATTATTTCTAAACCACCTGTTTTCATATCTTTATCTGTCTGATTTATATGCATTTCAGACTTGAGACAATTCTATATTACTTGAATCTATTTTAATGAACTTTCACCCAGTAAACTATCTTAATACATTTTCGAGAACACCTGTGTACAAGTACTTGTCATAAAGCAGAGGTCATTTAAAGTTCAACACTTATAAATGAAGACTTTCTAAATCTATGGAAAACACAGTATACATTATTAAAGATTAATAATTGTTGCTTTACTTATTGAATAATAATATTGATAAAACCACTACTATATAATAATATGAATAATAATAATAATAATAATAATAATAATAAATAAAATATATGCAAATCAATATATATGAAATACATTGGCTAATATGAGATTCCACAACAATGGCTGGGACCAAATTTCTTTCGCTGGTCTAGCAACTGGGGTAGGGAAATTTGCCTGCTACAATCAGATGTTGGTGTACCACTAGCAGATTGCCCGCAAGTGCTTGGGACACCTAATTCTACACCTTCATTTCCTCTTAGTGCAGGTCTCTGAGAGGACTGAAGGTATAGTGGGGTTGGAGATCCCAGCTGATGAGGAGCAAGGAGAGGTCCGCCTTGTTCTTTGGTGTGGGTCTTTTAAGTACTGTTGCCAACGGACTGCATGGGAGCTCGACATATGTCTGGTCAAGCATGTGGTGCCCAAGCGGCTGCTGTTTTGGCCACACTTGATACGCTTCAGACATATGTTGCAAACAGCAATGGTGCGATCTGCTGCACACGTCTCAAAAAAAGGCCCACACCAAAGAACTTTTGGAAAAACTTGTGGAGTCAGCAGCGCCCTGCGCATGCGGAGCTCTGCGGTGTGATGCAGTCGGTTGCTTACCCTTAAGCTGGCCCTTGGAGGGCATCTTACCTCGTTGGAGATGTGCCTCCTCCTCTCTTCTATCTGGCACCCACGTAGAGTCAGTGACCTCATCACCCCCTCCCTCCTCGCCACTGGAGCAAACCTGGCAGTATGCTGCAGCTGAGGGAACATGACTGCCAGTTTCTTGTCCTTCTTGGGCACCCCCTCTCTCTGGGCTCATGTTACTGCCTTCATCCTCAACTTGGGTACCATCATCAGAGCCTTCAAAACGCTGCACATCCTCCAGCAGAATGTACTCTACACTGTGGTCGAACAGTTCGGGGACTCCTCAGGGCATGATGGTGGGGCTAGGGAAGAAGTGACTGACATTGAGCCGATGGAAGAGGCCGCTTTGGCAGCTGCATTGGCAGACAAAGTACCCTGAGCCTGGGTGACAGAGGATGAGGAGGATGGGGGCGGCTTGGTCATCCACTCTACCAACTCTTTTGCATATTGTGGCTCAACACGGCCAGCTGCCGAAAAAAAGGACAAGCGTGCCCCATGGCCACATGCTGAGGATGCACTGTGTCCACGACCAGCACTGTTGGCTGTAGACACAAAGCTTGCTTGCCCTCTTTTACAGGCCTGTGAGCATCTGCCTCTCCTTGGTGGCCTTCCAGGCATACTGTACAATTAGATTAGCAAAACAACGCCTGAAGATTACTAAAAAGAGTACACCAGGAATGGCCTACAGTCAGGTGTAGGCTTGGCTAGACTATATATACAAAAGCCTGTATGTATGTATATATATATATATATATATATATATATATATATATATATATATATATATTGAACTGCAGCTCAATGAGTCACCTGCCTGATAGTGTCTGAACACGTACTCCAGGAATGGCCTACTGTCAGGTATAGGCTTGGCTGGACTACAATGCAGTGAATATATTTTATGAATTGCACCTCACTGAGTCATCTGCCTGAAAGTGTCTTTGAACACGTACTCCAGGAATGGCCTACTGTCAGGTATAGGCTTGGCTATTCTTTTGAAACTTAAATTAGTTGCAGCTGCAGTTTTGACTCAACTTATTATTGCCTAAATTTAATGGTTTCTGTGCCAGATTGGCTGGACTGTGCAGATTTCCATCTAACCATGGGTGGTGCTGTCGTCATTGGTGGATTGGTAAATACAGTCTGGTCAGACACATTGACTACTCGTTGCTCAGAGGCTTTTCGGTGGGAGTGGTTCACACACCGGACATTTATGGGTAGGGTTATTTAAGGCACAGACGCCATCTTTCAGGGGCTTTTTGCTATTGGTTGGTCCGCGCTTCCTGACCCCCCAGGCTTGGGGGGTGGGTCGGCGCTCCCCACCTCATGGCCCTCCTGGCCTGGGAGACTACGAATCCTTAAAGTTCTTCCTTGAGCTTGGCAGATCTAAGGCCTAGCTACTAAAGGAAGGATCAGGGTCTTAGTGGCCTATAGGTCGGCATGATGGTCTCTTTGCTGTCAGGCCTGCGGGAAGAAGCAAGGGACTGCAGTGACCAGGGGAGGACTCTTCAGGAGAGGACCGAGCATAAGGCTGGTATCTTGAGAAGAGCCTGGGAACTCAGTCGGAGACGCATCTTGGATTAGTACCATAGTCAGTTCTTTTAAAACTGTACAGTCTGTGGCAGAGACCGTTTAGATCATCCACAATTTGTTCACCTAGAATCGTAAGGTCTGTGGCAGAGACCGTCCTCGAGCATCGCATCGGCTGCTAGGTCAGTGAGAGGGGCCTATCCGGTGATTGCTGAATCCAGCTTTGGAAGAGTTATTCGCTGGATGTAGATATTATCTTCGACCGCAACGTCCAAGGTACCTGAATCCCTTTTTCCCCCCTCTGTCTTTCTATTGCGTGTGATGTTACTGAATAAAACTTGGAAAGAGAAAAAAAGGACTAAGTGTTGGAGCCAGTGTTTCAATTGAACGAGTGATGAATACCCCCAGGATGGACACTGGAAGCAAGGTAACTGTAGGCCCGAAGAAAAAAATAATTAGCAACAGCTTTGGGGTTGATTTGGAGTTGAAGAGATTAAAGTAATAATCTGATACTAGTGACACACAATAGTGTGTGTGTGTCTCATATATATATATATATATATATATATATATATATATATATATATATACATATACATATACATATATACACACTGCAGCTAACTGACTATATATATAACTGACTATATATATATATATATACACATATACATACACACACACACAGCCGGGATGTGTATATATATACTAAATACACTGCAGCTAACTGTATCGCCTGCCTGCCTGAAGTATTTTAGCAACAGTACACCAGGAACGGTCTGCACTGAGATCTAGCTAAACTGGATCAACTGCCTGCCTGAAGTATATTAGAAACAGTACAGCATGAACGGTCTGCAGTGAGATGAAGCTAAACTGTATACAGTGTATGTATATATATATATATATATATATATATATATATATATATACACACATACATACACACACAGAGCCGGGATGTGTATATATAATATATATATATATAATACACTGCAGCGCCTGCCTGCCTGAATTTTGGCAACAGTACACCAGGAACGTTCTGCAGTGAGATCTAGCTAACTGAATAAACTGCCTGCTCAAAGTAAATGAAATGACACACTCTCTCTATCTCTCTATAACACCAGCAACACACTACACAGAGCCGACGTGCAGGTGGCCTTATATAGTGTGGGGGGTGTACTTAACCCCCTGAGCCATAATTGGCCAAAGGCACCCTACCTTTGGCCAATTATGACTCTGTTTGCTTACGGCGCTATGATTGGCCAAAGCATGCGGGTCATAGTGCATGCTTGGCCAATCATCAGCCAGCAAACCACTGTGATGACAGAAGTGAAGTGCATTATGGGCCGTGATGCGCTGCTCGAAATTTGGCACGAACGGCCCATAATGTTCAATCTTCGGCGAACGATCGAACAGGCGATGTTCGAGTCGAACTCATGTTCGACTTGAACAGTCAGCCCATCCCTACTAGTGAGAGAGACCGGGAGCTCAGTGTGCTGAAGAACTACAAGAAGTGATTGTAGTGGAAGTGAAGGAACTGTTACACTTTGTGTTAGGAACGGTTAAAGACTGTTGCCATAGGAGACAGCCTTCCTACACGTGCAGATGTGACGTCTTGCTGGATGCCTTTCCCTGCATGACTGTTCTCCTGTACAAGTCTCGGAGTCTGCCAATGAATCTTGCAACTACCTAAGGGTGTCCTGGCCCTAACCCTCTCTCCCAAAGTTCTGTTAAGAGAAATAAAATCTCTTTTGCATTCAAGAAGTGTCTGGTGCCCAATCTACCTTGCGTTACACCAACTATGCCATGCAACCCACCATATACAGAAGGATGTCAGCTATCTCTTGCCCTGGAGGTTCTCATTAGACCGAAGGAGGCCTGGGACTTTGCTACACCTATTTAGGAAATGTCACCTCGGCTTACAATACAGTCGGTGTGTGGCCACGCTTGAGAGCGGAGCTGGGTTTTTTTTTTTTCTTGGGTCAGTTGGAGATTGTGGGCATACTACAGGAGACGGTCAGAGGCTGCTGACATACTACAGGAGACGGTTAGAGGCTGCTGACATAGTACAGGAGATGATCAGACACTGCAGACATAGTACAGGAGATGATCAGACACTGCAGACATAGTACAGGAGATGATCAGAGACTGCAGATATAGTACAGGAGATGATCAGAGACTGCAGACATAGTACAGGAGAAGATCAGAGACTGCAGACATAGTACAGGAGATGATCAGAGACTTCAGACATAGTACAGGAGATGATCAGAGACTTCAGACATAGTACAGGAGATGGTCAGACACTGCAGATGTGATGGGAGTCATTTTGGGCGGGGGGCTTGTGGAACCCAGCTTACCTTAGAGAGCACTGGAAAATTTCTTGTCCAGCTCCCTCAGACCCTCCTATGTCTAAGTCATCCTGTGTCTATTAGGGGCACATGGTGACCGAGAACCCCAGTCAGGTCTGCCTAACCCGACTCACCATACAACCACACCGGACTCACAGCGCTTTATAATATAGATGGGGGACAGCACAAATTACAGTACCGTTCAATACAGAGGGGACAGGAGGGCCCGACTCGTAGAGCTTACATTCTAAAAGGGAGGGGGAGGTGGTACAAAAGGTAATAGATGCGGGGAATGATTTGATGGGGGTGGCTCGGGGACAGTTGTTAGGTGGGCGTGGGATAGGCTTCCCTGAATAAGTGAGTTTTCAGGTTTCTCCTAAAGGTGGGCAGGTTAGGGGCTGATCAGATATACCGGGGCAGGGAGTTCCAGAGGATGGGAGAGGCTCTGGAGAAGTCCTGAAGGTGAGCATGAGAGGGCATAACAAGGGAGCTAGAGAGCAGGAGGTCCTGGGAGGAGCGGAGGGGACGATTAGGGCAATATCTGCAGATGAGGTTGGTGATGTAGATGGGGGTGATGTTGTGGATGGCCTTGTATGTTGTGGTTAGTATTTTGAATTTAATACGGTGGGGGTGGGGAAGCCAGTGAAGGGATTGGCAGAGAGGGGCGGCAGTCACGGATCGATTAGTGAGGTGTATTAGTCTAGCAGCAGCATTCATAATAGACTGAAGGGGGGAGAAGCCTGCATAAGGGTCGGCCATTAAGGAGAGAATTGCAGTAGTCAAGGCAGGAAATAATCAAGGAGTGAATAAGTTGCTTTGTGGTGTCATTAGTCAGGAAGGGTCAAATTCTGGAGATGTTGCGGAGGTTAAGGCGGCAGGATTTAGCCAATGATTGGATGTGGGGGCTGAAGGAGAGGCCAGAGTCAAGGATTACACCCAGCACCCTGGCATGTGTGGAGGGACTAATGGTTGTGCTGTTGATCTTAATGGTAAAGTCATGGGGGGGGGGGGACCGGGAAGGGTGAAATATAACAAGCTCAGTTTTAGAAAGATTGAGTTTGAGAAAGTAGTCTGACATCCATACCGATATGTCATTCAGTAAGTTTGAGATCCGTGAGGAGATCGAGGGGGTGAGTTGAGGAGTGGAGAGATAGATCTGTGTGTCATCGGTGTAGAGGTGGTATTGGAAGCCATGGGAAGTCATCAACTGGCCCAGGGAAGAGGTATAGAGCAAGAATAGGAGGGGCCTAAGGACGGAGCCTTGGGGTACCCCAACAGAGAGAGGAAGAGGAGCGGAGGAGATGGTGTAAGTGACACTGAAATAGGTAGGAGGAGAACCAGGATAAAGCAGAATCACAGAGGCCAAGGGAGTGGAGTTTGCTGAGGATGAGCAGGTGGTCAACTGTGTCGAAAGCAGCAGAGAGGTCTAAGAGTATGAGTATGGAGTAATGGCCATTGGTTTTAGCAGTTAGTAGGTCATTGGGGAGTTTTAGTAGGGCAGTTTCAGTGGAATGTTGTGGAGGGAAGCCAGACTGTAGGGGGTCGAGAAGGTTGTTGTCTGTGAGGTAGCGACTCTTTCGGTCATGGACAAGGCATTCGATGAGCTTGGAGGCAAATGGGAGCAGGGAGATGGATCTTAAGTTATTCAAACAGGTGGGGTCTAGTGAGGGTTTTTTTAAGTATGGGGGTAATCAGTGCGTGTTTAAGCGGGTAAGGAAAGGTGCCAGAGGAGAGGGAGAGGTTAAAGATGTGGGTTTAGGATAGAGTGGGAAGGTGATCGCATTAATTGTGAGGGGACAGAGTCCAGGGGACAGGTGGTGAGGTGGGCCATGGAGAGGAGTTTATCAACGTCATCGGTGGTAACTGGGCAGAAGAAGGAGAGTATTAAGTGTGGTGTTGGACCTGATGTGTTGGGTAGGGGAGGAAATTGAATGCTGGATATCTCCTTGCGAATTGTGTCGATTTTGCTTTTAAAATGTTTGGCAATCTGTTGAGCGGTAAGCAAGTTGGTGGGTGGGGACAGTGGGGGGTGAAGTAGGTAATTAAGGGTAGAAAAAGAGTTGACGAGGTTTGGATGGGAGGGTTTTGATTAGAGTGTTTTAATAGGTTTGTTTAGCAGTGCGGAGGTAGGCGCTGTATTTGAGAAGGGCAGATTTGTAGAGGGTAAAGTCTTGCAGGGACTTAAATTTACGCCATGCTCGTTCAAGACAGGGTTGTGGCAGATGGGGCCTGGTTCTGCGTGTAGAAAGAGGAGCAAGTACATCTAGGGAGGATGACAGCGTGTTTTTGTAGATGGAAGTGGTTAGGCCTGGGCAGGACAGGGGTGCGATTTTGTCGTAAAGGCCATCAGTAGCAGAATGAAGAAGCAAAGGTTTCTGCGGGTAGTGGTTTGTAGGTTGGCAGCATGGGAGGTAGGAGACAAGGAGAGTGTGAAACGGATAAGGTTGTGATCAGAGAGAGGAAAAGGGGTGTTAGAGAGGGTGCAGCGAGTGCAGCTATGGGAGGTCAAGAGTATTGGCGTTGGAGTGAGTGGTGGTTTGTGTCCATTGTGTTAGGTTAAAAGAGGAGGTTAGGTTGAGCAGTTGAGAAGTGGTTGCAGTATTAACATTGATTGGAATGTTAAAGTCACCTAGGATGATGGCAGATACTTCAGAGGAGAGAAAGTAGGCTAGCCATGCAGAGAAGTCATCCAGAAAGCGTGACACTGGTCCAGGAGGCCGATAAATGACTGCGACCCTCAGACAAGCTGGAGAGAAAAGACGAATGCAGTGCACTTCAAAAGAGCAGGGGGAAAGAGAGGGAGGTGTGGGAATAACCTGGAAGGTGCATTGTGGGGAGAGGAGAAGTCCGACGCCACCTCCTTTTCCTCCACTGGGTCTGGTGGAGTAAGTCCAGAGGAGGCCACTGTGGGACAGGGCAGCTGGAGAGGTAGTGTCGAATTTCTGGAGCCAGGTTTCTGTAATGGCAAATAGATTAAGGGATTTGGAGAGGAAAAGGTCATTGACAGAAGATAGTTTGTTGAAGACTGAGCAGGTATTCCAGAGGGCACATGAAAGAGGGGGCTGACTTGTGGAATCAGGGGAATTGGGATGAGAAGGTGGGAATTACAACTACTGTTGGAGGAGGTAGACAGACAATTTTGGGGGTGGGAATTGGGTGTGTGTAAACTAGGCGATTGGGGGGGGGCGAGGGTCCAGAGGTAGAGATAGTCAGCGCGGAACATATTCCAGAGGGTAGTATTGGGGGCATTAGTGGTAGGTTGACCAAAGCACATAAACATAAACCCAAGGTAAGTATAGTAGCAAGTCCTAGTTGCAATCTTGGAACACCCAATAAAGGATAATATGCAACCGGTCTAAACTATGTGGCATGTTCACCAATGCCAGGAGCATGGCGGACAAGATAGGTGAACTAGAGATACTGTTGAACGAGGAGGATTTGGATTTTGTGGGAATTTCAGAGACCTGATTCAACAGCTCTCGTGATTGGCTGGCAAACATTCAAGGATAGAGAGGGTAAAAAGGGGGAGGGGTATGCCTATATATCTAGAATAATGTACAAGTGAATGTGAGAGATGACATCACTAAGGGAGCTAGAGAGGAGGTGGAATCCTTATGGGTAGAGCTCCAAAGGGATGAAGCTAAGGGGAAAATAATACTGGGAGTATGCTATAGGCCCCCTAACCTGAGGGAGGAAGTGGAGACAGATCTCCTATCACAAATTGGATTAGCAGCAAGGATGGGAAGTGTTATCATAATGGGGGATTTCAACTATCTAGACATAGACTGGGTGGAGGGAGCCACGCATTCATCTAAGGCTTGCTAGTTCTTAAATGTCTTGCAGGACAATTTTATGGGTCAGATGGTAGATGCACCAACTAGAAATAAAGCGTTACTGGATCATACAGACCTGATCACGGATGTGGAAATACGGGGCAATTTAGGTAACAGCGATCACAGGTCAATTGGCTTCAGTATAAATCACACAAATAGGAAACATATAGGGAATGCAAAGACACTGAATTTCAAAAGAGCCAACTTCCCTAAACTACAAACCTTGTTAGAAGGCATAAATTGGGATAAAATCTTAGGAACAAAGAATACGGAGGAGAGATGGGTTTGCTTTAAGAGCATATTAAATAAGGGCATTAGCCAATGCATCCCATTGGGTAATAAATTCAACCACTTCAATACCAGGCACTTATGCACCTTCCCGCCCAGAGCAATTTTCAGCTTTTAGCGCTCTCACAATTTGAATGACAATTACTCAGTCATGCTACACTGTATCCAAACAAAATTTTTATAATTTTCTTCTCACAAATAGAGCTTTCTTTTGGTGGTATTTAATCACCACTGGGTTTTATATTTTTTGCGATATAAGCAAAAAAAAACTGCGAAAATTTTGATAAAACAACACTTTTTAGTTTCTATTGTAAAATTTTGCAAATAAGTCATTTTTCTTCATAAATTTGTGCCAAAATGTATACTGCTACATATCTTTGGTAAAAATAACCCAAATTAAATTAATTCTTGGGAAAATTAAGATTTTTTTTACACAAACTGGTCAGATTAACAGGTTATTTCTCTTACACAGCATATGCATAATTGCAACTACACCCCAAAATACATTCTGCTACTCCTCCCGAGTACGGCGATACCACATGTGTGAGACTTTTACACAGCCTGACCACATACAGAGGCCCAACATTGAAGTAGCACCTTCAGGCATTCTACGAGGATAAATGACACATCTCATTTCTTAACTACTTATTTCACTTTTGAAGGCCCTGGAGCACCAGGACAATGGAATTGTCCACAAAATGACCCCATTTTGAAAAGCAAACACCCCAACGTATAATCTATGAGGCATGATCAGTCTTTTGAATGGTTAATTTTTTTCCAGAAGTTTGTGGGAAAAAAAATGAATATGCATTTTTTTTTTTTTTTTACACAAAGTTGTCCCTTTATAAGATATTTCTAACACATAGCATGTACATAACAAAAATGACACCCCAACATACATTCTGCTACTCCTCCTGAGTATGGCAATACCACATGTTTGAGACTTTTACACAGCCTGGCCACATACAAAGGCTCAACATCCAAGTAGCACCTCCAGGCATTCTAGCAGCGTTAATTACACATAATTTTCTGACTACCGATCACATTTTTGAAGGCCCTTCATATTTCTAACACATAGCAGGTACATACCAAATAACAAAAGATTGCCTGTGGTTTGAGAAGTGCAGTGGTCCACAGAGGAGAGCATCGGTCCAGGCAGCAGGCAGGGATGAGGTCAGCGACAGCAAAAGCAATCATCCAGGTAGGAATACTGTCCATAGTTCATACAGGCAGAGATACTGTCAGCACAGCCAAAGCACAGGTCCAGGTAGCAGGCAGAGGTGTCCCGGCAGAAATACTGTCCAAAGTCAGTAGAGGCAGCAGGCAGATATATGGTCAATAAGTAGAGCATGAATGGGAATCCCGCCTGTTCAAAATAGTAGCACTCACCGAATGGATTTCGGGAGGTGTGATCAAAAAAATTAAGCTACATCAACACAGAAAAAAAAAAAAAAAACAAATAAAAAATTGCTAGCCAGATGATAGTTATCCTTGGTATTCCAATGTACATCTGTAAATATAATATTGGCTCCCGCTCTCCTCACATTGAAAACAAACTGGGCAAGACACTGTGCAATAATCTCAGAGTATTACAAGGTATGAAACAATGTTCATAGATACATAGAAACATAATGGAACAATCCTCACAGATACATTTAATGTAACCACAAGCAGAATTCCTGCAGCCTGCAGGTAATTTCCAGTTTGTAAAGTTAGATATACACCTTATAGTGTCGGTTACTTACGGATCTGTTGATTTATATAGAGATTGCTCAGAAAGATTGGGATTGATCTGTATGTGTGTATCCAGTTGGTTGGAAGTTCAAACAAGCTGTTTCTCTTCCATTAGTTGTTTCCTTATTTTCCTTTCTGTTAGCACAGTGTATTCCAATCGAGGGAGGGCTTTTCTAGTTCTCCTGCGGGAGTTTTTGTATAGCCAGTATGTACAATGTCCTGTCTCCAATCCTCTTTTCCCAAGTCCTTTAGGGAATGATAGGGAGTCATTCAGGGGGTATTTGTAAAGGATTCATCCAGGTAGAAATTTTTCTTCAGGCTTATGCATCGTGGTTGCAGTCAATAAGGTCCTTAACATCAAAGGGGTTGAGCTACGGTAGGGAGAGAAACAGGGGTGCTCATCCCAGTGTAAAGTTTACATGTTTCGTTCCTGAGGAGCCGGAACTTCATCAGAACTTAGGGAGTAGACTAGGGAGTAAACCACAAAACACTCCTAATTGTCTAACATGAGTACCAGGTGTTATTAACCCATTTATTACTTCACCCCTAGTGTGGAATTACTATAAAGTATCAAGCTTAAAAACATAGTGATGTGTTGCCCTGCACAAAAAACAATATATGTCACCAATAGGGATGGGCCGAACACCCCCCGGTTCGGTTCACAGCAGAACATGCGAGCAGGCAAAAAATTTGCTCGAACATGCGAACACCGTTAAAGTCTATGGGGCACGAACATGAATAATCAAAAGTGCTAATTTTAAAGGTTAATATGCAAGTTATATGTCCTAATATTGTCCTAAAAAGTGTTTGGGGACCTGGGTCCTGCCCCAGGGGACATGTATCAATGCAAAAAAAAGTTTTAAAAAGGGCCGTTTTTCTGGGAGCAGTGATTTTAATAATGTTTAATGTGAAATAATAAAAGTGAAATATTCCTTTAAATTTCGTACCTGGGGGGTGTCTATAGTATGCCTGTAAAGTGGCGCATGTTTCCCGTGTTTAGAACAGTCTGAGAGCAAAATGACATTTCTAAAGAAAAAAAAAGTCATTTAAAAGTGCTAGCGCTAGTGCTGGCTTTTAATGAATTGTCGGGTCTCTGCAATACACATAAAAGTTAATTGATAAAAACGGCCTGGGATTCCCCCACAGTGCATTACCAGGCCCTTTGGGTCTGGTATGAATATTAAGGGGAATCCCAAACCAAAATTTAAAAAAAAAATGCGTGGGGCCCCCCCAATTCCATACCAGGCCCTTTAGGTCCGGTATGGATATTACCAAAAATGGCATGGGGGGTCCCCCTCAAAATCCATACCAGACCCTTCAGGGGGTCAGGGCCTGGTAGGGAATTTGGGGGGACCCCACGCATTTTTTTTTTTTTAATTTTGGTTCGGGGGTTCCCCTTAATATGAATACCAGACCCAAAGAGCCTGGTAATGCACTGTGGGGGAATCCAAGGCCATTTTTATCAATGAACTTTTATGTGTGGTGTCGGGACCGACAATTCATTAATAGCCGGCACTAGTGCTAGTACTTTTAAATGACTTTTTTTTCCTTTAGAAATGTAATTTTGCTCTCGGACTGTTATAAACACGGGAAACATGCGCCACTTTACAGGCATACTATAGACACCCCCCAGGTACGAAATTTTAAAGGAATATTTCACTTTTATTGTTTCACTTTAAGCATCGTTAAAATCACTGCTCCCAAAAAAACGTCAGTTTTTAAAACTTTTTTTTGGGTTTGATACATGTCCCCTGGGGCAGGACCCGGGTCCCCAAACACTAACTTTCATATTAACCTTTAAAATTAGCACTTTTGATTTTATCCCATAGACTTTTAAAGGGTGTTCCACAGCTTTTGAATTTGCCACGAACACCCCAAATTGTTCGCTATTCGGCGAACAGGTGAACAGCCAATGTTTGAGTCGAACAGACAGCTCATCGCTAGTCACCAAATGACAATCTTTATCTGCATCTAGAATACTGTGTGGGAGTATTAGTCTAATGTAGGATATTTTATTTTAGCTATGTTATCCTATAGGGGTTTCATGCTGTATTGTCTTCTCCTATGTGCTCAATGCTAATGGGATCCTTGGTTATAAGCCAGCATCAATCCCTAATCACTATTATTATTACTATTATTATTATACAGGATTTATATAGCGCCGACAGTTTACGCAGTGCTTTACAATATAAAAGGGAGACAATACAGTTACAATACAATAAAATACAAGAGGATTAAGAGGGCCCTGCTCAGAAGAGCTTACAATCTAATAGGGTGGGGCAAGTGGTACAAAAAGTTGTAACTGTGGGGAATGAGCTGATGTAAGTGGTAGAAGATTAGTTGGAGGTGTCATAGGCTTTCCTGAAGAAATGAGTTTTCAGGGATCGCCTGAAGGTAACAAGAGTAGGGGATAGCTGGACCAGTGGAGGTAGCGAGTTCCAGAGGATGGGAGAAGCTCTGGAGAAATCCTGGAGATGAGCATGAGAGGAGGAGACGAGAGAGCTTGAGAGTAGGAGGTCTTGAGAAGAGCAGAGAGGACTATTTGGGTGATATTTGGAGACATTATTGGTGATGTAGCTCGGGGCAGAGTTGTGAATGGCTTTGGATATTGTGGTTAGTATTTTGAATTTAATTCGCTGGGTGATTGGGAGCCAGTGTAAGGATTGGAGGAGAGGGTTGGCAGACACTGAATGGGGACCAGTGTAGGGATTGGAGGGGAGGGTAGGCAGACACTGAATGGAGACCAGTGTAGGGAATGGAGACCAGTGTAGGGATTGGAGGAGAGAGTTGGCAGACACTGAATGGAGACCAGTGTAGGGATTGGAGGAGAGGGTTGGCAGACACTGAATGGAGACCAGTGTATGGTTTGGAGGAGAGGGTTGGCAGACACTGAATGGAGACCAGTGTACGGTTTGGAGGAGAGGGTTGGCAGACACTGAATGGAGACCAGTGTAGGGATTGGAGGAGAGGGTTGGCAGACACTGAATGGAGACCAGTGTATGGTTTGGAGGAGAGGGTTGGCAGACACTGAATGGAGACCAGTGTACGGTTTGGAGGAGAGGGTTGGCAGACACTGAATGGAGACCAGTGTACGGTTTGGAGGAGAGGGTTGGCAGACACTGAATGGAGACCAGTGTAGGGATTGGAGGAGAGGGTTGGCAGACACTGAATGGAGACCAGTGTATGGTTTGGAGGAGAGGGTTGGCAGACACTGAATGGAGACCAGTGTACGGTTTGGAGGAGAGGGTTGGCAGACACTGAATGGAGACCAGTGTACGGTTTGGAGGAGAGGGTTGGCAGACACTGAATGGAGACCAGTGTACGGTTTGGAGGAGAGGGTTGGCAGACACTGAATGGAGACCAGTGTAGGGATTGGAGGAGAGGGTTGGCGGACACTGAATGGAGACCAGTGTAGGGATTGGAGGAGAGGGTTGGCGGACACTAAATGGAGACCAGTGTAGGGATTGGAGGAGAGGGTTGGCAGACACTGAATGGAGACCAGTGTAGGGATTGGAGGAGAGGGTTGGCAGACACTGAATGGAAACCAGTGTACAGTTTGGAGGAGAGGGTTGGCAGACACTAAATGGAGACCAGTGTAGGGATTGGAGGAGAGGGTTGGCAGACAATGAATGGAGACCAGTGTACGGTTTGGAGGAGAGGGTTGGCAGACGCTGAGCGGTTGGTAAGGTGGATAAGTCTGGCAGCAGCATTCATGATAGACTGAAGAGGGGAGGAGCCTATGGAGAGGTAAGCCAATGAGAACGGAGGCGAGAGATAACGAGGGAGTGAATGAGGAGCTTGGTGGTTTCATTTGTTTAAAAGGGGGTGAATTTTAGAGATGTTATGGAGGTGAATTCTACAAACTTTTGACAACGATTGGATTTGAGGCTGAAATGACAAGTCAGAGTCTAGGATTACACCGAGTACCCTGACGTGAGGGGAGGGACTGATAGTTGCATTGTTGATTTTGATGGAAAAGTCATGGAGGGGGGGAATATTAATAGCTCAGTTTTAGAGAGATTTAGTTTAAGGAAGTGGTGTGACATCCATGCTGATATGTCAGTTAGTAAGTTCTCCACACAATCCCAAGTAGACCTCTGCAATCGTCAGTTCATGCATGGGCTGTTTAAATTCTAATTGAAGCCCCAAATCCCCGATAGGATCGCCTGCACCCAAGCGATTCCGCAGACCCATTGCATAATATCTCATTGACATTCTACCCGACGTGCTTAACATCCAAATTAGCATGTCAAGCAAATCGGGTACAGATCATACACACTCAGATTACATCCGAGTCTACTGAAACATGTGCAGATCTGTTCAAAGTAGGCGGAACTGTTTCAAATACTGAGTTATCAGGTTTATCAGTTCCATCTAGTACAGGCCGCTCCCAGATTATATCTGAGTCCACCATTATATGTCCTGATCTGTTCAAAATAGATGGCAGATGCCTTTATCATTGGACTCAGCTATTAGAAGGAGACCAAGCAATGTTTATGCAAAGTCCAATGGCCAATGATAATAAGTAGTCAATCCAATATACACACCATCAACAGTTCCCCATTGTAGTCCTAGGTAGGGGATTTATATGTATTTCATTAGATGCTTGTATGCAGATAACCTGAGTCCACAAACTAATATGTACGCCAACATAATATATAAAAAGAATGTAAAAAATATATATAAAAAATATATGTAAAAAATAAATGTAGAAAAATGGGTATCTACATAGGAAGTAGATATATATATATATACAGTTATAGTATCTATAGAAAACATTGCAGGGACATGTCGCTGTTTAACCCCCTAGGGGCCATAGAGTTCAGGAGAAAAATCCATTTTGCCTCTTTCTGCAGTAAAGTCCTATCTCTGTCCCCTCTTCTATTAGACAACTCCAACTTATGGATAATCATGCGTTGCATTTTATTAATGCTTAAAGTGAAATAATAAAAGTGAAATGTTCCTTTAAATTTCGTACCTGGGGGGTGTCTATAGTATGCCTGTAAAGTAGCGCATGTTTCCCGTGCTTAGAAAAGTCCGAGAGCAAAATGACATTTCTAAAGGAAAAAAAAGTAATTTAAAAGTGCTAGTGCCGGCTATTAATGAATTGTCGGTCCCGACAATACACATAAAAGTCATTGAAAAATAAAAAATGCGTGGGGGTCCCCCAAAATTCCATTACCAGGCCCTTCAGGTCTGGTATGGATTTTAAGGGGAACTCCGCGCAAAAATTTAAAAAAAAAATGGCGTGGGGTTCCCTCAAAAATCCACATCAGACCCTTGTCCGAGCACGCAACCTGGCAGGCCGCAGGAAAAGAGGGGGGGGGGACAAGAGAGCGCCCCCCCTGAACCGTACCAGGCCACATCTTGTCCCCATGTTGATGGGGAGATGGGCCTCTTCCCCACAACTCTTGCCCGGTGGTTGTGGGGGTCTGTGGGTGGGGGGCTTATCGGAATCTGGAAGCCCCCTTTAAAAAGGGGACTCCCAGATCCCGCCCCCCCCCATGTGAAATGGTAATGGGGTGCATTGTACTCCTACCATTTCACCCAAAAAATTGACAAAAAAAAAAAACACACACAGCTTGGCACAAGTCCTTTAATAAAAAAAAAAAATTCCAGCGATGTAATCCTTCTACAATCCACGAACGATACAGCCTCCTCCAAAGGAGGGGCCTGGCAGAATGACGCATGACTCGGATGACAGTTCTTAAATAACCGAGGGCGGGGCCACCCATGACGTTGAGGGGTGACCCCGCCCCCTCTGGCGCAAGGGGAAATGCCGGAGTTACCCAGTGACATGTACGAGTGACCCCGCCTCCTCTGACGCGTCACGAGAAACCCCTGTTGCGTCAGAGGGGGCGGAGTCACCCATACATGTCACTTGGTAACCCCGCCATTTCCCCTTGCGTCAGAGGGGGGTGGGGTCACCTGTACATGTCACTGGGTAACCACGGCATTTCCCCTTGCGTCAGAGGGGGGGCAGGTATTCCCCTTGCGTCAGAGGGGGCAGGGTCACCCGTATATGTCACTGGGTAACCCGGGCATTTCCCCTTGCGTCAGAGGGGGGCGGGGTCACCCGTCCACATCACGGATGGCCCCGCCCTTGATCATTTAAGCACTGTCACCTGAGACACGCATCATTCTGCCGGGCGCCTCCTATGGAGGAGGCTGTATTGTTCGTGGATCGTAGGATTACATCACTGGAATTTTTTTTGTTATTAAAGGACTTGTGCCAAGCTGTGTGTGTGTGTATTTTTCACCTTTTTTGTCACTTTTTTGGGTGAAATGGTAGGAGTACAATGTACCCCATTACCATTTCACACGGGGGGGGCGGGATCTGGGAGTCCCCTTTGTTAAAGGGGGCTTCCAGATTCCGATAAGCCCCCCGCCAGCAGACCCCCACAACCACCAGGCAAGGGTTGTGGGGATGAGGCCCTTCTCCCCATCAACATGGGGACAAGATGCTTTGGGGGGGGCTACCTCCCAATGTTGAGGGCATGTGGCCTGGTACGGTTCAGGAGGGGGGCGCTCTCTCATCCCCCCTCTTCTCCTGCGGCCTTCCAGGTTGCGTGCTCGGATAAGGGTCTGGTGTGGACTTTTGGGGGAACCCCACGCCATTTTTTTTTTAAATTTTGGCGCAGAGTTCCCCTTAATATCCATACCAGACCTGAAGGGCCTGGTGATGCAATTTTGTGGGACCCCCACGCATTTTTTTTTTCAATGACTTTCAATGACTTTTATGTGTATTGTCGGGACCGACAATTCATTAATAGCCGGGACTAGCGCTAGCACATTTAAATGACTTTTTTTTCCTTTAGAAATGTCATTTTGCTCTCGGACTGTTCTAAACACAGGAAACATGCGCTACTTTACAGGCATACTATAGACATCCCCCAGGTACGAAATTTAAAGGAATATTTCACTTTTATTGTTTCACATTAAGCATTATTAAAATCACTGCTCCCGAAAAAACAGCCCTTTTTAAAACTTCTTTTTTGCATTGATCCATGTCCCCTGGGGCAGGACCCAGGTCCCCAAACACTTTTTATGACAATAACTTGCATATAAGCCCTTAAAATTAGCACTTTTGATTTTTCACGTTCGTGTCCCATAGACTTTAACGGTGTTCAAACAAATGTTTTGCTTGTTCGCATGTTCTGGATGCGAACCGAACCGGGGGGGTGTTCGGGTCATCCCTAGTAGTCACCAAGCCTATTTTGTCCATACTTTTTTTATTTTGTTTTTCTACATCTGGTTCTAAGCCCATGATTGTTTGCCTTCGTTTCTTCCAAGCCTTTGTCTTTGCTTGTCTAATTACTGAATTGGGGTATCCTCTTTGTTTAAATGTCTGACTTAGATCTCTGCTCTCTTTATGAAAATCCTTTGCTTTTGAACAATTTCTGCAAATCCTTAAAAATTGACCCATGGGGATCCCTCTGATTGTGGGTTTTCTAAAGGCGTTAGTCACAAGTGTTGTTTTTTCTTTGTGAATCATCAATTCCAAAAATTAAATTTTGTCTTTATCCACCTTATATATAAGAAAAATGTTTCTAGTGTTGTTATTGAGTTCATGTATAAACAACTCAAATTGAGCTGTAGTACCTCTCCACACCACCAGGACGTCGTCAATAAAGCGCACCCAAAGTGCCACATGTTCCTGGAAAGCTGGGTGATTATACACCTCCTCTTTCCCACCACCCCAAATGCAGGCAGGCGTAGGAGGGGGCACACGAGGCCCCCATAGCTACACCCCGTTTTTGGCGGTAGTATTTATTATCAAAGATGAAAAAGTTATTGTCGAGTACTAGTTCAAGCACTTCCATTAAGAACTCATTGTGGCGACCCGCAAGAGGGTGTCTGACATCCAACCAATGGGATACCGCTTGTATCCCCACTTTATGGGGGATGGATGAATAAAGTGATTCCACATCTATTCCTGCCAACAGTGAATTCTCAGATGTATCTGCAAATCATTTAATTTTCGCAGAATGTCAGCAGAATCTTGTATATAGGAAGGCAAATCCTTGTTAAGAGGTTTAATTCTTTGATCAATATATTTACCAATTCTCTCTAGGGGACCCCCCATCCCTGATATGATTGGTCTGCCTGGGTTTTTTTTTTTTAATTTTTATGGACTTTTGGTGTGATGTAAAATGTTGGTATGTTAAAATTAACAATCTTAAGAAATACAAATTCTTTTTGAGTAAGTAATCCTACTTCCTGGGCTCTAGCTAGGTGATAATTTCCTTGACTAAGTTAGGGAAAGGATTGTTGGGCCATCGTTCATGGCAGCTAAATGAATGAATGATTTGTATAGCGCTACAAATGCGAACTGAATCACCTCAAGGCGCTTGATCTGTGCTGTTAGTCCTGTTTCTTAGAAGAGATGGGTCTTGAGTTTTTTCTGAAGGCCCGATGATTTTCTTCCATGTGGATGTTGGCGGGTAGAGCGTTCCATAACCGTGGTCCTTAGACTGCGAATCTTCGTTCTCCCTTTGATTTGTAGCGGGACTTGGGAATGTGGAGGAGGTTTTGGTTCGTTGATCGTAGACTGCGCTTAGGTGTGTAGTGTTTTATTTTCTCGCATAGGAATTGTGGAGCGTTTCGTTGAGTGCATTTGTGGGTGAGGCAGAGGGTCTTGAATGTGATCCGATCCTTTATGGCTAGCCAATGTAGGGTCCTCAGGGATGGGGAGAAGGATTCCCAGGGTTTTTTTCCTGTTACCAGTCTTGCTGCAGTGTTTTGGATGACTTTTAGGCGTGCAATCTGATATTTAGGTAGTCCTATGTAGAGGGAGTTTGCGTAGTCGAGCCGGAAATTGATGATTGTAACAACTACTACTGCTTTGTCTTCTTCTGGAATGAAGGGGATGAGTCTAAGTAGTAGGCGAAGGAGATGGTGAGATCCACTGACTACAAATCCTATTTGTGCATCCATCGTCATTTCTGAGTCAAAGATGACTCCGAGACTTTTGGCTTTGGTGCTTGGGGCGATGGTCTGTCCAAAGATGGTGAGTGGTGTCCAAGGGTTCTTAGTTTTGTATTACGGTTTGCCTTTTCCATCTAGGATGGAAAAGGACCTGGGGGTCCTAGTAGATGATAGGCTCAGCAATGGCATGCAATGCCAAGCTGCTGCTAACAAAGCAAACATAATATTGGCATTAAAAAGGGGATCAACTCCAGAGATAAAACGATAATTCTCCCGCTCTACAAGACTCTGGTCCGGCCGCACCTGGAGTATGCTGTCCAGTTCTGGGCACCAGTCCCCAGGAAGGATGTACTGGAAATGGAGCGAGTACAAAGAAGGGCAACAAAGCTAATAAAGGGTCTGGAGGATATTAGTTATGAGGAAAGGTTGTGAGCACTGAACTTATTCTCTCTGGAGAAGAGACGCTTGAGAGGGGATATGATTTCAATATACAAATACCATACTGGTGACCCCACAATAGGGAGAAAACTTTTTCGCAGAAGGGAGTTTAACAAGACTTGTGACCACTGATTAAAATTAGAATAAAAGAGGTTTAACCTTAAACTACGTAGAGGGTTCTTTACTGTAAGAGCGGCAAGGATGTGGAATTCCCTTCCACAGGCGGTGGTCTCAGCGGGGAGCATTGATAGCTTCAAGAAACTATTAGATAAGCACCTGAATGACCACAACATACAGGGATATACAATGTAATACTGACACATAATCACACACATAGGTTGGACTTGATGGACTTGTGTCTTTTTTCAACCTCACTTACTATGTAACTATGACATTAGGAGTAGTAGGAGGGTGAGGGTGGTAAGGCGGGAGTGGGATTTATAGGAGGGCAGTGGAGTGGAAGTGATGATACTGTGTGGGCTTAGAATGAGCAGGAGGTGATAAGGACTTTTCCCAGAGAAATGTCAGTGAGAGGCATAAATGAAATAGAAACTCTGTAGCTCCGAGCCATTCTCTGCTCCACACCCAGAACACATAACATACTCCTCACTATATAAACCTTCACCTGGCCAGACCTCCTTCACTGCAAGAGGGATGGCGGACCCCCAGTATCCGTACCCCGTCTCCCTCCAGTGGGATGACGGCCCAGAGAGACTGAAGAAACTAAGAAATAAACTTCTGCTGTATTTCCAGAAGAGGAGCGAATCTAATGGAGGAGATTGTGAGATCCGAGACACCGACTGCAGCCGGGGATACATCCTCATACACTTCAAGGAGGAGAGAGGTAGGTACTGGGGAGGGAAGATAGGGGGTTCTTGTATACTATAAATAAGAGGACTGGGATGGAATCCTCATATACTAGAAGGAGGAGGGGGGTAAGTACTGAGGACTGGAGGAGATCCTCATACACTACAAGGAGGGGGGAGGTAAGTACTGAGGACTGGAGGGGATCCTCTTACACTACAAGGAGGAGGGAGGTAAGTACTGAGGACTGGAGGGGATCCTCTTACACTACAAGGAGGAGGGAGGTAAGTACTGAGGACTGGAGGGGGATCCTCATACACTACAAGGAGGAGGGAGGTAAGTACTGAGGACTGGAGGGAGATCCTCATACACTACAAGGAGGTGGGAGGTAAGTACTGAGGACTGGAGGAGATCCTCATACACTACAAGGAGGAGGGAGGTAAGTACTGAGGACTGGAGGGAGATCCTCATACACTACAAGGAGGAGGGAGGTAAGTACTGAGGACTGGAGGGAGATCCTCATACACTACAAGGAGGAGGGAGGTAAGTACTGAGGACTGGAGGGGATCCTCATACACTACAAGGAGGAGGGAGGTAAGTACTGAGGACTGGAGGGGATCCTCATACACTACAAGGAGGAGGGAGGTAAGTACTGAGGACTGGAGGGAGATCCTCCTACACTACAAGGAGGAGGGAGGTAAGTACTGAGGACTGGAGGGGGATCCTCATACACTACAAGGAGGAGGGAGGTAAGTACTGAGGACTGGAGGGGATCCTCATACACTACAAGGAGGAGGGAGGTAAGTACTGAGGACTGGAGGGAGATCCTCATACACTACAAGGAGGAGGGAGGTAAGTACTGAGGACTGGAGGAGATCCTCATACACTACAAGGAGGAGGGAGGTAAGTACTGAGGACTGGAGGGGATCCTCATACACTACAAGGAGGAGGGAGGTAAGTACTGAGGACTGGAGGGGATCCTCATACACTACAAGGAGGAGGGAGGTAAGTACTGAGGACTGGAGGAGATCCTCATACACTACAAGGAGGAGGGAGGTAAGTACTGAGGACTGGAGGGGATCCTCATACACTACAAGGAGGAGGGAGGTAAGTACTGAGGACTGGAGGGGATCCTCATACACTACAAGGAGGAGGGAGGTAAGTACTGAGGACTGGAGGGGATCCTCATACACTACAAGGAGGAGGGAGGTAAGTACTGAGGACTGGAGGAGATCCTCATACACTACAAGGAGGGGGGAGGTAAGTACTGAGGACTGGAGGAGATCCTCATACACTACAAGGAGGAGGGAGGTAAGTACTGAGGACTGGAGGGGATCCACATACTAGACATGTGCGCCGTCAATAAATTTGTTTAGTTTCGTATTAGCCGTTAGTTCGTATTTCGTAATTTGTGTCCGAAATTCAATTTTGATTCGTACGAAATACGAATTTTCGTTAGGTTTGTTAACTTTTCATAACAATTACGAACATTCGTTATGATGCATTTAAAGGCAAAAAATATACCTTTCTCAATATGGCAGTCGATGCCGATGGTAGTTTTGTTTTTATATGAAATTCCGTTGAAGAATTTTGGAACCGAAATACAAATTTTTGTTAGATTCGTTCACTTTTCGTTCCAAATTTAGTTACTGCGGAAACATGTGACGGTTGGTTGACCACTGAGGCCTGCATTACAGGGCAGGCCCGATCATGTGACTTCCCTTTGTGGGTTAGTTAGTGTAGTGGAGCAGATCACACGATTATTTGTCTGTGCATCTGAGCGAATATCTTTGCAATTCTTTGTTTTTCGTTGTTTATTTTAGTGTATATCTGTTGTAGTGTGCGAGTGTATCATCTGTTAGTGTTTAGTTTCTGGTTTTATTCGTTTTTTTGGGTTGGTTTTGACAGATATTTTTTTTTTTTATTTCAATTTTTTTTATTGTTTCATTTAGTTAATATTTTGTTATTTTCTGTTGTTTAATTTATTTTTTGTACATCTGGCGATTTTGGTGCGATCAAAATCATATTTTTTTTTTTGTCTACATTTTTCTAACTTTTAAAGGAAAAATGAGCAGCAAACAAGGCCAAAAAAGCAGTAAGAGTGCTGCTGGGAGAGGGAGAGCTACGGTATGAGCAGCAGGTGGGATGTTCTGTCTCTGTGCCCTCTGAGCTCAGCTCACCTCCCATAAAGCTGAGGCGAACGGGAGTGAAGACTGCTGGTGGTAAAGAGCCTGGCAAACAGCAGACATTTGCACATTGCCAGATGTTTCAGGATTTACCTCCTAGAACCAGCAGCACAGTTCATAGCAAAAGTGGCACTACCACCTCTGCCACTGCTGCTGGTAGCATGGTGCCCATTGGTACCTTTTATGGAAGATAAAGGGGTTCCCAGTGCACATACATTTAAGCAGCCAAATCTGAAGATCCTGGCCAAGCAGCAGGAAACATGTCAGGAGGCCGAGGCTCATGATGATGTCACCACCACCATTGCTGCCATCATCACCATCAGCACTACAGGGAGCTTGGCAGTGATCAGCAAGGAGACAGAGTTTACTGCTTCTAATGATCACTGTTCCCTTGGCAACATGGAAGAGGTGGAAATAGGCTTTCCTGACATTGTTGTTGACAAATTTGATTTCCAGCCCTCTACCCATCTTGGCACCACCGACAGCCCAGAAAGTATCTCCCCTCAGTCCCCACTACTTTTTTCTCCTGAAAAGTCCCCTACCCAAGTGCTTTCTAAGCCTCCAGTATCAGAATGTGACTTTCTCCTGGAGCTGTACCCCTCCTGTGCTCATTATGAGGGGCTCCCACCATCCCTGTGCTGTGCTCATTATGAGGGGCTCCCTCCATCCCTGTGCTGTGCTCATTATGAGGGGCCCCCACCATCCCTGTGCTGTGCTCATTATGAGGGGCCCCCACCATCCCTGTGCTGTGCTCATTATGAGGGGCTCCCCCCATCCCTGTGCTCAATATGAGGGGCTCCCACCATCCCTGTGCTCATTATGAGGGGCTCCCACCATCCCTGTGCTGTGCTCATTATGAGGGGCTCCCACCATCCCTGTGCTGTGCTCATTATGAGGGGCTCCCACCATCCCTGTGCTGTGCTCATTATGAGGGGCTCCCACCATCCCTGTGCTGTGCTCATTATGAGCGGCTCCCACCATCCCTGTGCTCATTATGAGGGGCTCCCCCCATCCCTGTGCTGTACTCATTATGAGGGGCCCCCACCTTCCCTGTGCTGTGCTCATTATGAGGGGCTCCCGCCATCCCTGTGCTCATTATGAGGGGCTCCCACCATCCCTGTGCTGTACTCATTATGAGCGGCTCCCACCATCCCTGTGCTCATTATGAGGGGCTCCCACCATCCCTGTGCTGTGCTCATTATGAGCGGCTCCCACCATCCCTGTGCTCATTATGAGGGGCTCCCCCCATCCCTGTGCTGTACTCATTATGAGGGGCCCCCACCTTCCCTGTGCTGTGCTCATTATGAGGGGCCCCCACCATCCCTGTGCTCATTATGAGGGGGCTCCCCCCATCCCTGTGCTGTACTCATTATGAGGGGCCCCCACCTTCCCTGTGCTGTGCTCATTATGAGGGGCTCCCGCCATCCCTGTGCTCATTATGAGGGGCCCCCACCATCCCTGTGCTCATTATGAGGGGGCTCCCCCCATCCCTGTGCTGTACTCATTATGAGGGGCCCCCACCTTCCCTGTGCTGTGCTCATTATGAGGGGCCCCCACCTTCCCTGTGCTGTGCTCATTATGAGGGGCTCCCGCCATCCCTGTGTTCATTATGAGGGGCTCCCCCCATCCCTGTGCTCATTATGAGGGGCCCCCACCATCCCTGTGCTGTGATGACTTCCTGGGTTTTTAACCTTCTTATAACGAATAATTGTAATTATTATGACAATAATAAAACGATATTAACAAACATTCTTATTTTGTCCGATTCTGAATCTCCCATCGACTACCAGGACCTCTCCCACTCCCATATTAAAAAGGTCATTTTCCCAACCCCCACTCAGCAGCAAAAGAAAACCTCTGATTGGTCAACAAAACACCAGTCACGTTTCCGTTGTAACGGAATTTTGATCCGAAATTCATCAACGAAATTTCGTATAAAATTCAGAAACATAGCAATTCGTATTTCGGATCCTCCCGAATAAACGAATGTTCGATTTGTACAAAACTAATCGCACATTCCTACCTCATACACTACAAGGAGGAGGAAAGTAAGTACTGAGGACTGGAGGGGGATTCTCATACACTACAAGGAGGAGGGAGGTAAGTACTGAGGACTGGAGGGGGATCCTCATACACTACAAGGAGGAGGGAGGTAAGTACTGAGGACTGGAGGGGGATCCTCATACACTACAAGGAGGAGGGAGGTAAGTACTGAGGACTGGAGGGAGATCCTCATACACTACAAGGAGGAGGGAGGTAAGTACTGAGGACTGGAGGGAGATCCTCATACACTACAAGGAGGAGGGGAGGTAAGTACTGAGGACTGGAGGGAGATCCTCATACACTACAAGGAGGAGGGAGGTAAGTACTGAGGACTGGAGGGGATCCTCATACACTACAAGGAGGAGGGAGGTAAGTACTGAGGACTGGAGGGTGATCCTCATACACTACAAGGAGGAGGGAGGTAAGTACTGAGGACTGGAGGGAGATCCTCATACACTACAAGGAGGAGGGAGGTAAGTACTGAGGACTGGAGGGGATCCTCATACACTACAAGGAGGAGGGAGGTAAGTACTGAGGACTGGAGGGTGATCCTCATACACTACAAGGAGGAGGGAGGTAAGTACTGAGGACTGGAGGGAGATCCTCATACACTACAAGGAGGAGGGAGGTAAGTACTGAGGACTGGAGGGGATCCTCATACACTACAAGGAGGAGGGAGGTAAGTACTGAGGACTGGAGGGGATCCTCATACACTACAAGGAGGAGGGAGGTAAGTACTGAGGACTGGAGGGGATCCTCATACACTACAAGGAGGAGGGAGGTAAGTACTGAGGACTGGAGGAGATCCTCATACACTACAAGGAGGAGGGAGGTAAGTACTGAGGACTGGAGGGAGATCCTCATACACTACAAGGAGGAGGGAGGTAAGTACTGAGGACTGGAGGAGATCCTCATACACTACAAGGAGGAGGGAGGTAAGTACTGAGGACTGGAGGGGATCCTCATACACTACAAGGAGGAGGGAGGTAAGTACTGAGGACTGGAGGTGATCCTCATACACTACAAGGAGGAGGGAGGTAAGTACTGAGGACTGGAGGGAGATCCTCATACACTACAAGGAGGAGGGAGGTAAGTACTGAGGACTGGAGGGAGATCCTCATACACTACAAGGAGGAGGGAGGTAAGTACTGAGGACTGGAGGGGGATCCTCATACACTACAAGGAGGAGGGAGGTAAGTACTGAGGACTGGAGGGAGATCCTCATACACTACAAGGAGGAGGGAGGTAAGTACTGAGGACTGGAGGAGATCCTCATACACTACAAGGAGGAGGGAGGTAAGTACTGAGGACTGGAGGGGATCCTCATACACTACAAGGAGGAGGGAGGTAAGTACTGAGGACTGGAGGGAGATCCTCATACACTACAAGGAGGAGGGAGGTAAGTAGTATCTGATATTTCTGGTATGTGTGTTGCCTATTCCTGTACAGATGATGGTGGTTGTTGTATCGGAGGTGTCAGGTGAAGATGTGGGTGTCACTTCTTGTCCTCCGTGGGAAGAATGGAAAGTTATAAATGTACTTTGTGACTCATTCTAGATATGAGTTTCAGTAAATCTCGGCTGATATTAGAGGAGATATCTAGTGAGAGGAATGTGAAGAGTCCATTGCTGAGCCCCCTCAGGGAATGCCGGTTGCCTGGTAGGGATGAGGTGGACATTCCTGCGTTGGGTTCAAAATGTTCTGGTGCCGAATCCAAAGCCAATGATATTAATGGGAGTCAAATGTTAAAAATCAGTTCTGTCCATTTTCTAGACTATTTTGCACGGGATTGTCAAACAAAAGTCATGGGTGCGGTAACGCTGAGCACCGCCCTGGGGGGACGTGTACCGAAACAAAACAGAAAAATAAGAAGAGAAATACTCAGCAATTTAAATAATGCTTAAGGTAAAATGTATAAATTGTAAAATTCCATTAACCCCTTAGGCCTCATGTACACTGCTGCTGCTAAACAGGCGTTTATTAGCAATTGGGCGTTTCTCTCCTCTGTTATCTTATCAGTCCATGTACACAGGATCCCCGATCTCTCCTCTATGTTATCTTATCAGTACATGTACACAGGATCCCCGATCTCTCCTCTATGTTATCTTATCAGTACATGTACACAGGATCCCCGATCTCTCCTCTATGTTATCTTATCAGTACATGTACACAGGATCCCCGATCTCTCCTCTATGTTATCTTATCAGTACATGTACACAGGATCCCCGATCTCTCCTCTATGTTATCTTATCAGTACATGTACACAGGATCCCCGATCTCTCCTCTATGTTATCTTATCAGTACATGTACACAGGATCCCCGATCTCTCCTCTGTTATCTTATCAGTACATGTACACAGGATCCCCGATCTCTCCTCTATGTTATCAGTACATGTACACAGGATCCCCGATCTCTCCTCTATGTTATCAGTACATGTACACAGGACCCCCGATCTCTCCTCTATGTTATCAGTACATGTACACAGGATCCCCGATCTCTCCTCTGTGTTATCTTATCAGTACATGTACACAGGATCCCCGATCTCTCCTCTATGTTATCTTATCAGTACATGTACACAGGATCCCCGATCTCTCCTCTATGTTATCTTATCAGTACATGTACACAGGATCCCCGATCTCTCCTCTATGTTATCTTATCAGTACATGTACACAGGATCCCCGATCTCTCCTCTGTTATCTTATCAGTACATGTACACAGGATCCCCGATCTCTCCTCTATGTTATCTTATCAGTACATGTACACAGGATCCCTGATCTCTCCTCTATGTTATCTTATCAGTACATGTACACAGGATCCCCGATCTCTCCTCTGTTATCTTATCAGTACATGTACACAGGATCCCCGATCTCTCCTCTATGTTATCTTATCAGTACATGTACACAGGATCCCCGATCTCTCCTCTGTTATCTTATCAGTACATGTACACAGGATCCCCGATCTCTCCTCTATGTTATCTTATCAGTACATGTACACAGGATCCCCGATCTCTCCTCTGTTATCTTATCAGTACATGTACACAGGATCCCCGATCTCTCTTCAGTTATCTTATCAGTACATGTACACAGGATCCCCGATCTCTCCTCTGTGTTATCTTATCAGTACATGTACACAGGATCCCCGATCTCTCCTCTGTGTTATCTTATCAGTACATGTACACAGGATCCCCGATCTCTCCTCTATGTTATCTTATCAGTGCATGTACTCAGGATCCCCGATCTCTCCTCTATGTTATTTTATCAGTACATGTACACAGGATCCCCGATCTCTCCTCTATGTTATCTTATCAGTGCATGTACTCAGGATCCCCGATCTCTCCTCTGTTATCTTATCAGTACATGTACACAGGATCTCCGATCTCTCCTCTATGTTATCTTATCAGTACATGTACACAGGATCCCCGATCTCTCCTCTATGTTATCTTATCAGTACATGTACACAGGATCCCCGATCTCTCCTCTATGTTATCTTATCAGTACATGTACACAGGATCCCCGATCTCTCCTCTGTTATCTTATCAGTACATGTACACAGGATCCCCAATCTCTCCTCTATGTTATCTTATCAGTACATGTACACAGGATCCCCGATCTCTCCTCTGTTATCTTATCAGTACATGTACACAGGATCCCCGATCTCTCCTGTTATCTTATCAGTACATGTACACAGGATCCCCGATCTCTCTTCAGTTATCTTATCAGTACATGTACACAGGATCCCCGATCTCTCCTCTATGTTATCAGTACATGTACACAGGATCCCCGATCTCTCCTCTATGTTATCTTATCAGTACATGTACACAGGATCCCCGATCTCTCCTCTGTTATCTTATCAGTACATGTACACAGGATCCCCGATCTCTCCTCTATGTTATCTTATCAGTACATGTACACAGGATCCCCGATCTCTCCTCTGTGTTATCTTATCAGTACATGTACACAGGATCTCCGATCTCTCCTCTATGTTATCTTATCAGTACATGTACACAGGATCCCCGATCTCTCCTCTGTTATCTTATCAGTACATGTACACAGGATCCCCGATCTCTCCTCTGTTATCTTATCAGTACATGTACACAGGATCCCCGATCTCTCCTCTGTTATCTTATCACTACATGTACACAGGATCCCCGATCTCTCCTCTGTGTTATCTTATCAGTACATGTACACGTACACAGTATCCCCGATCTCTCCTCTATGTTATCTTATCAGTACATGTACACGGGATCCCCGATCACTCCTCTATGTTATCTTATCAGTACATGTACACGGGATCCCCGATCACTCCTCTATGTTATCTTATCAGTACATGTACACGGG
This sequence comes from Aquarana catesbeiana, assembly GCF_042186555.1. NCBI lineage: Eukaryota > Metazoa > Chordata > Amphibia > Anura > Ranidae > Aquarana > Aquarana catesbeiana. The sequence continues at coordinate 414,602,523 of NC_133329.1, forward strand.
ATCCCCGATCTCTCCTCTATGTTATCTTATCAGTACATGTACACAGGATCCCCGATCTCTCCTCTATGTTATCTTGTCAGTACATGTACACAGGATCCCCGATCTCTCCTCTATGTTATCAGTACATGTACACAGGATCCCCGATCTCTCCTCTATGTTATCAGTACATGTACACAGGATCCCCGATCTCTCCTCTGTTATCTTATCAGTACATGTACACAGGATCCCCGATCTCTCCTCTATGTTATCTTATCAGTACATGAACACAGGATCCCCGATCTCTCCTCTATGTTATCTTATCAGTACATGTACACAGGATCCCCGATCTCTCCTCTATGTTATCTTATCAGTACATGTACACAGGATCCCCGATCTCTTCTCTATGTTATCTTGTCAGTACATGTACACAGGATCCCCGATCTCTCCTCTATGTTATCTTATCAGTACATGTACACAGGATCCCCGATCTCTCCTCTGTTATCTTATCAGTACATGTACACAGGATCCCCGATCTCTCCTCTGTTATCTTATCAGTACATGTACACAGGATCCCCGATCTCTCCTCTATGTTATCTTATCAGTACATGTACACAGGACCCCCGATCTCTCCTCTATGTTATCAGTACATGTACACAGGATCCCCGATCTCTCCTCTATGTTATCAGTACATGTACACAGGATCCCCTATCTCTCCTCTATATTATCAGTACATGTACACAGGATCCCCGATCTCTCCTCTATGTTATCTTATCAGTACATGTACACAGGATCCCCGATCTCTCCTCTATGTTATCTTATCAGTACATGTACACAGGATCCCCGATCTCTCCTCTATTATCTTATCAGTACATGTACACAGGATCCCCGATCTCTCCTCTATGTTATCTTATCAGTACATGTACACAGGATCCCCGATATCTCCTCTATGTTATCTTATCAGTACATGTACACAGGATCCCCGATCTCCCCTCTATGTTATCTTATCAGTACATGTACACAGGATCCCCGATCTCTCCTCTATGTTATCTTATCAGTACATGTACACAGAATCCCCGATCTCTCCTCTGTTATCTTATCAGTACATGTACACAGGATCCCCGATCTCTCCTCTGTGTTATCTTATCAGTACATGTACACAGGATCCCCAATCTCTCCTCTATGTTATCTTATCAGTACATGTACACAGGATCCCCGATCTCTCCTCTATTATCTTATCAGTACATGTACACAGGATCCCCGATCTCTCCTCTATGTTATCTTATCAGTACATGTACACAGGATCCCCGATCTCTCCTCTATATTATCAGTACATGTACACAGGATCCCCGATCTCTCCTCTATGTTATCTTATCAGTACATGTACACGGGATCCCCGATCTCTCCTCTATGTTATCTTATCAGTATATGTACACAGGATCCCCGATCTCTCCTCTGTTATCTTATCAGTACATGTACACAGGATCCCCGATCACTCCTCTATGTTATCTTATCAGTACATGTACACGGGATCCCCGATCTCTCCTCTATGTTATCTTATCAGTACATGTACACAGGATCCCCGATCTCTTCTCTATGTTATCTTGTCAGTACATGTACACAGGATCCCCGATCTCTCCTCTGTTATCTTATCAGTACATGTACACAGGATCCCCGATCTCTCCTCTATGTTATCTTATCAGTACATGTACACAGGATCCCCGATCTCTTCTCTATGTTATCTTGTCAGTACATGTACACAGGATCCCCGATCTCTCCTCTATGTTATCTTATCAGTACATGTACACAGGATCCCCGATCTCTCCTCTGTTATCTTATCAGTACATGTACACAGGATCCCCGATCTCTCCTCTGTTATCTTATCAGTACATGTACACAGGATCCCCGATCTCTCCTCTATGTTATCTTATCAGTACATGTACACAGGATCTCCGATCTCTCCTCTATGTTATCTTATCAGTACATGTACACAGGACCCCCGATCTCTCCTCTATGTTATCAGTACATGTACACAGGATCCCCGATCTCTCCTCTATGTTATCAGTACATGTACACAGGATCCCCGATCTCTCCTCTATGTTATCAGTACATGTACACAGGATCCCCGATCTCTCCTCTATATTATCAGTACATGTACACAGGATCCCCGATCTCTCCTCTATGTTATCTTATCAGTACATGTACACAGGATCCCCGATCTCTCCTCTATGTTATCTTATCAGTACATGTACACAGGATCCCCGATCTCTCCTCTGTTATCTTATCAGTACATGTACACAGGATCCCCGATCTCTCCTCTATGTTATCTTATCAGTACATGTACACAGGATCCCCGATCTCTCCTCTATGTTATCTTATCAGTACATGTACACAGGATCCCCGATCTCTCCTCTGTTATCTTATCAGTACATGTACACAGGATCCCCGATCTCTCCTCTATGTTATCTTATCAGTACATGTACACAGGATCCCCGATCTCTCCTCTGTTATCTTATCAGTACATGTACACAGGATCCCCGATCTCTCCTCTGTTATCTTATCAGTACATGTACACAGGATCCCCGATCTCTCCTCTATGTTATCTTATCAGTACATGTACACAGGATCTCCGATCTCTCCTCTATGTTATCTTATCAGTACATGTACACAGGATCCCCGATCTCTCTTCAGTTATCTTATCAGTACATGTACACAGGACCCCCGATCTCTCCTCTATGTTATCAGTACATGTACACAGGATCCCCGATCTCTCCTCTATGTTATCAGTACATGTACACAGGATCCCCGATCTCTCCTCTATGTTATCAGTACATGTACACAGGATCCCCGATCTCTCCTCTATATTATCAGTACATGTACACAGGATCCCCGATCTCTCCTCTATGTTATCTTATCAGTACATGTACACAGGATCCCCGATCTCTCCTCTATGTTATCTTATCAGTACATGTACACAGGATCCCCGATCTCTCCTCTATTATCTTATCAGTACATGTACACAGGATCCCCGATCTCTCCTCTATGTTATCTTATCAGTACATGTACACAGGATCCCCGATATCTCCTCTATGTTATCTTATCAGTACATGTACACAGGATCCCCGATCTCTCCTCTATGTTATCTTATCAGTACATGTGCACAGGATCCCCGATCTCTCCTCTATTATCTTATCAGTACATGTACACAGGATCCCTGATCTCTCCTGTTATCTTATCAGTACATGTACACAGGATCCCCGATCTCTCCTCTATGTTATCTTATCAGTACATGTACACAGGATCCCCGATATCTCCTCTATGTTATCTTATCAGTACATGTACACAGGATCCCCGATCTCTCCTCTGTTATCTTATCAGTACATGTACACAGGATCCCCGATCTCCCCTCTATGTTATCTTATCAGTACATGTACACAGGATCCCCGATCTCTCCTCTATGTTATCTTATCAGTACATGTACACAGGATCCCCGATCTCTCCTCTGTGTTATCTTATCAGTACATGTACACAGGATCCCCAATCTCTCCTCTATGTTATCTTATCAGTACATGTACACAGGATCCCCGATCTCTCCTCTATTATCTTATCAGTACATGTACACAGGATCCCCGATCTCTCCTCTATGTTATCTTATCAGTACATGTACACAGGTTTCCCGATCTCTCCTCTATATTATCAGTACATGTACACAGGATCCCCAATCTCTCCTCTATGTTATCTTATCAGTACATGTACACAGGATCCCCGATCTCTCCTCTATTATCTTATCAGTACATGTACACAGGATCCCCGATCTCTCCTCTATGTTATCTTATCAGTACATGTACACAGGTTTCCCGATCTCTCCTCTGTATTATCAGTACATGTACACAGGATCCCCGATCTCTCCTCTATGTTATCTTATCAGTACATGTACACAGGATCCCCGATCTCTCCTCTATGTTATCTTATCAGTACATGTACACAGGATCCCCGATCTCTCCTCTGTTATCTTATCAGTACATGTACACAGGATCCCCGATCTCTCCTCTATGTTATCTTATCAGTACATGTACACAGGATCCCCGATCTCTCCTCTGTGTTATCTTATCAGTACATGTACACAGGATCCCCGATCTCTCCTTTAAGTTATCAGTACATGTACACAGGATTCCTGATCTCTATATCAGTACATGTACACGGGGTCATTTATAGTCCTTTATAGACAGTTGAGTTTAGAAGCATTTTTGGAAAGCAAAAAAAAAAAAAAAGCGTTCAAGACGGATGTTCAGAGGCATTTGAAACACCAAACGCCTGTAACAGCTTGTAAATGCGATAACTCACGTTTAGCTGTGTTTTGTATGGAGATACATTTTTGACTGTTTTTTTTTTTTGGCAAATCTTTTTATTAGGTTTCTTAACAAACAAAACAAAACATCATACACATTGAGCCAAGAATATGAATACAAACAGTTTCAGAACCCAATACAGCAATGATTAATCTATGGAAGAAGGGAGAGGAAAGAGAAAAAAAAAAGAAGGAGAAAAAAGGGCAAACATGAATTCCTTCTCTCCCCAATGGCTCCAAACCTATATTCATATAGAAGTGCAAATATTATGGATAATGGCCCCCATGGGCATTCGATGCTGTAAACGGTTTATCCAGCCACTACTGAATGTATGACGTCAGAGTTCAGATAATGCGAGGAATCCAGGTTCTGAGCTGTCAGATTGCTTCTTTTATATAGTAAATATCATAGGCATACCACAAGTTAAAGTATAACTAGAGGTAAAACCTTTTTTTTTTGTGTTGGATAGAGTGGAGAGGGATTAGACCCCCTGTCAGTTTTTATTGCTGTCTGTGCCCCCATTAGGGAGATTCCCCCTCTCTATTTGTCCATTATCATTGAAAGTGGAAGTAAGAGAAAATCCCTAATGTTGGGTTGTCCCCAGAAAAGTAATAGAGAAATCTTCCAATGAGGACACTGGTTCTGGTGACCTGGGGGTCCCTAAGGAATTTCCTTAATTTGCAGTAATTTCCTCTCACTGTTTTGCTACAGGACAGGAAGTGAAGGGATATTTCTGCAGTGGGGCACAGATGGTGAAAAAAAAAAAAAAAAATCAGACAGGGGTTATGACCCTACCTTGCTCCATCCAAAGTGAAAAAGGTTTTGCCTATAGTTTTACTTTAGGTCAGGTCTGCCAGCAGATTTCAACTGTCACTCCGGTTTCCTGACCGGTAGTCTTGTTATCCCAGTATCAGGTGGAGGGACAGTTGAGATCCTGCAGCCAGATTAGGGAACCACAATAGATTATTGCAAACAGCCTAACTATGAACCACCAAACAGCTCACGGTTAGTAGATTCCAAAGACAGGAACCAGGTGGGAGAAAGGACAATCCTAAATGATCCAAGTAGCGGACCAAGGCAGAAGTACACAGGGGTCAACCAGAAGGCATCATCGGGAACAGGCAGGGTCGGCAACAAGATCAGCGTAAATCCAAAGGGTATTCCAAGAGGCAGAATCGGGCACAAGCAACACATTAACATGCTCAAACAGGTACCTATACTGGGGCACAGACAGGAAGGGGAAGTAATGATTTATAATGTCACTGATCAGGTGACTACCAACAGCTGGTCCCAGGGTGGAGCCAACATCCAAACTCAGGTAGCAGAACATAACAAGGATTCTACCGTAAAGCAAGTTCCCTGGTGGTTCAGGCAATAGGAAACCGTCCACAGAACACCAGGTCACAAGATCAAATCCCAGACATGGTGTGACAGTACCCCCTCCCCACACAAAGTTGCCCCCCCAGGCTGGGTGCCTATCGTGGAACAACTTGACCAGCCGTGGGGCATAAACATCACAAGCAGGCACCCAAGTCCTCTCTGCAATGGAGTAGTCCTTCCAGTCCACTAGATACTGTAATTGTCTATCCCTACGATGGGAATCCAGAAGTTTGCTAACTTCTTGGTCTTGATTGTCATCCACAGAGACCGGAGAAGGACATCTAGAGGGTAGAGAGAACCTATTCTTGACAAAGGGCTTAAGCAAAGATGCATAAAATGTATTGGGAATTCGAAGGTGAGGGGGCAAGCATAGTTTATAAGCCACTGGGTTGACCTGACAAAGAATGCAAAAAGGTCCTATAAATCTAGGACCTAACTTGGGTCGAAGGTTGTCGCAGTTATATGTTCTTGGTGGACAACCATACCAGCTGATTGAGACGGTAGCAGGGTGCAGGTTTTCTGCGATAATCTGCATACCCCTTGTATCTGTGTACAGACTGAAGCAGAACCTTTCTTATGTTTCTCCAGTGCATAGTTAATCTTGATACTTATGTTGGCTGCATCAGGTACCTGTACCAAGGAAGACTGGAAGGAGAGAACTCTGGTTTTATACCCAAAGGCAGCTTGGAAGGGTAAACATCTTAGAGAAGCGTGCCATTGCGAATTGTGCGCTAATTCCACTAGAAGTAACTTCTCACTCCAATTGTCATGTTTGGGGGTGGTATCGCGAAGACAGGGAATTCTTGATCCCCAGATGCTTGCAAACAGCCCTCCAGAACGAGGATATGAATTGAGGGCCTCTGTCGCTAACAATATCGACAGGAGTGCCATGTAAACAGATGACATTTTCAATAAAGGATTGAGCTAAGCTAGGAGCAGACGGTAGTGTGGGCACAGAAATGAAGTGGGCTAATTTAGAAAATCAGTCTACTACAACCCAAATGACGGTATTCCCACTGGAGGTGGGTAAGTGCACAATAAAATCCATGCTAATATGAGTCCAGGGAGCATGAGGAACAGGTAACGGTTGTAGTAGACCTTGTGGAACAGATCGATGCATCTTGATGGCCGCACAAATGGAACAAGCTCTAACAAAGGCTATCAAATCTCTCTTTAGGGAGAGTGAGGAGCTGGCAATTAGCGGACAGCTGAGCGGCCAGCTCAGAGAAGGAAGGGCTGAGCCCAGCCCTGACAATCATGTGACACTCATAATTCCTTCTACGAGTATTGGAAGCTGTCTACAATTCGTCCCCTGCTTTGATTCTGATGAGATTGTAGGCAGAACGCAGGTCCAGTTTGGAAAAGATCTTAGATCCTTGAACATGGTCAAACAGCTCAGTAATTAAAGGGAGAGGGTACTGATTTTTTACAGTAATTCACTTAAGAGCACTGTAGGCAACGCAGTGCCTAAGTTCTTCATCTTTCTTCTCCACAAAAAAAGAACCCTGCCCCCACGGGAGAGGTGGAAGGGTGAATGAAACCCTTCCTTAGACTGTCTTCGATGAACTCTTCCAGCGCCTTAGTCTCCACGAGGCTGAGAGGATAAGTTCTCCCCTTGGGTAAGGGAGCCCCTGGTAGCAAATCTATAGAGCAGTCATAAGGGCGGTGGTGAGGGAGAACCTCTGCTTCCTTTTCAAAAAACACATCAGGAAAATCAGCATAGGCCTCAGGTAATTCAGTGGCAGTAGTCAGCATATGAATGGACACATCACCACGTACTACCTTTTGGAGACAGTTGACATGGCAAGATGTGCTCCAGGCAGAAATTTGACCAGAGGACCAATCAATAGATGGGTTGTTTTTACGTAAACAAGGAAAACCGAGAATTACAGAGTACTTAGGAGACGGAATGATGTCAAACGATAACACTTCAAGATGCAGAGCACCCAACAGGATGGAAAGAGACTTGGATTCGAGAGTGATAAGTCCATCACCAAGAGGGTCTCCGCCAAGAGTAGTTACAAAGAGCGGTGGATCTTTAGAAACAGTCAGAATTTGAAGACTCTTAACCAGTGCTGCATCGAGAAATACCCCACCAGCATTGGAATCAATAAAGGCAACTGTGGAACAGCACTTATCATTCCAAGACAAGGATATAGGGACTACTAGTCTCTCTTGAGGAGTATTCAAAACAGCACGGCTCCTCTATCACTGATTAAGCCTGGAAGTTTTCCGGCCGCACTGGACAAGAACGTAGGAGGTGACCCAGCTTTCCACAATATAGACAGAGGCCTAGGGTCCTGCGTTTGGTACATTCATTGTCAGACAAACGCACTGCACCTACATCCATGGGTTCTCCCTCAACCCCGACAGTAGAAGGGACAGAAGGGGCTAGTAATTTCCGAGGGGGAGATTTAGCATCAAATCTGTGAGGAATAAATTGTCTCTGGTGCTCTCTCTAACTAGCGTTCAGAGAAGCGAGTGTCCACCAGGATACACAAATTGATGAAATCCTGCAGGGCCACTGGGATCTAATGGTAGGTTAATTCGTCCTTTATGCGTTCCGCAAGACCTCTGCAAAAGGCGGCCTTAAGGGCGCAATTATCCCAGGTAGTCTCTGCTGCAAGCGTGTGGAATTTAAAGGCATAAGATGCTACCGTGCGTTCACCCTGATGTAAATTGAGAATATAGGACTCAGCTGCAGCTACTCTGCCAGGAACGTCAAATATTTCCTCAAAGGTTTTCATAAACGTGGGGTAGTCGGTAAGTATAGGGGAATATTTCTCAAGAAGAGGCGACACCCTGGACAAAGCTCTGCTCTTTAGCAAGGAAATAATAAATGTCACGTTGGCTTGAGCAGAGGCAAACACAGAAGGTTGATTTCTAAAATGCAACCAGAAATGGTTGATAAATCCCCTGCAATCCAAGGGGTTCCATCATACTTATCAGGGAGAGGTATCTTAGGAGCAGGAGAACCCTAGGGGTTAGACACGACAACAGGTTCCCCAGCCCCGGACTTATGGTTATTTGATGTAACAGGACTAGCACTACGTGCAGTAGACAAAGAGGATAACATAGTCGTGATAGCTAATCTAATTTCTCCTCCAATGACTGTGCACGATTGGCCTGCTCACCCAACAGCTGTCCCTGAGGAGAGACTGCCTGCACCAGCTCGCTGAGGTCCATCTGGCCCTAGTATAATGTCAGGTCTGCCAGGAGATTTCAGCCGTCACTCCGGTTTCCTGACCGGTAGTTTTGTTATCCCAGTATCAGGTGGAGGGACAGTTGAGATCCTGCAGTCAGATTAGCGAACCACAATAGACGGTGCAAACAGCCTAACTAGGAACCACCAGCAAACAACTCACGGTTAGTAGAGGCCAAAGACAGGAATCAGGTGGGAGAAAGGCCAATCCTAAACAATCCAAGTAGCAGACCAAGGCAGAAGTACACAGGGGTCAACCAGAAGGTGGCGTCGGGAACTTTTTAGCTTGAATGGAAGACAGCGCTGGACTGGTGCCGCTCAAGTCTGCCTAGCGGCAAGTTACTGTGTGGCAGGGAATTGCTTCCAATGGGTTGTGTCCCAATTGTAGGTTGTATGTGAAAGACTCTGTTGGGGTCTAGGGCTACTACCTTTCTGATGATGACAATAGAGGCATTACCGCAGTGAACATTTTGGGTCATTGGAGAGGAGCGCCTGTTATCCAAAAAGAGGAAGCTCTCACTTGCTGAATTTTATAGATATTTATTAGAGATAAAAGTAAACTAGTAGGGCCAACATGTTTCAGGGGAATAGCCTTCCGCCTTCCTCAGGGCTGTATTTCTTGGAGAGTGGTTACATTTTGAGATATATTCGATCAGCAGCTGATCAACTGGCTGTCTCTGCTTCACAAGGCTGGCTACTGCAGAGCTGCTGATCAAATATAACCCTCTAAATGTTTAACCACTCTCCAAGAAATACAGCCCTGAAGAAGGGGGAGGCAATTCCCCTGAAACGCGTTGGCTCTGCTAGTTTACTTTTATCTTCAATAAATAACTATAAAATTCATCAAGTGAGACCTTCCACTTTTTGGACATCGGGCGCTCCTCTTCAATCACCCAAAGTGTTACCAGCTGAGCCTGACCCATTCAGGTGAACAGGACCATACCGTAACTGCCCTCCAACTGTGTGTAGCACTACCCCCGGAGGAGCGGCTGGTTGTCCTCTGTTCTTTCAAAGACCTCAGCACCACTGACACCTTGGGTATGCACTTCAATAGATAAACAATGTAAAATTTTGGTTAGTACATTAGTGTCACCCTGAAATGAGACTCAAGGCCAGTGGTGGCCCATCCATTAGGGGCGCAGGGGTGCCTCCGCCCTATCCATGCATCCTGCCCCTAATCTACATTCCGGGCCGCCGGACGCATGGATTCCAATGGGGATTTTTTTTTCTTTTCTTTTAGAAGCACATGATTAGATCCTGAGGCTCTAATAGGCTTTAAAAAAGAGTGGGCTCAGGGCACAGAGAACTGCACCCTGAGCCCACCCAGTTGTGTGACAATAGCAAAATAATATTCACTATTGTCTTCCTGCTTCTCTTCCCGGCCATTCAGGAAGTGGGTCAACCCAATTGGCCGAGAGGAGGAGTATGAGAGGGTGAGAGCGATAACACCAAATTTAACACACCTGCTCCCGATTCACACCTGAGACCTTGTAACACTAACGAGTCACATGACACCAGGGAGGGAAAATGGCTAATTGGGCCCAATTTGGACATTTTCACTTAGGGGTGTACTGACCTTTGTTGCCAGCGGTTTAGACATTAATGGCTGTGTGTTGAGTTATTTTGAGGGGACAGCAAATTTACACTGTTATACAAGCTGTACACTCACTACTTTACATTGTAGACAAGTGTCATTTCTTCAGTGTTGTCACATGAAAAGATAGAAGAAAAGATTTACACAAATGCGACTGAGGGGTGTACTCTCTTTCGTGAGATACTGTGTATATAAAGAAAAAAATGACATTTAAATTGACTCGGAATTCCAAGCAACTGCTGGCAAAGTGGCAATACAAAAAAAAAAAGGCGTAGGGGTCCCCCCCCCCAGTCCATATCAGGCCCTTAGGTTTGGTATGGATTTTAAGGGGAACCCCAACGGCAAAATAAAAAAAAAAACGATGTGGGGTCCTCCCCAAAATCCATACCAGACCCTTATCTGAGCAAGTAGCCTGGTCGGGAAAGGGGGAGACAAGCGAGCGCCCCCCCCCCCCCGAACCATACCAGGCCGCATGCCCTCAACATGGGGGGGTACTTTGGGGCGAGCACCTTGTCCCCATGAGGACAGGGGCCTCTTTCCGACAACCCTGGGCAGTGGTTGTCGGGGTCTGGTTGTCGAGGGTCTGCAGTCTTATTGTAATCTGGAAGCTCACTTTAACAAGCGGGCCCCCAGATCCTGCCCCACCATGTGAATGAGTAGGGGGTACCCCTACTCATTTACCCCAAAAAAGAAAAAAGCCGTTTTTTGACAATTCCTTCATTAAAAAAAGTAAATACATTTTAACAAACAATGTCGCCCGATGTAGTTCCATTGTCAATCACGACACCCGCCGCACCCAGAAAAAGAAGAATAAAAAACGTTCCACCCACGAGGGAGGTTGACCGTCGAATTCCTGCTCCTCCATCTGACGGTTCAGTAAGGGGCGGGGCAACCCAATGACGTAACCTCGTGGCCCCGCCTCCATGTGATGTCACTGACCAGTGCATGCTGGCTCGGTGACGTCACAAGGGCCCGGGCCACCTGGTGACATCACTGGATGGCCCCACCCCTTACCTATTTAAGAACTGTCACCTGGGCGCAGCATTTCTTTTCTTTTTTTTTAGGTCTGGTGGTGCAGCAGGCGGTGTGATTGAAAATTAATTTACATCAGGAGACATTTCTTTTTTATTTTTTTTAATAAAGGAGTTGTCAAAAACTGGCTCTTGTCTTAATTTATTCTTGACATTTTGGTGGCCTGGTATGGTTCAGGAGGGGGGCACTCACTTGCCCCCCCCCCTTCATGGCCTGCCAGGCTGCATGCTCGGATAAGGGTCTGGTATGGATTTTGAGGGGCCTCAAGCCGTTATTTTTTTTACATTTTGGTATGGGGTTCCTTGGATTTTAGGGGGGACCCCACACCATTTAAAAAAAAAATAAATTTTGGTCCTCCGCCCCAATCCATATCCGTCCTTTTTCTGTGTTGAATGGACATTTTGTTAATATTTATATTATAATATTTTTTTTACTGTCGCTATTTTGTGCGGATGTATCTGTGAGAGCGCCATCAGCCTTTTTTGTGCATAGAAAACCCTCATCATGGTTCTCCTTGTCTTCCAGCTCGGGATCGAGTCCTCCAGAAAGGACGCCATCTGCTGAAACTTCCCAATGGGGAAGAAATACCTCTGAATGTCTCACTGCCGGATACTGAGAGACCGGACACAGCGGGGGATACACCAGGAACGGCCACTGTAAGTAAAACCACCAGAGATGATCTCCACATCGGGGTTATTGAATTTTATGTCTAATTATCATAAAACACATTTTCAATGAATCTGCAATTATCTCAAGTGGCCCCTGTGCACGGGGCCACAGTCACCCCATTCCAACATTTGCTACAAGTAAACCCATGTGTGTCTGCAGAAACCATCACCTCCTGCTCTTGAGAAGGGGGGATGGGGTGATTAATCAGATAGATAAATCTGTCCAATCAGTATTGATCCCCTGTGATTAGCGGCACTGGAAGCCCCCCTCTCCATTAAAGAGGAACCCTGGAAAATATTAACTCAGAATATATTTGGTTGTAAATGTGATGTATAACTTATATGTCTGCTGATTGATTTTGTGGGAAAGAAGACAGCTATAACAAACACCTCCAATGGGGTATAACAGACCAAAAGGAGCAAATAAAACATCATTTTTAGGGTTTGCATACACTTTAAATCAGTGGTGGTCAATTAATGATGTATGGGGGGCTTTAAATGTGGCCCCTGACATCTCCAAGGGGCCACCACACATAGTATTCAATATATCAATGTTACAGAGGACTACAGAAGGTCAGACTCTTTGGGGCCCTTCTGCCCCTCTGGGTCTGACCACAAACATTCCTCAAGGCCCGCCCACTGGCTGTCCCACCAAATCCACCCACTGGCCATCCCACCAAGTCCTTCAGTGCACCCACTTTTATTTGAATACTCATACAACCGAATATATCCTCCATTCCATATCCTCTTCCTCCTCCACTCCCATATTCTCCATCCCATGTGCTCCTCCTTCTCCATCCTATGCGCTCCTCTTCCAGTCCCATCTCCCCCACCCCATGTCCTCTTTCCTCTCCAGTCCCATCTCCCCATCCTATGCCCTCTTCCTTCTCCAGACCACATCCTCCACCTTCTGCAGTCCCATCTTTGCCATCCCAGGTCCTCCTCCTCCAGTTCCATCTCCTCCATTCCATGTCCTCCTCCTCCTCCAGTTCCATCTCCTCCATCCCATGTACTCCTCCTCAAGTTCCATCTCCTCCATCCCATGTCCTCTTCCTTCTGCAATCCCACCTTTGCCATCCCTTGTCCTCCATCCCATGTCCTTCTCCAATATCCCATGTCCTCCTCCTCCTCCATTACATGTCCTCCTTATCCAACCCATGTCCTCCTTCCCCTCCATCCCATATCCTCCTCCATCCCACGTCATCCTTCTCCAGTCTCATCTCCACTCTATGTCAGTCCTCTCTCGCAGTGTCCTCCCTCTGTAGTCCTTCTATCCCTTCTGCACCCTCAGTACAGCCCACATCCAGTCCAGTGTAATCCCTGCAGTATGTAGAGGAGAGGAGTGTGGAGGGTATGACAGTGGCAGAATGGGTAAGGATTTATTTTAACAAATCCTCTAACAGAAACTTTGGCAGCTTTTCATCCAAGGAGACTTTGCTCAAAAAAACTCAGCTCACCTCCTCCCTGTAGTGTGAGCAGCAGCCAGCAGTAACTGGTAATCAGAGGAAGTGGGGGCCAGAGTTGAGTCAGAGATCTTACAGTGCAGGAAACGGAGGGGGGGGGGGGAGAGCAGCTTTGGAGATTCTAAAATATATACAAACGCAGTGTATGTATTTAGAAGCAATAGCATTGCTGCTGTCCCCACAGTGGCAAATATACCCCCCCGCCTTCCACTTACCCTGGGCCCTCGGTCTGCCCCTGGTCAGAATGGAGGAGGAGCCTAGGCTCCATCAGCTAGGTGTGCTGTTGTGTAAGCAGCCGGCAGCTGTCACAGAGTGCTTCATTGTGGCGCCGGTCCTCAGAGGACATGCGGGGAAGGTGCCTAGAGAAGCGATCCCCGTCCGGTGCCCTACGGACACCTGGGCCCCCTACGTGGTGTATGGGCTGTGTATAGACCCCTAGAGATTACTGAGATTACAGTCCATTTACAAATCAATTCTTCCACTACTGACTACTGGGGTCTGAGGGGTCTGAAAGTTGGGAATCAGAGCTTTTGGCTGGGTTCACACCTAAGACAGATTCGTCGCACAGCAGGGGTCCGGTGCGTCCTGGTTCACTGTTTCAGGTCCAATTTCAGCCCAAATTGTGGGCTATAAATACGGACCTGAAATGGACCAAAAAAGGCACACGTTTTTCCTGCAAAAGGCACCGGACCTGCTGCGGAGATATGCGAACCGGCACCATAGAGAACCGGCATCCAATTTGCATAGGTGTGAGCCCGGCCTTAAAGTGGACTCTCCAAATGAAAAATTTGCTTTCTTGCTAACCCCCTGCCCTTCAACACAAATACTGTAGCTTTGCAAAGCCATTTGTAAACATACCAACCCCCCCCCCCAAATACTTACCCTGGCCCCGCCCTCTGATGTCTCCTGGAGGGACATGTGAGATGGCTGTGCTGTTTGGAAGCGCAGGAGCTTTAAATCCAGCAGGAATGGGCTCCTACAATAGGTTGGAGTGCATTCTCACAGGGCTCTGAGCTTATAGATATGCCGGGGGGTGCGATGAAGTCCCCCGTATCTCCAGAATGTGTCAGAGACCGGAGCCAAGGTAAGTTTTCTGTTTGGAGGGGAATGGTTTGTTTACAGATGACTTTCTAAAGCAATTTTGTTGGAGAAAGGGGCAGAGATTTTCTATGGTCCTCTTTAAATTATAGACTTAGTTTACTAATCTATCATACGTGTTATTTGCAGTAATTGAGGAAAATGAGAGGGTGAGGACGCAGTCGCAGTTGCTGCTACTGACGACTCCTGTCCTGACCCCCCCCAGTAATTGGAAAAAAGTGGGACTATTCCGGTACTCAAATATAGGTGTATCGTAGTTGGTATAAGGATGAGTTAAAAAATCTTATAAAATATAAATTTTAATCAAAACAGAATAAAATTACAGTTACAATCACAATTGCAATTATAAACAACATCACTCTATATCATCATAAAAGGGAAATACCACACAAGACAAAACAGGTGGATTCCGCAACATTTGGATGAAAGGTGTATGTGAAGCTTTAAGTCTCGACCGGTTTCGCGGTTAAACACCGCTTCCTCAGGAGAAGCATATCTAGAACATGACATGACATAGTTTTAACATATACAAGCAAATACAAAAAGTCATTGCAGCTGCATTATTTATAAAAATAATCAATTACATCGTACAAGTGGAGAAAAAATAAGGACAAGCTCACCCACTCAGGCGGTTTCCGTAAGTATGCAGGACCCAATAAAAGTCCCCCCGCGGCGGACACAGGGGAAGACAGACAGCCTCTAGTAGATAAGAGTATAATTAAACAAACTATAAACATCTAGGTGTCGGTGGAATCCTAGAGGGGTGTGCCAAAGCCATAAGATTACAAAGAACCTTCAGTGATGGTATAGAAGGATAAGGCCAAAATCCAAAGAGATGAGGGGAGGGGGGAAAGGGAAAGAAGGAAGGGGAAGGGGGGAGGGGGGGTTTAGGGCAAGAGAAGGGGGGGGGAGGAGGGGGGGACAGGAAATGAAAGGACATAACAGACCACCACCAAAAAAGGGGGGTACTAGGGGCTCGAAGTGATTATTAAAAGCGAAGGCTACACACTGGAGGTGACGGGCACTAACACTCACCAGCTATACATTGGATATTGTAAGACGCATGAGCTAGATTGGTTGCAGAAGTTCCACTTATAAACAACGTAAATAGGGGAGGTCATATAAGGCCATCAAAGGTACTGCTTCAGACACCCGAATTAGCAGGCTAGTGAGCATGTCACATTAAAGCCGATCCAACTAGGAATAGAATTGTAAGTGTCTAAATAAACTGCCAATATATATAGGGAAAAGATAATAATTGGAATTTAGGACAGAAAGTATTGCACAAACAAATCTAATGGCCAGCACAACTGCTGGGATATATGTAAAAAATAAAAAGTAAAGGACAGGCAGTAGACATAATAATGATAAAGCCCAACCAAGGCTACAAGGGAAAAAAGACACAGGGCAGTATCAATTTCAACCTAATGTTGAAGATAGACCAGTGTACTAGGTAAATATAATAGTAACATGGGGAAAATGAGCAAAGGTTAGGGTGTATAGAGAGCAGTATACAATAAACCAAGATGTGGCAGTCAATAGGAGGAGAATAATAAACTGACCTGTTAGGGAACGATACCGGGCACAGCTCTGCGTCAGGAGGCTGTCAGGCTCGAATAGCGGCCGGAGTGGCCGCCATTTGAGCTCCCCAACCCGAAAGTCAGGGCACGCTCACGTGAGCGGCCTCTGACGTCACTGGGTCAGTTTGCCCGCACAGCGCAGGTGCACCTTGTTGTGCTCCTGCGCATGCGCGCGCTCCAGTCAAAGGGAATCGCGTTCCCAGACGAGGAGACACAAGCAGCCAGAGAAGGGCTTCCAGGGCAAACATGTGTCCGCCGCTGGGGAAAGAACATGAATCCTGCAAGCCACTGAACAACACCTGAGGAGGGGGGAGGGGAAGGGGAAGGGGGGGAGATAAGGAAAGGCGAAAGGGACAGGGGGAAGAAGGGGGGGGGGCGAAGGGAGTGGGAGAGGAGAGATTGTCCTTGTACAGCAATTGATTAAACATAAGTGATAACAACAATTTACAAAAATAAAGCAAAATAAATGTATTGTACAATAATAATGATGATTACAATGTCACCCAGGACTGAATAATGTCCCAACAGCATCAGGGGTGGTCACAGATCAAAATTGAAATATTGAGATATACACAACATGGAGCCATCCCAAGTAAAGGTTGGGGGGGGGGAGAAAAAGGGGGGGGAGGGGGAAGGAAGGGGGGAGGGAGGGGGGGAAAAAGGGGGGGGAGGGGGAAGGTAGGAGGAAGGGGTGGGGTGGGAAGGTAAGGAAAAGGGAGGGGGGGGAAGGGATGGGGGAGGGGGAGAAGGGACCCAAACAGTTCACAAAAATGCCTTATATGATACTGCCTCATTGAGGCCGGGTGGGAGGGTGGCGTTGAGTCGCTCGATCCACAGGGACTCCTTCTGAAGAACCGAGCGATCCCAATCGCCACTCCTGGGGCTGGGCTGGACCACCTCAAGGACCAAAAATTTGACAACCATATTGTCAAATCTGTGGTACAGACCGATGTGACGGCCAATGGTAGTTAATTTCCCATTTTCCGAATCATAAAGATGGTCACCAATTCTTTGTCTAAATTCTCGGATCGTTTTTCCTACATAAAATGCTTTGCATCTACAGATCATTAAGTAGATCACCCCTTTGGTGGCACAATTAGCAAAGGTGCGAGGGACCAAGGTCTCCCCGTTGGGTAGGACACAGTGTCTACACTCATGGACCCAAGGGCACCGGGGACAATCCCCGCATTGAAAGGTGCCGTTTGGTCCAGTTCTCAGGGGTTTTTTGGAAATGTAATGACTGGAGGTCAGTTTATCCCGCAAGGACCGGGCCCGGCGGAAAACCACTTCTGGGGTGGGTCGTACATATTTGGCCAACGTATGATGCTCAGCCAAAAGGTGCCAGTTTTTGGTTAAAATGTTACGAAGCAGATTATGGTGTGTGGAGTAAGTCGTAACAAACCTCACAGTGTCCTTGGGAGGGGAAGGTTCCTTATGCTTAAAGAGGAGAGAAGTCCGAGAACGTGACGCTGCTTTGTTATAAGCTTTACGAAGATTGGTGGGGGAGTAGCCACGCAACAGTAGACGTTCACGCAGTGCCCTAGCCTGAAATCTAAAGTCAGTATCTCGTTATTATTTGCAGTAACTATTTTCTATTCTTGGTTCTCATTGGTTGTCTCGGCTTGAAATATTTGTTGTGGAAATGAATTATTATTTATAATTATTAGTCATAATGAAACTAAACAGAAATTCTAGAAATGACTCATAGCGGTTTATCTTCTATTCTCAGGGTTCACAGGCCGCCCGTGCCGAGGACAAAGGTAAGAAATCATTTATTGGATGTTCAGAGAAATATTTGTCCTATAGATCATAATGGTGGGAGTGGGGGAGGGGAGAGAGGATAAGGTGTCTGAGGCCGGTCTGCCATCTTCCCCTGACTGCCAGGGTGCTTTCATTGGGGAGGAGTTGCTGATTTTGCCATACTTCATTTTGCAACAAATTTACAGATTTCACATTTGCAAAGAATTCCTGCAAAGCAAAATTAGTTACAGTGTCAAGTCAAAAAAAGGTTTTTCAAAGTTGGATGGAGCCGGGGGAAGGGTTAGAACCCCGGTCTGATTTTAACTACAATCTAGGGTTCATTGAGAAGATTTCTCCTCATTCCCCCTCTCCATCGTCCCTAGTTTCCATGTTGTTAGGGAGATATAACCCCTCCAACGAGTTCTCTGCATTTGCCTTATGATGGAGATATATTACCTCCAGTGTGTTCAAGGTCAGTCCTGGGATGGAGATATATTACCTCCAGTGTGTTCAAGGTCAGTCCCGGGATGGAGATATATTACCTCCAGTGTGTTCAGGATCAGTCCTGGGATGGAGATATATTACCTCCAGTGTGTTCAGGGTCAGTCCTGGGATGGAGATATATTACCTCCAGTGTGTTCAGGATCAGTCCTGGGATGGAGATATATTCCCTCCAGTGTATTCAGGGTCAGTCCTGGGATGGAGATATATTCCCTCCAGTGTGTTCAGGGTCAGTCCTGGGATGGAGATATATTACCTCCAGTGTGTTCAGGGTCAGTCCCAGGATGGAGATATATTACCTCCAGTGTGTTCAGGATCAGTCCTGGGATGGAGATATATTCCCTCCAGTGTGTTCAGGGTCAGTCCTGGGATGGAGATATATTACCTCCAGTGTGTTCAGGGTCAGTCCCGGGATGGAGATATATTACCTCCAGTGTGTTCAGGGTCAGTCCCGGGATGGAGATATATTCCATCAAACAAATTTTGGATCTGTCTCAGAATCTTCCAACAATTGGATGTGCCTGAGCATCTCCGGCTCTATCCTCCCAGAAGGCCTCTATGTATATATATCATGCTTTTCTTTTCAGTTGGTCCTCCACAATTAGAAGGAACAATGGCTCAACTCTGAGATCACCAACTCTCATCCTGTCCTGGTGAATGAACTCAGCAACTCAAAAAAAGTAACACAATCTCTCCCGATAGCTCTTGGAATGTTCTTTAAGTAATTTTGTTCATCCTGATGTAGATTAAAATAATCACTCTAAAAAATTTTTCCCCGGGATTATATTTTGCTGTGTTACAGCCGCACCAGATGATGAAGTCTCCCCTTCCTCTCTGGTTCTCATTGAGAATGTCAAGGACAGTGACGCTCCTGAGACGTTAAACCTCCTGGTGAAGAATATAAGTGAGAAGGATGAGGACACGGACTTCTATGTGGAGATAATTCCAGAGATCGAATCTGCTGTTGTCACCTTCACATGTGATATCGGTGAGTTCAGTCTTTGTGATTTGTTTTTGGTTTAGATACTGAGCTTGGAGTTAGGTTCTAATATGGGCCTACAAGCTCCATCATTTACTACTAGCTAATGACCCTTCGTAACAGCATGTTGTTTGTAATATGTCCAAACGAGGAACAGTAAGAGAGCGGTGCTTGTGGGTAGGTGCAGCATGGTGCAGAGGCAGTAATGACACAAAGTCCAATTTTGGGAATCCCCAAAAGTGTATTGAAGAGAATGCTCACCTTACAGACAGCCCAGTGGGAGAATGCCACATCAGGAGTCACTCACAGTTCTATGCAGTATGGAGATTCAGTGGGTAAAGATAGACCGACAACATCTATCTCAGAGGGCAGAATGTAACCTGGCCGCTCTGGTCCCAATGGGGAGACTTCCAATGAAGGATGGCCTGTCCCTAGCCTGTCCCTACCTGTCTGGAGCCCCTCCCTGCTGCTAATTACTTTCCCTAACAGACAGGTGCTCTTTCCCTTCTCTAACCACTTTGCAATTGCACACCAAAACCTGGGGGCAGGGACTTATAAAGACTCTGCTGACACAAGAGGGCAGCCAGAGGTGACCTGAATGCAGTGTAACCAACCAGAATGCTGACTCAAGGGAACAGGAAACCATAGAGAAACCAGGTTTCCCCGGACTTCCTCTCCAACTGCAGTACCACTCTGGTCAATTGCCACCTACATTGGAAAAAACAGACTGCACCTGCCTACATGCTGGGATCAGGGAACACACTGGCTCCATGTTCACCAAGTTCACTCATAAGCCATTCAGCATGCAGGCTGTGTGTTCCCTTAGTCAGTAAGGTTTTTACACAGTTGTACTTATGCCATTAAATTGTGAAAAATGTCCTGTTATTGTTCTCCAGATATTCAGAGATTCATCAGAATGTTCTCCAGTAACCTCAGAGTGGCTCACAACAAGCTGACAGCGAAGCCCCTGGAAGAATCCCGAAGTGTCAGGGTGGAGAATATACCGGATAACACATCTGAGATGCATTTGGCAGCTTTCTTTGAGAACCCAAAACAGGGAGGAGGAAGAGTAGAAGAAATGATGATGATACCGGAGGAAAGATCTGCACTGATCACTTTTCGGGACACAGCTGGTGCGTTCATAGAGTGGGTAGAGAGCAGACCTTCATACGTTGGAAGTGCTTGTTGGTTGGTGCCTCTTAAAAACACCTTTAAATTGTTTGGCATTTTCCCAAGTGGAACATCAAAGCGGGATAGATCCAATTTTGGTCAACATCAGAGTGTTCAAACAATGCTCCAGTTTGAGCATTAGCAGCCCAATCCTGGGATTGATGGCAATGTCAATCTGTTTATTAGTCAAATCATCTATTATGTAATATTCATTGTTGACCAACAGATTCCAAAAAACGTTTTGTTTTTTTTACTTCAGAAACTCACTACTGCTGAAATGTATGTAGCACTACCCCCGTAGGGGTTGCAGATGACAGAGTTCCCCATTGCTGCACAACCAGGCACACAACAACTTCTGCTTTCATCCAGACACAGTGAACAGTCCTTGAGTTTGTTTTGTGTTGTTATTAGGGGGTAATAACTTGGATGGGAATATTGGGATGCCCATCTCAACAGTAACAAAACCAGGGACAACTTGCTCCCTGTTTACAGCTTTGATTGATCATTCTCTTTTCTCTTGTACAACTCCAATCGATTCCTCCTCATTGGTCTGCACAGCTTTGATGGATCCCTCTTTAGTAGCTAACAGTCTCTGTTAGAACAGCCCCTTCCAGGCCAGGAACTCTCAGACCCTTAGAAAGTAAAACAATATGATTTCTGGTAGATCAGCAACAACCACTTCCAGGCTAGAAACTCTCAGACCCTTAGAAAGTAGCACAATGTGTTGTGAACTGCATCCTGGAGTAACTCCAGCTCCCATGTAGACACTATTCCCAGCTATACCACCGCAGGAAATGCTAGCCCACCTGGCTGCTTTTCCACCAACCCACCTGGCTGCTTCTCCTTACCTGTCTACCTGACTGACCCTCTGGAGATCTCCCAGGGCAAGGTAGGGAAGATATAAGCACACTGCTACCTGCCAGGGAGACCCGCTACATGTGGAGGCCTCTCCACTTGTAGGTTCCTGCGCAATGCTGTAGTACCCACACTGTCCTCTCCTTGCTCCTGCTGCCTCTCAGGAAAGCTTCCTTCCAACTTCACCTGTGGTGGGATCCTACCAGACCAGCCACCCGAGCCCCAGCCTGAGGTAGAGTCCCTCCCTGGCAGGGGTCCCTTGAGGGCCACTGACAGTTTCCTCAGCACTGCATCTCCATCTTCCACCCAACTCCCTTGCTGGCATGGCTAAACCATATTTAAGTGTTGTCTTAGTCCCCTGTCGGACCCTGGGGATTGGCCAAGGTCCCTTAAAAGAGAAGCATGGGTTTTGCTTTTTTGCCCATTTATACTTACCTAGTTGGATGCTGCCTCTGTTCCCCGCTGCCTCTGCACTGAGAACCAAGCCATTGAGAACTGCCGATGGCGCGGTTCTCACAGATCCCCGAGAGGAGAGCTGCTGCATGTCATTCAGCAGCTCTCCTCTCTGTTCCTCCTCGCTCATTAGAGCGCTGAGATGTCAGCAGGAAGCGGCCGTCTCTGCCTCTCAGCGGCTCACTGAGAGGCTGAGACAGCCATCAGTCCGGGCACATGGCAGATCCAGACTTTATTGTCAGGATGACACCATTCCCGGACTGATTCCAGTGGTGTCAGCACAGAGCTGATTTCAGACCACTCTGCTAAAAACAGGTCACAGGAGTGCAAAACGAATTGCACTCCTGTGACCCTTAGGAGAAGCCCAACCAAACAAGCTCAGGCTGGACTTCTTCTTTAAACATGCAGGACATGCCCCCTAGCTTTCGCCCTCCAGCTTCCAGAATGTTCCCAAACTTTCTATAATTGGGGGGAGGCACCAGAGAGCTGCCTGTATGAGTCACCCAGACCTGAACTCTGATAACCCTGACTCAGATTAAGACTCACAGGGTTTAAGCAAGAGTCGAAATATGTTTTACCTACTCTGACACTAATAGCACACTATAGGGTGCTACATGTATTTATTGATGGAAGATATAGTCAAATAATTTTTATTTTTTATTATGAAACATGCATACAAGATATAGTCAGCAGCTCTTTATGGAGTACATAAGTCACCAAAATAGTAACTGCTGAAATAAAATGTTAAACATTGTGGAAACAATTGGGGAAGTAGGATTTTCTCTGTACTGTCATGAGACACTACAAAAAGGGATTTAAAAATCATCAGTATTCTATTATATAAAATCATTAGGAAAACCATGTACACATATAAAAACAACATATATAAACATACAAAATATAGGCTTGTTTACTAAGCTTGTTTTTATAAACCTCTAAATGGTCACTACACCCCCAAGGTAAGAATCCCTTCACCTGGGAAATCAATCCAAGAGAGATGGACAAGCGCAGGCCATAGACCTCCACATGTTTCATGGTCACCCGCTTCTTCAGAAGAAATATAGAGGGAGCAAAAAGACTGTAGGAAAATATAAAAGAACATCATAATATCAAAAATGAACACAAAACATTGTTTCTTAAAATATAGCTGGTATATCAAAAACATGATGCAGAGACTGCTTACTAGGGATGAGCCGAACACCCCCCGGTTCGGTTCGCACCAGAACTTGCGAACAAACCAAAACTTCGCACGAACATTAGAACCCCATTAAAGTCTATGGGACTCGAACGTTCAAAATCAAAAGTGCTCATTTTAAAGGCTAATTTGCATGGTATTGTCCTAAAAAGGGTTTGGGGACCTGGTTCCTGCCCCAGTTGACATGTATCAATGCAAAAAAAAGTTTTAAAAATGGCCGTTTTTTCGGGAGTAGTGATTTTAATAATGCTTAAAGTGAAACAATAAAAGTATAATATTCCTTTAAATTTCGTACCTGGGGGGTGTCTATAGTATGCCTGTAAAGGGGCGCATGTTTCCCGTGTTTAGAACAGTCTGACAGCAAAATGACATTTCAAAGGAAAACAAGTCATTTAAAACTACTCGCGGCTATTAATGAATTGCTGGTCCGACAATACACATAAAAGTTCACTGATAAAAACTGCATGGGAACCCCAAACCAAAATTTAAAAAAAAACTGGCGTGGGGGTCCCCCTAAATTCCATACCAGGCCCTTCAGGTCTGGTATGGATATTAAGGGGAACCCCGCGCTAAAATTAAAAAAAAAAATGATGTAGGGGTCCACCTCAAAATTCATACCAGACCCTTCAGGTCTGGTATGGATTTTAAGGGGAACCCGGCACCAAAATTAAAAAATAAATTGGCGTGGGGTCCCCCCAAAAATCCATACCAGACCCTTATCCGAGCATGCAACCTGGCAGGCCACAGGAAAAGAGGGGGGGACGAGAGAGCACCCCCCCTCCTGAACTGTACCAGGCCACATGCCCTCAACATTGGGAGGGTGCTTTGGGGTAGCCCCCAAAACACCTTGTCCCCATGTTGATGAGGAGAAGGGCCTCATCTCCATAACCCTTGCCCGGTGGTTGTAGGGGTCTGCCCCCCCCTGTGTGAAATGGTAAGGGGGTACAAAAGTACCCCTACCATTTCACAAGAAAACTGTCAAAAATGTTAAAAATGACAAGAGACAGTTTTTGACAATTCCTTTATTTAAAGTCTTCTTTTTTCCATCTTCTTTCTTCTATCTTCCTTCGGTTTCTTCCTCCATCTTCTTCTTCCTCCGATCCTCTGCTTCTTTCTCCGGTGTTCTCGTCTGGCATCTCCCTCTGCGGCATCTTCTTCTCTTTATCTTCTCTTCATCTTTTTCTCTTCATCTTCTTGTCTTCATCTTCTTTTCGGGCAGCTCCGCATCCATGATGGCATGGAGGGAGGCTCCCACTGTGTGACGCTTCTCCTCTTCTGACTGTTCTTATTTAACGGCATTCCCCGTGACGTCAGAGGGGAATATATATAAGAACAGTCAGAAGACGAGAAGCGTCACACAGCAGGAGCCTCCCTCCATGCCATCATGGATGCGGAGCGGCCCGAAAAGAAGATGAAGAGAAGAAGATGAAGACAAGAAGATGAAGAGAAAATGATGAAGAGAGAAGCGTCACACAGCGGGAGCCTTCCATCCAATCATGGATGCGGAGCAGCCCGAGAAGAAGATGAAGAGAAGAAGATGAAGAGAAGAAGATGAAGAGAAGAAGATGAAGAGAAGAAGATGCCGCTGAGGGAGATGCCGGACGAGAACACTGGAGAAAGAAGAAGAGGATCGGAGGAAGAAGAAGATGGAGGAAGAAACTGAAGGAAGATAGAAGAAAGAAGATAGAAGATGGAAAAAAACTGTCTCTTGTCATTTTTAACATATTTGACAGTTTTTTTGTGAAATGGTAGGGGTAAGTACCCCCTTACCATTTCACATGGGGGGGGGGGCGTGATCTGGGGGTTCCCTTGTTAAAGGGGGCTTCCAGATTCCGATAAGACCCCCTGCCCGCAGAACCCCACAACCACCGGCCAAGGGTTGTGGGGATGAGGCCCTTGTTCTCATCAACATGGGGACAAGGTGTTTTGGGGGGCTACCCCAAAGCAAGGTGTTTTGGGGGGCTACCCCAAAGCACCCTCCCAATGTTGAGGGCATGTGGCCTGGTACAGTTCAGGAGGGGGGGTGCTCTCTTGCCCCCCCTCTTTTCCTGCGGCCTGCCAGGTTGCGTGCTCAGGGTCTGGTATGGATTTTTGGGGGACCCCACGCCAATATTTTTATAAATTTTGGTGCGGGTTTCCCCTTAATATTCATACCAGACCTGAAGGGCCTGGTATGGAATTTAGGGGGACCCCCACTCCAGTTTTTTTTTAATTTTGGTTCAGGGTTCCCCTGTGGGGAATTCCCACGCCGTTTTTATCAATGAACTTTTATGTATATTGATGGACCGGCAATTCATTAATAGCCGCAAGTAGTTTTAGATTGTTCTGTCAGACTGTTCTAAACACTGGAAACATGCGCCCCTTTACAGGCATACTATAGACACCCCCCAGGTACGAAATTTAAAGGAATATTACACTTTTATTGTTTGACTTTAAGCATTATTAAAATCACTGCTCCCCAAAAAACGGCCGTTTTTAAAACTTTTCTTTGTATTGATACATGTCCCCTGGGGCAGGACCCGGGTCCCCAAACACTTTTTATGACAATACCATGCATATAAACCTTTAAAATTATCACTTTTGATTTCTCCCATAGACTTTTAAAGGGTGTTCCGCGGCTTTCGAATTTGCCACGAACACCCCAAATTGTTCGCTGTTCGGCGAACTAAAAACAGCCGATGTTCGAGTCAAACATGAGTTCGACTCGAACTCGAAGCTCATCCCTACTGCTTCCCCCTGGATCAAGCATAGATCAACGAAAACCATCATGTAGGCATCAAAAGGTATAGATCCCTGGGTGAGCAGGGGAGCACAGAAAAGGTGGCCACTGAAGCTTCTGTGTATGTATAAACGTATAAAGAATAATTTAATGTTGATAAATTATCATGTGGTGACACCCATAAAATACATACCACAATGGTTCTAGTATAAAAACAATACTAGTTAAATAGGCGGAGGGAAAGAGGGAGTATGGTGAACCTTCATATAGTTGGAATGGTAGGTTCCATATTCAGGAAAAAAAAAGTTCCAGTTCAGGCCTTCTGTAAGTTGATGAGTTAACAATGCATCTAGAATAGCCAAATATAGACCATCTAACCAATTGTATGCATACACGACAGTAAAAAATGTCTTTCATCAACACATGACACTCTATCCACAATAAATTATTCTTTATACATTACCGTTTGATGCCTACATGATGGTTGTCGTAGATCTATGCTTGATCTAGGGGTAAACAGTCTATGCATCACGTGAATACAATGTTTTGTGTTCATTTTTGATGTTATGTTGTTCTTTTATATTTTCCTACAGTCTTTTTGCTGCCTCTATATTTCGCCTGAAATAGAGGTCTATTGTCTACACTTGCCCATCCCTCTTGGATTGATTTCCCAGGTGAAGGGATTCCTACCCTGGGGGTGTAGTGACCATTTTAGAGGTTTATTAAAACAAGCTTAGTAAACAAGCCTATATTTTGTACATAGGCGTGCGCACAGGGTGTGCCGGGTGTGCCCAGGCACACCCTAATCACCCCATGCGCATTAGTGTTATCGCTCTGTGTAGCAGCAGGAACATCGGAAAGATCTCCCTCTTACTGGCTCTGCCATAAGAGAAGTGTCTATGATCTTCTCTTTCACTGTGCCGGCAGGGAGATCAATGTGTCGGGGGCATATATATGTAGGCACATACACATGCATGTGTGTTTGAGCTTAAGGGTGCACACCCTAATGCAATAAGCTGCGCACACCTATGATTTTGTATGTTTATAAATGTTGCTTTATACATTGCTTTACTAATGATTTTTGGCCAAAAACATCAAAGAACTAAATAAAGCATCACTGTGAACCAACTGTTTGTTTCTTTCTCTTCCAGATGTTAAAAGAGTTTTGAAGAAGGATCATGTGTTTTTCAACAAAATTATATCCGTATACCCTTACTACCCGTTGTTAAGTATAGCACTGTATGGGAAGGACGGACCTTGTATAGAAATACCAAAGCCTATAGAGTTTAATATCAGTCCATACATATTACAGCATATCTGTAATAATGAAGGACTAAAGAACAACATAGATGTGAAGATGAAGAATAAACACTGTGAGATCAAATGGCCAGATAAAGACTGCCAGGATCCTGTTCTTCAACTCATCTTCTCTCCCACATTGTCCACCAATCTCAGGTCTGTGGTACAGATTGTACTGAAATGGAAGGAAGAGGTTTATAATGAATTCTCACTTCTCATAGAAAAGTTCAAAGTAATAGAATATAAAATGGATGAGTCGGTCTGGGAAGCTATTAGAGAACATGTTGGCAGCTCCACCTATGATGGAGTACTTATCAAACCTGACTTTAGTTTAGAGAAAGTTTTCTTGACTGGAATGTCTGAGGATGTTACAAAGATTAACCCGACATTCAGACAACTGGTAGAGGAAACCTCCAAACAGGTAGAAAGAAAGAAACAAACCAAGACTGAGACCTTACCCATGTCTCCAGCCATCTATCAGATTATATGTAACAGCGGCCTGAAGAAGAAAATCCTGGACCAGGTTCCAGAGCTGAGGATCGACTATGATGTGCCAACAAAGAATGTCCATCTATCGGGACTGAGAGATGAAGTGCTCACCGCCAAATATGAGATAGTCATAATCACACAACAAATGAAAAACAAATCCATCCAGATGAATCCACACCTCATCAAGTTCCTGATAGCCACCGATAATGAGGAGATGTCCTCTCTGCTCTTTTTACATCACAACATTAACGTAATGCTGGAAATTGATGATGGTGATGTTAAACTGATGGCTCATTCAAAGGAAGACTTTGCTGCAGCAGAAAACCAAATTAAGGAAATACTGCTTCACAGAAAACTTTTAGTTGAAGACAAAAGTCTTCTGAAATCTCCTGAGTGGAGAAGTCTCCACTCACATCTGCTTCAGGTGTTTAATGCAGAGAAAATCACAGTCCTGATAGAGGAATCTTCTTCTGAAATGGTAGACAATTTAGTCATCGCCGGCCTGACTTCAAATGTTCTAAAGTGTTACCAACAAATCAGCGAATTTCTGGAGAAGAACACTACTATAGAGACAAGAATTCCAGTTCAACCTTCAGCAAAGATGACATTTATTTGGGAGGCAGGAAAGGAGATTTTGGAAAAAATAAAGAAAAATGTAAATGTAACAAAGAAACAGAACAGCATCTGTCTGTCGGGACCACGGGTGAAGGTTCAAGAGGCAGCAAATGTCATTAGGGACATTCTGTACTCACTTCATAGTGATACTCTGCGTATTGAAAAACCGGGAGCCAAAAAATTTTGTAAGATCCATGAACCAGTTCATGCTGCAGCCGCAAGGACAAATTACCATTGTGTGATACGCTTAGAGGAGGCTGGTATAGAAGATAATCTATTTCATAACCCCAGATTCCAAGTAACTCTTCCACAAGGAATGACCCTCTCTGTATATAAGGATGACCTGTGCCGTCACAATGTAGATGTCATTGTTAATGCAGCCAATGAAGATCTGAAACATGGTGGCGGTTTGGCAAAAGCTATTCTGGATGCAGCAGGACGTAAACTCCAAGATGACTGCGATCAGATTATCAGGAATAATGGTAGATTGTCTACTGGAGATTCAGTAATTACTGACGCAAGGAATTTGCCGTGCAAACAAATCATACATACAGTGGGTCCCCGATGGCAATCAAATTCACCCTCCAGATGAAAACAGCTTCTACGGAAGGCAATTACTACTAGTTTACAGCTGGCCTCTGAGAAGAGTCACAGTTCAATAGCAATTCCTGCTGTCAGTTCTGGTATTTTTGGTTTTCCCCTAAAATTATGTGTTGAAAACATAGTGGAAGCCATTCGGGACTACGTAGAGACGCCGGGACAACAGAGCACTTTACAGAGAATCCATCTTGTAGATGTGAATGATGAAACTGTCAACATTTTCTCTGAGGTTACAAAGGAAAAATTTGGTAACCAAACAAGCACTGTGCCATCTACAGCAATGGCACCCAATCCGGTCACAAGAGCAGCACAGAGCCCACCAGCGCCAGTGAACAGAGGTGATGACAACACTGTGATGACCAAGGAAGGACTGAAGATCAAGCTGCTTCAGAAGAACATTGAGGACTGCTTGGTATGTAGATTCTTCAGCATTTTCCTGCTAAAGTGCGACTCTACTGTGTGACATTTATAATTCAAATAGAGGTAGGAAGGGTTAGAACCTCTGTTGAGTCTTTCTTCCTGTCCAAGTTTGATGGTAGAAAGTTTGGGGAAATCTGCCCAACACGGATACAGATGGCAATAAAACATAAAAGAGGATCTCACTTCTGTCAAATCTGTTTACATGCTGTGTCTGCTTTTGGAGATTGTTTTCTCCAAACTGGATATCAAGGAGATCTCCACAGCTGGACCCAGACAGCAGAGGAAACCTGACAGGAAAGTTACCATTTCACTACCTTAGGGTAAAAAATAAACTGCTTCTATTACAAGCTGTATATTACCCTTTCTCAACCAGGATTCAGTGGATCCCTAGGGTTCTTCTGAAGGTCACCGGGGGTTCTTTGAATGATAAGCAATTACTGCCTCTCAGATAAGTAATCACTGACACCAATGATCTTTTTAACCATCTGTAAGGGGGGATTCTTCCCAATGGGCACCAATGTAAGGATCATATGTAGATATAGAAATTATTAGCTGGAGTTCCCTGAAACCTCACCCTTTTTTCAAAAGTTCCTCTATAGCAAAAAGTTGAAAAGGACTAATTTGTATATTATGAATGTGTACATTCATGCCCTTATAAGGAAACATAACAGTAGAAGGATTATAATAATCACAAATCCATAATAATAATTTTGCTTCTCTTTCTTTCCAGTTCTGGAATAATTACTTGGTAATGCTTATCTTCTCTTTCCATGGCAGACGGATGTCATTGTGAACAGTGTAGGAGCCGATCTGGATCTGAATAAGGGTGCCATATCCAAAGCCTTGCTGAATCGGGCAGGCTCTAATATGCAGCAACTCCTGAACAATGCAAGTCTTGGCACTCAGAGGGCAATAGGATCCGTGTTCAGTACTGACGGCTGCAATCTCAACTGTCAAGAGGTTTTCCATGTTGTGACACCTCAATGGGACAACCAACGTGGAACATCGGAAATGGTACCTTCAGGCCTGTAGAGTGTGGTGGGAAATTCATTGAGGCTGTGAAGCAATAAAGCTTGTTCACTTTTAAAAGGACATTTTCACTTAGCTTAGTGAAGGTGGTAAAAATGTTCTTTGCAAAGAATGCCCAATCACATAGTTACATAGTTAGGTTGAAAAAAGACACAAGTCTATCCAGTTCAACCATAAAAATAAATAAATAAATAAAATAAAAAATATCATACCACCCCATATACCCAATCCTATACCCACAGTTGATCCAAAGGAAGGCGAAAAAAACCTCAGAAAACCATGATCCAATTTGCTACAGCAAGAAAAAATTTCTTCCTGATCCCAGAGAGGCAATCGGATTTTCCCTGGATCAACTTTACCTATAAATGTCAGTACCCAGTTATATTCTGTACATTTAGGAAAGAATCCAGGCCTTTCTTATAGTAATCTACTGAGCTGGCCAGAACCACCTCTGGAGGGAGTCTATTCCACATTTTCACAGGTCTTACTGTGAAGAAACCTTTCCATATTTGGAAATGAAATCATTTTTCCTCTAGACATAAAGAGTGCCCCCGTGTCCTCAGTGTTGACCGTAAAGTGAATAGCTCAACACAAAGACACTGAATTTCAAAAGAGCCAACTTCCCTAAACTACAAACCTTGCTAAAAGGCATAAATTGGGATAAAATATTAGGAACAAAGAATACGGAGGAGAGATGGGTTTGCTTTAAGAGCATATTAAATAAGGGCATTAGCCAATGTATCCTATTGGGTAATAAATTTAAAAGAGCAAACAAAAGTCCTGGATGGCTTAACTCCAATGTAAAAATGCATATAAAAGCAAAGGAGAAGGCCTTCAAAAAATACAAGGTTGAGCGATCATCCTCAGCATTCAGACTTTATAAAGAATGCAACAGGAAATGTAATGGTGCAATTAGGACGGCTAAGATAGAACATGAAAGACACATAGCGGAGGAGAGCAAAAAAAATCCCAAGAAATTCTTTAAGTATGTAAACAGTAAAAAAGGGAGGACAGACCATATTGGCCCCATAAAGAATGAGGAAGGACATCTGGTTACAAAGGATGGGGAGATGGCGAAGGTACTGAATTTATTCTTCTCCTCAGTCTTCACGAGTGAATCGGGGGGCTTCAGTAACCAAAACTGCAGTGTTTATCCTCATGACACATCACAGGAAGCACCTCCATGGTTAACAGAGGACAGAATTAAAATTAGACCTGAGAAACTTAACATTAATAAATCACCGGGACCAGATGGCTTGCATCCGAGGGTACTTAGGGAACTCAGTCAAGTGATTGCCAGACCGTTGTTCCTAATTTTTAGAGATAGTCTACTGACTGGAATGGTACCAGCTGATTGGAGAAAGCCAATGTAGCACCAATATTTAAAAAGGGCCCAAAATACATCCCTGGGAATTACAGACCAGTTAGCCTAACATCAATAGTATGTAAACTCTTGGAGGGGATGATAAGGGACTAAATACAAGATTTTAGTAATAAGAACGGTATCATTAGCAGTAATCAGCATGCATTCATGAAGAATCGTTCTTGCCAAACCAATTTATTAACCTTCTATGAGGAGGTGAGTTGCCATCTAGATAAAGGAAGGCCCGTAGACGTGGTGTATCTGGATTTTGCAAAACCATTTGACACAGTTCCCCATAAACGTTTACTGTACAAAATAAGGTCCGTTGGCATGGACCATAGGGTGAGTACATGGATTGAAAACTGGCTACAAGGGCGAGTTCAGAGGGTGGTGATAAATGGGGAGTACTCAGAATGGTCAGGGGTGGGTAGTGGGGTTCCCCAGGGTTCTGTGCTGGGACCAATCCTATTTAATTTGTTCATAAATGACCTGGAGGATGGGATAAACAGTTCCATCTCTGTATTTGCAGATGATACTAAGCTAAGCAGGGCAATAACTTCTCCGCAGGACGTGGAAACCTTGCAAAAAGACCTGAACAAATTAATGGGGTGGGTGACTACATGACAAATGAGGTTCAATGTAGAAAAATGTAAAATAATGCATTTGGGTGGCAAAAATATGAATGCAATCTATGCACTGGGGGGAGAACCTCTGGGGGAATCTAGGATGGAAAAGGACCCGGGAGTCCTAGTAGATGATAGGCTCAGCAATGATATGCAATGCCAAGCTGCTGCTAATAAAGCAAACAGGGGCGTGGCCAAGATGGCGCTGTGAGAGGACGCTTTTCAGAGAGCTCCGCCGGGATCCGAGGCTGTTTTCCTGCTTTTAGGCAGATCAAGCGCTGTGTTACCAGCAGAAACTACCTATATGCGCCGCCGATCGGCTCGGGCGTCCAGCGGCAGGGGTAAGAAGATAAAACTCCCCCCAGAGGCAGAGATACCAGTGGCGGCCTATGCAGACCGCGTGGGGGCCGGGAGAGGGGCGCACATAAACATGGCGACTCAGACTGAGCAGCCAGGACAATCCACCTCGTCCCAGCCTGGTCTGGCAGATGTGCTGGCAGCTATAGCTACCTGCCAAGCCTCTCTCACAGCCCTTACAAGCAAGGTAGATGCAGTTCAGTCTGATGTAGGGCTGATCAGACAAGACATGGATAAAATCCGTTCCAGATTACACTCTGCTGAGCAACGCCTGGGCCATGTGGAGGACACTGCGGAGACTCATGGCGCGGACATCCGTGCCTTTCATACCAAAATCAAGGCATTAGAGTACAAATCTGAAGATGCGGAAAATCGCAATAGGAGGAACAACCTCCGTGTAGTGGGATTGGTGGAGGGAGCTGAGGGTCACCGACCTACAGAATTTATTGAAGAATTGTTCCGCAGCCTCCTTCCCGCGGC
Organism: Aquarana catesbeiana; assembly: GCF_042186555.1. Lineage (NCBI taxonomy): Eukaryota > Metazoa > Chordata > Amphibia > Anura > Ranidae > Aquarana > Aquarana catesbeiana. Next base: position 414,635,752 of record NC_133329.1, read on the forward strand.
CCAATTTTCACCATTTTATGTGGTTGAACGGGCTCACCGAGTCCCTCCTAAACCAGGCCCCCCTGGAGCGCCACCGCGCACTTTCATTTTGAAATTCCTTAACTTCAGGGATAGAGATGAGGTGCTCCGGGCTGCCAGAGTAAAGGGGGAACTGCAATACCAGAATAATAAGTTACTCATTTTCCCTGACTACTCGGTTGAGACTCAGAAGCTTAGACGCTCTTTCGATCAAGTCAAGGCAGCCATGCAACTTAAGGGCATTCGTTACAGCATCCTTTTTCCTGCACGCCTCCGGGTACAAGACGGGGAGACTACAAGATGTTTTACCTCTCCCAGAGATGCCTCCCAGTGGTTGGAATCGCTCCCTCCGAATCGCTGACAGATGCCTGCTGTGATACACCAGATTCCTTTCTAACATGCTGTGAAAGGCTTCCTCACCAGCTTACAAGTGAGTTTATGTTGCACCTGTTGTGCCTTTGGAATGCTCTTTGAGGAGAAGTTTCAAGTGCTGTACCCCTGGTAAATCCAGGAGACATAGGAACTGTGACTGCCAATAGTTATAGCACAGTGCGTTTTTTTTTCCTACCCTTACCTGATGCCATCATAATGACAGAGGACTTGCCGGAACGATCGTGGAAGTGGTGCTTCTGTCCCAGGAAGTGATTTAGGGGACATATTTCTTCTTTTATTTTTTCTTTCAAATGTCCTCTCTCCCAGCCACAGTTGATGCAGTGTGAATGAGTGTCCTTTGGCGGACTCCTGTGGCAGCCCGCAGTACTGCACAATTACGTTGCCTCCTATATGTGCTCAATCTGACATGCATATCAGCAACTGTATTGCCCTTTTATATTAGTAACTCTTGGGAAAACATGATGTACATGCTGCATTATGGGGCGGCAAGTGCCTCCGATGGCCAGAAAACTCTTCATTAAGAAGAGGAAGTTGTAGTAACCCTTTTTATGGATTTTAGTTGCTTTTTCATTTTTTCCTTACTTTTTTACAAAAATTTTTTTTGCTCATACTTGGGAAACTGATGGTAACAGCCTAATATTATCTTGGTAACATTGGGGAGGTAACCCCTCTCCTCTTTTCTGTTTGCTTATGGTGGCGGAGACTCTCACCACTCTGAGTGGACGTTTCATCTCCACGAGTGACTACACCCACTGGTCCACGCTCCCTTTCATTGGGTGTTAATGTTTGGGGAACAAAGCATTCCTTGGTTGGGATGGGGGATGCGGGGTGGGGGAATGTTTTTGGAGTTTCTTTTTGTTTTCTTTTTGTTTTCCTTCTATGTGCTTTGGGGTATCAATACAGGGAAAGTTTCTAGACAATGGAGTATGCATGACAGTGTATGTAATCGAGTGTGCAGATGCTGATCCCTCGGGTTGGGTGATCCGTGTGCCCTCATCGATTTTCCCACCCAATGGCTGAACTTAAAGTAATCTCATGGAATGTGCGAGGTCTTAATACTGCAGTGAAAAGATCCCTAGTGTTCAAGTTCCTGCAAAAGCATCAACCGCAGATCTGTATCCTCCAGGAGACACAGGAGACACATCTGCAGGGTAACAAAACTATTTGCCTTAACATTACCACTCCACGTTTTCCACGTATGCCCGTGGGGTCAGCGTCTTGGTGCACAAGACATTGCCATTTAGGCTTCTGGAGGTCAAAACAGACAGGGAGGGTAGATTTGTTATTCTATATGCCAACATATATGACAATAATGTCGTATTGGTTGGTTTGTATATCCCCCCTCCGGCCAATGGTAGTATTCTTCATGAAATCATGCAAACTGTGGTACAATATGATACAGCTTTTGTTTATTTACTGGGAGATTTTAACATGGCCCCCTCGGTAGAACATGATAGGTTGCACCAGTCGGCTCGTGACACTCCGGATCTCAGACAGTGGGCTGATGTTTATGCCCTCACTGATGTCTGGAGACACATCTACCCGACGTCAAAGGTATTTACTTGCCATTCTGCTTCTCACAAAACTTTATCTAGAATTGATTTGATATATGCCTCATGCTCTGCCTTACAATTTGTACAAGACATTTCTGTGCTTCCCAGGGGAATATCTGACCACACGCCCCTCTGCCTGACGTTGACTTTGACTGCCCCCCCGGGCCCCCGACTATGGAGACTATCCAGACTCTGGGCTAATGACGAGCGATTACAGGAGCCCCTCACGGCTGCCATTTGCAACTTTTGGACAGATAATGTGGATTCTGCCACACCAACAGTGATGTGGGACACCTTTAAGGCTTGGGCTAGGGGGGAGTTCGTGACCAGCATTGCTCGCCTTAAACGTGAATCCGCTCACGCATTGGAGGAACTTGAGAGCCGGGCGGTTGATTTGGAGGCTGACTTTGTCGCTGACCCGGGAGATGACCGATATAGGGAGTGGAAACAGGCTTTATGTAGACTCTCCACAGCTAGGATGGCACAAACGGATAAGGCGCTACTCTTCTCGGCCCAAAGAGTATTTGAACATGGGGGGAAAAATGGGAAACTCCTTGCATGGTTGGCTAAGGGTAATATCCCAGCTACCCCCATTGGCTCCATTAGGGACAGCTCCGGCCAGTTAATCACATCTCCCCAAAATATTAATACTCGTTTTCGAGAATACTTCCGAGAAGTCTACTCCTCCAGGACTGAGGCGTCTGACTCAGACCTGGCTAGGTTTCTGTATTTATTATCCATCCCTAACTTAACGGCGGAAGCCAGGGAAGAATTAGAGAAAGATATCTCGCTAGAGGAGATTCAGGTCGCTATGGGACATCTCAAAGGGGGGAAGGCTCCCGGGGTGGATGGCCTACCGTCTGAAGTCTATTCCAATTTCAGTGAAATTCTAGCCCCTAAGTTAACCTCGCTATTATCTAAATTTATGGCCCTAGAATCTTTACCAGAGTCCATGAACGAGGCAGTAATTGTGTTGATTCCCAAACCGGGTAAGGATCCGCTTGAGTGTGACTCATACAGGCCGATATCGCTACTTAATGTAGACGCCAAGATCTTTGCGAAAGTCCTGGCTATTCGCTTATCCCATGTTATAGAAGATCTGATCGGTATAGATCAGACCGGATTTATGCCCGGCAAGGGAACCGATATCAATCTAATCTTACCATTCCAAATGACAATCCAGGGACTAGAGTCATAGCCTCCCTTGGCGCCGAAAAGGCGTTTGACTCTGTGGAATGGAACTATCTGTGGCATGTATTGCAGAGATTTGGGTTTGGCCCTAAGTTCATACATGGCATTCGTTTGTTGTACCAGGCCCCCAAGGCTAGGGTCCGTACAAATAATTGGGTCTCGGAGCCCTTTGATTTATTCTGCGGCACGAGACAGGGTTGCCCGCTCTCCCCCAGCCTGTTCGCCCTGGCATTGGAGCCACTGGCAATTTCAGTCAGGAGTGCTCCGGATGTCCTGGGCCTGCGGGTGGGTCTGTTGGAAGGGCGGCTGTCTCTGTACGCGGATGACGCGCTGCTATATCTGAATGATGCGGGCCCGTCTCTTCTCGCGGCCTTGAGAATCTTTGACAACTTTGGGGGGTTATCTGGTATAAGGATCAACTGGACCAAATCAGTACTGTTCCCTCTGAATGATGTGGCTGCCTCTGGGCCACCATCCTCCCCACTACAGTGGGTGAAGGAGTTCAAATATTTAGGGGTAGTAATCACAAAAAACCCATCAGACTTTATAATTAAAAATTTGAACCCTATCTTGAGTACGCTGCGTGCGAAGTGCTTGGCCTGGGCTGACTTGCCATTAAATCTATTGGGGCGCATCAACCTCCTTAAGATGATGATGCTACCTAAATTTAACTATGTTTTTAGAAATTCCCCGGTATGGGTCCCTGTTTCGTTTTTTAAGGAGGTTGATGGTCTGGTGGGAACCTTTATTTGGGGGGGTGGGAACCCCAGATTGGCGCGATCTACCCTGTGGCTGCCTGCTTGTTTTGGAGGACTGGCCCTCCCCAACTTTCAGGTTTATTATTGGGCGGCTATGTTGGTGTCGGCCTACTGGTGGTTTCAGGGATCTAAAAGGAATGCTGCAGTCTGCCTTGAGGCAAATTATCTGGGCTCCCTTACTGATCTACGTAACTTTCCCTATCGAGGACCGGGTGCGTATACGCGAGTTCCTGAACCCACTCGGGCAACGTGGAGGGTGTGGGTGGCTGCAAGACGCAGATTCCTCTCACCGGGCCAATTATCGCCAGCGAACCCATTATGGGGAAACCCAGCACTTAACCACTTCCGGACTGTGCCTGACCCACAGCTTTGGGCTAGGTTTGGCATCACAACTATAGAACAAATTATGCCCAGAGGAGAGTTACTCTCTATTACGGAAATAATGACTAAATTCCAATTGCCCAGAGGGATGAGGTTTAGATGTCTTCAACTTAGGCATGCGGCACGGGCTCAGTTTCCTCAGGCACCTTTGCTCCAGGCAGATCCCATTGAAGAACTCTTGGCGTCTGGCGATGTCTCTAAGCCCCTATCCACCTTGTATGTTGTACTTCTAGGTAAGGACTCTCCTAAAATAGCAAAATTATGGGACAGCTGGCATACCGACATTCCATCATTAGACAGAGAGGATTGGGACGAATGTCTAGATAATGGTCCTAAACTGGTAATTGCATCTAAAGATAAATTAATCCAGGTCAAATTTATACATAGGATTTACTACACCCCACAGAGACTCCATTGCATATTCCCTGACAAAGACCCTATGTGCAACAAATGTAAGTGTCAAATTGGAACCTTTTTCCACATATTCTGGGAATGCCCATTGATAGCAACATATTGGTGCGCGATATTCGCAGAGATAAATTCCAGGCTGCAAGTATCCATACCAATTACTCCAGAGTTGGCCCTTCTTGGGATTCATGACAACGAACAGAGAGCCTATCATCTAAAATTGCTTATTTCCTTTTTACTTTATTATGCCAAGAAGGAGATATTGAGGAAGTGGATAGACTCTTCTCCCCCGACCGTGTCGGCCTGGGAGGCACAGATCGAGGCAGCTATACCCATGTATAGAATCACATATATCAATCGAGGTTGTCCATGGAAATTTGAGAAAGTGTGGACTCCTTGGCTCTCATCCTAGGGAGCTACAGTGGATTTGTCTCTTGTTTGGGGGGGAGGCAGGGGAAGTCCCAGGACACGTGAGATACCTTTTTGTAATCGTATTGCCTACAATTTCAATATATACTGATGTATCACCTCTTGCACATGTATGACCCTGATATGTGATTGCTCATGCTTATCTGTCATGTAGTGTTCTGTATTATGACAAGAGGAATTCTGTAATTTTCTTCCTTATGATACAATAAAGCACATCTGTTTGTTAAAAAAAAAAATAAAGCAAACAGAATATTGGCATTAAAAGGGGGATCAACTCCAGAGATAAAACGATAATTCTCCCACTCTACAAGACTCTGGTCCGGCCGCACCTGGAGTATGCTGTCCAGTTCTGGGCACCAGTCCTCAGGAAGGATGTACTGGAAATGGAGCGACTACAAAGAAGGGCAACAAAGCTAATAAAGGGTCTGGAGGATCTTAGTTATGAGGAAAGGTTGCGAGCTCTGAACTTATTCTCTCTGGAGAAGAGACGCTTGAGAGGGGATATGATTTCAATTTACAAATACCGGACTGGTGACCCCACAATAGGGTTAAAACTTTTTCGCAGAAGGGAGTTTAACAAGACTCGCGGCCACTCATTAAAATTAGAAGAAAAGAGGTTTAACCTTAAACTATGTAGAGGGTTCTTTACTGTAAGAGCGGCAGAGATGTGGAATTCCCTTCCACAGGCGGTGGTCTCAGCGGGGAGCATTGATAGCTTCAAGAAACTATTAGATAATCACCTGAATGACCACAACATACAGGGATATACAATGCAATACTGAGACATAATCACACACATAGGTTGGACTTTATGGACTTGTGTCTTTTTTCAACCTCACCTACTATGTAACTATGTACTATAAGTTCTATGTAACTATGTACTATAAGTTCACTATATGGACCTCTTATATATTTATACATGTTGATCATATCCCCCTTAATCTCCTCTTCTCAAGAGTGAATAAATTCAGTTCCTCTAATCTTTCCTCATAGCTGAGCTCCTCCATGCCTCTTATCAGTTTGGTTGCCCTTCTCTGCACTTTCTCCAGTTCCCCCGATATCCGTTTTGAGAACTGGAGCCCAAAACTGAACCGCATATTCCAGATGAGGTCTTACTAATGATTTGTACAGATGATGTCGCTCTCTCTGGAGTCCATACCTCTCTTATACAAGAAAGGACTTTGCTCACTTTGGAAACTGCAGCTTGGCATTGCATGTTATTATTGAGCTTATGATCTACCAAAACCCCCAGATCCTTCCATTATTCCACTGCATAACTTTGTGTCATCTGCAAAGACTGAAATTTTACTTTTAATCCCAGACTCAATATCATTTATAAAGATATTAAAAAGTAAGGGTCCCAGCACTGAACTTTGGGGTACACCACTGATAACCTTAGACCATTCAGAGGAAGAATCATTAACCACAACTCTCTGAATTCTGTCTTTTAGCCAGTTTTCTATCCATTTACAAACTGATCTTTCCAGGCCTGTAGACTTTACCTTACACATGAGCCGTGTGTGGGGAACTGTGTCAAACGCTTTTGCAAAATCCAAGTATACCACGTCCACAGCCACCCCTCTGTCCAAGGTTTTACTTACCTCTTCATAAAAAGAAATCAGGTTTGTCTGACAACTTCTGTCTTTTATGAATCCATGCTGTCTGTTGCTTAAAATATTTTTTTCCAGCAAGAACTCGTCTGTTATCTTTTATTAAACTCTCCAGTATCTTCCCAACTATAGAAGTTAAACTAACAGATCTATAGTTACTCGGTAAAGACTTTGCTCCCTTTTTAAATATGGGCACCACATTGGCCCTACACAAATCCAGTGGTACTATTCCCGTCATTAATGAGTCCCTAAAAATTAGATAGAATGTCTTTGAAATGACAGAACTCAATTCTTTTAGGTTCCGTGGGTGGATGTCATCAGGTCCAGGTGCTTTATCCACCTTTATTCTGTCTAAATATTTCAGGACCTGATTAATTGTGAGCCATTGTGGACTATTTGGGGCTGTGTCACTACCACCCCATTATGGACATGAGCTCCCCCATGCTCCTTTATATACACAGAGCTGAAGAAAGTATTGAATACGTTTGCCTTCTTTTTGTTCCCAGTCAACCATTTTAGGTTATATTGTAAAGGGCTTACATGCTCGACCTGACCTTTTTACTATTAATATATTTGAAGAATTTTTTGGGGTTTTTCCTACTATCTTTTGCAATCTGTCGTTCGTTTTGAGTTTTTGCCTCCTTGATTTCCTTTTTACGTATTTTGTTATATTCTTTGTAACATTTAAACGACACTAGTGTTCCTTCATTTTTATATTTTTTAAAAGCTCTTTTCTTATTGTTTATAGCTTTTTTAACTTTGGCCGTGAGACTTTTAAACTTATTGCCCATGGGAATATACTTTGCAGTGAGTTCACAAACAGTCACTTTGAAGAATTCCCATTTCTGTTCTGTGTCCATTGATACCAATCTTCCCTCCCAGTCTAAGTCCTGGAGAGCAGCCCTCATCCTTGGAAAATTTGCTCTCTTGAAGTTAAGTGTTTTTATCTTTCCTGTATGTGTATTTTGCTTACAGCTAACATCAAATGAAATCATGTTATGGTCACTGCTACCAAGATGTTCCTTTATCTGAACATTAGTAATAAGCTATGCTGTAATAGGTTTATAAATTTTTGCCCTTTAACTGTCTCAGCAGTGCCATTACTCCAGTCAATTTCTGGGTAGTTAAAATCCCCCATTATTATCACCTTCACAGCCCTTGCAGCCCTTTCCATCTGTGCAATGAGCTGAGTGTCTACCTCCTCATTAACATTGGGTGGTCTATAACAAACTCTAATGATTAACTATTAACTATACGCAGTTCCACCCAAAATGCTTCAGACTCATCACACTCTCCATCAACCAGGTCCTCTTTCACACTCTCTTTGAGTTCACTTCTCACATAGAGACAGAACCCGCCACCTTTCCTTTTTAGCCTGTCTCTCCGGAAGAGTGCATAGCCAGGAATATTAATAGCCCAGTCATGTGAGGAATGAAGCCAAGTTTCAGCAATACTAATTACATCATAGCTCTCCTCGTGCACCAGAGCTTCCAACTCACCTGCAAAGAAAATTTTAAAAAATTGATTTTTGCTGAAACATGATTGGATGATTGAAGTCAACACAACTTCACTTCATTCTGCTAAGGGAAAATGTCCTTGGAAAATGAAAATTAATTATATTGAAGGAATTGTTTTTTTCATGTGAATCTTTAAGAGTAAGTCAAGCCACACTCCAGAGGGTCTAGCCCTTTCTTACTACAGTATATCCAGAAAATAGATGGCTGGAGTTCCTCTTTGCAGTGGCGTAGCGTGGGTTGTCAGCGCCCGGGGCGGGACAAGTAATTTGCTCCCCCCTGACTCGCGAACTTACCTATTTTCAGCTAGCTCCAGTCTGGTTACATGATCCCCTGTGTGAGCCAGCGAGGGGAGAGGAGAGCGTGCTTGACAATGACTGGTAAAGCCTGGAGTGGTGACATCATGCATAGGTTCCTATGTCCCATCTGATGTTGGCGCTCCCTCCTCTCTCCTGCATACACCACTGGCTCACACAGGGAATAACATGACCAGACAGCCTGAAAATAGGTGTTTACATCTTCTACAGAGGTTAGCCATCATAGGCATTAGGAAGGGGGATTTTATAATATTTCAGTTAATGGAAGCTACATATGTCATATTCACACTATAATACTTGTTGCAGCACTGTGCAGTTGGGATCAATACCCAGTAGGGTTTTGTATTTAACCTTTTTGAAAATGTTCTATATATATTTTGGTATATCTATATATAAACCAATATATATATATAGAGAGAGAGAGAGAGAGAGAGAAAAAATTCAAAAAGGTTAAAAAAAAAACCCTAATGGGTATTGATCCCAACTGCACAGTGCTGCAACAAGTATTATAGTGTGAATATGACATATGTAGCTTCCATTAACTGAAATATTATAAAGTAACCCTACTGTTAGTGAGTCCCAATCACCAGTGCTGACAGAAACCTCAACCTCATTGTGCAAATAAAGCAATTAAATAAAGTACAGAAAATTTCATAAAACAATTCATCAAATACAATAATTCTAAGATAGTCCTGCTGGGTAGTGAATCCAAATCACCAGTGCTGCAAGAACACACAACTGTGCAAATATATAAATAAACAAACCAATTCCATATAACAATCAATAAAAAGCATCCAAAAAACATGGCTATGAATTACCATTTTATTGATAATTATATAAAATGAGGTTGTTTATTTATATATTTGCACAGTTGTGTGTTTTTGCAACACTGGTGATTTGGATTCACTGAGAGAGACATTGGGTTTAGAGAGACAGTGTAGCTGAGGGAAAGGGGGGAGGCTGAGAGATGACGAGAGAGACTGCTAGCCCTAGCTTCCATGCCAGTGTCTCCTTTCATCCTTCCAGCGGCTCCCTGGCAGCATGCCCGTCCTCTGGGTCCCCGGTCAGCCTGTTGCCCGGGGAGGAAGTTAGTGCTATCCATGAGAGAAATCCCCCTGCTGCTCGCCCGCACCGCAAGAACGGCCACTGTTGCTGGACAACGCGGACTTGTCATACGTTTCACAGGAGCTTTTATCCTTGTGCTAGACGGTCCACACTCGTGACAGCGCCCCTCTAAATTTTGCGCCCGGGGCGGTGGCACCCCCCGCACCCCCCACGCTACGCCACTGCCTCTTTGTATTTTAAGAAGTACATTTTCAGTACTTCCCATAGAGTCAAATAAACACAAACTTGGGCCTTTTTGTGTTGAGATGTCTTGCAGAATTGGGGTCCTTTGTTTGAACCCCAACCTGGACACTATTTACATGAAGTTTCGCCTTGTGCTTGTGTGAGTTTCCTCCGGGTGCTCCGGTTTCCTTCCTCACTCCAAAGACATGCTGGTAGATCAGTTGCCTCACCTGAGTATAATCAAGATGGTTCCTTCACTTCCTAAACCCTTTTTAGTCCCCAGGGAGAAAAGCACTTTAGAATTACAAATTAAATATGTATTTTTTTATCTTGCCCAGAGTTACACTTCAATCTCGGACTCTCTGTTTCAGATTCTTTGCACAATTATTAAAAAATGTTTGGCGCTGGCAGAGCAGAACCAGCAGACGTCAATATCTTTTCCAGCTATTGGAACCGGCAATCTTGGCTTTCCAAAGGATTTGGTTGCCTTAGTGATGTTCAATGAGATTTTCCAGTTTAGCTGCAAAAACAAAATACAGAGTCTTCAAGAAGTTCATTTGGTCCTTCACCCCAGTGACATGGACACCATCAAGGTAATGGAGATCTCATGTTTATAGTGATAATCTTAGTCTAGAGGTTGTATATTACCACATGGCCATTGGGGTGGTGAGGTGTCCAGTTTCTTGTCCCCAGCTGGCACACCACCATCAATAGGTGCTTGGAGACAGAGATGGTGCTGTGTAGGAAAGAATTCCATGTCAATAATAATAAAGGAGTAAGGAATTCCACCCTTGCATCCTGCAGGAGAGTTAGATGACAAATAATAGGGGAGATGATAGTGCAGGCTTGGACAGGATACACTGATAGGACAATATGCATAGTGGCTACAAACAAAAACATGTGTAGCACCCTCTACTGTGTGCTAGAAGTAGTTGTTAGTGTAGGAAAATTCAGCTTGGCTGAGAGCCAGGATTGGGTTGAATCTGGGTCCGGGTTTAGTGATTTAGGGGTCGGGATGATTCATCCTGGAAGCTCTTCTGGTGCCTCTCCATTTTCTGGAACATTGGATAATGTTCTGGATGTAGTGGGTGGAGACTAGGAGGGCCATCATGCATATTTATGAGGACCCCGACCAATCCCCAGCAGGAAGGGGCTGGAAGGGGGCAGGCCACCTCACAAATAGGCATGAGTCATGCCAGCAAGGGCAGTCGGGTAGAAGATGGAGTGCTGAGGAGGCTGTCGGGTGCCCTTGCAGGGTACCCCCTAGTCTGGGTGGGTGACTTTAGGTCTGGGGCTTGGGTGCTGGAAGCATCCCCCAAAACACACGGAGAAAGCCCTTGATGGAGGTACGAGAGCAAGTAGGGAGGACAGCGGGAGCAGGTCAGCACATCTGGAAAATCTCCTGAGAGTCAGCTGGGTGGGCTGGTGAGTGTTTAGTCTGGGTGGACCGTGGAGAAGTTAGCCTAGAGGGCTAGAGCAAGAGACAGCTGCAGCCAGATGGGTTGTCAGTGCCTGAAGAGGTGGTGCTGGGATCAGTGACCACAGAGAGCAAGTGCTGGGAAAGTGTGAGCTGTGTCACCCTATCTACTCTTTAACCCGTTCCGGACCAGCCGCCGCAGTTATGCAACCTGCGGCAGGTTGGCCTGGCAGGGCGAAGCATCATAGCTTGTATGGCGGCTGTGACAATCGGATTCGCTTCAGAACCATTCAGTCCCCAGGCCCAGGCCAGTGATTTCTGGCCTGGACCTTTTGATCAGTACTGGCTAATGAAATCCTTCCCCTGCTTGTGTAAGTGCGAACACAGGCAGGGGAAGCGATGTCATCTCCCCTCGTAGAAACTCTTTTCCGTTCCAGAGAGAGGAGAGAAGACATCTCAGAGTAAGTTGCACCAACACTACACTGACACAGTACACATAGGCACACTTGTCACCCCCCCGATCTAGCCCCCCAGTTAACCACTTCCCTCCCTGTCAATGTGTCACCCAGTGCAGTGTTCATATTTTTTTTTGGATCACTGTACTGGTGTCATTTGTGACAATAATCAGTGTTAGGGTACTTAGGGGTAGGCCCAGATACATCTAAGGACCCCCCTAAACCCCCCAAATAAAGGTTTAACTCCTTGATCACCCCCTGTCACCAGTGATCACCGTATTGGTGTCACGGGTGATGCTGGTTAGCTAGTGATTTTTTTATAGTGTCAGGGCACCCGCCGTATATTACCTAAATAAGGTTTTAACCCCCTGATCACCCGGCGGGTGATATAAGTTAGGTTTTAGCATCAGTCAGGGGCTGTGTCGCCCCAGGCAGCATCAGATTAGTGGCAGTAGTGCTAACACCCACGCACGCACCATACACCTCCCTTTAGTGGTATAGTGTCTGAACGGATCGACATCTTTGCTCTGATCAGAACTATTTTAGCATCCCCAGTAGTTTAGGATTCCGAAAAACGCAGCATTATTGGGATCAGCCCAGATACCTGCTAGCACCTGAGTTTAGCCCCTCCGCCCAGCCCAGCCCAGCCCAGCCCAGCCCAGCCCACCCAAGTGCAGTATCAGTCGATCACTGTCACTTACAAAACACATAATTGCAGCATTCGCAGAGTCAGGCCTGATCCCTGAGAACGCTAACAGTTTTTTTGGTAGCGTTTCAAGCAGTCGGTGACAGTCAGTTGATCTTTTGCCTGTGAGTCTCACTACTGTACCAGTAAATTTAGAGCCCAAAATGGCAAATCGAAGGTACAGTAGTGAAGAGGCCTACATGTTTCTGAGCCTGACAGGTGAGAGTGACGAGGAAGTCACCCATCTTTCAGATTCAGGCTCAGAATACGAACCGGTAGACAGCAGCGACACCCTGACAGATAGCTCTGACGACAGAGTTGTGGTCCCTGCCAAGGTCAGGCGTACCAGACCCCGATCTTCTGCTGTTGTTGAGGTGCAAGAACCGCAGGGCTCTCTTATGGAGCAGAGAGCCAGTACTAGTGTCACTCATCCTTCTGGTGAACTGGCAAGCACCAGCGGCCTAGTACATCCTGGTCGTACATCCAAACTGCAGTATCACATGGTGATGTGGTGAGTCCCATAAGTGCAGTTCAAGCTGGCGAGGTGTCAAGCACAAGTAATGTCCCGCTGCCAACAAGAAGACAAAGACAGGCCCGTCGTGCCCATAATGCCCTTCCTGCAGAATTTGCCAATCCTAATTGAGAACCCACCACTTCTGCAGCACCCCTACTTCCCCCATTCACTGACCAACCCGGAATTCAGACTAGCCTGTATCCACCACAGCCCAAACTAGAATAGGTTAGTCTCACCCAGAACAGCCATGAGGCTAGTGTCTGGTCCTGATCACCTGTGCCATGTTGGGACCCCATGGCAGGAGAAAGCACCTCTAGTTAAGTACCGTATTTATCGGCGTATAACACGCACTTTTTTCCCCTTAAAATCAGGGGAAAATCGCGGGTGCGCATTATACGCCGATCCCTTGCGATCCTGAGCTGTCAGATCTAAAAAATTGCCGACCGCGATTTGAAAATGGCGCCGCCGGCGCCGAAATACACAGTGCCGGTCCTCGGCTCTTCTCGGCCACTTTCAGCTTCACTCGAGTGCCGCCCGAACCTAGCCGAGTGTACTCAGCTAGGTTCGGATAGCTCCGCTCACTGTCACGCCCATCCCGAGTGGAGCCGAAAGTGAACGAGAGCCGCCGAGAAGAGCCGAGGACTGGCTCTGAGTATTTCGGCGCCGGCGGCGCCATTTTCAAATCACGGTCGGCGATTTTGAAGCTCAGCGAGCTGCAAGGCTGCACTGGGATAAGGCTGCAATGGACACTGGGGAAGGCTGCACTGACATGGCTGCACTGACAAGGCTGCACTGACATGGCTGCACTGACATGGCTGCACTGGGGCAAGGCTGCACTGACATGGCTGCACTGGGCAAGGCTGGACTGGGGCAAGGCTGCACTGAGAAGGCTGCATTGATGGGCATTTAAATGTAAGTTTTTTTCCCTTCAACTTCCCTCCTAAAAGTTTTTTTTTCCTTAAAATTCCCTCCTAAATTGTGGTGCGTGTTATACGCCGGTGCGTGTTATATGCCGATAAATACGGTATTCTTGATATTTTTTTTAACTTTATCTGTATCTGTCATTACTTTTAATAAAAGTTGTACTTTTAAGTATTTGTGTGATCTATCGTGGCACATATGGAACACAACCCAAAAACGTGACAATACAGAAGGCCATGCCCTTGCTAGGGATAACAAGCTAAAAGGGGAATGCTATGGCAAGACAGCGGGAGTACAGTAGCGGCAGAGGAGACGGGTCTTGTGCAAAGCAAGGAGAGACATTCATTGCCTCCAACCTGAGCAATCAGTGCCCCAGCTACCGGGACGGAATCCCTAAAGAACCAGCAGTTGGTTCTGAAGTCGTGCAAGTGGGTGTTGACAGGCACACACAGAACCACAGTCTATCACTGGGAGTGAGGTGATAGAAAAGCTGGACTGGTAGAACTGGACCTTTCTATGTGGTGTCTCCTTCAAACTGTTACATTCCATGCAGGTGTAGGTATCAAGGGACAAAGTGGTTCGCAGTGCAGAGCGGTGGTGAAACAGTTACTCTGGGTGTACGGCTCACTTCTAAATTGAGGTGCCGCCCTAATGCTGAGTTCACATGAACGCGGTGCCACCTGGTCTCGGGCATTAGTGCGTGCGTACACCAAGGGAGGAGGAGTGAAGTGAGAGTAATGGCCCCCGTGTGCACCGGGTGAAAGGGGGGACCCGCCCACAACTTCACTTCCAAAGTCCCATTAGATGTATCACATATATGTTCTTCTTGCTGTATAATGGGAATTTTCTTGTTATGTATTTACAGACATTTACAAGTCAACTGGAAAACTGCACTGATACTGCCGCTAGTGGAGTCACCAACAGACAGTCGTCTGGGACGGGATCAAGTATGTTTATGTAATATGAATCCATGTCTGCTCTGAGGAGTTTATTTTTCAGAATTTTATAATATACAAAGCAAGCTTCATATCAGATTTTAACTTAATATATACTGTATGACCAAAAGTCTGTGAACCCCTGGCCATCACACCTACATAAGCTTGTTGAAAATTCTATTCCAGAATCAATACCATTAATATGGAGTTGTACACCCCCAGTTCCTCCCACATACTCCACTCTTCTGGGAAGGCTTTCCACACCAGTTTAGAGGTTGTCTGTGGGAATTTGAGCCCATTTGTGAGGTCAGATACTGACAATGGATGAGAAGAACTGGCTCACCATTGGCATTCCAATTCATCCCAAAAGTGTTTAGTAGGGTTGAGGTCAGGTGATCAGTAGGGATGAGGTGCAGGACACTTGAGTTCCTCCACACCAAACTGGTCACACCATGTCTTTATGGTGCTTTGTACACTGAGGTGGGGCACAGTCATGGGGGAACAGAAAAGGGTCTTCACCAAACTGTTATCACAAGGTTGGAAGAGCACAATAATCTGCAATGTCTTTGTATGATGGAGGATTACCAGGATGCCTTACTGGAGACACCTGAACTCCATCATTTGGAAAGGGGTCTACATAATTTTGGCCTTACTGTGTATTCTAGCAGATGTGTAAATTTGGAGTGGGTGTATTTTCTGTTAGTAATAGGTGCATTTTATTAGTGTGTCATTTTTAATGTAAGAAATATAATATGTTTTATGTTATATAATAAATCTGTCCAGGGTGCAGAGATGAGAATAATGTTGAGAGAAGAGGTATTTCATCACATATGACATGACCCATCACATTCGGCTACACGCTGGTATGCGCATGCGCGATGCCGCCATATGCGTTCCAAAACTGTGGCGATCTGCGCTTGCGCAGAATTTTGTGACCACACCCCTGAGTCCAGGTTCAAGCCCCACCATCCAAGTGGACATAGAGTTAGATTATAATTATGCCGAGCAAAGCGAGGCCGTGCCCAAAGCGTGCCAAGGGGCCCTGTGGCAAAGTGGTGTCTTACAACAGTGTTGGAACGCATATGGCGGGTGGCCAAATGTGATGGGTCGCCATATGTGACAAAACAGAGGCATTAATGGAGAAGGAGGAGGAGGATGATAGAAGGCAGGAGAGTGCTGATGGATCAGGAGGAGGATGATGACAGTGGACAATGGGGTTGGATATTGGAGAAGGATGACAATAGAAGGATGGAAATTGGATCTGGATGGAAGAGGTGATGACAGAGGAGAGGAAAGTGGGGATGAAGGATGGAAGAGGAGAAGGATGATGATAGATGGGAGGACAGCGGAGAAGGACGAATGGATGGAAAAGGAAGATAATGACAAAGAGAAGGAGAGTGGGGATGGAAGGAAGAAGGAGGATGATGACAGAGGTAGGGACAGTGGAGGTGGATGGAAGAGGTGGATAAGAATAATATACAGGATGAGCCTTTATCTCGGTGTGCCTGATTCTGGAGATTTCAACTTTCTGCAGTTGCCGGGCCATAATGGCCTCCATGAAAGAAAAAGGTGCAAAGAGAGCCTCCCCTGCAGTAATTACTAGGGACCATGCAGCTTATAGATAAGGGAACTTTATTACACAAAAATATCAAATGGTAATAAAAAAAACACCGGATAAAAATCCCATCACCAGCCCCACAGTAAAAAAATAAAAAATAAAATAGACAACATTGTCTGATCAAGATCTGGCTGCATCATAAAAATCCACACACATAGATATGTCAACATAACATCCCTGGGGTGATAGAGCACCTAACATTATGGTGAAGTGAAATCACTGTTAAAACACCATAGATAAGGAATATTCCCACAGTGTACGGGATGGTTGAGCAAAAATGGCGCTCTACGAGTGCAGCAAGGGGGGAGGGGCAAGTTTTTCCTATGACCACCGTGGATAGCAACTCCAGGCACTAACGTGCCGTATGTAGTGCAAGTATGTATCCCAAGTCCAAAGTTTTCCACAGGAGGGTGAAGCTGAGTAGTAGTGATGCAGTGAGGTCATATATAATTAACACTATAACAGTGGTTAGGATATCAGTCCAGCGTATAGCATGGGATATTGTTCTCAGTGTGACCAGTGTTCACTGAAGTACAAAAAGACACAGCATAGGAGTATGGTGCATGGACCATCAGGTCCGCTCACCCAGCCTGGAAGCAGTGTGGACTTGCGTGGATACCGGCTCTTTTTCACCCTTTTCTTTTGTATGCTTGGCTGATTATCAGGATCACACCTCATTGAGGTGAGTCAGCTATTTGAGGGACTCTGTGTTTGCTCTCATACAGAGCTTTCCCAGTCCATACACCCCAGTGAGCTACTGGCTACCCCCTGGTTTTCTTTCCCCATAATGGGCTCCATTCAGCGAATGAACTCACATGAGATATTTAAGTATTTGCCTAAATATCTCATGCAATCCTGAAACTACCAATTCACTATTTACCAAGAAATGCTAAAAATGCTCTGTAAATACCACAGAAACAGCTGTTAAAATCCATTCACGGATGAAAATAAATAACTAAATACATTAAGTAGTGTTTCAGGCATGTGTTATGATAAAGAAGCTGTAAAGTCTCCAGGTTTGCATTCTATGCATTAAGGTGAAAAACCTTCTGTGCTCAGAGCCCCCCTTTTACTTACCTGATCCCGATCGTTCCAGCAATGGGGATGAGCACACCCACTCCAGCCACTGTCTCAGGTCCTCATTGGATAGATTGATAGCATTGGCTCCCACTGCTGTCAATCAAATCCAGTGACACAGGAGCTGGGGGCGGGGCCAAGTCCTGCTGTCTGTGTCAATGGACGCAGCAGCAGGACTTGGGAGCATGACCACATGGGTACCCCCATGGAAAGTGGCTCTCCATAGGGGCATTCGCCGAAGAGGAGGAGCAAGGGGGGCCGCCAGGGGACTCCAGAAAAGGAGGATCTGGGCCGCTCTGTGCAAAACCATAGCACAGAGCAGATAATTATGACATGTTTGTTATTTAAAAAAAAACAACTAACCTTTACAATCACTTTAATGAGCGGGCAGCTTCCACGTCCTTAACAACCAACGAGTCATCAGATCTCAGTAGGGTTCCCCGCTGAATCTAAAAAATAAACATTGCCAGCAATTGTAAAGTCACAAAAAAAAGGCATGCGGTTCCCCCCCAATGCATACCAGGCCCTAGAATGGTCTAGAATGGATTTTGAGGGGAACCCCACTCCAAATTAAAAAAAAAAATGGTGTGGGACCAGACCCTTATCCGAGCATGCAGCCCAGCAGGTCAGGAAAGGGAGGGGACAAGAGAGCACCCCCCCCCCCCAAAATCATACCAGGCCACATACCCCTCAACATTGGGGAGTACCCAAATCAACATGGGGACGAGGGTCTCTTCTCAACAATTCTGGCTGGTGACCCGCTAACTGCTGATGTCTCATCGGTTGTTAAGGATGCTACAGCCACCTGTTCCTTCAAAACCACGTTGTTTACTGGTTGTTAGGGATGACGGACGGCCGCCCGCTCCTTAACAACAACTATTTATTAAAGTAAATAAATATGCAAGACCTAACCACTTGCCTACTAGGCACTTAACCCCCCTTCCTGCCCAGACCAAATTTCAGCTTTCAGTGCTCTAACACTTGAATGACAATTACTCAGTCATGTAATACTGTACCCAAATTCATTTTTTGTCATTATTTACAAATTCTCTACAAATAGAGCTTTCTTTTGGTGGTATTTGATCACCTCTGGGTTTTTAATTTTTTGCCCTATAAATGAAAAAAAAAATTAAAATAAAAAAAAAAACAAATTTTTCTTAGTTTCTGTGATAAAATTTCGCAAATTATTAATTTTTCTTCATAAATTTTGGCCGCAATTTATACTGCTACATATCTTTGGTAAAAATAACCCAAATTAGTGGATATTATTTGGTCTTTGTGAAAGTTAGAGCGTCTACAAGTTGTGGTGCAAATCATAAAAAATTGATCACACCTGATGCACTGGTGGCCTATCTCATTTCTTGCGACCCAAACAAGCCAGGAAAGTACAAATACCCCCCAAATAACCCCTTTTTTGAAAGTAAACATTCCAAGGTATTTAGTAAGATGCATGATGAGCTTTTTGATGTTGTCATTTTTTCCCACAATTCTTTGCAAAATGAAGATTTTTTTTTTTCAACAAAATTGTCATTGTAATAGGTTATTTCTCTCACATGGCATGTGTATTCCACAAATGATGCCCCAAAACACATTCTGCTACTCCTCCTGAGTATTACAATACCACATGTGAGACTTTTTCACAGCCTGGCCACATAGAGAGGCCCAACATGCAGGGAGCACCATCAGGTGTTCTAGGAGCATAAATTACACATCTAACTTGTTTTTTTTTTTTTTTACAAAATTGATTTTTATTGAAAGAAAAGTAACATAATATAATAGTATAACAGTATCATCATACAGATGTACAAGAGGTGGAGAAAAGACATAAATTCTTACAAATGAGACAAATGTAACATTGAATCGGCTATAACAGAGAATCTCTGGTTGATGCTTTGTAGTATATGTATGTTGGGGGGGTTTGGGCTAATCCATTATTACACTGAAGTGACTGTCGAGGGGTTGGTGTTGATTATGGTGACATAAAATATTTCTTCTTATTTTCCCCCTTCTTTCTCTCCCATCCCTCCTTCCAAGTTGCTGTTATAATTTTTGGGGGAGGATCCCCACTCATTGGGTGAAGGCGTAGGGGTTTGTATGACAATTCAATCCACAAATAAAGTAGGGGTATTGGTCGGGAGCTCTGCTAGGAGATCCATACCGTACAAGGGGTTTAGAAGGGTTGTATGTGGACATTGAGAAATAAATGAAAAAGGGAGAAGAAATAAAGGAGAGAAGGAAAGAAAAAGGGGGGGGGGGTGATCTAAGGGAAGTGAGGGGGGGGGAGAGGGAACTAGAAGGGGGGGAGGGGAGAGATCGAGGGAGATGGAGGGGTGTATGTCTCCTCGGTCTCCGCCATTTGTGGTGTAAATTCGGTTTGGTGTTGTTTTATGGTGAAGTAGGTCAGGTTTGTCCGATCTCTACTCTCGGAGAGTAGTACTGAGCTGATTTCGACGTGCGACCCCCCCATACTCGTCCCTTGTTTAGGGGTGGGGGGTCTACGTCATCTGGGGAAGGAGAGGAAGTATATGAGTGGTGGGGCTGAGAGGATTGAATAGTGTAGATGGCGGGTGGTGGGTGGTGGTCTCAGTTGGGCAGTATCAGGTCGGGGGTTATTTCATCAGTGTTAGGTATCTGTCGGTTGACCGAAAGTGAGTCCAGCAAGCCCACGTCTTGGAGAATCTAGCTGGGGAGTCTCGTGAGATTGAAATGAGTTCTTCCATTTCAGCTATTTTATTAATTTGTGTGAACCATTCTTGGATGGTCGGAGCATGAGACGTACCCCAGTGTCTAGGGATGCACATTTTCGCTGCATTCAGTAGGGCTAAGATCAGTGTCTTACGGTAGTATGGCGTAGACAGATCTGAGTGATGAAACAAGCATTGGGTTGGGGAATGGTCTAAGTTATAGGTCGATATTGATTCAGTGAGTTCTCGGACTTGCGTCCAGAATGGTTGAATAGCTGGGCATGACCATAAAATATGTAACAGTGTGCCCGGTTCATCCCCACATCTCCAGCATTTATTGGGGAGTGAAGGGTTAATTTTATTCAAGATAGCTGGGGTTCTGTACCATCGTGTCAGGGTCTTATAATTATTTTCCTGAATGGACACGTTTAGGGAGCCTTTATGGGCAATCGTGAATATGTGTTCCCATTGGTCTTCTTCTAGTTCTGCTTGTAATTCTCTTTCCCATGATTTGCAAGCTTTCCCTTCTTTGGGGGGATTTCCAGTAAATAGTATAGCATATATACTGGAGATTAAATGTTGTTGGGGGTTGGATTGAGAGCATAAATGCTCAAATGGAGTAAATGGTCGTGATATAGAAGAGTCGTGATTGACTTCCCTTAAAAAATGTCTAATTTGAAAGTAGGTCCAAAATGGTAAAGGGTCGCTGGTGATGGCGGGTGTTAGTGTGAGGCGATCTAGGAAAGAGCCGTCGCGGAAAAACTGATGTGCTTGCATGTTGGGTAGTTGCCACTGTTGTGCTAGAAATTGTGCGGACATGCCCGGAGGGAAGGCAGGGTTCTGTCTTATAGGAGTTAAAGGACCCGGGGAGGAAGATATGTGTAATTGTCGGCAGGCATCCTTGAAACATCCCAGGGTCGGACCAATAAGAGGGTGATCTTTGAGAATGGAGGGAATATGCGTCGACGCCAGCCAGGGTGCGGATTTCAGCGGGAATGGGGACAGTGATCCCTCCAGTCTGACCCAATCTTTGTGTTGGGTATGTAATGACCAGTCCACTATACGGGTAAGGTGACAGGCCCAGTAATATTTTTTCAGATCTGGAAGACCAATGCCCCCCTTCGTCTTAGGTTGTGTTAGGAGATCGTAGGCGATTCTCGGATGTTTTTGTTTCCACAAAAATTCTGAACAAAGCCTTCTATAGGATAAGAAAAATGACGGGGGGAGTTTAATGGGGATAGCTTGTAGAATATATAAAATGCGGGGAAGAATGTTCATTTTAATAATGGCTGCACATCCGAACCAGGAAAACTGGGGTTTGTTCCAATTTTTGAGATCAGCAGAGATCGTTTTTAGGATGGGGAGGTAGTTTTGTGCAAAGAGATCTGATAGGTTCGTTGTAAGGTGAATGCCAAGGTATTTAATTGCGTTGCGTCGCCACTGGAAGGGAAAGTTAGTTTCACACTGTGTAACCTTTCTTTTGGGATGGTGACATTGAGGGCGTGTGATTTGGTGAAGTTTATTTTGAAATTAGAGATGCGCTGGAAGAGGTGGAAGTCTTTTAGTAAGTTCGGAATAGAGGTGTGGGACTCTCTAAGGGAAAGCAGGATGTCGTCAGCAAAAGCTGCCAACTTATAAGTGTGGCCTGATATGGGTATTCCTTTGATATTTTCATTTCTCCTGAGGCAGTTCAGGAGCGGTTCAAGGGTCAATACAAAGAGGATAGGGGAAAGTGGGCAACCTTTCCTCATTCCGTTGGTTATGGAGAAGGCGTCTGACAGATGTCCGTTAATCCGAACTCTGGCCGTGGGTGTCGTGTATAAAGACATGATTGAGTTAAACATGCGATTTTGGAGGCCTAGGTGTCGCAACACTGCCCCCATGTAGTCCCATGCCAGTCTGTCAAACGCCTTCTCCGCATCCAATGATAGGAAGAAACCTTTATGTTTATTAGTTGTCATCCAATGATGGAGATTTATGGCTTTAATGGTGTTATCCCTTGCCTTCCGGCCTGGGATAAAACCAACTTGGTCTCCATCTATCAGTGATGGTAACAGAGGAAGCAAGCGATTGGCTAGGATTTTTGCAAAGAGTTTTATGTCAACATGTAGTAGGGAAATCGGCCTATAGTTGTTTACTAGGGTTGTGTCTTTTCCTTCCTTTGGTATAACTGTAATGTGGGCTTCAAGGAGTCTGTGGAAGGGAAGTGTGGAGGAGGACAGGGAGTTAAAGGCTTTGAGAAAGGGGCCAGTAAGTGTCTCTATGAAGGTTTTAAAATATACGGCTGTGAAGCCGTCTGGGCCAGGACTCTTTCCGGCTTTTAGTTGTTTGATTGCATTTTTAAGTTCTGCTTCTGAAATGGGGAGTTCTAATTGGCGAGCATCTTCTCTGTCGATCGGTTTCGGGCAATGTTCTTTTAGAAAACTTTTAATAAGGGATCGCCTATCCATGGTATTAGGTGAGCTGTCAGTTGGTGTGCCGAGATTGTATAGCGTAGAATAGTACGCTTCGAATTGGGAGGCTATGTCAAGGGCTGTGACTTTCGATCCACCTTGGGAGTCGTTGATCTATGGATATTGGAACGGGCTTTGTTCTTCTGAATGGCTCGGGCCAGATATTTTCCGCTCTTATTTCCAAATTCATAAAACAATTTCTGTTGTAGGATGAATTTACGTTTTGTTTTTTGTGATAACTCTGTGAGTAGATGTTCTCTGGTTTGTATGAGTTCTTGATATGTCTGTTGGGCCTGAGTCTGTTTGTGAGCTAGCTCTAGGGTTTTGATCTTCTGGATCAGGTTTGAAATACTGGCTTGCTGGGCTTTTTTCCGCGACGTTTTAAGGGCAATAAGTTTACCCCTCAAGACGCATTTGTGGGCCTCCCATTGTGTTAGCGGAGATGTGTCTCCGTTGTCATTGTCGATAAAGAAGTTGAGTATGGCCTGTCTAATGTCTGCGATATCACCTTCTGAGGTCAAGAGGGTAGAATCTAGGCGCCAGATTTTAGAAACATTCTGGTGCTCAGGGAAGGTCAGTGTCATTGTAATGGGGTGGTGGTCAGATAGGATCATTGGTTCAATTGTCGCATGGGAAAGAAATGGAAGGTCTGGTTGGGAAAGGAAGAGATAATCAATTCTGGAATATCTGTCGTGAGGGGCGGAGAAGAAAGTATAGTCCTTGACATTTGGATGAAGAGTGCGCCAGGTGTCATGTAAAAGTAAGTCATTCAATTGCAGTTTAATTTGGCGCAGAGTTCTGTATGGCAACGATGTGGAGCCTGAAGAGGTGTCTAAAATTGGGTATAGGGCTACATTAAAGTCTCCCCCGAGCACAGTTAGACCAACGGAGAATCCTGATAAAAGTTGAGAGATCCGTCTAAAGAAGCTAGATTGTGCAGAGTTAGGGCTGTAAATATTAGCCAAGGTTACAGGCCGGCCCTGCATCTTGCCTTTTAAAAAGATGTATCTGCCATCCTTATCAATAAGTGAATCGGTGAGTTCCCAGGATAGGTTTTTGGAGATCAGGATTGAAACTCCCTAAAGCCCCATACACACTATCAGATTTTCTGCTGATTTTTGTTTTCAGATTTACCAAAACCATATAATATGAGGTCAAACGTTAAGAGTTTAAATTTGTATGCAATCAGGCAGGCCCTTGCACTACATGGTTTTGGTAAATCTGAAGACAAAAATCTGCAGAAAATCTAATAGTGTGTATGGGGCCTTAGTCTTTGCCAGAGGGTTGGTAGAATGGTAGGAATGAGGGAACCAGCGATTTGTAAGCTTAGGAACCTTATCTGCACGGAAATGGGTTTCCTGAAGGAAAACTATGTTGGATTTTAGTTTGTGCATCATAGACAGAACTTGGCTGCGTTTTTCTGGGATATTGAGTCCTTTTTACATTTAGGGATGTCACTTTTAGCGTGTCATGTTTGGTGGTAGGTGGTATGTGCGACATATTTTAAAAGGATGTGGTCTTTTGTCAGCTTAGTCTATACACTTCTTCGAGTGTACTAGGGGTGATTCGTGGGGTTGTTGTTGGATCGGGGGGAGTAGCGGTAGTGAAGTGGAGGTGGCGGAGACCGAGGGGGCAGTGAAGGGGGGGGGTGAGGGCGATAGAGGTGGGCTCGAAAAAACTGAATGTGATAAAGGGGTAAGGAGGGAGAATCTGAAGTGGAAAGGGGTCTTTAAAGGGTAGGGGAAGGGGAGGGGAAAGGGAGAAGAGGAAGAGAAAGGGTGAGAAGGGAGAAAAGGAAAGAAGAGGAAAAAGAAAAGAAAGAAAATAGAACTCGATAGATATGTAGGGTCTAAGTGTACCGGAGGTAAAGAAGGGTTCAGGGACCCTTCTTTTGGGGTAGTACGTTGTCCGGTATAGGTCAACGGGGAAGATAGGTTCCCGTTGTGTGGGGAGGTGAAAGGAGCCGGTACTAACGGGTTGGAAATATAGTGTAATCCTCTGGTCCTCAGAGGGGTGTGGAAGGTCTGGGTAAAAGAGTGAGCCTATAAGTTATAGTATTAGTCTTGGGGATTGTGGACTAAATGAGGGAGATCTTAAGTTTAAAGTAATGTCATCGCCCGAGACAGAATATCAAGTGAGGTCTCGTGAGGCAGGAGAATGAGTCCGCCTGATTAAGGGGAGTCAGCCTTAGCTATTGTGGGGATGTGGAGTGGACGTCTAATTGTGAGTCATTCAGATGTTTAGAGAGGTAGGTAAGGAGTCAACTGTACAATCAACCTTATAACAATAACCAAACTCTATATATTTAGTATGTATCTCTTGCGATAATTTTGCTCGCCTCTCTCTCAGAGTAGGCCTCCAGCCTGTGTGTCCGAGCCCCACACGGTATAAGAACAGGTAGCCCGCAAGTTCACCATAAAGGTAGGCCGGCCCGACCTACCCGTGTGTTTATTTGTCTGGATGTCATAAAATAGAAATCGTTAACCAGGCGGGATATGGGGATCTTTCACACATGCCGGAGGTCCATCCGGGTTCTTTCGCTTGGTTACCAAAAACAAACATTGTATGTTGAGTTAAACTATCACTAAAGAAAACAAGAATACAAAGAAATAAAATGACATATCATTACATGTTAAGTACCTAGGTCTCAAGCCTGCCCCAAACGGGGATGGCTATTTAGTTAGTGAGGTGTCTATCAAGGTTCCACATATACTTTAGGTCATTGTATAACGGGTATTCAAGTGATAACAGGAATAATAATGGTACCAATACCTTCTGGCTAGATTGTTAGCTTCCTATGGGTTGTAACTCAACTGAGGATAACATGATAACTTTCTATGGCAATATACATATCTGGTGAGCGATTCCACACATATTAATGCTTTTACTGGGGTCATTGGGGTGTGCAGATTGTATCTTGTTTGCCATCTTAGTGGATGTTAGGGTTTAGATACCTGTTAACTAGTAGGGTAGTCGTTTAATCAGGTGAAAGGGGGGTCTGAGTATTTGGACATCAGCTCTTAACATTAGGGGGATATCCATAGGGGTTGGATATGTGGAGATTGGGTGAAGTTAGTGGTGTGACTGAAGTTCTGTGTGGAATCGCCCCTCCATATAAAAATTAACATCATTAACAAACAAGTGTGAGTCCTGGTCTGTTTTCAAAAGAGTGTCGGTTAGAATAAGGGGATTCTGACCCTGGGATGTGACTTGTGTCTGACACAGCGGGGACTGATGCTTGCTTAGGGAGGTTCAAAAAGGCCTACTTGAGGGTTAAGTAAGGGGGGTGATAGGGTGGGGAGGTGGAGGTGAAATACAGAAAGGGATTATTATTATTTGGGGGGGCTATATTGCGATCCCAGACTTTAGTTATCTTCGTGCATGTTAATGTTATACTTGCGTGACCAAAGTTCCATTGCTTGAAGTCTGAGTTGAATTTGTTGTGAGATCAGACGGGCCCGAGGGGGAGAGGTAATGGGGTGGGGGATGTTTTCATAGGTTAGGCCAATCTGTAGAACTGAGAGATCAGCGTCCATCATGGGCTAGGTGAGGGGGAGGCGAGGAATTGTGTTGGTCCTTTGGGTTAAATCATCTTGCTTCTGGCTTGAAGAAGATCCAATTGCAGGCATTCGGGTGGTCATATGTTGGATTGACGTCTGTCTTGCGTAGGCCTTTATAGTGTAGGGGGTGAAAGGATTTCAAGTGAGCGATGGGAGATAGTGGTGGGTTCCCCCGTTATTCGGCACCCCCGTGACGGGGTCGTCTGTGAGCAGGAGAAGCTGTGGGGCTGTTGTCTGTAGGATTCCTGGGTCCTGTGGACGAGTTGGTCCTGGGAGAATTGGATCTGCGCCTTCGTATGTGGAACTCATCGCGGACTGGGATGGCATCCATGGAGCTGGACCTTCTGAGTTGGGGAGGTCTGAGAGAGCGGTACCAGTCAGGCAGTTCAATGCAAGGGATGTTCAGAATTTCACAGAATGTAGTGAGGTCTTCGGGCACTCTAAGGTTCGCTGTTCGTCCTTGTGTTGATGCTGAGAGGCAAAAAGGGAATTTCCAACGGTATTGAATTCCATTTGTGCGTAGTAGATCAAGGAGAGGGCGTAAGTCTCTTCTATTTTGTAGTGTGATAGGCGATAAATCTTGAAAGATTTTTATTTCTGAGCCTTGGCATGAGAGATTGCGACGATCTCTGGCCCTGCGAAGGATCTCCTCCTTCAGCTTAAAGTTAACCAGGCAGCATACCACATCTCTGGGAGGGTCGGTGTCTCTACCCCGGGGTCTGAGGGCCCTGTGTAAACGTTCACATTCAATGGGGGTCTCAGAGGGTCTGCCTAAGAGATCGTTGAATACCGCTATGGTTGCCTGGGTAAGTTGGGTATGATCGATCGATTCTGGCATGCCTCTTACCCGTAGGTTGTGTCGTCTGCCACGATTGTCCAGGTCTTCCATGTATCTGTATAGATCTCTGAGCTGGACGGAATGTGATGAAGTCTGGAGCCTGTGGATGGCATTTTCACTGTGTGCTGTTGTTTCTTCAATGTTATCCATGCGGACCGTCATGGATTGAATGTCTCTCCTCAGGTCAGAGATGACCGTTGCAAAGGTGGCTTTAATATCTTCTGCCACTGTTCTTAGGTCCCCTATGTTCAGGGGATGCTCTGTCATCGTATGCTGTGAAGGCGTTTGCGTCCGGTGTCTGCCAGAGGGGCTGAGGCTGGAGGAGCGCGCTGTGGCCGAGTAGGCCTGAAATGAAGCCGGGGCCTCGCGTGGCTGCGTCCGGAAGATTTCCGGGATGCTGCGGCCCGCTTGTGAATCGGGTCTCCGCGGAGATCCGGAACGGGATGGGGATGAGTTCCCCTTAGATTTCCCCATGTTGTGGCTCTCGGATGGCTCTATTAAGCTGCTGTTAGACCCTCTGAGGACCGGAGCGCAGGGATCAGGCGTCCATTAGAGTCCGGCACCAGACCACGCCCCCCACATCTAACTTGTTGACTACCTATTACACTTTTGAAGGCCCTAGAGCACCAGAACAATGGAAACGCCCACAAAGTGACCCCATTTTGGAAAGCAAACACCCCAATGTATAATCTATGAAGCATAATGAGTCTTTTGAACGGTTCATTTTTTTCCAGAAGTTTTTGGAAAATGTGGGAAAAAAATAATACATTTTTTTTTTAACACAAAGTTGTATATTTATAAGATATTTCCAACACATAGCATGTGCATAGCAAAAATGACACCCCTAAAATACATTCTGCTACTCCTCCTGAGTATGACGATACCATATGTGTGAGACATTTACACAGCCTGGCCACATTCAGAGGCCCAATATTGAAATAGCACTTTCAGGCATTGTAGGAGCATAAATTACACATCTCATTTCTCAACCACCTATTACATTTTTGAAGGCCCTGGAGCACCAGGACAATGGAAACGCCCATAAAATGACCCCATTTTGGAAAGCTAACACCCCAACGTATAATCTATGAGGCATAATAAATCTTTTGAATGGTTCATTTTTTTTCCAGAAGTTTTTGGAAAATGTGGGTAAAAAATGAAAACGCATTTTTTTATGCAAAGTTGTCCATTTATAAGATATTTCCAACACATAGCATGTACATAGCAAAAATGACACCCCAAAACACATTCTTCTACTCCTCCTGAGTATGGCAATACCACATGTGTGAGACTTTTATATAGCCTGGCCACATACAGAGGCCCAACATGCAAGGAACACATTAGGTGTTCTAGGGACACATAGCATGCACATACCAAGAATTACACCCCAAAACACAGTCTGCTGAGCAAAGGGTAAACAAAAGATTACCTGTGGTTTTAGTAGCGCAGTTGTCCACAGGAGGATAGCACTGGTCCAGGCAGCAGGCAGAGACTTGGTCAGAAAAAGCGAACGCAATTGTCCAGGCAACAGGCAGGAATACTGTCCATAGTCAGTACAGGCAGCAGGCAGGGATACTGTCCATATACAGTCCAGGGTCAGTGCAGGCAGTGCCAAAATATTGGTCCTGGTAGTAGGCAGGAACATGATCCATGTGGTGTGATCTGTTCATGCGACAGGCAGAGGCGTGATGGCATAGGTCCTACAGGCAGCAGGCAGAAGTAGGGCCTTGTTCAGGACAGAATGGGGACAGGGGTAGAGGCTTCTCCCACCCAAATCTCTTTGAAGCCTCTGAGTCTCCAGACCCTAATCTAGGAATGAGAAAACAAAAAAAATTGTTTTCTTCATCCAGAAAAAAAATTCTGGAGCCCCTCAAATATGTGAGACCCCTGTGTTATGAATCCCACTAGTCCAGTGGCAGGGTACAAGATCAGTCCAAGAGGCAGGCAAAAAGCATGGTTAAACAGTCCAGGGTCAGTTCCAGATCAGGCAGAGGTATGTACAGAATTGGTAGGTAGAAGCGTGTTCGAATAACAAGCCAGGATCAGTTCCAGATCAGGCAGAGGTATGAACAGAATCGGTAGACAGAAACATGGTCGAATAACAAGCCGGGATCAGTTACAGAGCAAGCAGAGGCATAAGGGGTGTGAAGGTAAATGGCAGGAAGTGAAGGTTATGTTTACCATACTTCACTAATAATTAAGTGAAGTATGGTAACAGTGAAAAGAGCCAACTATGCAGTGCCTGGTTGGGAAGGACATTGGGGACAATAATAAGTGGTGTCTCTTCTAACTTCTTCTCTGGTGCACACCCGGCATTTCTTCTGACGTTTTTGACCTGTTGGTCTGGGGGGAATTTTATCGGGAAAGTGGCGTTCGGAGAGTCTGCTAATCACATCGGATCTAATGTTTTCTGGTGAGCCGTTTGGGAATATAAGGGCAGTGGTGATTTCCTCCTGGTAGCCAAGGAAAGGTTTGGGGCTTTACGTGGAGTTGCGGTAGATAATATAGCTGTTGTATATGGCCAAATTAAACAAATAAATTGATACTTTTTTTATACCACTGGTAAGTTCGTCTTGTGGCAAGGTAGGGTTTGAGCATTTGGTCGTTCAAGTCGACACCCCCCATGAACATGTTCTATTCGTGGATACGTTAACTTTTGGATTGGGCCATTCCTCCTGGTGATCTCCATGAATGTATTATTGTGGATCGAAGAAAGCATGTAGACATCTCTTCTGTCCCTCCACTTCACAGCCAGAATTTCCTCATTCCGTAAACTCGCTGTCTCCCCTCTTCTTAGCTTCTTGTTGATGAGGCTTTGAGGAAAGCCCTTCCGGTTCGTTCTGATGGTGCCACTTTCTGGAGTGTTCTTTCTGTGAAGGTTGCAGAACAGGGGCAAACTTGTATAAAAGTTATCTACGTACAAATGGTAGCCTTTCTCCAGGAGTGGGTTTATGAGTTCCCAAACGACTTTCCAGCTTGATCCCATGTAGTCTGGGCAATTAGGGGGATGTAGCTGGGTGTCCTTCAATTCGTATACCATGAAGGCATATGTATAACCTGTGGATCGGTCGCACAATTTATACAGCTTCATCCCATAGTGGGCCCTTTTGGTGGGAATAAATTGTTTTATGCCCAGCCTGCCTGAAAATTTGACAAGGGACTCATCCACGCACATGTGTTGGTCTGGGGTAAACAACTAGGGGAAGATTTCAGAAAGATAATTTATTAGTGGCCAAATTTTATAAAGCTTATTATAATTTGGGTCATTTTGGGGAGGGCACTGGGTATTATCATTATAGTGTAGGAACTTCATAATCATGAGATATCTGGTTCTGGGCAAAAAGATGGGCATGTGGTGGATGGGGTGGGTTGACCAATATGAATGTAATTCATTTGGTTATTCCTATACAGAATGTGAGGCCCAAAAAAATCTTAAACTCCTCCACTGTTAGGGCTCTCCACTCGTAGGGACGGGCATAATAGGACGTTGGGTTACTAGCTATGAATTGTTGTGCATACAGGTTGCACTGGGCCACAATTGATGCTAGCATGTCCTCAGTAAAAATTAAATGGAAAAAATCTATTGGATAAAAAATTTCTGTGTCCACCTGGACTCTTGGCTGGGCATTAAAAGGGGGAATGATAGCTTCTCCTGAATTAGGAGGAAGCCACAAGGGGTTCTGAAGGGAATAGGGAAGGCTGACATGGAACCTAACCCTTTGGGACTGAGGTGACACCCCACTGGTACGTGGCCTTTCTAGCCGAGGTACTACGGTGCTGGTGGATGGCACTACGGTGCTGGTGGATGGCACTGCCTCCTCACCAGAACGCTTTCGTCTGGCGGGCGGACTAGCATCCTCCTCTGAGGCTGTCAGTGTTCCACGGCTTAGGACAGGCTCGTAGTCAACGTCAGACTCAGAATCTGAATTTGAGGAGGAATCCGAAGCAGAGAGCTCCACGTTGCTCTCATCGGCCACAAGAATATTGTGTTGGTTTCGCCTGCCGGGATATACCCCCTCAGCTTCGGGCTTGGGCACTTCTGGCTGGCTTGGCATCCTAGGCCGCGCCGCCTCTGCGCAGACACTATTGTAAGTTCATGGCTTAAAAGTAATAATGTGAGATTCATGCTTTACATTTACCCACCTGTGTCTTCATATCATTCAATACTGCTATTTCCCTAATTCATAGGTGATCACTACGGTTATGCTCCTGATGAGTGGCTATAAGGTCCCGAAACGGCGTAGAGCTTACAACTACCCTTATGTGTACACATTATCAACTTATATGTATGAACGTTCCAATTTTAATGTATTTATTTGCTTGTATTAGAAATCCTTGATGGAATGTATTTTTTTGACTATAAATTAACATTATAGAGCTAAGTGCCAACACATGCAGAGCTATGTGCCTAAATATGTAAATATATGAATTTTTGTATCATTCCAATAATAAATTGCATTTCTTTTTCAATCTACACTTTTGCTCCCATGTGCCTTGTTTAAAGTCCCGTACTTGTTCTCCCCCTATTTCATTACTGTATTTACTGTGTTTTATGTGTTTTGCACTCACAATCTGCAGCACAGAAGCTCTCCCTCCTCACACGCGGTCTCTGTGTGAGGAGGGAGAGCCAGCAATGTTTACATATGAGATCCTCTCTCATTGGACACTCCGATCGAGAGCTAAATGGCCGCTGTGATTGGCCATTTAGCACGATCTGTGATTGGCTGTGTCCAAGGGATACGGCCAACACAGATTTTCCCTGATGCGCACCCGGTTAAGAAAGACTTCATAAAATAACTTATGCGTGTATTTTAGTAGCGTTTATTTTGTGAATAGCAAAAAACCTTTTGAAAAATGCTGAGTGATATTTTACCGCATTTTTTAAAGCAGTAGTTACCGCTTTGTTAATGGAGCCCAATATTGTTAATCTTTCCAGGCACAGTTCATCATCGGTGGTGGAAACACAACTTTTTTTATCACCTATTCTGCTTATTATCATCTCCTCTCCTTTCTGTCTTGCAGCGTTCTTTGCGGCGGTGACAAACCCGTCACTCGGGGTTCATGAAATGAAGATTGGATCTGTCACTTATCAGGTGAAGACCGGTGATATCACCAAAGAGAAGACCGATGTCATTGTAAATTCTTCCAATCAAGACTTCACTCTGTGCACAGGTAATTCATTCTGACCCCCCCCACACCCCATCTAAATATCAAATTATATACTGATCAGCCATAACCTTATGACCACCCACCTAATATTCAGTAGGTCCCCCTTTTGCCACCAAAACAGCCCTGACCCATTGAGGCATGGACACCACTAGACCTCTGAAGGCATGTTGTTGTATCTGGCACCAAACTGTCAGTAGTAGATCCTTTAAGTCCTGTAAGTTGTGAGGTGGGGCCCCCACTCCACTGTTCTCTGTGGGGTCACTCTCAGAGTCCTCATCTTCTACTGGGGATTCCAAAGCCTCAGGTGGCGGGGGTTTAACAGTGTCTGCAGCGACCCCTGCATCTTGGCTAGGGGCTCATTAGACTTCATGGAATCAGTAGGGCTGACAGCCTATTAAGGTAAGGCCCTCAGTCTGTCCGCAGGCACAGGGCTGAGGCTAGGGTCAACATAATTCACAGAGAATGGAGGTTTTAGTTTGAGGGGTGGCAGGTACCACTCAAAGGGGACGACTTGCACTGTGCTTCTCTAACCGGTAGGGGGTGCACTTGTGCTCCAGCTTGTTACCTTTTTCGTATTTTGGGTTCTTCACCAACACCAGGTCCCCTGGTTGCAGCAGCATTTTAATTAGCACAGTGTCCTCAGCCAAGTCATTATGTCTTTCCAACGCTACCTGCTTGTTTTTTTGTATCTGATCCCAATGCTCCTGCACCCATGTGCTGGGTGTGTGTACATTCTGGGGAGTCCAGCAAGAGGTCTACTGGCAAACAGCCATAACATCAAGAAACACGGGATGTAGCCAATGGCTCGATGTTGTTGTAGGCTTCCACATGCTGGTGCCAATGTGCTCTGTGACCCTGTTCCAGAGTCCATAACATGCCCAGCAGGGGGTGCAGTTCAAACATTCAGACTCCATTCCACTGGGTGTGGTAAGGCATGGTGTGGGATTTCCGGATACCACTCAAACAGCACAACTCGGACATTATCTGGGAATTAAAGTTGTGATCCAAGAGTATACGGGGGCAGCCATATGGTTAAAGTTTATGTTCGCAGAACAGTTTAGCCATGATCAGAGCTGTCTGCTCATTCATGGATACTACTACATAAAACTTGGTGAATTGGTCCACAAGGGCTAGGGAATAACAGAACCCTGCTGGTGAGCTGGGCCTGAGATGATCAGGAAGTCCATGCTGACCAGTTCAAATGGCTATGACGTGGTAATGGGAAAGTGGAAACTCCTGCACTGTCGGGGGGGGGGGGCTACGCTAAAAGGACACTGCTGCAACACGTAAGTACTGATCCAAGGCAGGACAAATGGGAAAAAAGTGGGGGAAGATGGTAGTTGCGCTGTGATGAAGGGGGGGGAAGCTACAAAGATGACTAAAGTGGCAAAGTGAACTAAAAAAGCAGAAACGGGCCAATGCATGAATGGATCCTACATGCTAAAAAGAACATGGTGGGGATGCAGTGCAGTGCAACGTAGCTGATCAACATGACTATAATGTTGCGGGCAGACAAAACCTAATATATAAAAGGTAATTGTGAAACAGTGACTGCTTGCAAAGCAAAAATGCATATACTAACACAAATAGGATGAATAATGACACAATGCAAAAAAAAAAAATATATATATATATATATATATATATAATGCAAGAAAAATAGAAAAATATATGTGGGCTAGTGCCCCATTAGCAAAAACGTGCCAAATCCTGGTGAACTACAAGTGACAAATCCCTAGGACAAACATGAATATTAGTTCTATCATCCAGTACAAAAAACAAAAACTCGTGATGAGAAACACAAAACAATTCAAATCGTGAAGGGAGGGGGGACCTTCAGTGAGGACACCTCCGTGTTTGCAAGCCGCTTACCTTACAGCTGTAAGGTGTACAGCCTGTGTTGCAAATGACCCACAGGTGTAGACGTTCCGTGTATACAGGCAGTGACAATGATGAACATGCCAAGCGAAATATAAAACGTAAAAAGTATACAGCATGTAAAATAACTCTGCAACGACCACAGTGGAGGGGGGGGGCAAGACACACACAGGGGGAGGTTGCACTCACTTTCATGAAGTGAGTGTGGGCATCAATCCACGAGCACCGAGCTCGTCTCCTGTTGTTTGTCTGTGGCAGCGTCCCGTGCTCCAATCCTAATGCATATCGTCACGTCACGTGACTTCTTCAGAGGATGAAGAAGTCACGTGACGTGACGATATGCATTAGGATTGGAGCACGGGACGCTGCCACAGACAAACAACAGGAGACGAGCTCGGCGCTCGTAGTTACTACACACTGCAGCATTGTTTTAAATGTAAGTTGATTGGACTTGTTTTATTAAATAAATATACCTTTTATATGGGATCACGCTATGCGCGTCTCTTTCCCTCTCACACTGTACATCACTACTCTACCTGACGAACACTGAGGAGAGAGGCACGGGGACATATTCCAGTTTCCAGGCACGGGGACAGATTCCAGATTGGTGACACTCCTGGAGGCATACGAGCTCTGCGCTCTTGGATTGATGCCCACACTCACTTCATGAAAGTGAGTGCAACCTCCCCCTGTGTGTGTCTTGCCCCCCCCTCCACTGTGGTCGTTGCAGAGTTATTTTACATGCTGTATACTTTTTATGTTTTATATTTCGCTTGGCATGTTCATCATTGTCACTGCCTGTATACACGGAACGTCTACACCTGCGGGTCATTTGCAACACAGGCTGTACGCCTTACAGCTGTAAGGTAAGCGGCTTGCAAACACGGAGGTGTCCTCACTGAAGGTCCCCCCTCCCTTAACGATTTGAATTGTTTTGTGTTTCTCATCACGAGTTTTTGTTTTTTGGACTGGATGATAGAACTAATATTCATGTTTGTCCTAGGGATTTGTCACTTGTAGTTCACCAGGATTTGGCACATCTTTGCTAATGGGGCACTAGCCCACATGTATTTTTCTATTTTTCTTGCAATATATATATATATAAATGTGTGTGTATATATATATTTTTTTTTTTGCATTGTGTCATTATTCACCCTATTTGTGTTAGTATATGCATTTTTGCTTTGCAAGCGGTCACTGTTTCACAATTACCTTTACATTATAGTCATGTTGATCAGCTACGTTGCACTGCACTGCATCCCCACCATGTTCTTTTAGCATGTAGGATCCATTCATGCATTGGCCCGTTTCTGCTTTTTTAGTTCACTTTGCCACTTTAGTCATCTTTGTAGCTTCCCCCCCCTTCATCACAGCGCAACTACCATCTTCCCCCACTTATGACGTGGTAATGGTCATGGGAATAGTCTTTATGGAGGGCTCTTTGTGCACAGTGCAGGCTGCATATTCCCAACAAGCCCGTTGCACCCAATTGATCAGCCGCAAATATAGTATTTCTCGACCAGGGTTTCGGTTGAGACATGCAGTACTTGGCAAACTTGAAGAATGTATGACTGGGGGACCACAATGTGTAGTATGTCCGTCTGCTCAGATGGTATGCGTGCCTGGCGATAAAGGGTATAGCCCTGGGACTTGAGTCAATCCCGTTGCCTCTGGACTGCTCTCGCTGTGTCAGAAAGTCTTTGCCCTTCCTGTGAGGATGACTTTAACATTCAGGAAACATGACAGGAAACATTTGAGACAGGAAACATTGCACTTGGATGAGGTCAGCTTGCTCAGCTTCTTGCTGTTCCATCAGGGCCCACTCCTCCAGAGTTTGAATTTCGGCAGGCCCCACCTGGGGCGCTGCTGGATGGTTCTTGAGGACGTAGGCAGCTGTGGGTAAGAAAGGAGCCACCTTCACATCTTCCTGGCTCCACATCCTTTCCTGGGTGCCAGAGGGGGTGTCTGCATGTCCATTACATTTTCCTGGCTTGTATATACTGTATCTTCTAATTAAAATGGGTCAATGGGGCAAGCCACCTCTGCTCTAATGCCCCTAGTTTGGCAGTTTCTAGGAAGGCAATGAACCTTCGATAGTACCACACTAGACGTAGGGAGGAGCGTAGCTCAGTGAGAGTCTTTGGGCGGGCCAGTCCTGCACCACCTGGACCTTAACCAGAATGGAGGAGACCTACCAGTTTCCACAATGTGCCACAGGTACTGGATTTTCTAGAGCACTAAATGGCACTTACTAGGCTTTAGCCTGTATTGGGTCAAGCGGGTGAACATCTGGTGAGGATGTTTGATATGTTCCTCAAATGACTTGGAAAAAATTATGATGTCATCAAGATAGACTAACACGGTCTCAAAGTTGAACTCTCCCAAGCACCTCTCCATTAGCCACTGAAACATACTGGGGGTGTTACTCAGCCTGAAGGACATAGAGTTGAATTCAAATAGGCCCAGGGGTGTGACAAACGCAGTATTTTCACTGTCTTGTTCCCTTACCGGTACTTGCCAGTAACTGCTCACCAGCTTGAACATCAGGAAACATTTTTCTTAGCCCGGGGCCATGAGGAATTCCTCCACCCTGTGTAATAGGTAGGCATTCCGGTGGCTGCAGGCATTTAACTTGCGATAGTTCACACAGAACCGCAAGCTCCTATCTTTTTTTTTTGCACCAGGACAACTTTGCGGCTCACAGGCTGCAGCTCTCTTGGATGACCCCATTCTGCAGCTTGGTATGGATCAGATCCTTAACCACTTGTAAAGGGGTGGGGGGGAATGTGGTGGTACTGCTCCTAGATGAGTGGAGCATCCCTTGTATTATATATACATAGTTACATAGTAGGTGAGGTTGAAAAGAGACACAAGTCCATCAAGTCCAACCTATGTGTGTGATTATGTGTCAGTATTACATTGTATATCCCTGTATGTTGCGGTCGTTCAGGTGATTATCTAATAGTTTCTTGAAGCTATCAATGCTCCCCGCTGAGACCACCGCCTGTGGAAGGGAATTCCACATCCTTGCCGCTCTTACAGTAAAGAACCCTCTACGTAGTTTAAGGTTAAACCTCTTTTCTTCTAATTGTAATGAGTGGCCACGAGTCTTATTAAACTCCCTTCCGCAAAAGTTTTATCCCTATTGTGGGGTCACCAGTCCGGCATTTGTAAATTGAAATCATATCCCCTCTCAAGTGTCTCTTCTCCAGAGAGAATAAGTTCAGAGCTCACAACCTTTCCTCATAACTAAGATCCTCCAGACCCTTTATTAGCTTTGTTGCCCTTCTTTGTACTCGCTCCATTTCCAGTACATCCTTCCTGAGGACTGGTGCCCAGAACTGGACAGCATACTCCAGGTGCGGCTGGACCAGAGTCTTATAGAGCGGGAGAATTATCGTTTTATCTCTGGAGTTGATCCCCTTTTTAATGCCAATATTCTGTTTGCTTTGTTAGCAGCAGCTTGGCATTGCATGTACCAGATAAGACCAGAACTGTGTGGACTGCAACAGAGGAAACCCAGACGTGTATAAGTGAAAATATAAAATGGTTTATTTAAGATAAATGAATATAACACAACCACCTCCAATATCACTCAGTGCACAACAACCAATACAAAACAGAACCCCACAAATAATAACAACAGAACAAATATATACAAGTAAGGGAAATACCAAGATCGTAAACAGAGCCAGGCCAGGGTCCTCAACAGGAGGTCAGCAGCTGGGGAAGGGAAACAAACAGGACAAGAGAGGATAGATGGATCACAGGAGGGATGGGTCAGATACAAGGCTCAGGGTCCAGGGTTCTAGCCTCCCTGGCGGTATGATTATTTCAGATTTTAGGTGCTGAAAGCGGTACAATTATTTTGCACAGAAATTTGGCGTTTTATATTGTAGGCCTGTAATTCTTAGGAATAGTTCACTTAAATCTGTCCAAACAAGAGTCTAGTAGACATCCCGGGTATGATAAAGTTTGAAAAACGAAATAAAAAATTATAGTATAATAAATAACTATAAATAATTAAAACACATAATAATATAATAATAATAAAAATTATATAATAATGTAATCAAATCAAAAACACTGAAATTTGCACAGTTGCAGAATTTTAGCTTTTATTACTTTTAGTGTTTGATGACGGATCTCCCCACAAATCACTATCGCTCAATTCTGCAAGTGATTATAATTTATTATCACTTTTTTCTAGCTGGTCTAAAACCACTTTTGATGTAAAGAGACAGTTTTGGTTGCTATGGACAATCTCCAGTTTCCAGGCAGAAAGAACAGTTTTATATATATAAAACTGCATGCAGGACACTGGGCAGACCACTAGGGACAAAGGGGATGTGTAGTTATTTGATACAATACTGTAATCTGTAAGATTACAGTATGCTGTATCTATACTATGTGTTTCACTTTTGAATTTACCGCCGAACTCCGTCCCCGTGCGTCGCAACGCTCGCAGGGAACGGAGCTCGGCACTGTGAATCGAGCGAGACACAGCGGCTCGCCGATCACAGCGGGGAGACATCGCAGGAACCAGGGGACAAGGTAAGTAATCTCTTCCTGGATCCTGCGATGCAAGCCCGAGTCTGGCTCGGGGATACCGCTTTTGGTATGTAAAATCCACCCCGAGCCAGACTCGGGAATACCGCCAGGGAGGCTAGTAACAGACAGGGAACAGGATCAACAGTTTCTAGGAATCAGGTTTCAGGAATCAGGTAAACGGGATGCAGGCTGCAGGTCAGGGCTCAAGGAATACCAGGGCAAGATATGTGTGCACCTGCCGGTATTTATACTGCAGCTGCTAATTAAAGTCAGGTGACACCTGTCTGCAGAGGGGAATACCTGCTCCATACTGCCAGGATCCCTCCGCTGGTGGACGCCAGTACTGCGGCCCAAAGGAGACAAACTACCAGCAGGGAAAAGCTCTTCTGACAGCTTCAAACTGCCAGGAGACACCTGCTGGTGGACCTCAGTACTGCTAGCCAAATGATCGATATTATCAGCAGAGGGGACCTTTCCTGACAGCCTATCATCTACTAGGACCCCCAGGTCCTTTTCCATCCTAGATTCCCCCAGAGGTTCTCCCCCCCAGTGTATAGATTGCATTCATATTTTTGCCACCCAAATGCATTATTTTACATTTTTCTACATTGAACCTCATTTGTCATGTAGTTGCCCACCCCCCCATTAATTTGTTCAGATCTTTTTGCAAGGTTTCCACGTCCTGCGGAGAAGTTATTGCCCTGCTTAGCTTAGTATCGTCTGCAAATGCAGAGATTGAACTGTTTATCCCATCCTCCAGGTCGTTTATGAACAAATTAAATAGGATTGGTCCCAGCACAGAACCCTGGGGAACCCCACTACCCACCCCTGACCATTCTGAGTACTCCCCATTTATCACCACCCTCTGAACTCGCCCTTGTAGCCGGTTTTCAATCGATGTACTCACCCTATGGTCCATGCCAACGCACCTTATTTTGTACAGTAAACGTTTATGGGGAACTGTGTCAAATGCTTTTGCAAAATCCAGATACACCACGTCTACGGGCCTTCCTTTATCTAGATGGCAACTCACCTCCTCATAGAAGGTTAGTAGATTGGTTTGGCAAGAACGATTCTTCATGAATCCATGCTGATTACTGCTAATGATACCGTTCTTATTACTAAAATCTTGTATATAGTCCCTTATCATCCCCTCCAAGAGTTTACATACTATTGATGTTAGGCTGACTGGTCTGTAAATACCAGGGATGTATTTTGGGCCCTTTTTAAATATTGGTGCTACATTGGCTTTTCTCCAATCAGCTGGTACCATTCCAGTCAGTAGACTGTCAGTAAAAATTAGGAACAATGGTCTGGCAATTACTTGACTTCTCTAAGTACCCTCGGGTGCAAGCCATCTGGTCCCGGTGACTTATTAATGTTAAGTTTCCCAAGTCTAATTTTAATTCTCTCCTCTGTTAATCATGGAGGTGCTTCCTGTGTTGTGTCATGAGGATAAACACTGCAGTTTTGGTTACTGAAGCCCCCCGATTCCCTCGTGAAGACTGAGGAGAAGAATAAATTCAATACCTTCGCCATCTCCCCATCCTTTGTAACCAGATGTCCTTCCTCATTCTTTATGGGGCCAATATGGTCTGTCCTCCCTTTTTTACTGTTTACATACTTAAAGAATTTCTTGGGATTTTTTTGCTCTCCTCCGCTATGTGTCTTTCATGTTCTATCTTAGACGTCCTTATAGCACCCTTACATTTCTTATTGCATTCTTTATAAAGTATGAATGCTGATGATGATCTCTCAACCTTGTATGTTTTGAAGGCCTTCTCCTTCGTTTTTATATGCATTTTTACATTGGAGTTAAGCCATCCAGGACTTTTGTTCGCTCTTTTAAATTTATTTCCCATTTGGGATGCATTGGCTAATGTACTGTATGAATGGGATGCTCTATGGCTATGGCTACTGACAAAGACATTGACTACTGGACCTAGTGCGACCATAGCTTCTGGTATGATGGAACCTTGGGTTGTTGGTCCCGGGTAGGGATGAGCTTCGTGTTCGAGTCGAACCCATGTTCGACTCGAACATCGGCTGTTCGATCGTTCGCCGAATTGCGAACGTTATGGGCCGTTCGCGCTAAATTCGTGTGGCGCGTCACGGCCCATAATTCACTGCGGCATCGCAGTGCATTGCTGGCTGATGATTGGCCAAGCATGCACTATGACCCGCATGCTTGGCCAATCACAGCGCCGTCAGTAGAGAGAGCTGTAATTGGCCAAAGCCAGGGTGGCTTTGGCCAATTATGGCTCAGGGGATTTAGTACACACCCCACACTATATAAGGCCGCCTGCACGGCGGCCCTGTGTAGTGTGTGTTCCGGTGTGCTGAGAGATAGAGAGAGAGAGAGACAGTGTCATTTGATTTGAGTTAGATAGATTAGGCAGAACAGTCAGTCAGTTAGCTGCACTTACAGTGTATTGTGTATATATATGCATCCCAGGTGTTGCATATATATATATATACACTGTATTCAGTTTAGCTAGATCCGTTCCTGTTATCTTCTATCTAGACTATTTACATTTAATGCAGTGCGTCCTGCTCACAGTGTTCAGCTAGATCCGTTCCTGCTATTTACATTTAGTGCAGTGCGTCCTGCTCACAGTGTTCAGCTAGATCCGTTCCTGTTATCTTCTAGACTATTTACATTTAGTGCAGTGCGTCCTGCTCACAGTGTTCAGCTAGATCCGTTCCTGCAATTTACATTTAGTGCAGTGCGTCCTGCTCACAGTGTTCAGCTAGATCCGTTCCTGCTATTTACATTTAGTGCAGTGCGTCCTGCTCACAGTGTTCAGCTAGATCCGTTCCTGCTATTTACATTTAGTGCAGTGCGTCCTGCTCACAGTGTTCAGCTAGATCCGTTCCTGTTATTTACATTTAGTGCAGTGCGTCCTGCTCACAGTGTTCAGCTAGATCCGTTCCTGCTATTTACATTTAGTGCAGTGCGTCCTGCTCACAGTGTTCAGCTAGATCCGTTCCTGCTATTTACATTTAGTGCAGTGCGTCCTGCTCACAGTGTTCAGCTAGATCCGTTCCTGCTATTTACATTTAGTGCAGTGCGTCCTGCTCACAGTGTTCAGCTAGATCCGTTCCTGTTATCTTCTAGACTATTTACATTTAGTGCAGTGCGTCCTGCTCACAGTGTTCAGCTAGATCCGTTCCTGCAATTTACATTTAGTGCAGTGCGTCCTGCTCACAGTGTTCAGCTAGATCCGTTCCTGCTATTTACATTTAGTGCAGTGCGTCCTGCTCACAGTGTTCAGCTAGATCCGTTCCTGCTATTTACATTTAGTGCAGTGCGTCCTGCTCACAGTGTTCAGCTAGATCCGTTCCTGCTATTTACATTTAGTGCAGTGCGTCCTGCTCACAGTGTTCAGCTAGATCCGTTCCTGTTATCTTCTAGACTATTTACATTTAGTGCAGTGCGTCCTGCTCACAGTGTTCAGCTAGATCCGTTCCTGCAATTTACATTTAGTGCAGTGCGTCCTGCTCACAGTGTTCAGCTAGATCCGTTCCTGCTATTTACATTTAGTGCAGTGCGTCCTGCTCACAGTGTTCAGCTAGATCCGTTCCTGCTATTTACATTTAGTGCAGTGCGTCCTGCTCACAGTGTTCAGCTAGATCCGTTCCTGTTATTTACATTTAGTGCAGTGCGTCCTGCTCACAGTGTTCAGCTAGATCCGTTCCTGCTATTTACATTTAGTGCAGTGCGTCCTGCTCACAGTGTTCAGCTAGATCCGTTCCTGCTATTTACATTTAGTGCAGTGCGTCCTGCTCACAGTGTTCAGCTAGATCCGTTCCTGCTATTTACATTTAGTGCAGTGCGTCCTGCTCACAGTGTTCAGCTAGATCCGTTCCTGTTATCTTCCTACTGACAGGCAGGCTTGTCTGGTTACAGTATATAAAGCTACCTGAAGAAAATTACAGGTGTTCTATTTGATCCTATTAGTACCACGGTCAGGCAGCTAGACTATTTACATTTAGTACAGTGCGTCCTGCTCACAGTGTTCAGCTAGATCCGTTCCTGTTATCTTCCTACTGACAGGCAGGCTTGTCTGGTTACAGTATATAAAGCTACCTGAAGAAAATTACAGGTGTTCTATTTGATCCTATTAGTACCACGGTCAGGCAGCTAGACTATTTACATTTAGTACAGTGCGTCCTGCTCACAGTGTACAGCTAGATCCGTTCCTGTTATCTTCCTACTGACAGGCAGGCTTGTCTGGTTACAGTATATAAAGCTACCTG
Source organism: Aquarana catesbeiana (assembly GCF_042186555.1). NCBI lineage: Eukaryota > Metazoa > Chordata > Amphibia > Anura > Ranidae > Aquarana > Aquarana catesbeiana. Next base: position 414,678,626 of record NC_133329.1, read on the forward strand.
AAGAAAATTACAGGTGTTCTATTTGATCCTATTAGTACCACGGTCAGGCAGCTAGACTATTTACATTTAGTACAGTGCGTCCTGCTCACAGTGTTCAGCTAGATCCGTTCCTGTTATCTTCCTACTGACAGGCAGGCTTGTCTGGTTACAGTATATAAAGCTACTTGAAGAAAATTACAGGTGTTCTATCCCAGCTTAGTGCAGCTACAGGCCATTAGTATGTCTGGAAGGCCAAGAAGGAGAGGCAGACAGTCACAAGCCAATAAGAGAGGGCAAGCAGGCTCTGTGTCTAGTGCTGGTCGTGGAGACGGTGCATCCTCATCAGCACGTGGCCATGGGACACGCTTGGCCTTTTTTTCGGCAGCTGGCCGTGTTGAGCCGCAACATGCGGAAGACTTGGTCGAGTGGATGACCAAGCCGTCCTCATCCTCCTCATCCTCTCTCACCCATGCCCAGGGTGCTTTGTCTGGCAAAGCAGCGGCCTCTTCCCTCAGCTCAATGTCATCAGTGACTCCTTCCCTAGCTCCACCATGTCCTCATGAGGATTCCCTCGAACTGTTTGACCACAGTGTTGGGTACATGCTCCAGGAGGATGCCCAGCGTTTGGAAGGCTCTGATGACGATACTGAGCTCGATGAAGGCAGTAACATGAGCACGGACAGAGGGGGTGCCCAAGAAGGACAGCAATCTGGCAGTCATGCTCCCCCTGCTGCAGCATACTGCCAGGTTTGCTCCAGTGATGAGGAGGGAGGGGATGATGAGGTCACTGACTCAACGTGGGTGCCTGATAGGAGAGAGGAGGAGGAGGAGGAGGAGGAGGAGGAGGAGGAGGAGGAGGAGGAGGCGGCGGCACATCACCAACGAGGCAGGATGCCCTCCAGGGGCCAGCCTAAGGGCAGCACATTGACTGCATCACACCCCAAAGCTCCACATGTGCAGGGCGCTGCAGTCTCTGCGCGTTATTCAAAAAGTTCTTTGGTGTGGGCCTTTTTTGAGACGAGTGCATCAGATTGCACCGCTGCTATTTGCAACATATGTCTCAAGCGTATCTCGCGTGGCCAAAACATCTCCCGCTTGGGTACCACATGCTTGACCAGACATATGTTGACCTGCCATGCAGTTCGTTGGCAAGCGTATCTAAAAGACCCACACCAAAGAACAAAGAGGATCTCTCCTTGCTCCTCATCAGCTGAGATTTCCAACCCCACTAGACCTTCAGTCCTCTCTGAGACCTGCAGTGAGAGGAATGAAGGTGTAGAATTAGGTGTGTCACAGCCAAGTACTTGTGGGCAATCTGCTTTTGGTACACCGACGTCAGATTGTACCAGGCAAATTTCCCTGCCCCAGCTGCTGCACCGCCGAAAGAAGTTTGCTCCCAGCCATCCACATGCCCAGCGGTTGAATGCTAGCTTGGCAAAATTGCTAGCACTTCAACTGCTGCCTTTTCAGTTGGTAGACTCTGCCCCCTTCCGTGAGTTTGTGGAATGTGCGGTTCCTCAGTGGCAGGTACCCAAATGCCACTTTTTCTCACGGAAGGCGATTCCGGCTCTCTACCGGCATGTGGAAGGCAATGTCCATGCCTCGCTGGACAGGGCGGTCAGCGGTAAGGTGCATATTACCGCTGACTCATGGTCCAGCAGGCATGGACAGGGACGTTACCTAAGTTTCACGGCGCATTGGGTGACTCTGCTGGCAGCTGGGAAGGATGCAGGACAAGGTGCAGTAGTGTTGGAGGTTGTTCCGCCACCACGCCTCCAAAATGCTGATTGTGACACACCTCTCTCCTCCACCCCCTCCTCTTCTTCTTCCTCTATGGCCTCTTCCTCGGAACCAGCGGTGCTCCGTAGGCGTTCAAGGGGCTACGCAAGTACGCAGGCCAAAAGATGCCATGCGGTGCTTGAGCTGGTGTGCTTGGGGGACAGGAGCCACACTGGGGCAGAGGTTTTGTCAGCTCTGCAGGGGCAGGTTCAGAGGTGGTTGACGCCACGCCAACTTAAGGCAGGAATGGTGGTTTGCGACAATGGCACCAACCTCCTCTCTGCCCTCCGACAGGGACAAATGACCCATGTGCCCTGTTTGGCTCACGTCCTTAACTTGGTGGTGCAGCGGTTCTTGGGCAGGTACCCGGGCTTACAGGATGTCCTGAGGCAGGCCAGGAAAGTCTGTGTGCATTTCCGCCGGTCATATAATGCCAGTGCTCGGCTGACGGACCTCCAAAAGGAGTTTAACCTGCCCAAGAACCGCCTAATCTGTGACATGCCCACCAGGTGGAACTCAACGTTGGCCATGCTGCAGCGGCTGCACACGCAGCAGAGGGCCATCAATGAGTACCTGTGCGACTATGGCACCAGGACAGGGTCAGGGGAGCTTGGTTTTTTTTCCCCACGCCAGTGGGCCATGATCAGGGATGCATGCACTGTCCTGTCACCATTCGAGGAGGCCACGAGGATGGTGAGCAGTGACAGTGCATGCATCAGTGACACTGTCCCCCTTGTCCACCTGTTGGAGCACACGCTGCGTGGAATAATGGACAGGGCACTTGAGGCAGAACAGAGGCAGGAAGAGGAGGACTTCCTTAGCTCTCAAGGCCCCCTTTATCCAGACAGTGTTCCTGCGTGCCCGCCGATCACACAGGAAGAGGACGAGGAGGAAGAGGAGGAGGAGGAAGATTGTGTCAGTATGGAGGTGGAGCCTGGCACTCAGCATCAGCAGCAGTCTTTAAGGGATCAGTCCCAAGAAACACATGGACTTGTACGTGGCTGGGAGGAGGTGGCTGCGGACCATGTCGTTCTTAGTGACCCAGAGGACTCCGGACCGAATGCCTCAGCAAACCTACGCTGCATGGCCTCCCTGATCCTGCAAAGCCTGCGTAAGGATCCTCGTATTCGTGGTATCAAGGAGAAGGACCAATACTGGCTGGCAACCCTCCTTGATCCACGTTACAAGGGTAAGGTTGCGGACCTTATCTTGCCATCGCAGAGGGAGCAGAGGATGAAACATCTTCGGGAGGCCTTGCAGAAAGGTCTGTGCAACGCGTTCCCAGAGACTGGGAGGTTACAAACTCCTGTTTCTGGACAACGTGTTGCTGAGGCTTCGGTCAGTCAAAGAAGGAGCGGTGGAGAAGGTGGCCGTCTGACCGATGCGTTCAGACAATTTTTTGGTCCGCAGCCCCAAGGTATGATCGGTTCCAGCAACCATCGCCAGCGTCTGTTTTATATGGTGCAGGAATACCTAGGGGCAAGATCAGACTTGGACACCTTTCCCTCCGAAAATCCTCTGGGTTACTGGGTCTTGAGGATGGATCACTGGCCAGAGCTTGCACAGTATGCAATTGAGCTACTGGCCTGTCCTGCATCCAGCGTTCTTTCGGAACGCACATTCAGTGCTGCTGGAGGCGTGGTAACCGATCACAGGGTGCGTCTGTCCACCGACTCGGTCGATCGGCTGACCTTCATAAAAATGAATGAGTCTTGGATCACCACCAGCTACCAAGCACCTGATGCTGATGTAACCGAATAATTTTTTTTGAAATCTCAGATCCCTTCAAAGACTGCCTATGCTGATGCTGAGTGACTATCCCTGAGTAATTATCCTCTTCCTCCTCAATCATCACGCTGATAGCTTGTAAGAACATTTTTGGTTCTGGGCGCCACCACCAGTGCCTAAGGCCCAATTTTTCAGCCCCTGTTTAACAGGGGCGTGTAATTACAATTTTTGATGTAATACTTTGCAGCAGGGCTCGTTCCTGCATTCCAACTAGAGTGTCTGTGAGGGGTTGCAGTGTTGTGGCACCAGCACCAGTGCTTAAGGCCCAATTTTTCTGCCCCTGTCTAACAGGGGCGTGTAATTACAATTTTTGATGCAATACTTTGCAGCAGGGCTCGTTCCTGCGTTCCAACTAGAGTGTCTGTGAGGGGTTGCAGTGTTGTGGCACCAGCACCAGTGCCTAAGGCCCAATTTTTCTGCCCCTGTCTAACAGGGGCGTGTAATTACAATTTTTGAAGCAATACTTTGCAGCAGGGCTCGTTCCTGCGTTCCAACTAGAGTGTCTGTGAGGGGTTGCAGTGTTGTGGCACCAGCACCAGTGCCTAAGGCCCAATTTTTCTGCCCCTGTCTAACAGGGGCGTGTAATTACAATTTTTGAAGCAATACTTTGCAGCAGGGCTCATTCCTGCGTTCCAACTAGAGTGTCTGTGAGGGGTTGCAGTGTTGTGGCACCAGCACCAGTGCCTAAGGCCTAATTTTTCAGCTCCTGTTCAACAGGGGCATGTAATTACAATTCTTGATCTAATATTTCACAGCAGGGCCCTGTGAGGGCTTACAGTGTTGTGGCCACAGCAATACCTAAGGCCCAAATTTCTGCTGAGTATATAGGGCAGGACCCTACTTTCAAACATCTAACTTACAAATGACTCCTACTTGCAAACGGAAGGAGACAACAGGAAGTGAGATGAAATCTACCCCTAGGAAGGGAAATTCTCTCCTGTAAGAGTTAATATGGGAAAACAATTTCTCCTTTCCACTGATGCTTTCCAATCCTTGTTCCACAAAAAAACCCAAATTTTCAAAAAACATTTTTCATTGGGACAAAAAAGTGAGGTGAAATCTTCTGAAGAGGAGGAAAGACAGCAAAACAAATGTCACAGGGGTGATAACCCTTCCCTATGTTTTCCAAAAAGCTTAGAAAAGATTTTTTGGCTGGAGCTAAACACGTTAAAAATGTTCAAAATTACAAACAGATTCTACTTAACAACAAACCTACAGTCCCTGTCTTGTTTGCACTGCTGTTCAGAGTATATAGGGCCTGGTGGCCCCACACCTTTCCTTATTTTAATTTGGGTGCAGGGTTCCCCTTAATATCCATACAAGACCCAAAGGGCCTGGTAATGGACTGGGGGGTACCCATGCCGTTTGTCTCACTGATTTTCATCCATATTGCCATGACCCGACATGACATTAAACCCGCAAGCAGTTTTAAATGAGATTTTTTCCTTTAAAAATGACATTTGGTGCAGGGACTGTTCTAAACATGGGAAACACGCGTCACTTTACAGGCATACTATAGACACCCCCCAGGTACGATATTTAAAGGAATATTTCACTTTTTTTTTTTACTTTAAGCATCATTAAAATCACTGCTCCCGAAAAAACGGCCGTTTTTAAAAGTTTTTTTTTGCATTGATACATGTCCCCTGGGGTAGGACCCGGGTCCCCAAACCCTTTTTAGGACAATACCATGCAAATTAGCCTTTAAAATGAGCACTTTTGATTTCGAACGTTCGAGTCCCATAGACGTCAATGGGGTTCTAACGTTCGTGCGAACTTTCGGTCCGTTCGCGGGTTCTGGTGCGAACCGAACCGGGGGGTGTTCGGCTCATCCCTAGTCCCGGGGGATCCCGGGGGATCATCCCTCAGCCCTTAGTTTAATAGCTTTCTGCTTTCAGGCCTGCTGCGATTTCTGGCTAAGGGGGAAACACCACTAGCACTTCCAGTCTTCATCTGGGTCCCTCCGTAGCAGATTGTCACCTTTGGAGAGGTGCGCCAGCTCTTGCTTGAATGTGGACACCTCCTGCTTCATGGAAGCAAGGTTCTTTCCAGCTAAAAGGGAAGATGGGGCCAAGGCTTCCTCCTTTGAAGGCAGTGGTTCACACCTCTTGGTTACCACTACCGTTGCTTCCACGTCCTTCTGTTTCCACCCCACTGCCTCCACTATGGTATCACTGAAAGAGAGGGTGGGTTGCACTTTAATTAACTCCTGCAGGGCTCGCCTAACAGAGCTGGCCTTCACTCCCACCACAAACTGGTCCCTCAGTAGTCTGAGGAGGTGATGTCGGCACAGCCGTGCACATCATTCTTTTCTAGGAGCTTCCTCAGATTCTGGAGGGCTACCACAAAGTGTGTGAGGCTTTCGTCTTCTTGTTGCCTGCAAATGAAGAACCTCTACCTCAGCCCTGGAACTGTCACGTTTTTCCCCAAACAGACCCTTGAGGCGCACCATGATCTGTTCCAGGCTAGACCGTGTGTCCTCCGGCAGAACCATCACCGCTCTGCAGGCATCATCCTTCAGTGAGTTGATGGCTAGCTCTGCGATGTGGGTGGGAATGCTCACAGCACTCTCCAGTCTCTCCTACCACTCTGATACAGAGATGTTGGTAGTATTAAACATGGGCACCAGGGCCAAGGCTGCTCCCAACGGTGCCATAATGGTCTCTGCTCTTCCTTCCATACCTGCTGCGAACAGGGGCATATCCTGTCTACTGCTGCCAGGTGTTGGGTAATGGCAGCATGTTGTGGCAGCAGAAAGCACACAAAGTCCTGTATTGTCAAAAACAATGTATTGCAGAACTTGTAAAATGGTACAAACAAGGCTGGCAGAGCAGAGTCAGTGGTATGAGGATCCAAGCTATCGACAGTGTCTTTCAGTGTCTTCCAAGGGGAGTGGTAAAAGGGCCTGAGCTATCGACAGTGTCTTTCAAGGGGAGCGGAGTGCGGCCTGGGTGGTCCAACCCAAAGGGGAGCTTCCTAAAGAGACAGATGTAAGCCCTACTCATTCCCTATTCCTCCGGAGCCTCTTCTTACCGCTAGTGCTGTTAATGACAGCTGGGTAACCGGTCCCTACACTAACCACTTGTATAAAGCGCACAAAATTGCGGGGACAAGGACATAAATAAACTGCGCGACGTGAGATGGCCACTAGAATCATTTGGATCTAGTGCGTCCAACCAGATTATTTTCTCCCAACCTCCTCCTTCAGTTGCATTACTGCTATGGACAAGTGCCACCTGCACTGTAGACTGCACCTGCCTACTCCCCAGGTAAGTGATGCACACACACCAAGGCATCCACATGATCAGGGCAGCCATCAGAAATTGTGGGGCCCCTTAGATAGCTTTAGGCCTGCCCCCCCCCGAGCCTGACCACCAATATTCCCCAGGGTCACGCCTTCTGGCAGTCCCAACAAATCTGCCCACTAGCCATCCCACCGAGTCCTTCAGTGCCTCAGCCCCCCTCACACCTGTATGCTCCCAGCACCACTCACATGTGTATAAAGGACATGCACGCACACACACACACACAGGCATGTATACACACACAAGACATGTACACACAGAGAAATGTGCCCCGTCTCCCCCTGCACAACCAGCTCTTGTTTGCACAAGCAGAGGGGTGCACATGCAGGAAATGACCAGAGGTGGCAGCAAAGAGCCAGACATCAGCTCAATGACAGAGCAGGGGCCTGCCGACTCACACATACAGGAGCTCCTCTGCACCCGCCTTCTCTCAACCGGGCCCATCCAGACACTGGGGCCCCTTACAAGTGTATGGGCTGTACCCCCCTGATGGCGGCCCTGCACATGATGTAAAAAGAAAATGTGATTCCTCAGACCAGGACACCTTCTTCCATTGCTCTGTGGTCCAGTTCTGATGCTCACGTGCAAATTTTAGGTATTTATGGTTCTAGCCATTACAATCTGGCCCTTGTTAAAGTCCCTAAAATCCTTACTTCTGACTATTTTTTCTTTCAACACATCAGCTTCTGGAACAACATGTTCACTTGCTGCCTAATATATCCCACCCACCTTCAGATGCCATTGTAGTCAGATAATCAATGTTATATTACTGCCGTTTTACCTGCCAGTGGTCATAAAATTATGGCTGATCAGTGTAGACTGGATATCATTTATGCAGAAATCCAGAAACATTCTAAAGGATCACAAACTTTTTCTTGCATTCTGAGTCATATACAATGCCTTGAAAAAGTATTCACACCCTTAAAAATGTAAAATAATGCATTTGGGTGGCAAAAATCTGAATGCAATCTATAGACTGGGGGGAGAACCTCTGGGGGAATCTAGGATGGAAAAGGACCTGGGGGTCCTAGTAGATGATAGGCTCAGCAATGACATGCAATGCCAAGCTGCTGCTAATAAGGCAAACAGAATATTGGCATTAAAAAGGGGATCAACTCCAGAGATAAAACGATAATTCTCCCGCTCTACAAGACTCTGGTCCGGCCGCACCTGGAGTATGCTGTCCAGTTCTGGGCACCAGTCCTCAGGAAGGATGTACTGGAAATGGAGCGAGTACAAAGAAGGGCAACAAAGCTAATAAAGGGTCTGGAGGATATTAGTTATGAGGAAAGGTTGTGAGCTCTGAACTTATTCTCTCTGGAGAAGAGACGCTTGAGAGGGGATATGATTTCAATATACAAATACTGTACTGGTGACCCCACAATATACAAATACCGGACTGGTGACCCCACAATATACAAATACTGTACTGGTGACCTCACAATATATAAATACCGTACTGGTGACCCCACAATAGGGATAAAACTTTTTTGCAGAAGAGAGTTTAATAAGACTCGTGGCCACTCATTACAATTAGAAGAAAAGAGGTTTAACCTTAAACTACGTAGAGGGTTCTTTACTGTAAGAGCGGCAAGGATGTGGAATTCCCTTCCACAGGCGGTGGTCTCAGCGGGGAGCATTGATAGCTTCAAGAAACTATTAGATAATCACCTGAATGACCGCAACATACAGGGATATGTAATGTAATACTGACACATAATCACACACATAGGTTGGACTTGATGGACTTGTGTCTTTTTTCAACCTCACCTACTATGTAACTATGTAACCCTTTGAAATTTCCCACATTTTGTCATGTAACAACCAGAAACATAAATGCATTTGCTCTGACATGCACTGTGAGCTGTAAGGTCTTATATAGACAGGTGTGTGGCTTTCCTAATCAAGTCCAATCAGTATAATCAAACACAGCTGGACTCAAATGAAGGTGTAGAACCATCTCAAGGATGATCAGAAGAAATGGACAGCACCTGAGTTATATATATGAGTGTCACAGCAAAGGGTCTGAATACTTAGGACCATGTGATATTTCAGGTTTTATTTCTTAATAAATCTGCAAAAATGTCAACAATTCTGTGTTTTTCTGTCAATATGAGGTGCTGTGTGTACAATATGGGGTGCTGTGTGTACAATATGAGGTGCTGTGTGTACAATATGGGGTGCTGTGTGTACAATATGAGGTGCTGTGTGTACAATATGGGGTGCTGTGTGTACAATATGGGGGGCTGTGTGTACAATATGGAGTGCTGTGTGTACAATATGGAGTGCTGTGTGTACAATATGGAGTGCTGTGTGTACAATATGGGGTTCTGTGTGTACAATATGGGGTGCTGTGTGTACAATATGGGGTGCTGTGTGTACAATATGGGGTTCTGTGTGTACAATATGGGGTGCTGTGTATACAATATGGGGTGCTGTGTGTACAATATGAGGTGCTGTGTGTACAATATGGGGTGCTGTGTGTACAATATGGGGGGCTGTGTGTACAATATGGGGTGCTGTGTGTACAATATGAGGTGCTGTGTGTATAATATGGGGTGCTGTGTGTACAATATGGGGTGCTGTGTGTACAATATGAGGTGCTGTGTGTACAATATGGGGTGCTGTGTGTACAATATGGGGTGCTGTGTGTATAATATGGGGTGATGTGTGTACAATATGGGGTGCTGTGTATACAATATGGGGTGCTGTGTGTACAATATGGGGGGCTGTGTGTACAATATGGGGTGCTGTGTGTACAATATGGGGGCTGTGTGTACAATATGGGGTGCTGTGTGTACAATATGGGGTGCCGTGTGTACAATATGGGGGGCCGTGTGTACAATATGGGGGGCCGTGTGTACAATATGGGGGCTGTGTGTACAATATGGGGTGCTGTGTGTACAATATGGGGGCTGTGTGTACAATATGGGGTGCTGTGTGTACAATATGGGGTGCCGTGTGTACAATATGGGGGGCCGTGTGTACAATATGGGGGGCTGTGTGTACAATATGGGGTGCTGTGTGTACAATATGAGGTGCTGTGTGTACAATATGGGGTGCTGTGTGTACAATATGGGGTGCCGTGTGTACAATATGGGGGGCCGCGTGTACAATATGGGGGGCCGTGTGTACAATATGGGGTGCTGTGTGTACAATATGAGGTGCTGTGTGTACAATATGGGGGGCTGTGTGTACAATATGGGGTGCTGTGTGTACAATATGAGGTGCTGTGTGTACAATATGGAGTGCTGTGTGTACAATATGGGGGGCTGTGTGTACAATATGGGGTGCTGTGTGTACAATATGAGGTGCTGTGTGTACAATATGGGGGGTTGTGTGTACAATATGGGGTGCTGTGTGTACAATATGAGGTGCTGTGTGTACAATATGGGGGGTTGTGTGTACAATATGGGGGGCCGTGTGTACAATATGGGGGGCCGTGTGTACAATATGGGGTGCTGTGTGTACAATATGAGGTGCTGTGTGTACAATATGGGGGGCTGTGTGTACAATATGGGGTGCTGTGTGTACAATATGAGGTGCTGTGTGTACAATATGGAGTGCTGTGTGTACAATATGGGGGGCTGTGTGTACAATATGGGGTGCTGTGTGTACAATATGAGGTGCTGTGTGTACAATATGGGGGGTTGTGTGTACAATATGGAGTGCTGTGTGTACAATATGGAGTGCTGTGTGTACAATATGGAGTGCTGTGTGTATAATATGGGGTGCTGTGTGTACAATATGGGGTGCTGTGTGTACAATATGGGGTGCTGTGTGTACAATATGGGGGGCTGTGTGTACAATATGGGGGGTTGTGTGTACAATGTGGGGTGCTGTGTGTACAATATGGGGAGCTGTGTGTACAATATGGGGAGCTGTGTGTACAATATGAGGTGCTGTGTGTACAATATGGGGGGCTGTGTGTAAAAAATGAACTTAAATGATTTTAGCAAATGGCTGCAATATAACAAAAAGTGAAAAATTTAAGGGGGTCTGAATACTTTCGTCCCCACTGTATATATATATCTATAGCTATAGATATATATATAGGTATATATAATTTTTTAGATGTTCATATCTCTGGCTGGGTTCACACTTGTGCGATGCGTGAACCAGCGTGATTCCTGTGCAGGTTTCCACATCGCACCTGCACTGACATCTGTGCACCACTGCGGGTGTCAATGTAAAGTTAATGACGCCCCCAGATCATTTCACAGATTGCAGTGCGAACTATGTAATGGTGCAGGAATCGGATCGTATGGGTGTTCACACCCATGCGATCCGATTCCAGTGCGGACCAAATAAAGGGTCCTGTACCATTTTGGTGCAAATGCAATATGATTTAAATTTGCATTGCACAAACATTGCATGTGATATGCACAGCAATGCGTCACATGCAATATCTGTGATTGCACAATTGTGATGCTAGCCTCTTTCTCTCTCTATCTATTCACAGTATCTCACAAAAGTAAGTACACCCCTCACATTTTTGTAAATCTTTTCTTCTATCTTTTCATGTGACAACACTGAAGAAATGACACTTGTCTACAATGTAAAGTAGTGAGTGTACAGCTTGTATAACAGTGTAAATTTACTGTCCCCTCAAAATAACTCAACACACAGCCATTAATGTCTAAACCGCTGGCAACAAAAGTCAGTACACCCCCTAAGTGAAAATGTCCAAATTGGGCCCAATTAGCCCCCCCCCCCCCGGTGTCATGTGACTCGTTAGTGTTACAAGCTCTCAGGTGTGAATGGGGAGCAGGTGTGTTAAATTTGGTGTTATCGCTCTCACTCTCTCATACTGGTCACTGGAAGTACAACATGGCACCTCATGGCAAAGAACTCTCTGAGGATGTGAAAAAAAGAATTGTTGCTCTACATAAAGATGGCCTAGGCTATAAGAAGATTGCCAAGACCCTGAAATTGATCTGCAGCACGGTGGCCAAGACCATACAGCGGTATAACAGGACAGGTTCCACTCAGAACAGGCCTCGCCATGGTCCACCAAAGAAGTTGAGGTCACGTGCTCAGCATCATATCCAGAGGTTGTCTTTGGGAAATAGACGTATGAGTGCTGCCGGCATTGCTGCAGAGGTTGTAGGGGTGGGGGGGTCAGCCTGTCAGTGCTCAGACCATACGCCGCACACTGCATCAAATTGGTCTGCATGGCTGTCATCCCAGAAGGAATCCTCTTCTAAAGATGATGCACAAGAAAGTCCACAAACAGTTTGCTGCAGACAAGCAGACTAAGGACATGGATTACTGGAACCATGTCCTGCGGTCTGATGAGACCAAGATAAACGTATTTGGTTCAGATGGTGACAAGCGTGTGTGGGGGCAACCAGGTGAGGAGGACAAAGACAAGTGTGTCTTGTCTACAGTCAAGCATGGTGGTGGGAGTGTCATGGTCTGGGGATGCATGAGTGCTGCCGGCACTGGGGGGCTACAGATCATTGAGGGAACCATGAATGCCAACATGTACTGTGACATACTGAAGCAGAGCATGATCCCCTCCCTTCAGAGACTGGACCGCAGGGCAGTATTCCAACATGATAACCACCCCAAACACACCTCCAAGACCACCACTGCCTTGCTAAAGAAGCTGAGGAAAAAGGTGATGGACTGGCCAAGCATGTCTCCAGACCTAAACCCTATTGATCATCTGTGGGACATCCTCAAATGGAAGGTGGAGGAGCGCAAGATCTCTAACATCCACCAGCTCTGTGATGTCATCATGGAGGAGGGGAAGAGGACTCCAGTGACAACCTGTGAAGCTCTGGTGACCTCCATGCCCAAGAGGGTTAAGGCAGTGCTGGAAAATAATGGTGGCCACACAAAATATTGACACTTTGGGCCCAATTTGGAGATTTTCACTTAGGGGTGTACTGACTTTTGTTGCCAGCGGTTTAGACATTAATGGCTGTGTGTTGAGTTATTTTGAGGGGACAGCAAATTTACACTGTTATACAAGCTGTACACTCACTACTTTACATTGTAGACAAGTGTCATTTCTTCAGTGTTGTCACATGAAAAGATATGATAAAATATTTTCAAAAATGTGAGATATAGGGGGGTTTATTTACAATAAATATATATGTTATGTCAAACAACTGTTAACTATTCTTTATATATATATATATATTATTCTACCTGCATTTAAATGCTATTATTAATGTCATTTTTTATATAATTTTTACTTTATTAGTAAATAAAATTTTGTAAACCCTGAAATATGGTTTTACCCATGGCATGTTCTATTACAGTTTTATGGGTGTTTATCAATTATGAAATATATTTTATTTTCATTTATTAATACATATTTATACTTGTATACTTTATTAAAATTATTTTTTAATGATTATCAATGTATTTTGCATTTATATGAATGGTGTATAGCTGCATTACATATGTGCATTACATTCATTTACTATACACCATTCACATTTAAATAGGGACATGTATGATCTTTAAATATTGATAAAAAGAATGTTTTTTAATAATTAGGTTAATGTATATTATGTAGGGGGAATTTAACTTTATTATTTTATTATTATGTTGGGGAATAATGTGTGCTGATTCGTGTTCAACCTTTGTATTTTACACTTTCTCATACTGTAATCCCGCTATATCACGCAAGATCACAGTGAGAGGAGCCGTTCTCAGGAGTTCCCAGCGTTTGTAGATCGCTTCTCAACTCATCATGAGAAGCGATCTACACACCTTCATAAACAGGCACTCAGAGGAGAGCAATCTCCTCTGAGAATGCCTGAGAACTGAATAGCGGTATTTTACCGCAGTTTCATAAAAGGACACTTTAAATCCCATAGAGATGGTTGAGTTCTGGGTGGAGGAGAGTGAGGATGTGACTGGAGGAGGAGGGGGGGGTCATGTGTGGTTGTATCTGGAAACTGGTGAGAGAATGTATAGAGACATCAGATTGTGAAGGGCTTTGTAGGAGTTTTGGATGGAAAGACTTGTAGATGAAGGAATATTAATTTTGGAGGACTCAGCTCTCTATTGAGCTGCCATAGGGCACAATTCATGAAGCTAACACACCAGGATAAAGGATACGTATTTTCAGTTGAGTCCAATAAGATGTGAAAATGACAGTCACATGGATAAATAAGGATACTAAACCATGTGTTGAAGCTCTGTGAATTCAGCCTTATTGTGTTTTATATTTTTATTTGTAGGAGTTTCAAAAGCGATTCTGGAAGCTGCTGGACCGTCTGTTGTATCATCTGCTGCGGCTCTGGGTAAAGCTCTGCACTGGACCCGTCCTTGTTTGAATTTTTTGCTTTTGCGTGTTTACAAAAATAGATATGGGGGGATTTACTAAAACTGGAGCACTCAGAATCGGATGCAGCTGTGCATGGGAGCCAATCAGCTTCTAACATCAGCTTGTTCAATTAAGCTTTGTCAATACAACCTGGAAGCTAATTGGTTTCTATGCAGAGCTGCACCAGATTATGCACTCTCTAGTTTTAGTAAATAACCCCCAATGCACCAACAGAATGTGGCAAATGTAGGGAAGATATAGAGGCAAATGGTCTTCATGTATTGGGGTTATTACAGCTGATGGACGCTCACCAGGTGCCAGTAAAGGCCATGCCGCGTACATTTTTATGTCTGTGAAGGTTCTCATTTATCCCAGTCATGGTATAGATAGTAATAATTGGCCACATTTACATACTGTAGTTACAGTAGGTGAGGTTCAAAAAAGACACAAGTCCATCAGGTCCAACCTATGTGTGTGATTATATGTCAGTATTACATTGTATATCCCTGTATGTTGTGGTCATTCAGGTGATTATCTAATAGTTTTTTGAAACTATCGATGCTCCCCGCTGAGACCACCGCCTGTGGAAGGGAATTCCACATCCTTGCCGCTCTGACAGTAAAGAACCCTCTACGTAGTTTAAGGTTAAACCTCTTTTCTTCTAATTTTAGTGATTGGCCACGAGTCTTGTTAAACTCTCTTACGCGAAAAAGTTTTCTCCCTGTTGTGGGGTCACCAGTCCGGTATTTGTATATTGAAATCATATCCCCTCTCAAGCGTCTCTTCTCCAGAGAGAATAAGTTCAGTGCTCGCAACCTTTCCTCATAACTAAGATCCTCCAGACCCTTTATTAGCTTTGTTGCCCTTCTTTGTACTCGCTCCATTTCCAGTACATCCTTCCTGAGGACTGGTGCCCAGAACTGGACAGCATACTCCAGGTGCGGCCGGACCAGAGTCTTGTAGAGCGGGAGAATTATCGTTTTATCTCTGGAGTTGATCCCCCTTTTAATGCCAATATTCTGTTTGCTTTGTTAGCAGCAGATTGGCATTGCATGCCATTGCTGAGCCTATCATCCACTAGGACCCTCAGGTCCTTTTCCATCCTGGATTCCCCCAGAGGTTCTCCCCCCAGTCTATAAATTGCATTCATATTTTTGCCCCCCGAATGCATTATTTTACATTTTTCTACATTGAACCTCATTTGCCATGTAGTCGCCCACCCCATTAATTTGTTCAGATCTTTTTGCAAGGTTTCCACATCCTGCGGAGAAGTTATTGCCCTGCTTAGCTTAGTATCGTCTGCAAATACAGAGATTGAACTGTTTATCCCATCCTCCAGATCGTTTATGAACAAATTAAATAGGATTGGTCCCAGCACAGAACCCTGGGGGACCCCACTACCCACCCCTGACCATTCTGAGTACTCCCCATTTATCACCACCCTCTGAACTCGCCCTTGTAGCCAGTTTTCAATCCATGTACTCACCCTATGGTCCAAGCCAACGGACCTTATTTTGTACAGTAAACGTTTATGTCACATGCTTTTGTAAAATCCAGATACACCACGTCTACGGGCCTTCCTTTATCTAGATGGCACTCACCTCCTCATAGAAGGTTAGTAGATTGGTTTGGCAAGAACGATTCTTCATGAATCCATGCTGATTACTGCTAATGATACCGTTCTCATTGCTAAAATCGTGTATATAGTTTGCATACTATTGATGTTAGGCTAATTGGTCTTTAATTCCCAGGGATGTACAGTATATTGGCCCTTTTATAAATATTGGTGCAACATTGGCTTTTCTCCAATCAGCTGGTACCAGGGGCGTCGGGAGGGGGTGGCTAGACGTGGCTGAAGCCCCGAATGTGACCCCGAAAAGCCCAGAGTCTCAGCCATTTATTTTAAAATTATTAGCCCCGAGTCCCCCATGAAAGTGCGGCGCCGCACTGCGCATGAGCGAGCACAAAGTCCGGTCACGTGGGCTGCGGCGCCTAACTCCGAGTGACCGAGACTATTGGACGTCACACGGTCCCGCCCGCGATCCTGGCATTGGACCAGTGATGTCCACCATAGGCGCCGCGCTGCCATGTCCTATAATGGACATCACACTGGTCCAATGAATGCCAGGATTGCGGGACGCGTGACGCCATTAATGGCATGCACGGCCAGCCCGGAGAGACACACTGCGTCTGCGCACGGCCACGGCGGGACGAAAATCGCACGCTTGCACTTCAGTCTTGAGGACCGATCTGACCCCGAGCGGCGAGCATGGCCGAGTGACATAGCAGGTCCTGCCCTCTGGAGTCTGCAGTGCTTATGATGGACATCCCACTAGGCCAATGCCGGTGTTCTGCCGAGAAAGTTCCGCTCAGCGGATAATGACCCCCTCTAATGCGCAGGCGCTGAGCCTGCGCAGTAGGATCCGGCGGAAATAGCCGAAGGTGAATAGCTGAAAATCAGCTGTACACGGCGCCTGTAAGAGGACCCCTTGCAGGCTCGCTTCGCTCGCCACGCTTCGGGCATGGCCTCGCTTTGCTCGGCTCTTTTTTATTCCCCCTCTAGGTCCACTTGGATGGTGGGGAAGGAACCTGGACCTAGGGCGCAGGTGCCGTGTACAGCTGATTAAAGATTTTGAGCTTCGGCTATCTCTGGCGGCTCATAGTAGTTCGTACTGCACAGGCGCACAGGGGGGGTCCTTATCCGCCGAGGGAACTTTCTCGGCAAGACACCGGGACCGCGGGACATGTGACGTCCATCATAGGCGCTGTAGGCTCCAGAAGACACCGGGACCGCGGGACGTGTGACGTCCATCATAGGCGCTGTAGGCTCCAGAAGGCGGTAATTACAATGCGGCCCACCACTCCGTGTCACTATGAGATCCCCGCTCGGCTCTCCTCTCCTGTCATGGCTCTGGCTGCCTGGAGTCACCAGTGGAGTGCCTGCTGCAGTGCTATCTAGTTTACTCTACTCTGATGGGCGTGCCGCATAGTATTGCTGAGCTGCAGGATTCACGTCACCTGAAGTCTAGTCAGGTAGGTCACTCAGTTTGTGTCAGGTAGGTCAGTATATGTCAGGTCAATGTGTGTCAGGTAGATCAGTGTGTGTCAGGTAGATCAGTGTGCGTCAGGTAGGTCAGTGTGGGTCAGGTAGGTCAGTGTGTGTCAGGTAGATCAGTGTGGGTCAGGTAGGTCAGTGTGGGTCAGGTAGATCAGTGTGTGTCAGGTAGGTCAGTGTGGGTCAGGTAGATCAGTGTGTGTCAGGTAGGTCAGTGTGGGTCAGGTAGGTCAGTGTGTGTCAGGTAGGTCAGTGTGTGTCAGGTAGATCAGTGTGTGTCAGGTAGGTCAGTGTGGGTCAGGTAGGTCAGTATGGGTCAGGTAGGTCAGTGTGGGTCAGGTAGATCATTGTGGGTCAGGTAGATCAGTGTGTGTCAGTGTGGGTCAGGTAAGTCAGTGTGGGTCAGGTAGATAAGTGTGGGTCAGGTAGATCAGTGTGGGTCAGGTAGTTCAGTGTGGGTAAGGTAGATCAGTGTGGGTCAGGTAGGTCAGTGTGTGTCAGGTAGATCAGTGTGGGTCAGGTAGGTCAGTGTGGGTCAGGTAGGTCAGTGTGGGTCAGGTAGGTCAGTGTGGGTTAGGTAGGTCAGTTTGTGTCAGGTAGGTCAGTGTGGGTCAGGTAGATCAGTGTGGGTCAGGTAGATCAGTGTGGGTCAGGTAGGTCAGTGTGTGTCAGGAAGGTCAGTGTGTGTCAGGAAGGTCAGGTAGGTCAGTGTGGGTCAGGTAAATCAGTGTGTGTCAGGTAGGTCAGTATATGTCAGGTAGGTCAGTGTGGGTCAGGTAGGTCAGTGTGGGTCAGGTAGATCAGTGTGGGTCAGGTAGATCAGTGTGGGTCAGGTAGATTGGTGTGGGTCAGGTAGATCGGTGTGTGTCAGGTAGGTCAGTATATGTCAGGTAGGTCAGTGTGGGTCAGGTAGGTCAGTGTGGGTCAGGTAGATCAGTGTGGGTCAGGTAGATCAGTGTGGGTCAGGTAGATCGGTGTGGGTCAGCTAGATCGGTGTGTGTCAGGTAGGTCAGTGTGGGTCAGGTAGGTCAGTGTGGGTCAGGTAGATCAGTGTGGGTCAGGTAGGTCAGTGTGGGTCAGGTAGGTCAGTGTGGGTCAGGTAAATTAGTGTGGGTCAGGTAGGTCAGTGTGGGTCAAGTAGGTCAGTATATGTCAGGTAGATCAGTGTGTGTCAGGTAGATCAGTGTGGGTCAGGTAGGTCAGTGTGGGTCAGGTAGATCAGTGTGGGTCAGATAGATCAGTGTGGGTCAAGTAGGTCAGTATATGTCAGGTAGATCAGTGTGTGTCAGGTAGATCAGTGTGGGTCAGGTAGGTCAGTGTGGGTCAGGTAGATCAGTGTGGGTCAGATAGATCAGTGTGGGTCAGGTAGGTCAGTGTGGGTCAGGTAGATCAGTGTGGGTCAGTGTGGGTCAGGTAAGTCAGTGTGGGTCAGGTAGATAAGTGTGGGTCAGGTAGATAAGTGTGGGTCAGGTAAGTCAGTGTGGGTCAGGTAAGTCAGTGTGGGTCAGGTAGATCAGTGTGGGTCAGGTAGGTCAGTGTGGGTCAGGTAGATCAGTGTGGGTCAGGTAGGTCAGTGTGGTCAGGTAGGTCAGTGTGGGTCAGGCAGGTCAGTGTGGGTCAGGTAGGTCAGTGTGGGTCAGGTAGGTCAGTGTGGGTCAGGTAGATCAGTGTGGGTCAGGTAGGTCAGTGTGGGTCAGGTAGGTCAGTATATGTCAGGTCAGTGTGTGTCAGGTAGGTCTGTGTGCGTCAGCGATGAGTGTCCCCCCCCCATGGTGCCAGGCGCGGACTTTGGGCTGAAGCCCCAGGTCTTTTTGCCCACCTAGCAACGCCCCTGGCTGGTACCATTCCAGTCAGTAGACTGTCTGTAAAAATTTGGGACAATGGTCTGGTAATTACTTGACTGAGTTCCCTAAGTACCCTCGGGTGCAAGCCATCTGGTCCCGGTCACTTATTAATGTTAAGTTTCCCAAGTCTATTTCTAATTCTGTCCTCTATTAACCATCTGATTTTAACCACATCGACTTCAGAGACAGCGTGCTGCCTAATATTTCCCACCCACTTCCAGGTGCCATTGTAAGGTATTGTTATTCACTTTACCTGTCAGTGACCAGAATTTTATGGCTGATCGGTATGTAGGCAGGTGCGGTCTGCTTTCTCCCCCGTAGGTGGCGCAGCTGGAGAGAAAGTCAGGAGAAACCTGGTTTCTCTATGATTACCTGGTCCCCTGAGACAGCATTCTGGTTGGCTACACTGTATTTAGGTGACCCCTGGCATCCATTCTGGGGTCAGCAGAGTTTTTTTAAGTACCTGCCCCCAAGTTTTGGCACACAATTGCAAAATGGCTAGAGTGGAGAAAGAGCGCCCGTCTGTTAGGGAGTGATTAGCGCCTGGGAAAGGTTCCGGACAAGTAGGGACAGGCTGGCAACATGCCATCCTTCTTTGGAAATCCTCCCCATTGGATCCAGGTGGGCCAGGCCACATTCCGCCCTCTGAGACAGACGCTGTTGGTGCATCTTTACCCAATGCATTACACAGAATTGTGAGTGTTACCCGGTGCGGCGCCCTCCCACTGGGTTGTTTGTAGTTGAACATTCTCTGCAATACACGATTTTAGTTATCTGCAACCGGAGTCATTATTGCCACCGCACCACACTTCACCTACCTACTGGTGTGTATTTTTGTTGAGAACATATTCGATTTTTTATTATGTTTTTCTTTTTTTACTTTTCCAAGGTAGTCTCCGAAAGTGTGTCTTTTTTTTATTTATTTTTTTTTGGTGATTATTCATTTTCAGCCTGCTCCGGTCTGGTCATGTGATCCGGCTCCTTTATGTCAGTCAATGGCGGCTTCAGGGGAGAGGAGGGAGCACCAACAATGGATGCACCACAGGAGTCTATAGATGATGTCACCACTCCTCGAATCTCCAACTGTTGTCAAGCGCTCCCTCCTCTTCCCTGCAGCTGTTGCTGGCTGACACGGGATCACATGACCAGATAGGAACGGGCCAAACATAGGTAAGTATACACATTTATTTTAGATAGCTTAGTCAGCAGCAGGGGAGACGGTACATTTTAAGCCTAGTTTAATGCTAAGCAGGAATAGATACATTGCCAGCTAAAGTTTCCATCTCTGACAGGTGCCCAACGTCATAATGGATACGTCATCACCGATTCTGGAAACATCACACAGTGTAAATGGATTATCCATGTGGTAGTGACAAAAGATCCAACATCTATCAAGAAAATTGTCCTGGATGTCCTACAGGAGTGTGAGAAGCGTCAGGCCTCTTCTGTCACCTTCCCCGCTCTGGGAACAGGTATGATCAATTCATCACAGACAGTTTGGCTTGCATGTGCAAGAAGAAAATAAGTCTTTCTCTCAGCTGCAACTGATAACTGCCCGACTCAGTCCGGGAGCTTTACTGCACAGGAAGGTGTTCTACACATCTCACATGCTTCATAGGATCATCGGCAGCATGTTGTACAATAATACCTCTTTGTGCAATTTTCTTACCACAACCACAAAGAAAAGTAGAGGACATTCAGTGATGATGGGTGTCTCCATGAAAGCAGCAAATAAAATTACACATTTACAAGATTGATAAAATGTACAGAGAAAATACTTACCTGCTTGTATTCCTCTCTTATCCAACCAGCATGAGACCTACACATCCAAGCATATAAGTGTTTGTCCTCCTCTCTGTGTCCTTCATAGAAAACTCCATAGCAGTGTGACAGCTTGAAGCCGCGTACACACACGGGCAGACTTTTCGACCAGACTGGTCCGACGGACTTTCAACGGACTTTTGACGGACTTCTGACGGACTTTTTAACTAACGGACTTGCCTACACACGATCACACCAAAGTCCGACGGATTTGTACGTGATGACATACACCGGACTAAAATAAGGAAGTTGATAGCCAGAAGCCAATAGCTGCCCTAGCGTGGGTTTTTGTCCGTCGGAGTTAAGTAAAGATTTGAAGCATGTTCCAAATCTAAAGTCCGTCAGACTTTCAAAAGAAAAAGTCAGCTGAAGGTCCGATGAAGCCCACACACGATCAGATTATCCGCCAGACTCGGTCCGTCGGACCAGTCCGATAGAAAAGTCCACTCGTGTGTACGCTGCATAAGAGATGAGTGATGGGATCAGTCCAGTCTGAAACTTTATTTCAGTGTTTGGTAGATGATTGATATCTATGCCCATTATGAGGGGTTCCCACCATCCCTGTGCTGAGTTCCCGGGTCTGTACACCCGCTGTGTCCATTATGAGGGGTTCTCACCATCCCTGTGCTGAGTTCCCGGGTCTGTACACCTGCTGTGCCCATTATGAGGGGTTCCCACCATCCCTGTGCTGAGTTCCCGGGTCTGTATACCCGCTGTGCCCATTATGAGGGGTTCCCACCATCCTTGTGCTGAGTTCCCGGGTCTGTATACCCACTGTGCCCATTATGAGGGGTTCCCACCATCCCTGTGCTGAGTTCCCGGGTCTGTACCCCCCGCTGTGCCCATTATAAGGGGTTCTCACCATCCCTGTGCTGAGTTCCCGGGTCTGTACACCCACTGTGCCCATTATGAGGGGTTCCCACCATCCCTGTGCTGAGTTCCCGGGTCTGTACCCCCCGCTGTGCCTATTATGAGGGGTTCCCACCATCCCTGTGCTGAGTTCCCGGGTCTGTACACCCGCTGTGCCCATTATGAGGGGTTCCCACCATCCCTGTGCTGAGTTCCCGGGTCTGTACACCCGCTGTGCCCATTATGAGGGGTTCCCACAATCCCAACACTAAGTAGTGGGAAGGGCCTCATCTAATGCCAGCTTTCTATAGTAGAGACTCTGGAGGTCAGATGCAGGGCAGCTGATAAGGCAGTACAACTGGCCCTCCTGTACGAGGCCTGGGCCCCATCGGTTCAACAGGAGGCCAAAAGCACCTGCCAGGCAGAAGGGCTGGTTATTCTGCCTTATCACTGAAAACAGTCCTCCTGTGGCTTCCACTGCAGCACAGCCAGCTTCTTCTCCTCTCCATCCTGCAGTAGCGCTGAGTACTGTCTGTGCTCGGGATCATACACCTACACCCACAAACCTGTCAAATTAGGGACCCGCGGCTGTGTTCATACAGCTGCTGCATCCCCATAGAGTAACATTGGTTGTCTGCACACAGTACACTATACTGTACAGGCCACAGCGCCCATGTGAATGAGCCCCAACACCTCATTTACACACAGAACTTTAATTATTAACTCCGTACAGTTTTATCTTTTAGATTTAGCAAGAATTTTGTAAATTATGATGAGTTTGTGTTTGCTTATAATTATTTTGTTATTATTATTTTGATATTTTCTGGTTGCTGTCAGGTAGGCTGTACGGGGCCCCATGATTTCTAACAGCAGCTCTGGTCAGGTTCCTCTTAGTAATGTTTTCTACTTTTTGCATTTAATGAAGTAAAAGTTACATTTTGTGGTCAGTAGATATCTATGGTAAACATTTTGTCTGGTTGATACAGGTGCAGGGGGATTATCCGCCTCCACAGTGGCCGACTCAATCCTCGATGGTTTGGTGGACTTCATCAAATCTAAATCGGTCCGTTCTCTTCAGACGGTGAAAGTGGTTCTATTCCAGCAACCTATGCTGAATGATTTCTACATGAGCATGAAGAAGAGAGAGGGGACCGACCTACCTGAAGCCAAATCCTTCTTCACTAGAATCTTCAGTGGATTCTCTAGTGAGTTGGGGGTGTGGGAGTTCAGGAGGCCGACTGAACAAGAAAGAGGAAGAAATATTTCTGTATGTAGATGTAGCTCAGTGTCTTGGAAGAGCGACCAACGGAAATGACAAAGCCTGATATTTATGTCTGAAAACAAATGAATTACAATGATTGATTTTTTGCAAAGTCAGTGCAGTTTGGGGAGCTGTAACTCCACCCCTTTCACCAGGGCTTAAGGAAGAAGTCTCATGAACAATTAAAGGGGTTGTAAAGTCTCAAGATTTTTCACCTTAATGCATATGCATTATGGTGAAAAACCTTCTGTGCTTCAGCTGCCCCCCAATCCCCCCCCCCCTTTTTTTTTCTTACCTAAACTCGATCGTTCCAGTGATCAGCATGAGCCCAGCCACTGTCTCGGGTTCTCATTGGAAATATTGATAGCAGCAGGAGCCAACTCTAGTGACGCGGTTGCCGGTGCCGAGTCCTGCTGTCTGTGTCAATGGACGCAGCAGCGGGACTCGTGAGCGCATGCGCACAGGTGTCCCCAGGGAAAGCGGCTTCCCGTGGGGGCACCCGATGATGTGGAGGAGCCAGGAGTGCCGCCAGGACACCCCAGAAGAGGAGGATCAGGGATGCTCTGTGCAAAACACTTGCATAGAGCAGATAAGTATGACATGTTTGTTTAAAAAAAAAAAAAAACCCTTTACAATCACTTTACTGCTGGTCTGATGATTAATGTAGAAATACTTATCTCTTAATAATAAACGATTGTGCAGTAAATCTCTTCTTTATCTCTGCCTGTCAGCTCCTTCCCTGCCAGAAGCCCGATTTGTGTTCCTAATTGGTAGATCAAGCAGAGCTCTGTTGCTCCCGCCCCCTCTGCTGTGACTTCAGATCTCAGGCACACATGTTGAACACATTGATGTCATTGACACGGATCCTGTCTGCTCTTTTGCTCCCGCCCCCCTCTGCTGTCACCATACATCTTGGGTGTACCTGTCAGGCATGCTAAAGTCATCAGTACTGATCTACAGTGCTCTGTTGCTCCCGCCTCATATGCTGTCACCATGTTGGTCATGCTGATTTCATCATCACCAGTCTAGTGTTCTCTGGTGCTTCTGCCCCCCCCCTGTCCCCGCTGTGAGCTAGTGTAGAATTTAGAGGTTTTCTAGGCATATGCTGCTTTAACATGCACTGGTCTCAGGTAAGTGCTGCCTGGTGGCAAAGACACGTGCTGTCAATCAATGGTAAATAATTATTCATCTCCTACAGATCAGTGTGCTAGAACAGCGGTAGGGGAGGAGGGGCATGATGTCAACCATGCTAGATCATGGTTGACATCATGATTGACATCTGATGAAGGAGTTACAGCCCCTGAAACGTATTGGCTTTGCAAACAACCTATTATTGGAATAAACTAGGAATTGGAATTGAATATCACGGTGTGTCGCTGCAATTCAAAAGTCGCTCGTTCCTATCACAACTCAAGGTGATCATTGAAGCCCTTCAATGTGCAGAACATGCCAGCCCAGTATTCAGATTTCTTATATTTACACCATTGTCATACTATTGAATACCAACAATAGAAAACAAACACAGGGGCACACTCGTGTTTCTCAGTGATTGGGATTAAATTTACTTTAATCAGTGAAGCATTAAATATCAAATGGACTTTATACAGAACATCCTCAGAGTTCCTCAGCTGAAATACATGTTACCCAAGCCTGGTCTACATCCCATTCATAAACTATTAGTTCACAATTCATATTTCCACTTTCAGAGCAGTTTGTGACTCCATTGTCTCTTTTCTTCCTCTGTAGATTTGTTTAGTTTACCAAAAGCACCAAAGCCAGTTCAGAAGCTCCCCGCCTTTCAGTTTATGGAGGGCATTGAGCCTGTGGTGTTCAGCTTGTGTGCTGAAGATAAAGGGAGCGTGGACAGGACGAAGGCTTGGCTACAGCAGATGATCGACAGTGAGCAGGCAGAGAAGGTGATCACAGAGGAATGTATCTCCGAATTAGAAGAAGCCGAGGTGCAGAAGATCTCCGACCTCCAGAAAAAGTTTCAGGTCTTTGTCATTTACAAACCACCCGACCCCTCCATCCGGATTGTGGGCCTCACCCGGGATGTCCTATTTGTGTCCGGGGAGATCGAAAAAATTATAAACTGGGTAAAAGATAGAAAGAACAGGGAGGGGGCAGCAGAGCTCACTGGGAAACTGGTAGAATGGAGATATGACAATGGAGGAACTATGGTTCCCTTCGACAAAATTACAAACCTGGAGCTGGAAGAGGCAAAAAATAACCAGAGGGCCCAGATCAAAATCCAGATCCAAGGACACCAATATACTGTCAGTGTACAAGGAGAAAAGGCCACAGACGAGCATGGAAGCCAAATTCAGATCCAACGTGTTGTGAAACATGGTAATATGATTTTTTTTGGTAATTCATCCATTGTATTATATGAACTGAACTAAAAACACCTGCTGACATTGCAGGGAAGAGTCACCTCAGCTGTAGCATTACTTCCACAGGAGATACTGGATTGTCCTGGATTCTCCTACCCTTCCTATAGCAACACCTGACAACACACCATGGGTGATCATTAGGTTTCAGTCATTTTAGTGTAGTGCTACCCCTTAGGATCCATTGAGTTTTTGGGTCCCCCTATTCTTGCACAGACAGGCAACACGCATTTTCCAACTTTCTTACAGAGACAATGATTAGTCCATGGGCTTGTTTTTATTCTTTTATTGAGGGGAAACAACTTGATTTGGGAATAGGGATTCCCAACTTGACAGAACAACTTGAGGTCAAACTGTGCACAATAATGGATCCTGGGCGGTACTCCTCCAGAGTGGTATCAGCCCCCTGTGGATCAGTAGCAATCTTACTTTTTCAGTAGCACTATGTCTCCTGGATAAAACACTCAAAGCCCAAACGCTTGCTGGATATTGCATCTAGCAGCCCTCTCCCTTGTAGGCTCTGGGGGTGTAGAGGTATTTACACTCACTGTCCCTTGTATCCTGCTGCTTTGGATGAGATTGCTTTCAGGCCTTTCCCTATGCTAGTCTTTCTAAACTAGGCAGGCTGTGCTTTGAATAACAATATTTATGCGCTGACCCAACCACCCTGCCTGTAGATGGGTCAGATTCCTATAAATATTCAGATCCCTGCCTCTGTACTTCTGCCTACTAGCTTCTGGAAGTTTCCATGGACCTCCATAACCAGGGGAGGTGATAGGCCTGATCTGCAGAGCCCTCCAGCCTGAACTCGAGTTTGGCAATGTCCAGAATCAATTAGCTACTGTGAGTCAAACATAAATTTACCTACCCAAACTGTACACTACAGGGTGCTATATTAGTCTTTCTGAAGTGTATTTGCTCAACAACTTGAGGAGAGAAGGTTGGTGGTACAGAATACCCCAAACCAGTGAAATAGCCCAGGCTATTTTATTTCAACAACAAAATTGTATGGTGTATTGGACGGTAGCTATAATTTCTTAAGGCCTCCCAGTAATATCAAAATTAATGGTGACCCTAATGTTTCAGCCTCCTAGTAACAAATGGATTCTTTAAGAGAAACTATTGGTGATCCTAAGTAGCACCCTCCCAATGACACTAGACTCTTTAGGAGGGGCTATTGGTGGTCCTAATATTTTAGCAGCAGACTCTCAATAGGAAACAATCTTTTGACCCTATGCAAGCAGTTACAGGTACCTTGAGAGGTTGAGTAATGAGGTCTCCATGTAAAGACCATCCAGCAGCAGCTTAACCCAAGCTCTGTTGGATTTCTTTCTGCATAGCAGACTCCTCTGAAGACTCTCCAACAAGCAGCTATCTTCCTGATCTTCCAGACCCTAATACAGGCCAGCTTGGATTTCTTGGAACTTGGTTCAGACCCCAGGAAGATGAGCTTAATAAATTCAATGGCAGCCAGATGCCTCATTAATTATCCATCATTTCTGGTGAGAAATCTGCCTGCCTATGTCTGGTTACCAATTCCTACATTGCAGGGTAGTGATGGTCTCGATGTTCGAGTCAAACAATTTGGGGTGTTCGTGGCAAATTTGAAAGCCGCGGAACACCCTTTAAAAGTCTATGGGAGAAATAAAAAGTGCTCATTTTAAAGGCTTATTTGCATGGTATTGTCATAAAAAGTGTTTGGGGACCCGGGTCCTGCCCCAGGGGACATGTATCAATGCAAAAAAAGTTTTAAAAACGGCCGTTTTTTCGGGAGCAGTGATTTTAATAATGCTTAAAGTGAAACAATAAAAGTGTAATATTCCTTTAAATTTCGTAGCTGTTGGGTGTCTATAGTATAGTAAAGGGGCGCATGTTTCCTTGTTTACAACAGTCTGACAGCAAAATGGCATTTCTAAAGGAAAAGTACTCGCGGCTA
Organism: Aquarana catesbeiana; assembly: GCF_042186555.1. NCBI lineage: Eukaryota > Metazoa > Chordata > Amphibia > Anura > Ranidae > Aquarana > Aquarana catesbeiana. The sequence continues at coordinate 414,705,921 of NC_133329.1, forward strand.
TAATGAATTGTCGGTCCGGTAATACACATAAAAGTTAATTGATAAAAACGGCATGAGATTCCCCCACAGGGGAACCCCGAACCAAGATTCTAAAAAAAAAAAATGCGTGGGGGTCCCCCCAAATTCCATACCAGGCCCTTCAGGTCTGGTATGGATTTGAAGGGGAACCCCGCGCCAAAATTTTTTAAAAAAATGGCATGGGGTCCCCCCAAAAATCCATACCAGACCCTTATCTGAGCATGCAACCTGGCAGGCCGCAGGAAAAGAGGGGGGGACAAGAGAGCACCCCCCCTCCTGAACTGTACCAGGCCACATGCCCTCAACATTGGGAGGGTGCTTTGGAGTATCCCCCCAAAGCACCTTGTCCCCATGTTGATGGGGAGAAGGGCCTCATCCCCACAACCCTTGCTCGGTGGTTGTGGGGGTCTGCGGGTGGGGGGCTTATCGGAATCTGGAAACCCCCTTTAACAAGGGGATCCCCATATCCCGGCCCCCCCTTTGTGAAATGGTAACGGGTACAAATGTACCCCTACCATTTCACAACAAATGTGTGAAAATGGTAAAAAAACACAATACACGCCTTGGGACAAGTCCTTTATTAAAAAAATAAAACTGTCCCACGGAGTCGTCTTCTTCTCGCGCTCCGACGGACCGAAAAAAAAAAAAAAAAAGCCGCATGTCGCCTACAATCTGCCTCCATGGGAGGCACCCGCCGTAATGACCGGCCGCTCTCAGATGACAGCTCTTTTATAACTGAGGGCGGAGCCACACGATGACATCGCCGGGTGGTCCCGCCCCCTCAGACGCTACGGGGATGCCATAGGGATGTCCCGTGCATCAGAGGGGGATGGACCGCGTGGCCCCGCCCCCTCTGATGCTACGGTAAAGCCATAGGGATGTCCCCATGCGTCAGAAGGGGCGGGGTCACCCGGCGACATCATCATGTGGCCCCGCCCTCAGTTATAAAAGAGCTGTCACCTGAGAGCTGCCGGTTATTTTTAAGTCCGTCAGAGCGCGAGAAGAAGAAGAAGACTCCGTGGGACAGTTTTTAAAAAAAATTTTTTTAATAAAGGACTTGTCCCAAGGCGTGTATTGTGTTTTTTTTTACCATTTTCACACTTTTTTTGAAATGGTAGGGGTACATTTGTACCCCGTTACCATTTCACACAGGGGGGGCCGGGATCTGGGGGTCCCCTTGTTAAAGGGGGCTTCCAGATTCCGATAAGCCCCCCGCCCGCAGACCCCCACAACCACCGGGCAAGGGTTGTGGGGATGAGGCCCTTGTCCCCATCAACATGGGGACATCCTCCCCATGTTGAGGGCATGTGGCCTGGTACAGTTCAGGAGGGGGGCGCTCTCTCGCCCCCCCTCTTTTCCTGCGGCCTGCCAGGTTGCGTACTCGGATAAGGGTCTGGTATGGATTTTGAGGGGGACCCCCATGCCATTTTTTTTTTCATTTTGGCGCAAGGTTCCCCTTAATATCCATACCAGACCTGAATGGCCTGGTATGGAATTTGAGGGGACACCCACGCTTTTTTGGCAAGGGTTGTGGGGATGAGGCCCTTCTCTCCATCAACATGGGGACAAGGTGCTTTGGGGGGCTACCCCAAAGCACCCTCCCAATGTTGAGGGCATGTGGCCTGGTACAGTTCAGGAGGGGGGGGCGCTCTCTCGTCCCCCCTCTTTTCTGTGGCCTGCCAGGTTGTGTGCTCGGATAAGGGTCTGGTATGGATTTTTGGGGGACCCCACGCCATTTTTTAAAAAAATTTTGGCATGAGGTTCCCCTTAAAACCCATACCAGACCTGAAGGGTCTGGTATAGATTTTGAGGGGGATCCCCACGCCATTTTTTAAAATTTTGGCGCAGGGTTCCCCTTAATATCCATACCAGACCTGAAGGGCCTGGTATGGAATTTGGGGGGACCCCCACACTTTTTTTTTTCAAATTTTGGTTTGGGGTTCCCCTGTGGGGGAGTCCCATGACGTTTTTATCATATGTGCATTGTCGGGAGCTACAATTCATTATAGCCGCGAGTAGTTTTAAATGACTTTTTTTCCTTTAGAAATGTCATTTTGCTCTCGGACTTTTCTAAACACAGGAAACATGCGCCCCTTTACAGGCATACTATAGACACCCCCCAGGTACAAAATTTAAAGGAATATTACACTTTTATTGTTTCACTTTTAAGCATTATTAAAATCACTGCTCCCGAAAAAACGGACGTTTTTAAAACTTTTTTTTGCATTGATCCATGTCCCCTGGGGCAGGACCCGGGTCCCAAAACACTTTTTATGACAATAACTTGCATATAAGCCTTTAAAATTAGCACTTTTGATTTTTCATGTTCGTGTCCCATAGACTTTAACGGTGTTCGAACAAATTTTTTGCCTGTTCACATGTTTTGGTGCGAACCGAAACAGGGGGTGTTTGACCCATTCTGTCAGGTACTTACCAAGGCCGAGTTGCTGAGAGAGGCTCCCCTTGCAGCTGGGCGCACGATACCCTCTGGGAATGGCACAGCGGGTATTGGGCACGAAGAAGCACGGGTCGCCAGCAGGTAGCAGAGGAGCTGGGCGATTCTTCAGGTAGAGAAGAGATCCGTGCAGGGTGGCTGAGCCGGATACTGAGGGTCAACCACAAGGCAGAAGACAAACCAGCAACAAACACAGGACATAGCTGTCTTTATATAGGCCCGCCAGGGGAACGTCCCAATGTGCATGCACGCGTTCGGATTGATGCGCTGCGTCGTGCACCCACGTGAGCTGATCCGTTCGGGACACGCTCGGACCCGCTGACTGTGAAACGGTACGCGCCGATGTGCAATTCTACCACGCAGGCGCATGGGGAAATGCCTATACTGACAGGCCCTGATTCTGGCATTACCCTGACAGTGCCCCCCCCCCCAAGGGGCAACCTCCGGGTGCCCAACCTAGCTCGGATCCCAGGATGTCTTCTGTGAAACTCTCGTACTTAACGAGGGGCATGGATATTGCTAGCGGGCTCCCAAGAACTGTCCTCCGGGGGGTACCCTTTCCATTTAACTAGATACTGTTCCTGCCCCCCCCCCTCCATTTGTAATCTACTATTGCCTCCACTTCGAATTCTTCCTCCCCTTCAATCCGGATTGGTGGAGGAGGTAGTTCTTCCCTTCCTGGAAAAGAGTTAGGAGTGACCGGTTTTAGTAAAGAGGCATGGAACACCGGATGTATCCGATAGGAATTAGGTAAGGTCAGTTCAAAAGCCACAGGGTTTACAACCCTCTTAATCTCAAAAGGACCAATGAATTTTGGGCCTAGTTTGCGTGATGGGCAAGGTAATTTGAGGTTGATGGCTGATAGCCATACTTTATCTCCAACCTTGAAACTTGGGTTACTTCTTCTTCCCCTGTTATAGAACTCTTCATAACATTCTTGAGCTTTCTTCATTGTTTCCTGAATTTGCAAAAAGTTTGTTTGGATAACATGTATACGGTCTTGTACTGCGGGAGTTGTGACTTCGGGTATAGAATCCGGGAGAAAGGAAGGGTGGAAACCATAGTTTGCCCAGAAAGGTGTTTGGTTGATGGCGGAATGTACAGAATTGTTGTAGGCGAACTCTGCGCACGGTAAGAGGGAAGACCAGTTGTCCTGGGACCAGGAGCAGAAACATCGAAGGTATTGCTCTAAAGATTGATTTGTTCTTTCTGTCTGGCCATTACTTTGTGGGTGATAGGCGGAAGAGAGGGATGTCTTGATTTCTATGGACTTGCACGTATCCTTCCAGAATCTTGACGTGAACTGAATCCCCCTATCGGATACAATGTTGTGGGGGACGCCATGGAGTCTTACTACTTCTTTTATAAAGACTTCTGCAGTTGTGGAAGCAGAAGGGGTGCCTACCAATGGCAGGAAGTGGGCCATCTTTGAAAGGCGGTCAACAACCACTAGGATGGTAGTAAACTTCTCGGAAGGAGGCAGATCGACAATAAAGTCCATAGAGACCTCTGTCCAGGGACGTTCTGGTATAGATAAAGATTTTAAGAGTCCCCACGACTTGGCATTAGATCCCTTATTGCATTGGCAAGTAATGCAAGATTGTATATATCTTCTGCAGTCTTGTCTCCACCCCGGCCACCAGAACGAGCGATTAATTAGTTCAGAGGTTTTTTGTATACCAAAATGTCCTGCCAACTTGTGATCGTGGAAGGTTTGAGGAATCTGAAGTCTTACTGGGAGTGGCACGAATACCTTGTCCTGGGCCCATAGCAGACCATCTTTCTTTTCTAGGGAGGATACTTCAGGTTCTGTACATTGACTGGAGGCTTGTATAATACTTGACCTAAGATTGGGCTGAACGAGGCTAAGAAAGTTGTGAGGAGCTAGGATGGTTCCAGGTTCTTCCGGTCCACTGGTTTCTGGGAACATACGGGAAAGCGCGTCCACCTTCCCGTTCTTAGAGCCAGGTCGATAGGTAATATGGAAGTTAAACCTGGAGAAGAACAAGGCCCAATGGGCCTGACGAGGTCGGAGGCGTTTAGCTGTTCGAAGATATTCTAGGTTACGGTGGTCGGTGAAGATCATGATGGGTTGGAATGCCCCTTCCAGCAGATATCTCCACTCTTCTAAGGCAAATTTTATAGCAAGTAACTCTCGATCCCCCACATCATAATTCTTCTCCGGAGGGTTGAGCTTACGAGAGGCAAAGGCCACCGGATGGAGCAAGGCCTTTTGGCCACTTCTCTGAGACAGGATTGCCCCTATTGCTGATTCCGAAGCATCCACTTCAAGCACGTAGGGTAGGACTGGATTGGGATGCTGGAGGATAGGAGCCGATATAAACAGTCTTTTTAGTTCATCGAAGGCTTCTTGAGCATCCGGGGACCATTGGAATCTAGTCTGCTGACGAGTTAGTTGAGTAATAGGGGAGATGATAGCGGAGAAACCTTTAATAAATCTGCGATAGAAATTGGCGAAGCCAACGAATCGCTGAATTCCCTTTTTATCTATGGGAGCTGGCCATTCCTGGATGGCCCTAACTTTCTGCGGATCCATTGCGACCCCTCCTACTGAGATAATGAATCTGAGGAACTGGATAGTGGCTTTCTCGAAGTCACATTTTTCCCCTTTTAAGTATAGCCCATGTCTTCTGAGGACCGAGAGTACTTTCTTCACATGGGTACGATGTGCTTCTAAAGTGGTGGAAAAGATCAGGATGTCATCGAGATAAACAATTACAAAGTTATTTAGATACTCACGGAAGATGTCGTTGACTAGATTTTGAAACGTAGCCGGGGCATTGCAAAGGCCAAAGGGCATCACCAAATATTCGAAATGCCCGAATCTGGACCGGAAAGCTGTCTTCCATTCATCTCCTTCTCGTATCCGAACCAAATTGTACGCCACACGGAGATCTAATTTAGTAAAGATCTGAGCGACTCGGAGACGCTGGAAAAGTTCAGAAATAAGAGGGAGCGGGTACCTGTTCTTGATGGTAACTTTGTTAAGCTCCCTATAGTCCACACAAGGCCTCAAGGATCCATCCTTTTTCTCGACAAAAAAGATTCCCGCTCCAGCTGGAAAAGAAGAAGCCCGGATGAATCCCTTTTCAAGATTTTCGTCGATGTAGGAGCGAAGGGCTTCTAGCTCGATCTCTGATAGAGGAAAAATGCGGCCGAAGGGGATTTCGGAACCAGGTAGGTCGATGGGGCAATCATAGGGTCGGTGCGGTGGTAGACTGTCAGCTTTCTTCTTATCAAAGATGTCCAGGAATTCATGGTATGCTGCTGGGACATGTTGGAGATTATCCGGTACTGGTTGTAGAGTTAGACATGGAACCGTTCTGTTGCATTTTGGTGAAAAGCAATGCTGAGAGCAGTATATGGAAGAGAAGAGGACTTCTTTCTTGTTCCAATTTATCTGAGGATCATGGGCCTGCAACCATGGAAACCCCAGAATAATGGGAAACATAGGTGAGCTTATAATGTCAAAGCAAAGAAATTCGGAATGATCAGAGTCTATGTGGGTGAGGATAGGCTCAGTTTCCTGTGTGGCAGGCCCAGAACAGGGTAGGGATCCATCTGCCAGATGGATTTGTAGCTGTTGCTCCTTAACTCGTAGAGAGATGTGCAGGTTTTGGGCCAAAGATGCATCCAAGAAGCAACTGCAGGCTCCTGAGTCAACGATGGCTGGCAACCAGACCTTCTCTTCCGCCACCTGTAATGAGATCATGAGGACAAGATGAGACTGGCTTGAACTAGCGACTTGAAAGTTTGTGGCAGACTGTGGGCGGTACTTACTGGGTCTAACAGGGCAGTTGTTTAAGAAGTGACTGGCCCCTCCACAATATAGACAAAGGTTAGCCTGGCGCCGGCGGAGCTTTTCATCAGGAGAGAGTGGGGGTCGAACTAGACCCAGTTGCATGGGCTCACCATGAGAGGATGACGAAGAAGTTGTGGGGGGTGTAGGAACAGGTGGTACCCGCGGCATAATCCAAGTGGGTCTTGGAGACTGGAAACGCTCACTGCGACGTTCCCAGAGACGTCTGTCCAGTTTAATAGCGAGCTGGATCAGGTCTTCTAGGGAGGCCGGGGTATCTACTCGAGCCAATTCATCCTTTAGGATCTCTGAGAGTCCCTGGCGATACTGATATTTTAATGCGGCCTCGTTCCAGTTGGTGTCCCCTGACCATTTTCGAAATTCCACAGTGTAATCTTCCACTGGTCTTTTTGCCTGGGTCAGGGTATGCAGGATGGACTCAGCTGTAGCAGTACGCTGAGGGTCGTCATATAGCTGGGCCATGGAATCGAAAAATGTATCTGCAGAGTCAAGGAGGGGACTCTTTTGCTCCAGAAGGTTGTGAGCCCAGGATTGCGGTTCGTCAGAAAGCAAGGAGATAATGAACCCCACTTTCACAGTCTCAGAATAAAAAGTCCTGGGTTGAAGGGCAAAGTATAGTAAGCAAGCATTTCTAAATGCCCTGTACTTCTTTCGGTTCCCGGAGAATCGTTCCGGAATGGGAACCCTGGGTTCAGGTAAGACCATTACTGCTGCAGGGGCTGGGTTAGCTTGATCCCGAGAGGAAGATGTTCCACTGGCAGATGCTGATGCGGCGTCCGAGGGGTTAGGAAATGCGGTTAGATCTTGCAGACGACCCTCAATCTGGAAGTAGCCGTCTTGGAGTCTCTGGACAGCCTGGGTGAGGGCTGTAACATGCTGGCAGAGTGCCTCAAGGGGAGAGCCAGCTCTGTTGGTCTCGCTCATGGCTGGTTTGTACTGTCAGGTACTTACCAAGGCCGAGTTGCTGAGAGAGGCTCCCCTTGCAGCTGGGCGCACGATACCCTCTGGGAATGGCACAGCGGGTATTGGGCACGAAGAAGCACGGGTCGCCAGCAGGTAGCAGAGGAGCTGGGCGATTCTTCAGGTAGAGAAGAGATCCGTGCAGGGTGGCTGAGCTGGATACTGAGGGTCAACCACAAGGCAGAAGTCCGGAAGCAGGCCGGGGGTCAAACACCGGTATTCAAGTAGGCAAATAGTCCAACACTGGGTAAGCAGAGACAAAGTCCAAGAACAGGCCGGGGGTCAAACACAGGTGGTCAGGCAGGCAGATAATCCACAGTAGGGTGAGGCAGAGGCAAGTCCAGGAGCAGGCCGAGGGTCAAACACAGGTAATCAGGCAGGCAGGTAATCCACAATAGGGTGAGGCAGAGGCAAGTCCAGGAGCAGGCCGAGGGTCAAACACAGGTAGTCAGGCAGGTAGCGAAGTCCAGAAGGCAGCCGAGGGTCAAGCACAAGAGAGGTTCAAGCAGAGTCGGGGTCGGTCCGGGTCACAACGGGTAGGCACAGGTACACATATTCAGGAACAGGTTACAGGAGCTGAAAAGACAAACCAGCAACAAACACAGGACATAGCTGTCTTTATATAGGCCCGCCAGGGGAACGTCCCAATGTGCGTGCACGCGTTCGGATTGATGCGCTGCGTCGTGCACCCACGTGAGCTGATCCGTTTGGGACACGCGCTCGTACCCGCTGACTGTGAAACGGTACGCGCCGATGTGCAATTCTACCACGCAGGTGCATGGGGAAATGCCTATACTGACAGGGCCTGATTCTGGCATTCCCCTAACACATTCCTACATTGCAGGCTCATGGAGGGAATGCGACAGCTAAAGATAGACCATCTGGGATAAGGTGGACAATCTTCTTCTCTGGTACAATTTGGTGCCTTTATCACCAGAGAACAGAGACCTGTATGAGGGGACCCCAGAATGATCTTCTCTACATTGAACTATTCTTATTGGCTGCCATGTCAATGCTTTCAGTGAGGTTGTACACCAAGGTTTCCCTTCGGGTCCTGACTGCACATCTTATCTTTCAGAGGGGGACACTCACAAATTACCCTCACACTGGAAGCCGATGGATGAGACTCTTGTGATGGAAGTGGATCTTGCTCCAGGAACTCCTGAATACTCCGCAGTAGAGCAGAATTTCCAGAAAAGCTGTGGAAACACAATACTGAAGGTAACGTCTCTAATACATTGTGATGAATGATATCAGATGTCAGTGATAGAATTCTGGGTGATGTTGTTCTGCTTATATAATGTAGAGTCTCGACATACCAGCATTGCACTGGAGATTGGTGATAAATATGTGTCATGAAGTAAATGAATCCTCCATGTCAGGGGGAGATGTTTGACTTACCTGGAGAAGCAGGGACATTGGGTGACACAATTCTTGGATGACGTAAGATAAATCCCCTGGTAGAGGCTCCTCTTGTGACTTCTGATACAGGCTGGACAGATATAAAGTGCTGATCTGGTAGAAGCTTGCCAAAAGTCCAGAAAGACAGCAACAAACAGGACCTTTCTGTCATCTCACATGGCAACAGTAGAAACATTACAACAGAATGTCAGGATGTACGGTTGGATAGCCAAATAATCAACGTTCAGATTTGGATTCCAAAGCTTAGTCAGAGAGTATCTATGATCAGGAAGTAAATCTATGACTCCGTAGCCAGGTGACTGCCAGTAGTCTAGTGTATGTAATATGTAGATTCTCCAGCAGGTGACAAAACAGCATAAAGGGCAAACAGACGGACTGCTCTAGGATGAAGTGTCTACAAGAGGGCGTATAATCAGGGCTTACATTTAGGTTTGGTTATGATGGTGCAAATAACTGGGCACTCCAATTACAGAAAAACAACTGGCATTATGGAATAGGCAGGCAGGAACCCTCAACTGTATATTCCACCTATAACATCATGTTAGAGTTGTTCGATACGTGACCTCAATGTGTGTGTGGACCAGCTTTCAGTAACCCCTGTAAATGAGCTGGAAAGTGTTGTCCTTAAAGGAGGTATGTAGCCGATGAAGGCAAGATGTGGGTGAGCCTCGTTAGGGTCTCAGCTGCTGCCTCTCTTGTAGTGATGGAATAAATTCAGATAGGTGTAGAGGAAGGTCATTACACTTGAGGCTATTATTAAAGATGTTTATTGAAATTAACAGTCCACAGGTTATAAATAGAGCCAAAGCATTGGTTGTGATGGTTGGTGGTCAGGACTGACCAGGAACTGGAGTTCAAAAAGGGTAAAAGCCCTTTAACTGCTGTAAAATGATGGAGAACTGACATGCTGGTTCTCTGTCATTTTACGGCACCTAAAAGGCTATTATCATATTCAACCAGTGACTTTAGTCCTAGATTATGAACACCGCTCAAGCTGGGGAACCCAAGCTCCTTCAATCACCAGGGAGAAAGGTGCAGGCTGTCAGAGACGCTCATCCGAAACAATGCATGTATAAAACCAAAGAAGATGGCTGAGAAACAAAAGAAAGAGAGGGCGCACCGACCTAGTGCATTACCACTGATGGCGTTTATTAAAAGAGTAAAATAACAAATAAATACTCACAAACAAGCATGAATAAAGGCATGGACATAAACTGCAGGTGCGCAGTGACAAGCATCAGAATGAAACCGGGACCGGACATCAAATGGATGCGAAAAGGCTGACGCGTTTCAGGGGAGAACCCCCTTCCTCAGACCCTAAGCGGGTGGTGAGGCCATTTGCAAGTCTACACTAGGCTGGCTGGACAGAAGTGCAGTGCTTCTTTTAATTTCATATTCAACCAGGTCAGTCCCGACCACACCAACCATCGCAGCCCTGATGAAGGGGAAGGCATTTCACCTGAAACGCAATGGCTCTACACTTCACCTGTGAACTGTGTGTAGCGCCACCCCCTTGATGGCCGCTCACCCCCTGTGAGGACCCCAAGGATTGACCTGACCTTGCAAATCTCCTGACACTTCCGACACCCTGGGTTCAGACATTCCTGAATGACAATGCAATTCTACAGACACCAGACTGCAAGTGTTGATTTACTTAAAACAGGCAGTGCAGGAATGACATTGCCAGATAACCTACCTAACCTTACAGCCTAAATTCTAAACACAGTTGAACAGGTACGCTATATAAGAAAAACCAAAGTAAAACTAACAGCATCAGTATAGGTCTCTTATAAAATGAGAGTCAAAACCAGAGGAAATTCCCAGCTCAACTCACCAACCAGTCTGCTTACCAACCGAATGAACCTGTCCAACACTCTGCATTAAAAACAGGGGTTTAGTTAGCACACATTTGCAAACGCATGCGTAAGCTGCAAGGCCTCTTCACGGCACCCTGTGTATTGCTTGCAGCCCTAACCCTTCTAAAGTTATAAGGGTCTTCCACTGTGGAGACTCTCATACATTTAGTAGTGTTAGGACTGCAAGCAATGCACAGGGTGCCGTGAAGAGGCCTTGCAGCTTACGCATGCGTTTGCAAATGTGTGCTAACTAAACCCCTGTTTTTAATGCAGTGTGTTGGACGGGTTAATTTGGTTGGTAAGCAGACTGGTTGGTGAGTTGAGCTATGGAATGTTCTGTTTTTGTCTTTCATGTGTTTAACCTTCCATGTGCTCCTTGCTGTGAAAGCCAGTTATAGGTGAGGGGGAGGGGCCATCTCTTTGTTATAGGTCTCTTATATGGCCTATGACCCCAGGCATAAAAGGGAGAGGAATAACCTTTTTATCTGTCTGACAGCTCCCTCAAACTCCTGGTGTCACGGGTCTAGAACCCTTGTCAACAGATATTAACGCTATAATATCAGAACAGTAATGCCCCGTACACACGATTGGATTTTTTCCGACGGATGTTGGCTCAAACTTGTCTTGCATACACACGGTCGCACAAAGTTGGTCCGGAATTCCAAACGCCAAGAACGCGGTGACGTACAACACGTACGATGAGCCGAGAAAAATGAAGTTCAATAGCCAGTGCTGCTCTTCTGCTTGATTCCGAGCATGCGTGGCACTTTGTGTGTCGGAATTGTGTACACACGATCGGAATTTACGCAATCGGATTTTGTTGTCGGAAAATTTTATAGCCTGCTCTCAAACTTTGTGTGTTGAAAATTCCGATGGAAACTGTCCTATGGAGCCCACACACTGTCGGAATTTACGACAACAAGCTCCGATCGCACATTTTCCGTCTGAAAGTCCGACCGTGTGTACAGGGCATTACACTTCATTTCCAAGAAGGAAGAGTTCCCCTTAAATGTGTGAGGAATGATGAAGAAGTCCTCAAGTCCTAAATATTTTTACTAGCCTCAAGTGTGCTGACCTTCCATATGGAACTTGCCTCTACCCCCATTCGAATTATTCTTGACCTGTCCCTGTATTCTTCATAGACTATGTCCTGTATAGTGGGGGGGGGGGACACTCTGGAGTTTAGCTGGTAGAACATTGTATACATCTGAACCTTTGTATGTCCTCCCAGATTCTGCGTGTACAGAACAGTAATCTCTGGCTCCTATACCAGATAAAGAAGCAGAGCATCGACTCCAAGAACGGTTCCACCACCAATGAGAAAGAGCTTTTCCATGGGACTGACTTGGACTCCATCCACAAGGTCAATCATAATGGATTCAACCGGAGCTACGCAGGGAAAAATGGTGAGAGATTCCAGAGATAAAATAACATTGTTACATTATTGAAGCCATTGATATCTGTAGGATATAAGACTGTAGATTGATCATCCAGGGAGTGGATGATTGCCTTAGAGCAGGGGTCTCCAAACTTTCTAAAGAAAGGGCCAATTTACTGTCCTTCAGACTTCAGGGGGGCCGAACTGTGCCCAGTGGGAGTAAACAATGTCCAATCTGGTGCTGTTGGGAGGAATAGTGCCCCTTTTTTAATGTCAGTGGGAGGAATAGTGTCCTATCATTGGTGTCAGTGGAAGGAATAGTGCCCCATCATTGGTGTCAGTGGGAGGAATAGTGCCCCATCATTGTTATTAGTGGGAGGAATAGTGTCCCATCATTGGTGTCAGTGGGAGGAATAGTGTCCCATCATTGGTGTCAGTGGGAAGAATAGTGCCCCATCATTGGTGTCAGTGGGAGGAATAGTGCCCCATCATTGGTGTCAGTGGGAGGAATAGTATCCCATCATTGGTGTCAGTGGGAGGAATAGTATTCCATCATTGGTATCAGTGGGAGGAATAGTGCCCCATCATTGGTGTCAGTGGGAGGAATAGTGCCCCATCATTGGTGTCAGTGGGAGGAATGGTGCCCCATCATTGGTATCAGTGGGAGGAATGGTGCCCCCATCATTGGTGTCAGTGGGGGGAATAGTGCCCCATCATTGGTGTCAGTGGGAGGAATAGTGCCCCCATCATTGGTGTCAGTGGGAGGAATAGTGCTCCATCATTGGTGTCAGTGGGAGGAATAGTGCTCCACCCATCATTGGAGCACAGGTGTGTCAGGAGGAGGCTGTCTCTGGAGCTGCTGCAGATCCGTGTGAGAGGGGACTGGTGAGGAAATCTCTCCCAGCTCTCCTGGCCCCTTTCTGGGGAAGCCATGGAGGCCAGCAGGGCCTCTCCTGCTGGAAGCTCCCAGCCATCTCCTGGGCCATCAGGTGACATGCCTGCCCCTCTGCAAACCATGGCTTGTGATCTCTCTGCCCCTGGTAAGGATGAAGGCACAGAGGCAATTCAGGAGCGAGTGGTGGCCGGGATTAAGGTCCTGAATAGGGAAAGAGACAAGCTCTATAAACTGAGAGCGGAGGTGAAGCGCCTGAGAAGACAGCGGGAGGGCTTGCATAGCCAGAGACGTGGGTCCATGGATCCGGAGATCCAACTGGCCAAGGTCCGGGTTAAACATCAGGAGACCATTGTGTCCATCATGGAAGGAAGAGATGGGCCATTTAAGGAAAAGTTTTACAATGATAAAAGGTTTGCGAGGATGACAAAGATGGAGGTGGAGGAGGAGACCCCCAGTTCTGACCCCCTGCCCCCTCAGGTAGAGGTAAGCAGCCCCATGCCTTCCCAGGACCCAGGAGGCATGCTCAGGGCCATCCAGGTAATGGAGTCTCCTGTGCGGGGGGATCAGCTGGCGTTTGGTGATAAGGACATAACTGATAATGTGCCTGATAATGTCAAGCCCCAAGCAGGGGATGAATCTGTTTTTGTGTCATCTAACACCATGAGCAATGTAGAAAGTGTGCCCAGTGACAATCAAGTTTCTAGTCCTATGTGTAGCAATGTTGTACCTTCTGATGTTGCAGCGCAGCAAGAGCTGCATTTAAAAAATGACATTTCTGAAAAGGAACTACAGGTGTCAGCAGAGCCCATTAACTCTCATTTGGCTGAGTCTAAAGCTGTTTGCCCCACAGCTGCTGGAGACTCTACAGTGCAGCATCAGGAGACAGCTGGTATTGCAGCAACTGTGACTATTCCTGATGGGAAATTGAACGTGTGTGTGACTGATAGCAATTGTACAAGTGTGATGGACAATCGTCCCAGCTCAGTCCAAGCAAATAATAATAATGAACAGACTACTGTGACTTCAGTGTGGGGACTTGGCCCTGATAAACCCACGTTTGCTCAGGTTGTACGCTCTGCTCCTGGTGGCTCCGCCCCCAAGCGGGGTTTCCCCCTGCAGCCTACCACTTTGGGCACCCCGGGATCTGGTCTTGGGTCTCTAGCTTCTGCTGGGGGTCCGAGAAGAAATGTGGTAATTCTCAAATGGGAAGGTGGTGCAATCCCTCCAGCACGGCGTGCAGTGGTGGATTTGATTTTGGAGATGGGTTTTGGGGCAAATGACCTGTATGCTCTAATACATGTTGCTGGGACACGGGATTATACCATTAGTTTCACCAGGCCAGAGGGTCTTGACCTGTTCTGGGAGCGATATGAGGCTCGGTGCAGGTCAAGACCTGAATGGGAAGGTCTGGCCCCAGTTGCGGTTTCGCAAAGGTCAACGGTGAAAAAGATAACCATCATACTCACCAATGAGAGTGTTCCTGCTCGGGACCTAGAGGTCTGGTTAAGGAACTATGGTGAGGTTTTGACTAAGCCCAGCAAAATCCTTGATGAACGTAACATCTGGACTGGGGGTTGGTCGGTTACAGTCAGGTTGGCCAGGGATGGGAATGTTGTCCGTCACCTGCCCTCCTCAGCTTTTATAGGGAGGGATAGGATGACTATTTTCTACCCTGGTCAGCCGAAGCTGTGTCACCGCTGTGGAGAAAAGGGGCATTTGAGCTCTTCCTGTTCAGCCTTGATATGTTCAGTGTGTCGGGGTCAGGGTCATATGGCTAAGGACTGCACCGAGATGATCAGGTGCAACCTGTGCCTGCGCCTTGGCCACCCCTACAGCAGATGTCCTGAAGCCTGGCACAATATGGAGAAGGAGGTAATTGATGACATGTCGAGGCTGGACAGGATGGAGGGTGAGGCCCCTGGTGTACTATCCTCCTCTGCGGTGACCGACTCCCCTGGTCCTGCTCAGGGTCCCTCCCCAGTTCCTGTGGCCACCCCTCCTGTGTCTGTAAGTATTCCTTCTGTATCTGTCTCTGTGTCCCCCCAGCCTACTGTACCCTCTCCTCATGTGTCAGAACCTTCCAAGTCTGTGCCCCCCGAGTCAGTTCCCCCCCAGGAGTCTACCCCTCCTAAGTCTGATTCAAAGGGAGCACCCCCCCCACCAGGAGTGGTAGTGGGTACTAAAAAGGTCGCTTCTGCCTCTCTAAAGGAGTCTTCTGTAAAGACTTCAAAGAAAAAAACAGGAGATAAGGGCATCTCTGAAGCTGACCTGCAGTACCTGGAGGAGAGAAGGAAGGTTGGGAAGCGGAAGAAGCAGGTGGTGAGGACGGAACAGGCTCCAGTGCCTGTCTCCAACCGTTATAGGTCCTCTAATTGGGAAATTTCTTCATCTGGAGCTTCTTCGGAGCGAAGTTCTGATTCTGAGATGGAGTTTGAGGCGGCCTCAAGAAAGAGAGAGGCTTCTGGTGATGAGCAGCAGAGGGGAGCTAAGAAGCAATCCACCCAATAACCCAAATGGCGGTTCCCCCTCCGTTAAAGGTGGTGACAATAAATGTCGCCAGCATTAAGTCAGTAAGAGCTCGTTCTATGGCCTTCTTTTTGTTCAGCCAATTAGATGCTGAAATTTCATTTTTGCAAGAGACTAGGCTCACCTCCTTGGCAGATATTCATATGGCCAAGAGAGAGTGGAGGTATGGTCCATCTTACTGGTCTCTTGCGGCCGAGCCTTACGGCGGTGTGGCGGTGTTGTTTAAAACCGGCATGGTAACTGTCCGGCGGGTTATTGAGGTGGAGATTGGGAGATGTATGGTCTTAGACGTCCTTGTGGGAGGGCAGGACCTGCGCCTAATTAATGTTTATGGGCCGCACACAAAGTGGGACAGGAAATGCCTTTTTACAAGGATCAAGCCATTTCTTTTTACATCCCGGCAAGTGGTCTTTGGAGGTGACTTTAATACAGTAACTAGGCCCAAGGACAGGAAGGACTTCAAGGACAGGCTGGGATATGATAGCGTTTTTTTAAATAGTATGGTTAGGGATGCTGGTCTTGTGGATGTGCACATTAAGCACCTCCCGGATGACACCGGGTTCACCTTTCATCGAGGTAATAGTCAGAGTAGAATAGATAGGTTTTTTTTGAAGGAGACCTCTGCTTTCTCACCCCCAGTGGTGCAGGCAGTGGAGTTCTCTGATCAATGTATATGAGTAGGTGGTGCTGCGCTGATCCTTAGTGTAAAAACAGGTGAACATAAGATAATAAATAATAATAATCAATGCGCTAGGTAGGAAAGTGGTGAAATGGCGTAAACGTGGGGGATAATGTGTATTAAAAAATGTTCATTTAAATGTTCAATATCTTCAATAGTGCATAAAGAATGACATAAATATACTCAAATAAAATATCACTTCAATTGCCTAAAAATAAAATCCACATAATTACAATATAATAACGTGATACTATCAAAGCGCCAGTGACTAGCTCTAAATTTAAAAAAGAATAGGGTGCATAATAAACGTACATTTATACTTGGACCAGCGAAATGTACAGTGCGGACAAAAGGTGCTATGTGCAACTCAAAATTGGAGGAATAGTGACTGGCTGTTTCTATATAAAGTGCATATTGTGCATGTTGCTGGAAGGTGCTGATTGGCTCCATCAGTCAGCTGACCTTTCTGTATAGACAGACCATCAAGCGGAACTAGCGGCAAAATATCTCTTGGAAAATGGCCGCCGCATATAACCCAATCAGACTCCGGGAAAATGGCCGCCCTATAATAATCCATGTTAGACTATTTAAGGACGAGATTCTAGCCTGTATCTATCCCCTGATGAAGTCACGTGGTGTGACGTCACGCGTAGGGACGAGACAGGCTGCAAACACAGACAGAGGCATACGAGCTCGCTGCTCGTTGGATTGTTATTATTGCTTCTCAATCTTTATGTGGGTACCTGCATTTTTACAATAAAGAGTATTACGTTTTAAACTGGATTACACTATTGGGCTTCTCTTCTGTCGATTACCCCCTATGAATACAACCCCCCTGCATTACACCTGAGGGAACTCCAACCCAGGATCCAGGATAGAGAGGGACGCGCTGGAACCCATAGGCGGACGCCCTTAACAGCCCTTTTGTTACCTGCTTTTGCCCCATTACCTGAAGGTAAGGGGCTATTACCCACCAAAGTGTCTAGCACACGAAGAAAAAATTAGATGTGATTCACCCCAGCACTCTAACTGCAACGTGTGCATGCCAGGACGTTGCTGTCACAACCATACACAAGGATTGTTCTTGAGCATCATATGAATGCGTTTTTTAGCACTTTAATTGCAACGTGTGCATGTTAGCACGTTGCTGTCACATTATATTTAAAAGTTTTTTTTTTTTTTTTGTTTTTTTTTGAATACCTTTCACCTTCATTCATGATTTGATGTCAACATGCACAATATGCACTTTATATAGAAACAGCCAGTCACTATTCCTCCAATTTTGAGTTGCACATAGCACCTTTTGTCCGCACTGTACATTTCGCTGGTCCAAGTATAAATGTACGTTTATTATGCACCCTATTCTTTTTTAAATTTAGAGCTAGTCACTGGCGCTTTGATAGTATCACGTTATTATATTGTAATTATGTGGATTTTATTTTTAGGCAATTGAAGTGATATTTTATTTGAGTATATTTATGTCATTCTTTATGCACTATTGAAGATATTGAACATTTAAATGAACATTTTTTAATACACATTATCCCCCACGTTTACGCCATTTCACCACTTTCCTACCTAGCGCATTGATTATTATTATTTATTATCTTATGTTCACCTGTTTTTACACTAAGGATCAGCGCAGCACCACCTACTCATATACATTTATCTAAAAGGTCAGGTGTTCACCTTATCGGTGTATGCGGCTTTTCCACCCTTAGCCTCTTCCATAACAGATAGCGCGGGAATAATTTCTCTTATTTACGGAGTTCTCTGATCACTGTATGCTATCTGTGGTCCTGAATGCTTCAGACGCCCCTCAGAAGGGTAAGGGCATCTGGAGATTGAATTCGACTCTACTCAAGGAAGAACATGTTAGACAATCCTTTGAGGAATTCTTTCAGGCACAGGTGACCATCCTGGACTTTTGTAGCAGCAAGGCTGAGTGGTGGGAGCTGACCAAAAAGAGGATCGCTGGATTCTTCAGGGGCCTAGCCAATAGAAAACAGTTTAATAAATACATGACCTACCAACGTTTACGGAGGAAGCTGGATATTCTTGTCTCGAGAGGAGGAGATCCTGGGGCAATCTCCGAAGTGAAACTCCTTCTCAGGAAGTGTCAATATGACCGGCATGCCTCTTTGGTTCTGGAGAGGGACTATGGGAAGTACCACTCGCCTGACCCTTACCAGAACTGCAAACAAGGTGTAGCTGTTAAAACGGTCGTTGGCCTGGGGGAGGGAGGAGCCTGGTAATGGCTCTGTGCACGGCGTGAGGATCCTGAGAACCCTCTCCCTGCAGCTGAGAGGAATGATCGGCCTGATGAGAAGGTGTAGGTAGCTTCCCTCCCCGCCCCCCCTGCTCATCACTCACTGAGCTGTCTTGTGGTGTAAGCCAGAGGAAGTTTGTACCTGCATCTGACTGCATCCGCCCCCCCCACCCCTCCGTAGTCGGATGGGCTAGAAGGCTCATCGAGGACGGGGGGTTAGGAGAACTGGAAAACCGCGGAGATTGGAGCGCTTCGGAAGTGACGGCAGCAGGGAAAACGGTGTGCTGCTGGGGGCTGTTTCAAGTCCCCAGCGGTGTTGCCGGCCGCGGAGAGCGGAGGAAACAGCTGAAGTGCACCGGGGAAATTTCGGAGGAGAGAGCCAGGAAGGTGGGTGAGTGGAGCAAGGAGCAGCGGCAGCGAACACTGAAGAGCTGAGAGCAGAGAACAGCTGAGACTTCAGCGGGTCAGACAGACCTGGGCAGATTGATAACATCAGAGACAGCACCTGAGCGTTCGCAGCATCAGAGAGCAGCAACAAGCAGTAGTCAGCGTCCCTTTTTGTCCCAACTTCAACAACAACTAAAAGATAAGTACCGTATTTTTTTTTTTTTTTTTTTTGGATTTTTTCTATTGCAATTGTCTTGAAGTGAACAGGCAAAGGAAAAGTAATAGAACAAAAGAAAGGGAAAGGGAAAGAACATATTGAAATAAAACGAAATAAAATGGAATAAAAAGCGAAAGTAAATGAAAGTAAATGAAGGCGAAAGAGCTGAAAAAGTAGAATCAACTGAGCTAAGAAAAACAATAAAAACAGGGGGGGAACAGGGGAGAAGAGAAGGTGAAAGAGAGACAAGCCAACGGAAGAGTTGTCTCCCAGCCCCCACCTGCTTGCTGCTGCTGCTGCAGTATCTCCCTTTCTTGTGATCTTTTTTTTTTTTTTGGTCTTTTTTTGTTTTTGTTTTTTGCAAATGGTATTAACTATAGGCTTGATAGTACAAACTATAGAATAAGAAGAAATTTCATAGTAACAAAATGTGGAACATATAAGCTCATACTGGAACTATACTGCTGAATATATAAATCATCTTGCTGAATACTTGAATTAGATTGCATTATACCGCTAAAACATTTGAATTATTTTTCTGAGCACCTGGGCCCTCATGCACATGGGCTGTTGGGAGAACGTTGTGAAAACGGCAGTGTCTTTGCAGTGACTTTTTTTTTTTTTTTTTTTCCTCCTCTTTTGGCTCTTTTCTATTGCAATTGTCTTGAAGTGAACAAGCAAAGGAAAAGGCGAAAGAGCTGAAAAAGTAGAATCAAGTGAGCTAAGAAAAACAATAAAAACAGGGGGGGGGAACAGGGGAGAAGAGAAGGAGAAGGTGAAAGAAAGACAAGCCAACGGAAGAGTTGTCTCCCAGCCCCCACCTGCTTGCTGCTGCTGCTGCTGCTGCAGTATCTCCCTTTCTTGTGAATTTTTTTTTTTTTTTTTTTTGTTTTGTTTTTGTTTTTGTTTTTTGCAAATGGTACTAACTATAGGCTTGATGTACAAACTATAGAATAAGAAGAAATTTCATAGTAACAAAAATGTGGAACATATAAGCTCATACTGGAACTATACTGCTGAATATATAAATCATCTTGCGGAATACTTGAATTAGATTGCATTATATCGCTAAAACATTCAAATTATTCTGCTGAGCACCTGGGCCCTCATGCACATGGGCTGTTGGAAAAGCGCTGTGAAGACGCCGGTGTCTTTGCAGTGACTTTTTCTTAACTTTTTTCAGCTTTTTTCAGCATTTTTGCAATAGCGTTTTTGAGCGTTTTTTTTTTTTTTTTTTTTCAGCTTAAGAACGCCTATGCCACTTGCAGCTCAGAGATGCCTAGGTGGGCATGAAGCCATAGACTAACATAGACAGGCCTTTTTGAGCTGCGGAAGGGGCTCGGAAGGGCGGCTGTGGAGACGTCCGTGTGCATGGGGACTTAATACTATGGTTTAAACAACTGAACAGCACCAAGGAATGCTTAATGTACTTAAGGTAGTAACATAACTTCTGGAAAACGGGGACCACTCATATCTCATTAATTATTTCTATTATTGGATTGTGGGGAGGATGCCGGGTATGAGAACGGAACAAAAGAAATATTAGTAAAAATAAGTCAATTTAAAGAGGCTGGGAGATTTTTTTCATCATTAAGAGACCCCAATCAAGGGGTATTCTGGAAGGCAGCTTCGAAGATCTTATAAATCCAGCCATAGAAACAAACATGAAGGGGAAAACAACAAGAAGTGCGGGAGCAATACCGAAATCACCTAGGACCAGCCTAGGCCCAAGTCCAGGCCCTATGAACAGGTATATACAGCAAGGAATCGGAGAAGGAGAGAAACAAGTGGGTTCAAAGGGCAGACAAATAGATACAAAAGAGAAGGACAACAAGGATAAAAAAAGGCCAGTATAAAGTACAAACAGAAACCAGCCACCTCTCAGAACCCAGAATGGAGCCAGAAATGGGAGAGGAAGACAGAGGAAAGGAGGAAGGACAACAAGGGCCACAGTTGCCAACAAAACAGGATATGGAAAAAATGTTCGCGGCACTAGAGAATTCCCTAAAAGCAGAGATGTCAACACTCCATAAAGATATGGGATATATGTTAAACAGAGTGGAAGAAGTAGAGATCAAAGTAGACCTACATCAAAAAAACATAAAGGAACTAGAAGACGAAATAAAGAAATTAAAACGGGAACAACAGGAACAATCATATAAAATAGAAGAGCAAGAAAATAGAGATAAAAAGAAAAACTTGAGAATACGTGGGTTACCGGAAACAGAACAAGCAGAAAATCTAATAGAAAAAATGAACAATCTCTTCAACCAAATCTTGGGAAAGGAAACAACTAACACAATAGGAATAGAAAGTGTCTTCCGAGTAAAAAAACCTCAAAGGTTCGCAAGGGAAACACCTAGAGATGTAATCGTACGCTTTGAAAAATGGGAAGAAAAAAAACAGATCTGGATAAACCTAAAGAGGAAAACACAAATAGAGTTTGCGGGAGGTAAATTACAAATATTTCAAGATTTATCTCAAGAAACGTTGAAAAGACGACGGATACTAAAGCCATTATTAGAAATCCTCCGGGAGCAAGAAATTCAATACAACTGGGGTTTTCCAGCATGTCTAATAGCAAGGAAAAATGGAATAAGTGCGAGGCTAAGACATGTGGAGGAGATTCCGGACTTTTGCAACAAACTAGAAATCCCCTCCCCAGAACTGGAAAAATATGCAAATAGTCAGGAGCGAATAACGGCAAGAGATGACCTGCAGTGGCAAGTAAATTCAAGGATCAGACATCAAGATGTGGACTCTCGAGGAAATTAATATCTGAGAAAATACCACACAACGGTGCAAGGGGCCTTAGAGTGGAAAGGGGGGGGGGGGCTGGGGTTGATGGGATGGGAAAAAAGGAAAGTGAAAGGATTGGTAAAACACAACAAAAATGCAGGGAGAGGGAGACAGGGACTCACGGAGTGGACAGGGGGTCGCCCTATTAGTGCTTAGGCAGGGGGGGAATAGGGTGTCTTACAGAGCTCCGCCTCACAATAAATAGAGCAGAGGGGGCAGAGCGTGCCCCACAAAACAAAGTAAAACGCTCTCAGCTCTAGAGAATATGGGGGTAAAAAACCCATATCAGAAAAAAGGGAGGGGGAGGGTGGGAGGAGGGAAAAGAGAGGGAAGGAGGGTGGGGAGGGAAAGGTCTGAGTCACATGAGTGGTTACATAGGCACACCTATTTTGAGACAAGAGATGAGGAGACCCCGTGCGTCCGCTGGGTGTCCCCTCCATCCGGTCTCCTAGGGGGACCGCGTGGGGGGGAGGGCCGGAGGACGGGCGGGGAAGAAAAGGCACAAGAATGGAAAACGTAAACAGCATAAAAATAATCTCTTACAATGTCCGAGGACTAAATTCCCCAGGGAAGAGAAACATCATTCTCCGAGAACTAGAAAAAAGTAAAGCAGAAATAATTTTCCTACAGGAGACGCATATAACCCAAAACTCAAATGCCAAAATTTATTCAAGAAACATACCAACATGGTATCAAGGAGACTCGCCAATAAGAAGGGCCAAAGGAGTAGCCACCGGTATAGGGAAAAATGTACGTTTTCTAATAGATCAAAGGAAAATAGACCCGGAGGGTCGATATCTTTTTATTACAGGAACTATACACGGGGTAAAATATACATTGGCCAATGTCTACTGTCCTAATAAGAACCCTAAAAAATATTTGATAGATATAATTAAAATACTAATGGAATTCAAGCAAGGAAAATTAATACTAGCTGGAGACTTCAACTTCAGCATGGATAATAAAATGGACAGTACCTCAAGAGTAAGGGACAAAGAGGTAAATCAACTAAAGAAATTAAAAAGAACATTATATGAACAGCAACTAATAGACCCTTGGAGAATTCAGCACCCCAGCACAAAGGACTACACATTCTACTCAACAGTACACAAAATTTACTCCAGATTGGATTACATCATGGTCGAACATAGAAACTTGGAAGAAATAGAAGAAACAAAAATAGGCATAATAACCGCCTCAGATCACAGCCCAGTAATCTTGAGAATGAAAATAAAAGGAGAAGTCCTTGAAAGGGGTCCATGGAGAATCAACGAAACTTTATTAGAAGACCGTGAGACCGAAAAAAGCATCATAGAAGAAATTAAAAGATATTTTGAGGAAAACGATACACCAGAGGTATCGAAAGCAACAATATGGGAGGCGCATAAATCTGTTATTAGGGGCAAGTTAATAGCCATAGGGGCAAGAAAAAAACAGGAAAGGAAAACAAACATGCAAC
Organism: Aquarana catesbeiana; assembly: GCF_042186555.1. Taxonomy (NCBI): domain Eukaryota; kingdom Metazoa; phylum Chordata; class Amphibia; order Anura; family Ranidae; genus Aquarana; species Aquarana catesbeiana. The sequence continues at coordinate 414,729,082 of NC_133329.1, forward strand.
AAATATTTAAAGAAATTTATGAATTGGAACGAAAACACAAAAATCAAGTAAACAACAAAATCTTCGGCCTACTATCTCAAAAGAGAGAGCAATTAAAAGACTGGATGGAACAAGAAGAAAGGAAGGACTACAACAGAGTAGTACAAGAAAAATATAAATGGGGTAATAAACCAGGAAAATACCTAGCAAATCTGGTAAAAAAAAAGAAGTCTGTGAATTACATTGAGAAGATCAAAAATGAAAAAGGAGAAGTGGTAAATAAAACTACAGATATAGCGATAACATTTCAAAAATACTTCAGCTCCCTATATGCAATAAAAGGACAGGAAAGTTGGAAAGAAGCGAATACAAGAACAAAGAAGATACAAGAATATTTAAAAAAAGCAAACTTACCAAAACTAAAAACAGACCAACTAGAAGAATTGGAAAAAAATATTACGCATGAAGAGGTAAAACTGGCATTAAAGGAAACTCCCGTAGGAAAAAGCCCAGGACCAGACGGGTTTACGGTCAAATACTATAAAAAATTTGAAGAACAGCTGACTCCAAAACTATTAGAATATATGAATTCCTTAGGGGAAGATGAAGAAATAAGAAGTGAATCGTTATTAGCTCATATTACAATACTACCAAAATAAGGGAAAGACAAAGTTAACTGCTCAAGCAACAGGCCAATAGCCCTATTGAACGCCGATACGAAGCTGTACTCCAAGATCCTGGCCACTAGGATAAAAAAACTAATCCCACTGTGGATCAACCCGGACCAAACTGGTTTTGTCCCGGGGAGAGAGGGGCGGGACAACAGCCTAAAATCATTATTGATGTTGCACAAGAAGGTGCAGAATGAGACCCCAGTTCTATTCCTGTCATTGGATGCAGAAAAAGCATTCGACAGGGTAGACTGGGGTTTCATGATGGATACATTGCAGCACTTGGGTATCGGGACAAAAATGATGAAGTGGATAACAAATTTGTATAATGGCCCGACAGCAGTCGTAAAAGTAAACGGTAGACTCTCTCCAAAAATTAAGATGCAGAATGGAACACGGCAAGGCTGTCCACTGTCTCCACTATTATATGTATTGGCTTTAGAACCACTATTAGCAACACTCCGCAATAACAAAGAGGTAGAAGGAGCGAAACTAGGAGGAAAAGAGCATAAGATCGCTGCCTACGCGGACGACATCTTGATGTACGTATCCAACCCAAGAGTGTCACTCCCAAACATACTGAAAGAAATTAAAAAATACGGAGAACTGTCAAACTTCAAAATTAATCCAATAAAAACAGAAATATTAAACATAGGTCTAGAGAAAAAGGAAGTTCAGTTTTTACAAAAAGAATTCCCATTCACTTGGGTAAAAGAACTAAATTACCTTGGAATTAAAATAACTCCTAGAGTTGAAAAAATTTATCAGGCAAACTTTATTCCACTGATCAATGAGGTCAAAGAAGAAATGAAAAAGTTAAGAATACAGCCACTTTCATGGATTGGAAGAATAAATATGTTTAAGATGACGATATTACCTAAAATAAACTACAGATTACAGATGTTACCAGTAAAAATCCCGCAGAGCTTTTTTAAAATAATTAAAACAATCCTGCTAAAATACATATGGCTTAATAAAAAAACAAGAATTAAATACACGCTGATCACAAGGAAAAAGGAGCATGGGGGTCTTGCCGTCCCAGATATAAGTAGGTACTATAAAGCCATAGTTTTAACACGAATGTTAGAGTGGACAAATGAGAAAAATGAAAAAAAATGGGTGGAAATGGAAAACACAATAAGTGGAGCCACACTACATAAGAATATTTGGATTCCACGGAAATATAGAACATTGGACACCGACACGCACGAAATAACAAAAAATGTATTTAAAATTTGGGACACCATTCACTTAAAGAATGAATGGAAATATAATTCACCACTATTAGCACTCACAGGATCGAATCTCTTCACCCCTGGGAGGGAAATATTTGAAATCCAAGGAATAGGTAACCCACAACTGAAAGATATCACTAGAAATGGCAAAATAAGAACACGAGTAGAAATAGAGGAAAGGAATGGATGGAAGATGAATGAATGGAATTATACTCAACTAAGGCACCTAGTAAGCACAATACCACACCCACTGAGAGATGAAACAAAATTAACTGCACTGGAAAAGCTATGTAGCAATGAAACACCATTAAAAAACGGAACATCAAAAATTTATAGTATACTGACAGATTTGGAAGCACAAGAAAGACCAGAATATATAAATCAATGGGAAAAAGAAATGAATTTAAAAATAGATAACCAAAAAGTGGAAAAAATGATAGAAATGGGATATAATAAGGCTTGGGACATGAAGACCATAGAAATGAATTATAAACTAGTATCAAGATGGTATATGACCCCAGTAAGAATACACAGATTCCATCAAGATAGAACCTCCTTGTGTTGGAGAAAATGTGGCCAAATAGCAACGATCACACACATATGGTGGGAATGCCCAATAATAATGGAGTACTGGAAGGAAGTGTTAAATAACATAAAAGAAATAACTGGAGAAGAAATAGAACAAAATATTTGGACTTGCCTCTTCCATATCTACAATAAACCTAAGAAACAATATAGAAAATCAATAATACCTAACCTCCTGAATGCGGCCAAGGCCTTAATTCCCAAGAATTGGCTAAAAAGTGGAAAACCAGACATTAGAAACTGGCTAAAGGAAATAGACTATCACTACAAAATGGAAGGAGGAGAGAAAGGGGATAATAGTAGATGGGAAAGTTGGAAAAACTACAAAGTCTCGGATATTTATTTAGATAGGATAAAAGAAAGAACAGGTGCAGAGCCAAGTGGATAAATAAACAACATAAAGGAACGGACCAGACACAGGGGAGGGGGAGGGGGGGGGGGGCGGGGGGAAATAAGAGGGACTGAGAGAGACTAAGATAATAATAGGGTTTATAATTATAGAAGGCGTTTTGTCGTCGGTTTTTAAAATTATTTAAGAATATCCTAGAAGGGAAAAATAATAAAGATGTGACGGAAACAATCCACAATGATGTGAAAAAGGAGAAGAGATAAAGTTTGACACATAAAGTTGAAATAATGTCTCTCGGAAAACTTTCGCTGAAGTGGATAAAAAAAAGAAAAAAAAAAAAAAAAAAAAAAAACGGTCGTTGGCCTTAAGGACAGTACAGGTTCCTTGACAAAGTCCAGGTCAGGGATTCTGGAGGTCGTGAGGTCCTTTTATGCTGACCTTCTTGGGAGGAAAGAGCTTGACCGTGACAAGATGGAAAGCTTTTTGGACTCTACTCCAGGTCTAAATGATGAAGATGTCCCATTGATGAATTTGACAGAGGAGATCACAGTTGAAGAGGTGATGAGGGCAATTGAACAACTTGCCATCAAAAAGTCACCTGGACCGGATGGCTTGACGGCTGAGTTTTACAAAGCCTTTAAGTCTATTCTGGCCCCACATTTGGTAGAGGTTTTTAACAGTTGCCTTGCTGAGGGGGTACTTCCCCCTTCCATGAGGCACTCAGCTGTGATTCTTCTTTCAAAGGGTAAAGATCCTTCGATGATTGAGAATTGGCGCCCCATCAGCCTTCTTAATGTCGATAGAAAGATACTGGCAAAGATATTTTTCTGGCGCCTATCGTCAGTAGCAGAGTCTTTGCTTTCTCGCCATCAGCACTGTTCGGTCCAGGGTAGGTGCACCTTCACAGCGGTTTTAGCTGTCCGGGAGGCCTTGGAGCGGTGCAGGGCTGCAGGCTGGGGAAAGTATTTGCTGACATTGGATCAGGCAAAGGCTTTTGATCGTGTCAACCATGAGTACCTGTGGTTGATCCTTAGTAAGTACGGTCTGCCGGGTGGTTTTGTCGATTGGTTAAAAGTCTTGTATAAGGGGGCAGAAAGCTTTCCTCTTGTTAATGGTTGGGTTGGGCAGTCCTTTGAGGTTGGCTCCGGGGTGCGCCAGGGTTGTCCCCTGAGTCCCCTGCTCTATGTGTTTGCAATCGACCCTTTCATCAGGAGGCTAGAGAGCGGCATGTTGTGTGGGGTACCAGTGGGTCTCCCGGGTGAGCCGCCTTTGAGGGTTGTTGCCTATGCGGACGATGTGTCGGTGATTGTCACCGGGGCGGATGAAGCAGAGGAGGTGGTCTCTCTGACATTACGGTATTCTGAAGCATCAGGCTTCAAGATCAATCAGGAAAAGAGTGAAGTCTTCTGGATGGGAAAGGAAGGTGAGGGTTTTGATCTCCCGGACACCTTTCCAGTGCCCCAGGAAAGAATTAAGATTCTAGGCATTGAATTTGGACCCGGCGATTATGGCCTCAAAAACTGGGAAGGCAGACTGGAAATTGCCCATACTAAGGTGGTCAGCTGGAAGAAATGGAAGTTATCTATGAGGGAAAGGGTTGATCTGATTAAGACTTACCTGATTCCGATCTTTTTGTATGTCAGCTTTGTCTGCATCTTGCCAGTGTCTCTCTATGCTAGGGTCAGTAGTGTGTTCTTCCAGATGTTGTGGGGGAACAGACTGAACCCCATCAAGAGGAATGTCACCTATCTATCCAGGAGGGAGGGTGGCTTAGGTATGGTCAACCCAGTTCTTTTCTTTTCACTGCTTTTTCTCAAGTTTAATATTGGTAATATGCTTGCAGTGGAACCTCCTGGATGGGCAGGCATTTTTAGATCTTGGTTTAGGCCTTTTCTGCGACTTTGGGAAGAAGGTGGCCAAGTGAAGAATCTCAGGGGTCATCGTGGTCAGCTACCAGCCTATGTCGCTCCGTGCCTGAAGTTATTACGGCAGTGGCGATTGTCGGCTGAAGATCTCAGATCGGTTCCGAGGAAAGTCCTTATGAGTCGAGTCTTGAGCGAAGTCTTTCATGACCCACTGGCCTTAAGGGATTGCCCAGGCCCAGTTTTGAGGGCAGGGTTAAGACTTATTAATTTGGACAGAGTACCTCCTAAATTCAGGGATCTGGCCTGGATGTGCTTCCATGGGAGGCTCTATGTTAGGGGCAATTTGAAATTCCGCAGTGGGGTGGATCGTAGCTGTCCTCGGGAGGAGTGTGCAGGTGAGGAGGAGACTATGGACCATTTTCTGCTTCATTGCCCTTTTAACATAGAGGTGTACAAACAGGTGGGGCGGGCGCTCGGGGTTCCTTTCCTCTCCAGGCTGGGTTATGCTGAGTGGGTGTACGGAGCATTCAATACTGGTGGGGTTTTTATTTAGATACACTTTTTCTAGTTAGCCTAGTAGTCCGTTATTTCACTTGGAACGCACGGTGTCAGGTCAGCATTCGGCGTAAAATCCTTCCTGTTCAGGTGGTGGTGTATGACATTCTGCATGAGGTGGAGAAGATTCGGGTACTTGAGAGAGACAAGCGGAGTCAGGGGGCTTGGTTGAAGGCGTGGAGGGGTTTCAAGCCTCCCTGACTGCCAGGAGTCTCTTTCCCGGGTGTGGCTGTCTGTCTCTTATCACCCTAGATTATTTTTTGGATTAATTTTTGATAAATGGCTGCGTACATAGGTGATGGGTTGTGCCTCTTAGGCCCTCTCTGCTGCTTTATGTAAATAGTTTTGGTAACGGATTATGTATATATTGTATATATTCTGAACATGGATGTGTATTCCTTGGATTTCTGTTGAAGTTTTGTACTATGGTTTTGTTTTTTACTTTTGTATAAAATTGGTTGCTTGATTCTTTTCAATAAAAGATCAATAAAAGATCAATAGTGTCCCATCATTGGTGTCAGTGGGAAGAATAGTGCCCCATCATTGGTGTCAGTGGGAGGAATAGTGCCCCATCATTGGTGTCAGTGGGAGGAATAGTATTCCATCATTGGTGTCAGTGGGAGGAATAGTGCCCCATCATTGGTGTCAATGAAAGGAATAGTACCCCATTGTTGGTGTGATTGGCAGGAATATTGGCTGAGGGGCCAGATAAAGGCAAGCAAAGGGCCAAATCCGGCCCCAGGGCCGCAGTTTGGAGACCACTGCCTTAGAGGATCATAGGGGTCAAAAAAAATTTTGTTTATTGTTGTACCAAATTGGATCACATGGTGTAAAGGTTTTTTGCCTTTCTCTGGATCAACTGCAGACTTCATGTTGGACACCAGAGCTGATTTAGATTTGGGAGGGTTAAAAATAAAAGAACAAATAAAGTAATGGCCCGGAGCCATGTGCAACTTGGGGTAGGGCCAGCATGACTGGGGTGGGGACAGTGAGGCGGAGGCAGAGGTTTAGGAGATAGGACAGTGGGGGGAGTTTAGTTAATCTTGGGGGGTGGAGTTTTTGGTGAGGTACGCAGTAGGGAGAGAAAGTCCTGGGGATAGGTAATTTCCCGCCCTCCCTCCCCTTTTTATTTAAGGTTTGTGGTATTTGATGGATGATTGGTTGGGGTATTTTATTTGGTATTTGGTGCTTTCTGGGGTTTTTGTAAGCTTAAGGAGGGTTTCTCTTTTGATGTCGTAGCAGCAGGAGGTCTATGGGGTCTTTGAAGGTGGTGCTGAAAATAATGGAGGTTTGGGAGGGAGTTGGGCGACCTTTCCCTCACAATGGTGTTTAATGGTTGTATCTGGAAGGAAGTAGCTGGTTGTCCCTGAGCTTGCGTAATGCACGGCGTGGGGCCTTTCATGGGTGTACCGATACAACTAGTTGGTGGAATTTATACTTGGCCTTCAAAGACCTCTAGATCAAAAAGTTGATAAAGATGTGTATTTGGTTAATGTCATTGAAAATGTTTTATATGCATTAAGTTATATGTTTGGAAAATGTTGGTAAATTTTATTTTGTTGTAATAAAAGGCTGCTATGGCCATTCGACTCCAAAAAGAAAGTATTCTTTCTGGTCATTTGCGAGTAAAGGTTGGTAGGTAGGGTAATGTTAATTAAGGGAGCCTCACGATATGGCACATCTCTCAGTCAAGAGAAAAAGGGGAGAAAAATAGTCTCAGACAAAGAAAGGGGAGGACCGTACCCGACCACATGCCAAAACGAATGTAGCACTAACTCTCGGTGGAGCTGCTGGTTTAAGCGTTACCTTCACTCTCCTTCCCTCTGTTTTACTGACACTGGGTCTAGGGTTCCGTTGAGTTTACCTGTGGACGATACACGCAGCAACACTTGAATACGTTTTCAATGCTTTATTGAACAATTCACTAAGGAAGTAGCAGGAAAGAGGCAGAAGGAAAACTGCAGAAGAAACTCAAATATCTTCTTGTAAGGTTCTTGACAGAATGCGCTCCCCTCGTGGGACACACTCCTTGCTCGCCTGGATAGGCCTCTCTCACTTGCCTAGCAGCCAGTACGTAGCACGAACAAAAGTCTCTGCCGCAGACTTGTTTGGGGCAAACCTGTACGATCCTCTGCCACAGGATGTATTGGTTTTCTGTAATGAACGTCAGTCACAGTGCCTGAACCTTTAAGCAACACCATGCTGTATAGTTACTTTTAGGTTTTTATATAGTTACTTTTCGGATACGTCCTCCAACCGAGTCACCAGGCCCCTCTATAGACCAGCATGCCGCATGATCCTTCCATGACGGGTCCTCCCCTGGGATCTCCTCGGTTGTCCAGCTTCTTCACTCGGGATAGACAGCTCAGGACCATTCCTCGGCTGCTGTGGTAGGCCCCAGACAATCTTCTGGGCCCACCCCTGCGCCACAGCGGCGTGGGCCTCCGGAACGGAGGACCACGAGATTGCTCTCTAATGCATACCTGTCAGCCAGGAGGGCCAGCAGGTGGCTGTAAAATGAACCCCTCAATATGGCGTCTGTCCCATAAATACCCTCGCCCAGAATGCAACTCGGAGGACCACCTCCACCGAGTCGTCTCCGGGACAGAAGAGCACTCATACACTTCGACACATTGCCTTTCCAACCCTGACCAGTGGTAACAGCGACACCCACCGGTCAGTATGGAAACACACACAATGTCAGCCAAGCTGGAACAGAGGCAAACTTAACCTATTTAATGAACAAGTTACTAAATTTGCCTAACATATGGTAGATCGCAAATCCACCAGCGCTACACGAAGATGTCACAATCAATATCACGTCACATGGGAATAGCAACACGTAGGAAAAAAGAAAAGCAGAGGTTAAATAAACTAAGTGTCTACAACTCGTATTCACATTATCCAATTCAGAATAAAAGATCCATTCCGTCCACAGAGAGAAACTTTGAGGAATTGTCCATATCAAAGACCAAAAGCTCTTCTATCCTCATATTGTTTACTATTGCAACCCATTTCACCAGAAGTGAGGAGTCTGTGGTCTTCCCATATTGGGAGATTGGCTGTCTGCATTTTGCTGGATTTTAAACAGTATAGGCACTTATTTCTAATGTTTAAGATGGCTATACCTGCAAAAGGGGTCAGCTAGCAGGACTTTCTGATCAACATTCCTATAGGAGAGTCTACAGCAGTCTTTCTCAACCCTTTTATCACAAAGGCTTGGTTCACACTTGTGCAATGCAGGAACCAGTGCGATGCAGGAACCAGTGCTATGCAGGAACCAGTGCTATGCAGGAACCAGTGCGATGCAGGAACCAGTGCGATGCAGGAAAGAGTGTGATTCCTGTTTGGGTTCCCACATTGCACTTGAATTGCCATCGGTTCACACTGACATCTTCAAACCGCTTCAGGTGTCATTGTAAAGTCAATGACACCCCTAGATCGGTTCGGAGATCGCAGTGTGAACTGTGAAACGGTGCAGGAATCGGATGGCAAGGGTGTGAACACCCATGTGATCTGATCCCAGTGCGGGACAAAAAAAGGGTCCTGCACCATTTTGGTGTGAATGCGATGCAAGTTCAGCCATACAGTTTGGTTGAATGCGCATCGCACAGACAATTCAGTGCGAATCACATAAGATGTCTGTCATCGCACAAGTGGGATCCCAGCCTGAAGAATCCTTGAAATAACTTTCTAGTCTCAGGGAACCCCCTGCTAATAATAACTACAGTATATCTGGTTCTCCCAGTACATTAGAATGACGATCATTGGGAAGAATGTCCCCCTTACAGATCGCTAAAAAGATCATCAGTGTCAGTGGGAACTTATCTGAGAGGCAGAAATTTCTCAATGCTCAAGGAGCCCCTAGCAACCTCTGGAGGAACCCTTGAGAAAGGCTGGTCTAGAGTCTCACAACTTTCCCCCATTCCATTCAGAACCAAGCTGGACTTTAATACCAATAGTTGGTATCATGTACAGTACAGCTGGGCTCTTCCTCATCACATCCGGTGTGTTGTGTCTTTATGTCATCTTCTCTCTCATGCTTCACTCTCACCTCCAGACTTCTCTCCTGCTGCACCTCTTCTCTGGAACTCTCCAATATTAATGTGTGATGTGTCTTTCTTTTCAAACAGCGACTTATTATGGAAAAGGAACTTATTTTGCAGTAAATGCAAATTATTCTGCTCATGGCACATACTCCCAACCTGATGGAAATGGAGAGAAACACATGTACCTGGCCCGGGTTCTCACCGGACTCTACTGTGCAGGAGATAAAGGGATGAAAACACCTCCAGCCAAAAATACAGCCGACCCCACTGACCTTTATGACAGCGTGACGGATGACGTCCAGAATCCTACAATGTTTGTGATATTTAATGATATCCAGGCCTACCCCGAATATCACATCATCTTCCAGGGATGATCTACGACTGTGTCCGGGGATCACACAAATCTCTGGAGACATCCTGAAAATCCCCTGTTTTGGTGTCACTTGGTCAGATCAGGATATCATATTGTCAGAGCGTGGCTCCATCACTTGTCTACAGCAGCCATAAAACACTGATAAATAATTCCAGAGGAAACAAGCACACAGGGACTCATCAGTGAAGGATCAGAGAGTGAGGAGGAGGGGGATGGCCTAGCCTCCCATTGTCTATATTCTCTGGGATCTCCATGGCTCATTGCTCCACAACTTCTCATGTGCTGCACTCATTCTCTGCGACTCTGATCTTCACTCATTGGGCCTCAGACAGGAGAGAGCCGACTGCTTCTGGCTGGGGAGGGGGAGGGGGGGTAGAACAATCAAAGTTGGAGCCCATGGCATCACCAGATATACGTTTCCAATAACAGCGTGTAGACTATTAAAATATGGATGTCAAACAACAACAAAGAAAAATTCCCAACTCACTTACCAGCCTGCCTGCAGCAAGCCGAATTGTCCCATCCAATAATTCACGTTAAAAACCAGGGTTTAGTTTGTACACGTTTTCAAATAAATGCGTAAGCTGCAGAGGCCACGCCATGGCACCCTACTACCACGCCATGGCACCCCACTATTATCTGCATCATTATCTGTCCTATCTCTATAAATTTTGAGAGCCTCCATAGTAGGAGCACCTATATAATAATGGATAGATTGAGGGCAGGTATGCCGGGAGGGAGCCCACCCCTCCTTAACCACTTCCATGCCATAGGCCAGGGGTCTCCAAATTATGGCCCTCCAGTTGTCCCCTGTGAATGTCAGAGCTTTACAATGCCTCATGGGACTTGTAGTTCTGCAACAGCTGGGGGACCACAGTTTGGAGATCCCTGCCGTAGGCCATCATATGACGTCCTGGACCAGATGGTGCCCGGCCTTCTCTATGATCCTTGGAGGCCGGAAACAACGTCATGACGTCACTTCCGGTGCCAGAAGATGTAAACACGGCCATTTTTTTTGCTGGGAAGCCTGAGATCTTTTTTTTATTTTGATCTCAGGCTTTTTTTTTCAAACATAGAGGAGAGATTTGAGGACTTCAGGACCTCAGATCTCTCTGTAAAGAAGACCTGTCATGCACTATTCCTATTACAAGGGATGTTTACATTACTTGTACTAGGAATAAAAGTGATCCAAAAAAAATGAAAAATTAAAGGGAAAGTCTAAAAATAAAAAAATTAAAATAAAATAAACAAAAAAAAAAACATTTAAAGTGCCCCGCCCCTCATGCTTGCACTCAGAAGCAAACGCATACGTAGGTCGCGAACGCATATGTAAACGATGCTCAAACCACACATGTGAGGTATCCCCGCGAATGTTAGAGCGAGAGCAATAATTCTAGAACCAGACCTCCTCTGTAACTCTAAACTGGTAACTTGTAAAAAAAATTTAAAGTGTCACATATGGAGATTTTTATGTACCAAAGTTTGTCGCCATTCCACAGGCGTGTGCAATTTTAAAGTGTTACATGTTAGGTATCTATTTACTCGGCATAACATCATCTTTCACATTATACAAAAAAATTTGGCTAATTTTAGTGTTATGTTTTTATTTTAATTCAAGAAAGTGTTTATTTTTTTTTTTAATTGCTGCTAAATATCGTGTGACAAAAAAAATTGCCATTTTATTCCCTAGGGTGTCTGCTAAAAATATATATATAATGTTTGGAGGTTCTGACTAATTTTCAAGCAAAAAAATTTATGATTTTTACATGTAGGAGAGGAATGCCTTACAACAGTAAAATCAGTCTATATATACAGTAAAGCATGCTTGTTATACTCACTGTGGGGCCTAAGGGGTTAATCCTGCACATTGGGTAAAAAGACTCCTTGATCCTGTCTTTTCTGATCCTCCCCTTCTTCCACTGTCCCTTATCCATCTCCTGATAATATAGAGCCTTGGGGGCACTCTGCACATGCTCAGTTTGGTGTGTATTGCTAGAAGGTTTTTTTTCTTGGGAGGGTGCATGTGATCAGCACAGGGCCAATCAGCACTGCCCAGACAGAGGGTCAGGGGTCTTGTATCCTCCCCAGGACATTCAAAGAAGAATGAAAACAAACCTCTCCTACAAGCTTTAACCAGACACTGATAGAAGTCACAAGACTGCTGTAAACTGCGGATGAGAAAAGGTATTTAGCAGTTTATATTTACTAACATTTCCATGTTCCTTGTACTGTGGGAGAGCAGATATAGTGACTGCAAAGTCCTCGGTAGGGATAAGCTGAACACCCCCCAGTTCGGTTTGCACCAGAACATGCAAACAGGCAAGAAATTGGTGCGAACACCGTTAAAGTCTATAGGACATGAATATGAAAAATCAAAAGTGCTCATTTTAAAGGCTAATATGCAAGTTATTGTCATAAAAAGTGTTTGGGGACCCAGGTCCTGCCCCAGGGGACATGGATCAATGCAAAAAAAAATTTTAAAACAGGTGAAAAGGCTGATTTGAACCTATAACTGCAGTGAATGCAGGCTCCTGGGGAGATCAGATATAGTGACTGCAGGCTCCAGGGGAGACCAGATATAGTGATTTGCTATTGTCACAAAGCTCGGGAACCCACCCTTTTTGAAGCCAATTAGAGTCTCGGGCTCTAATCATGAGCTTCACAAAAAAAAGCCCCATTGAAATCCATTCGTCCGGCATGTAGATTAAGGGTCGGGCGCATGGATTAGGGGGGCGGCACCCCTGCACCCTTAATGGAGTGGCCGTCATTGCTCCTAGGGGTTTATTGATAGGGTGGTAAATGTGACATCTGCTGCCACCCATAAACTATCATTGGCCACAAAAACCCAGGAAAAAGGGTTTGACCTCTAACGCATTGGTACAGGTCTCCCTCGGTCCGTCATAGTTACATAGTCATCTCTTCACTCACCTGGTTAATGATATTTGCTGGTGGTGTCAAGCCTTGAAATGCACCATGTCTCATATCTGGTGGCCCCCATGTGGACATTCTGGCAACAAATCTTTGATCTATATTGTAAGCTCATGGTAACTTCTGTCCAAGTGACCCCCATGGTGGCTCTCCTATCCATGATCCCTGGTCCCTTTTAAATCTGCGAAAAAGAATGTCCTCCAACATTTTCTAGCTGCAGCCTGAACGGTTATCCCCTGATACTTCAAATCCACCACTGTACCTTCCCTGGATGAATGGGCGACTGAATTAGACTCCATTAGGGACTTGGAACGTCTGTTGGCCCAGAACAATTTTCACACACCTGGACTGCTCCATGTTCCGTTACTCATCCTAATATCTGGGCCAAAAAAGGATCCTCCCTTCATCTCTTCTTAGCTATGATGTAGAGCCCCCTTCCCTTATCCCCCCCCCCCCCCCACACACTCCTTTTGGTTTTCTAATTGTTCATTACTATGTTTTCTCCTCAGCTCATCGGTGACTTCCCCTCTTTCAGCACACACGGTACATGTACTTGTTCCCAGTATACCCACTGACCATACTACTATCCCACACCTATATTCTCCACACAGTATATTCTTCATGATATGCTCTCTACTTATGTTCCACTCCCAGGTTGTTATAAACATCTTTATTTTATGTTGTTTTGTTTTTTTCTTCTCTTTGTCACGCCGATTGATAAACTGTGCTTCAATATTTATGTGATTACTCTACTCTCAGGTTCCTTTACTTATGTATTGTAAACCATTCAATAAAACCAGATTGAACATACACCCGCTGCCGCTGAAACTTACTGGTTAATGTGTAAATACAGTGATTGAATTACCTGCAGTGAATGGTATTGTCAGGGCGATAAGGATGTGGAACTCTCTTCCACAATTGGTGGAGGCAGCGGGAAGTATTGATAGTTTCTAAAGACTCTTGGATGTGCATCTTGAAGAACACAATATACAGGGATATGGGAAATGATTATCAACATTGACACATGTACACCCACACAGGATGGACTATTGTCTTTATTAAACCTTACCTTACATTCATAGCTTCATGAATATGCCCCCCAGAATATTTATCTCCTTAAAGTACAAGTATATCTAATCAGTGAAACAATAGATCTTTATTCATGAATTGCCTACAGATTAAAATGGTTCTAAAGAAATCTGTCAGAAAGCAGGGGGCAGAGAGCTGAAATAATACTCAGGAGAGTGAGGAGTGAGTGAGGAGAGTTCTGAGAGCTGATTGGAAGAGACACACCCCCTCGATACAGCGCACAGGAACAGAGCTGAGGCTGTCAATCACAGGCTGTGTGCTGAAGTCCTCCCCTGTCACCATTTTTCACCTTGGTGTCAGGAAAACTTGTCAGAAGGTACTGATGCCGATAGCAGAGGAATGACAGAAATTGCACTTAGTGCTCTGGACTGAGACAAGCACATTACTATAGCGGGATATGCTTTGTTCATATTTCAAGTCTGAGGTTTACAACTACCTCAAAGTAAAAATACATCTGGGTACAGCCCCCCTCCCCCCCACCCAGCTCCCCCTTATACTTACCTGAGCCCCATCTCCATCCAGCAATGTGCATGAGAGCGGCAGCTCTCCCAGGTCTCTCTCTCCTCATTGACTCACAGTGGGAGCCATTGGCTCCTGCCGCTTTCAATCACAGCCAATGAGGCCGAGCCGCACTCTGTGTGTGAATGGACAATGTCAATTCTCAGGAGTCTGCTCAAGGACTTCCATAGCAAGAGGCAGGGGGGAGGAGCCAGGGCCACCATCTGGGGGCCCTAAAAAGAAGAGGACTGGGGCTTCTCTGTGCAAAACCATTACAGAGCAGGGAAGTATAACATGTTATTATAAAAAAAAACCTTTAAAATGACTTTAACCACTTCCCACCCGGCCTCTAACAAAATGACGGCTGGGCGGGCCTCTAGTCGATCCCGGTGGATGTCATGTGACGTTCTCCCAGATCACGCGGAACGATCCGTCACTGGCTGCCTCCACCGGACACATTCAATGACTGATCAGTGTATCGGCTTTCTGCAGGTACCATGTGACCGCTGTGACCAATCACAGCAGGTCACATGATAGTTGTAAACAATAGGTGGCTTCCTTTCAAGCCATCTGAAGAGTTAAATAATTGTTTTACCACTTAAGGACCGGAAGGATTTACCCCCTAATGACCAGGCCATTTTTTCGCGATATGGCACTGCGTCGCTTTAACTGACTCTTGCACGGTCGTGTGATGTTGTATCCAAACAAAATTGACGTCCTTTTTTCCCCACAAATGGAGCTTTATTTTGGTGGTATTTGATTATCTCTGTGGTCTTTATTTTTTGCGCTATAAACAAACAAAGAGCAAAAGTTTGAAAAAAAATTATATTTTTTACTTTTTGCTATAATACACATCCCAAAAAAAAAAAAAAAGTAAATAAAAAATTCTTCATCAGTTTAGGCCGATATATATTCTTCTACATATGTCTGGTAAAAAAAAAAAAAAAAAATCGCAATAAGCGTATATTGATTGGTTTGCGCAAAAGTTATAGTGTCTACAAAATAGGGGATAGATATATGGCATTTTTATTATTTTTATTTTTTTTTTACAAGTAATGGCGATTCGCGATTTTTAGTGGGACTGCGACATTATGGCGGACACATCGGATACTTTTGACACTTTTTTGGGACCATTGACATTTATACAGCGATCAGAGCTAAAAATAGCCACTGATTACTGTATAAATGTCACTTGCAGGGAAGGGGTTAACACTAGAGGGCGATCAAGGGGTTAACTGTGTTCTCTAGGCGTGTTCTAACTGTAGGGGGTAGGGATGAGCTTCGAGTTCGAGTCCAACTCATGTTCGCCTGTTCGCCGACCAGCGAACAATTTGGGGTGTTTGCGGCAAATTCGAAAGCCGCGGAACACCCTTTAAAAGTCTATGGGAGAAATCAAAAGTGCTAATTTGAAAGGCTTATATGCAAGTTATTGTCATAAAGAGTGTTTGGGGACCCGGGTCCTACCCCAGGGGACATGGATCAATGCAAAAAAAAGTTTTAAAACCGGCCATTTTTTTGGAAGCGTGATATTGACCCGAAGGGCCTGGTATTGAATTTAGGGGGACCTCCCACATCATTTTTTTTTTTTAATGTTGGTTCGGGGTTCCCCTGTGGGGGAATTCCCATGCAGTTTTTATCAATGAACTTTTATGTGTATTGTCGGACCGACAATTCATTAATAGCCGCGAGTAGTTTTAAATGACTTTTTTTCCTTCAAAATGTCATTTTGCTGTCAGACTGTTCTAAACACGGGAAACATGCGCCCCTTTACAGGCATACTATAGACACCCCCCAGGTACGAAATTTAAAGGGATATTACACTTTTATTGTTTCACTTTAAGCATTATTAAAATCACTGCTCCCGAAAAAACTTTTTTTTGCATTGATCCATGTCCCCTGGGGCAGGACCTGGGTCCCCAAACACTTTTTATGACAATAACTTGCATATAAGCCTTTAAAATTAGCACTTTTGATTATTCATGTTCGTGTCCCATAGACTTTAACGGTGTTCGCGTGTTCGAACAAATTTTTTGCCTGTTCGCAACTTCTGGTGCGAACCGAACAGGGGGGTGTTTGGCTCATCCCTAGTAGGGGGGATGGGCTGCCAGGGACATGACAGAGATCGCTGTTCCGGGTCACTGGGAACAGAAGATCTCTGACATGTCCCCTGTCAGAATGGGGAATCGCCTTGTTTACAAAGGCAGTTCCCTGTCCTGCCACTGTAATAGGCGATCATGGGTCGCTGGCGGATATCAAGTCCACCTGACCCACGGGCACGCTTGTGCAGGTACAGCGTTTCGCGCAGGAGAGCCAACCTGCCGTCATAGAATCTCTGAAAAACGAAAATTCGTCCGAATTTTAATTTGGAACGAAACGAACAGCACATGTCTATTTGTATCTGATTGGTGGGCAGAGATGGTCCAACCCACCTGCTTTTTGTATACTTAACATATTGAGCCACGCCCAATAAACAAGTCTCTGCTCTACACTCCACTGTGTGTATCTTAATAAGCAGGACTTCCAGGACCCTGAAGCCAAGGTAAGGTGAGGGGGAGGCCGATGGTAGAATTTAACCCCTACAGTGCAGTGGTGTCAGTTACGTGGGATGAGTTAGAGACCACCTTTTTGGTTGCCCTCCTATAACGGACTCGAAGTGGCTTAAGAGTTAAAAAGAGGACCGTATGGAAGGCTGCCTAAGTGCATATTGTCCATGTTGGTTGCTTTAGGCGCTCCGTCCAATAGGCAGAAGAGTCAGGATATCCAGAGCTGTGGAGCTTGTGGAGAATTTATAGCCTAGGCAAAGAAAGGTAAAAGGAGGTTTGTATAATAGGGAAATGTATATTAGGAAAAAGAAAGAACTTCAATGTGTTCATAGACTTACAGTATGCTTTTATTACATATTTTTTTTGGTTGTTGAGAGACTTCCAACCACTATTGGTAAGTTTATGGAATGTGCTGGGCACATATTATTAAGCCAATGCCAAATGCACTGTTTATTTGGAATCATATATGGAAAAGGTGACGTCACTACTAAACTACATGTATTTAATGGTACCAAAATTTCCTCTCCTGGGGAATCTGATCAGATAGTCAGGTAGATTTAAAGGGTTAAAGAAAATTGCAATTACAAATTTTAAGCGTAAAATTATAAATGTTAGAAAATAATGTTTTAATGTAGAGGTGTAGAGTTCCGCCTTAGGATATAAGGTTTTTATTTATTTAAAATATTTTGTAGAAATTAGGAAGTTAATTTGCTTCAGCCATTCTCAAACCACAAGTGACATTTTGAGATATATATATAAAAGTAGTTTCCTGATTAGAGGGTACAATGTGAAGAGCTCAATTTTCTGCAAATATGTTTGAAAGACTGAAAAGAGGATTATAGGGATACTGTAGTGAACTAATACAGTTTTAACTTTTTGTGTGAATTTTCAGTGCTCATATTGTTGCAAGTCTTGAGGAATAGTACTTGTATTTTAGAGGGATCTAAGGTGGTGCATAGCTAGGATTTGAGCAATACATTGTACTTATTTCACACATAAATAGCACTTAATTCCAGCACATATAATATTAGAAGTTAAATTAGCCCATAGTATGTATTGAGTATATTTATGTGTGAAGTTCTACATGAAGTTTTGTAGTTGTCTAGTCCTATAAAGTTAATAGTTTGTCTCCATATTCTACCCCTGACATCGCACTTCACAAGCGGGCAAAAAAACCCTAAAAAAGTTTTAGTTTACAGTAACACTCACATTGACATGCACATTTTTAATAGGTTCTGGAAAAAAGGAGACTCAGTCGTAGTTAAACATTAAAGAAAATGTAGTTTCAATTGTGTTACAAGGAAAAAGAAGAAATCTGAATGGTAAAGAAATTATGGTGGAAAAAGAAGAAGTCAATTTTAACTAAATATATTTTTCATTTCTTTGACTCAACATATTTTTCTAAACAATGTGTATTAATTTTTCTGGTGTTATGTTATTCTATTCTAATGATAGGGATTTGTTATATAAAAAGATATAGAGGGAAAAGTATTCACACCCCTTGAAATTTCCAAAATTTTGTCATGTTACAACCAAAAACGTAAATGTATTTCATTGGGATTTTATGTGATAGACCAACACAAAGTGGCACATAATTGTGAAGTGGAAGGAAAATGATAAATGATACAAATAAATATGTGAAAAGGTTTCCACTAGATTTTAGTTAGGGGTATCAGAGTAAAGGGGGCTGAATATAAATGCCCCCCCCAACACACTTTTCACATATTTATTTGTAACAAAAACGTCACAATTATGTGCCACTTTGTGTTGGTCTATCACTTAAAATCCAATAAGATACATTTATGTTTTTGGTTGTAACATGAAAAATGTGGAAAATTTCAAGGGGTATGAATACTTTTTCAAGGCACTGTATATGAGAATGGTTTCTGAATGTAATGAATGAAAGAATGAGAAGGTGTTTTATTGTGTCGAGAATCAAGACAGAATAATAATGCAGTGGTGTTGGGTTATGTTTAATGAATGCACACGATTTACCATTTAATCATTGAAATACATAAGGCAAGGTTATTCTGTGTATGACTTAGGAGGTGTACAAAATTAGGTGTTTAAAAAAAAATGGGGGGTCTTTCTATGGTATTCATGAAATAAAGTGGGATATTAACCTAATATCCCTTCCTTTAGGGTTTGGAGCTGAATTAAAATTTGGTAATGGGATTTTTGGTTAAAAAAAAAAAAAAAAAAGGTGAAATTAGAGTTGTTGAGATTAAGCAACCATTGCCAATATAAAGTTGCAAGTGTTTCATATATTGAATCTGTGAAGAAGTGCTAATGTTTTTGGTAGGAAAAAGTCTTCAAGTGACTACCTTTTTGGATACATTACTTTTTGAAATTACAGAATTTCAGCTGTAAAGTGCTAATGATGTAATATTGCTTATATTCATTACTGTTTTATTTTTTTTATGATAGTCATATATTACAAAGTTAGGAAATTTACTTCTGAGACCCCCTGGCTCCAATCCTGCTGCAATATTGGGTTTGAGAAAGATGCTCAGTTGAAAATATATATTCGATCTATATATATGTCTAGCAATGAAAACTGTTGCTAGGAAACATTTTATTTCTGCATGCTTAAATGAAATTATGTTTGAATTAATGAAAGAATATTATTTTTAACACCTCCAATGGTTGAGGAAAGCTTTATCAAGTAGTTTAGGTGACCCTGTGGTTATTCATGTCTGTAGAGTATCCACCCTCCCCCCCCATTCACGTGAAGAAATTACCTCCCCCCCCCCTCCCATTCATGCCTCTTACTAAGTATGTATGTAACTTTTGTGTTTGCCCCCATTTATCATGAGCTGAACTCAAAGATCTACGACTTTTTCTATATGCACAAAAAGGCCTATTTCTCTCAAATATTGTTCACAAATCTGTCTAAATCCGTGTTATGCCACGTGCACACGATTGGAAATTCAGCCAGCAAAAGACCGATGAGAGCTTTTGGTTGGAAAATGCGACCATCGGACTTTTGCTGGCGGAATTCCCGCCAGCAAAAGATTGAGAGCATGGGATGGGCTCCAATCTGGAGTGGGTGGTAGATGCTGTGCAGTAGAGGTCCTGTTTGATATATGAGAGGGGGCAGGAACAGGCAGGTCAGGTGGTTGCCCAATGTGGCATAACCGACAACCCGGCAAGGTGAGGCCCGGTGTCATGGGGGTCAGATGCTGCGGATGTGAGTAGGGAGATTATCCAAGGGTACCATGGGGCGGGTGCCTGGCCGAGAATCCCAAAACAGGAAGGGTTAGAGTTTTAAGGTATACAGCCTGAGGCAGGTCCTGGGAACGAAGTAGTGTACACTGCTGGCATGCAGATATGGAGGGGGAGCCAGGCCTCACCTTGCCGGGTTGTCGGTTTATGCCACATTGGGCAACCACCTGACCTACCTGTGCCTGCCCCCCTCTCATACATCAAACAGGACCTCTACTGCACAGCATCTACCACCCACTCTAGATTGGAGCCCACCCCCAGGACCACCATACCCATTGGTGTTTTTTTGATGCCCTCTGTTGGGGGAACAGCCCCCCAGGTGACTCCACTGGGAAAAGGTACACACGGCCTGCCCGACCTGGACCAGGAGCGAGCACATACCTCTGTGTGTCTGTGGCGACATGTCCCCCCCCCACCCCCCTCTCTGCCTGAATGCTTTTAAATGGATGCATTAATATACACACTCCCTTAAGCAATACCACATGACATACCTCTGTTTATGCTGATTACAATCAGATACCCCTGAAGAAGAGTGTATCTCGAAACGCGTCGGACTCCCCGTATGTGTGCTCTATATGTACCGGAGTTCAATGATTGTGTATCTCTGTATATTGTATTGCAATTTCCTTGTCTGTATTACACATCCTGTACCTCCCTTTTTTGTATTCCTGTTACACTTACCCTGTGTACTACTGATCCCCTTTTCTAGGTCTATACCCTTAATAAACACCTAATTTCATTTCAAACATGCACTCCTTATAGGTTTTCCCCTTTAAAGTCCCGCAAGAGGAACAATTTTCCATTTACCTAGACACATTGGGGATGTGGGTTTACCCTACTCTCTAGACCAACTTAGTTCACCTCTATCTTGTTAAGCACATTTGATAAAGTTATATAGTAAAAAGTTAAACTTAATATAAGGAACTTGTAAGTGAAGACATGTACCAGACCAATGTCTCGTCTGTTAGACAGGAAACCCCTTTCCTTTCTATAAGCTCTTCTAACTACGGTAACTTTATAGTTTGCCTAGACACTAATACATAAAGAATTCTAAATATGTGTATCTCTATGATTGGTTAAATGACTAAAGAGGTCTTCTCCTTATAATAAAGGAAAATCTGTCATCTAATGCACTTATCATAATATGCATTATACTTGTATCTGATTGGTAGGCAGAGATGTTCCCTCCCAGATGTCTTTTGTATATTTAACATGATGAACCACGCCCAATAAACAAGTCTCTGTTTTGTAATGATCGATTGATGGCGGTAGAATGGCACTCCTGCGCGAATCGCTGTAGTTGTATGGCAGGCGCTTTAAGGAGTATAGGGGTCGCACGCGTCGCTGCCGCGTCCCTGAGGAGCCGATGCGCATGCCCACGATCGCTTCTGACAGAGCGAGAACGGGGATTTGTGTGTATAAGCACACAAATCCCTGTTCTGTCAGGGGTGAGGAGACTGATCTGTTGTTCCTAGTATATAGAAACAACGATCGGTCTCCTCCCCCCAGTCAATCCCATCCCCCCCATAGTTAAAATCCCTAAGTAGGAAACACATTTAACCCCTTGATCGCCCCCTAGTGTTAACCCTGGCACTGCCAGTGACATTTACACAGTAATCAGTGCATATTTATAGCTCTGATCGCTGTATAAATGTCAATGATCCCAAAAATGTGTCAAAAGTGTCCGATGTGTCTGCCGCAATGTCGCAGTCCTGATAAAAAATGCAGATCGCCGCCATTACTAGTAAAAAAAAAATGCCATAAATCCATCCCCTATTTTGTAGACGCTATAACTTTTGCGCAAACCAATCAATATACGCTTATTGTGATTTTTTTTTTTACCAAAAATATGTAGAAGAATACATATCGGCCTGAACTGATGAAGAAATGTATTTTTATTTTTTCATTTTGGGATATTTATTATAGCAAATAGTAAATAATATTGTGGGGTTTTTTTTCAAAATTGTTGCTCTTCTTTTGTTTATAGCGCAGAAAATAAAAACCGCAGAGGTGATCAAATACCACCAAAAGAAAGTTCTATTTGTGGGTGAAAAGAAGGACATCAGTTTTGTTTGGGTACAACGTCGCATGACCGCATAACCGTCAGTTAAAGTGACGTAGTGTCTCTTTGCAAAAAATGGCTTGGTCAGGTAGGGGGTAAATCCTTCCAGGGCTGAAGTGGACCTCAAGGCCCTGAAGTCAAGGTAGGTGACGGGGAGACGGATGGTAGAATCTAACCCTACAGAACACTATGGCACATGGAAGGCAGGAAGGATCACTAACGCACATGGAAGGCAGGAACACTGTGGCACATGGAAGGCAGGGACGCTGTGGCACATGGAAGGCAGGGACGCTGTGGCACATGGAAGGCAGGGACGCTGTGGCACATGGAAGGCAGGGACGCTGTGGCACATGGAAGGCAGGGATGCTGTGCACATGGAAGGCAGGAACGCTGTGCACATGGAAGGCAGGAACGCTGTGCACATGGAAGGCAGAGACACTGTGCACATGGAAGGCAGGAACGCTGTGCACATGGAAGGCAGAGACACTGTGCACATGGAAGGCAGGAACGCTGTGGCACATGGAAGGCAGGGACGCTGTGGCACATGGAAGGCAGGGACGCTGTGCACATGGAAGGCAGGAACGCTGTGCACATGGAAGGCAGGAATGCTGTGCACATGGAAGGCAGGAATGCTGTGCACATGGAAGGCAGGGACGCTGTGGCCTATTGAAGCCAGGAACACTATGGGACATGGAAGGAAGAGAGAGGGGAGAGCCTACTCATTCCAGGCTCAGGCAGACATCAGGATAACTTGCTGCTTTAAAATCTCCCGCCCACACAACCCCTTCCCAGCACAGATTGGCTTCACACTCGGGGTTGTGGGTCGGCACAAAGGGACATGGGGAGGAGGTGAAGCTGACCTAGTCCACCTCCTACTCCCTCCTCGTACATCCCGTACAGCGGGTGGGGGTAAACGGGCGGGGGGACTGTGCTGATGAGCACCGAGAGTCTCAGCCTGAGCATGGCCCTGCCGCTCGGTGCGCACCAGACAGGGGGATTAGTGGAACTTGTTAGGTAAGCTGGGGAGGAGTTGTTTGGGTGGAAGAACTGGAGATGGAGTGTTAGGCTGTCAGGGCCTTGGAGGGAGCCCCCCAGTTTTGGGGGGGGGGGTGACCATTGGCCGAGGCTCCTAGCTGGACAGGAACCCCATATAACCCAGGGGGTGTCCTGAACAGGAGCAGAAGAGGACAGTGGGAAACACTGCAGGGCAAGTCTCCAGGAGGGATCCATCAGGTGTCGGTGAGTGACAGGCACAGTCAGGAGATCTGGGAGAGGCATGCCAGGATCTGCATGTAGAGACAGAGGGAGAGACTGTGATGGTACTGGCGTTGAAGTCTGGCCTGCACAGGACTGACTGGGACCAGTAGTCCACCTTGATACAGCTAGAACTAAAGACTTTTTTTACTGCTACCAGTGGCTACACCAAAGTTGCCCGTGGTCCCTGCCAGCAAATGGCAAATCCCTAAAGTTGGGCTTAATTCAGAGTTGGGCCTAACCATGTGCTAGCTGTGCCAGGAACCAGGTATTGCACAGGAGAGAAAGTAACAGTCTACAAATAAGCTGGAGGAGTCTGGAGCTTTAAAGAATGTGAATAGAGGTTCCCATCAATCATCTTATCGATTAATACTATTGATCCTGGGCATCCCATAATCCCTTTACCCCATCCAAGTTTAATCCCTCAATAAGATAAAAAAAACCAAAGCTGATGGACTGTTCATTGTCTGGAAAGTGACTGGTAGTGAATGCCAGGCTGGGCAGGGTGACAGGTGGAACTACTACACTCAGCGGCCCCACGGGGGGTACCGCAACCACTGATCAGTATGAGGATAGGAGTTGCCTTTCTAGTTGCAATGTGGATAGGGGGTATTACTGCGCTAACTCAAGGAACTAGCCACTACCACGTTTGAGAGAAGTGAAGAATGTGAACTTTTTGATGGCCCAACAATGTGATCATGGATTCCCTGGATCGTTTTGGAAATCTGCTGATCGGGCTATCCTTGCTGGATTGACTCGTTGTCGCTGACATTCGAGTCCACTATTTCCAGTAAGAGTGTGTACCCCTTATCACAGGTGGAGGACACATTATCCCTGATGCTCTACATGCCTGCTGAGGCCTTTGTACCCCACTTCTGCGCAACAACCTTTCGTGGTGGACTCCATATATGTTTACCATACGATCGTTTCACCTTTGGGACATTCTCACCTGTGTTTCTACTTATTATATACATGTTCTTTTTTATATTCATTATATTTGAGATTGATTTTTATCACAAAGTTTTTATTATTTACACACAATACTCGCTGCTTTGTTCAATGTTTATTGTTTTATATTTTTAGCGCTTCATTTTTCACTGAACTTTCTAGTTGAACTGCAGTAAATTGAAAAGGCTTTGTGTGTGCGCGATGTCTCTCCATAAATCGCGGGGTCTGCAGTGTGGAGGATGGATACATCTCAGTAGATGAAATAAGCTGGGAGAGGCCAGAGGGTGGAGTCACTGGTTTTCCAAACAGTGGGTGGAGCTGAGAGGGTGCAAGAACCTCCATCGGAGCCTCATCTATTGGGCCCATAGAGCGATGTGTGGTCCCGGCACAAAGCAACTAAACAGCACTTTATCTGCTGTCACTGTCCCTTGGTGAACCATCTAATCACTGATAAGGCGTGGATTTTTGAAGAGAAGACACAACCCCAACCATGACTATTCCATGGAAGACTGATGAACCATAATGGCTCCTCCATGCTGAGTTTTTTTGTGTAACCAGGTGCAGACTGTTCCACCCCCCCCCACCCCTTTCACAGTGACAGAGGGAATTTAGTCAGTTTTTCTGCTGGCTGTGTTGTGGCTGTGTGTGCTGTCTGTCCGCTCATCCATCCCGGAAATACAGTGTGGATCCAGAGGGAGGAAGAGAAGGAGCCAATGGAAGCCTTAGAGAGAACTTCCTGGCTAGAAGCTATGGATGATGGGAATTGTAGTTCTTAAAGGGGGCACTGCACCAAACTTGCTATTGGAGACTAATGGTTATGGACTTCAGTTCCCAAAAGTGGCCTCACTTAGAGGAGGAGAAGCTTCACAGCTTTCCGGGGCAAACTGATTCAGATCTCGACAGTCCTGGGAAGACAGTGATAGGGACAGACCTGCAGTCAGGGTCTGTGCTTCACAGCCAAGGGACCGGAGCCATTGGAGAGAAGCTAAAAGGACCTGTTGCTGTGATTAGCAGCCTGCCAGGAAGCAGTGAGCAAACTCCCTGCCCTAAACACCCATCACACTCTGTTAGCCCAAACAGAGACTGCTTCTACTTAGCAGCTTAGGACTTTGTTATCTACTAACATTCTTAAAGGGACAGTGCAACACCTAAAGAAGGGCCCCACCGAAAGCCAGCCAATGTTAGCTACAAAGCGCCAGGTCCTTTCTACCACCTCCAGTCAGTGGTACCCCACATACTAGAAATGCATACAACTGCCGGCTGTTGGGGTTGTATGCACAAGATGTACACTGAGACCCTTTTGATTTTTCTGAACTGGTTGAGGTTGTTTAGAGACTCTAGTTAATTGGTTGTAGTTTAATTTAGTCTTGCTAAAGCCTTTGAGTGCCAGTTAATGGATGTTTGGCCATCAAGTATGGTATAACCGTCTGTTTACTGATTTATACCATGTTGTTTTGAGTTACTACAACATTTTCAATTGATGTATCGCTAAGCTGTTTATGGCCTTTTTCCTGTATAGTCTAAAAGAGTGGTAGACTGCTAACCCTTAAATCCACGGGTGTAAACGTTTTTTTTTTAATTGGGAAATCCGACTTTATTAAGCATTAATAGACAGATACATAACATGCATTAGCCGTGTACATATATTAGAAAGTTGGTATACACCTTGCACAATGAAATTATTACAGTCTGTTTTCTTAATAGTTATACAGTTTGAGAAAGAACCATTGATAAGCTTGGTACCACAATCTTAAACCGCACTTATTTATATTTCTTTTATTTCACTGCCCATACCTCTCCCTCCCCCACCACCAAGTATATGCACTGTTTTATATAACTGTGTAGCGTTGAGCCTTTAAGTACAGGTCTCTCCGTCTTCCAGCCATCTGTCCCATACCTTTGAATATTTTTGTTTGCATCCTCTATGTATGTATATCAGCTTTTTATATGGTAGTATATTGTTTACATCTCTTTTCCAGGACGACAGTGTAGGAGGCAGAAACTGCATCCAGGTTTTAGCTATGGCTTTCCTAGCTGTAAATAGGGTTTCATATATAAAGGTAGCATGAAACTTATCTATATCTGTATCAGGTAGCAGCCCCAGTACACACAGTTTTGGGTCCGATACCACTGGGGAACCCATTTTATCATGTAGGAATTTTATCACTTGTTCCCAATAATCCTGTAGACATGGGCATTCCCATATCAAATGGTAGAAGGTTCCCGGTCCATATGTACACATAAGGCATGCCGAACTCTGTGATGATTGGAATTTGGCTATCCTTTTAGGTGTCAAGTATGCTTGGTGGACAATGTAGAGCTGAGTCAATCTGTCTGAGAGTTTTGGCGATGACTGTTTAACGTTCTCTAAAATTTCGTCCCAGTCCGAGTCACTGATGTCCCCCACGTCCTTTTCCCAACCTGATTTGGCCTTTTGGATTACTGCTGCTATTCTGGGGAGTCTGATAGTGTAATACAAATTTGAAATGAGTTTTTGAGGTTCAGTACCCATGATTATCTCTAGGACCTGAGGGTGAGCAATAATATTAGCTGTGTCCCTAAGTTGAAAGCGCAGAGCATGGCGAAGTTGCAAGTATTTGAATAACAAGTGGTGCGGTATTGAGTATTCGTCTTTAAGGGATTGAAAGGTCTTGAGCCGTGAGTCAGTCATGACCTGGTGAAGATATATTATTCCATACCTAGCCCATATATGCGGATCTGGGAGATTTTTAAGTTCTGGCATGTGATTGTTGAGCCAAAGGGGGGTGTGGGAATGAATATGCCCTACTTTAAGCCTCTTTAAGGTTATTCCCCATATTTTCCGGTGGTGTGTTAGCATGCCCTCATTATATCGGGTGGGTCTTTTGCTCGTTAGCCCCCCTCGAAAAATAGTTTGCAGCGGGGATGACAGTGGACTTCTTGGGTCATTGCATATCAACATTTGGTATCGCTGCATTTCTTCCTTGTTAAAGTAATACATGTGTGATAGTTGGGCGGCTATGTAATATTCCTGTAAATCTGGTAGTGCCATCCCCCCCATGGAGGTGGGGTTTTTAAGGATGTGCCAGGCTAATTTATGCCTTCCGTGTCCCCATACAAACGAGTTAAGAATAGCCTCCATCTTTTTAAAGAATTGGGGGGAATGTATAGTGGTGCGTGCCAGACCATGTATAGAATTTTAGGGAGTAGAATAATTTTGATAATGTTTATTCGGCCTGTTACCCCTAGGGGCAGTCTGGATCAGGCCTGCGTTTTGGTTTTTATCAGTTGAAACAGTGGCTCTATGTTATTGGTAATGTAGTCTCCCAATTCCCGAGTAACTATTACCCCCAAATATTTGATGGTGTTTACTCTGGCTAAGGGTAATTCTGGGTATGTGACCGGCGGAGGGAAATGGTCTATAGGGAGAATTTGGGATTTATCCCAATTTATGCGCAGTCCTGAGAAACTTCCCATTTGTTCTATAATCCTTAACGCTGCCTGCAGCGATGGACCTTGGTCTGCCAAGTATAAAATAGTGTCATCCGCGTATAATCCTATTTTTTCCGTGTAATTGTCGACGCGCAGGCCTACTATTTCAGTTTCCGCTCGAATAGCAATTGCCAATGGCTCAGCCGCCAGGGCATACAGCAGAGGGGAGAGGGGGCACCCCTGCCGGGTACCCCTCTCTAGGGGGAATTGTTCCGATAGACAACCGTTTACGAATACTCTCGCTTTTGGTGTTTGGTACAAAATCTGTACCCATTTAATAAAGTTTTGTCCAAAACCGAATTCCCTCAAACATGCCCATAAAAAGCTCCACTCTACTGAGTCGAAGGCTTTGGCTGTATCTAAGGCTACCACCACTCTGGTTCCGTAATTATCATGTTTTGCTTGGATATTCATGAATAGCCTCCTAACATTCATGGCCGTATTTTTCCCTGGCATGAAGCCAGTTTGGTCAGGGTGTATTAACGATAAAATAGCCTTGTTAAGGCGCGATGCGAGTATTTTGGCTAATATTTTAATATCCACTTGCAGTAGGGATATGGGTCGGTACGATTCTGGGTATCGGGGGTCTTTTCCTGCTTTGGGTAGTACTATTATTTGTGCTTCTTGCATAGAGGAGGGGAGTGTGCCTTTGTCAAAGATATTTTGATATAGCTGTTTAAGTTTTGGGATAATTACCTCCGAGAATGTGTCGTAGAATTCTAGGGGCAGACCATCTAGTCCTGGTGCCTTTGATTTAGACATTTGGGATATAGCTTCTGCGATGTCGTCTTGTGTTATAGGGGCTTCGAGCATCTCAATTTGTTCTAAATTAAGTTTGGGGAACTGTATTGTATATAAAAAGTCTTTTATTTCTTGTTGGGAGTATGTGCTCTGCGATTTATACAGTTCACTATAGAATGCCTGAAATCTGGCCGCTACCTGTGGGGGGTCAGTAACTATGTCTCCCTGAGGTGTAGTCAGGGAGACCACCACCGGTGGTTTGTCATTCAAATGTGCTAAATACGCTAGCATTTTCCCTGCCTGCTCACCATGCTCAAACACTCGCTGTTTGCAGAAGAATACTTGCTGTCTGGCTTTCTCTATGTGTATCTGGTTTACCACCCTGGCTTGTAGGTTTACTTTTTGAAGATTATCAGGATTGGGGTCTGAGGCATATACATTTTCTAGTTCTGTAAGTGTGTCAGTCGTCATCTGTAGTAAGGTTTTGGACGATAGTTTAAATCTGTTTATGTTGGATGTTAGCACCCTGCGTGCCTGAACTTTAAATGCGTCCCATTCCATACCCGGTGTATCTACTTTGCACGTGTTGTGCAGTATGTACTGCAGTTCTCTTGTTAAGGTCTCAAGGTCCGGCATAACCGTGAGCCAGAATGGATTAAGTCGCCATATAGGAGTAGGAGCTGCCTTTAACAAGGAAACTGTTATCCAGCATGGCGAGTGATCCGATAGGGCTCTGGGTGCCATGCCCGATCCAGTAACTCTAGGGAGTAGGGTATTTGTCACCAATACATAGTCTATCCTCGACATTGTATGGTGGCTAGCAGAGTGACATGTGTATGCTCTCGTGGACGGATTTTGCCGCCTCCATACATCCGTTAGGGCAAGCTCCGTCAACAAGCGACTCAGTCTGGTGTGTTGTGTTGAGCCACTGGGGGCTCCACCCTGGTCTGGTTTATCAAGTGCCGGGTTCATGGTCATGTTGAAGTCCCCCATCCAGACAGCCGGTATCGTTGGGTACTTGGCTAAATATGCCAATCCCTTCATGATCACCTCTGTTGTGAATGGGGGAGGAACATAGCTTGCCACGACCAGGACCGGATTTCCCCCTATCAGGGCGTTCAGAAATAGAAATCTTCCCCGCTGGTCCGACTCCAGCTCTATTAACTCAAATGGGACATTTTTAGCTATAATAAGGGATACTCCCCTGGATTGGTTTGTGTGCGTACTATGATAAATCCATCCCACCCATGGTTTTTTTAAAGCCGCCTGCAGGTGGCCGGTTACATGCGTCTCCTGTAAAGCTATAATGTCAGCTTTCTGTGATTTTAGGAACGTGAGTGCTGCGGTACGCTTAACCTTTTCCCTCAGGCCCCTCACGTTCCATGTTAGGAATTTAATGTTTGTCATCTTTGTCCAATGAGTTTTTCGCCTTTGTCGGACCAGCAGAACAAGACCAAGCTATCATAATTACTGACACAATTCCTGATCTTGTTTCTGTGCAGTGTGACCCATTTATCTTCGATTACAATATGCATATCTGTACTTTTATGTGCTACGACAATGCCATTTTTCCCGAAACTTTGCAACCAGTGGTTAACCCATCCCTTCTCTCCCAGCTGCACACCTCCCCAACATGGTGTGAGCATGTAAACACGAACAATCAACATGAGAATAAACATCCAGCTTGTCTGGCTAGCTGGAGGTACTAAACTTAGTATGAATGCTAGCTGTATAACATGTTGAGTAAGCATTTCTTTGGGGGCGGAAATTTCACTGTCAATCGTGGAGCAAAACGTGAAGAATAGGAACGATACCATCACAGATCTCCCTGAATGGGAGCTCCCTTTAAGGTCATACTTGAGTTTGTGACAGGATATGTTCAAGACTCAAAACTGTGTTTTCTTGTGTGAGCCACTCTATGTCGGTGATTATAAAACTGTTATAGTTACCAGTCAGGATGCAGCTTAGGGACAACTCATAAAGTACTGTGCTTAACCCTTAGTGGTACTCACGACAATAGTCACGTAGCTTATCTGCATTCCAACAGTGAGGGGCGAGGGGAGCCAAAATTCCAACTATGCAACAGAACCAAGGGAAGTAACTAGGCTACCTCTCTCTGACCCCCATCCGGTGGCAGATTATATGATTTAAGTCAAAGCATCTTGGGTCAGGCTGAGTCTCTGGCATCCCTAAGTAAAACAGGTGAATTTGTGTCACTGCGAGACATAGAGTGTACTCACTGAATTAGGCTTTTCCACAGGGTTGCTACGCTGGACGTCCTCTTTGATCCAGCCATGCTGCAGCTGCCGACGGATCCTCAAAGAAATGAGCACGGCCATCCTCCTCCACCCGCAGCCTGGCGGGGAATAACATGGCATATTTTAGATGCTGTGCTCTCAGTCGACGCTTTACCTCCTGGAAGTGAGCTCTCTTCTTCTGTACCTCGTTGGAGAAATCTGGAAGCACCGCTATGTGCCCGTTCCCCCGCTGTATGTTGCCTTTCTCTCTGGTGAGGCGCAGCACTTTATCACGGTCACGAAAATTTAGAAATTTTGCGATGAAGGTACGTGGGGGTGCTCCAGGCGGGGGGGGTCTCCCTGGGATGCGGTGCGCCCTCTCCACCGCAAACATCACTGAGAATGCTTCTCTACCGTAGCTCTGGATAAGAAGATTTTCTAGGAATGTTGCTGGATCTGCGCCCTCTTCCTTCTCAGGAATACCTATAAATCTGAGGTTGCACCTCCTCAAGCGGTTTTCCATCTCATCCTGATGGGAGTGCAGCTGTTGAATCTGCCTCTGCATCTCTTCCGAAGCATGTCTCAGGGGGTAGAGGGTGTCTTCCACCTCCCCTATTCCGTTTTCTGCCTCTGTGACTCTATCTCTCACCTTAGAGAGGTCCTGTCTCAGCAGGGAGATGTCCGTTTTAACTTCATCAATTTTAGTGGTCAGAGTGCCTTGCAGAGCCGCTATAGCGTCCAGTACCTTTGCCGTTCCAGTCTCCTGGGGATCCGACTCCGGACACGTGTCGGCGCCATCTTGAGGCTGCGCGTCCTTCTCATGCTGGCGGTATTGTGCCAGCTTATCCGCTGTCCCTGTCGTTTTTTTGTTGGCGGAGACATGTTCTTTTGGAGCCTGGTATGCTGTAGACCAGACCTGGAACTTCTGTTCATCGGATTCCCGGACAGGATGCCTTGCAGGAGTGTTGAGACCGGGAGCTCGTTCTACTCACGTCCTACTCCATGGCTTGCCAGGCCACGCCCCCGGGTGTAAACGGTTTTAGTGTATGACCAAGCGTGTCAGTGGGGACTGAGCATTAAAGAGAGCCGTGGCAGAAGAGAGGACCCATCATCACCAGCGGTTCCTGCGGGGGGGGTAAGCTCTATATTAGAAACATGGAGTTGAGGCTGTGTAGTCACATGGTGTCCAATAGACTATGAAGTTCTGCTGATCCACCATGTCACCTATAATACAACCGATTGGAAATTGGAAATGGATGACTGGTGATGCCATAGGAGCCAACTTTGATGGTCTTCCATTCCACCTCCTCCCCAGCCAGAAGTAGCCGGCTCTCTCCTATGTCAGTGAGTGAAGATCAGAGTCCCAGAGAATGAGTGAAGCACATGAGAAGTTGTGGAGCAATGAGCCATGGAGATCCCAGAGAATATAGACAATGGGAGGTGATAGGGTTGAAATAATGACTTAGAGTTCCACTGTAATTGTGTACGTATCAATTGTTCTATTTAAATTGTTTGTGCTCCTTTCTTACCTATGTACGTATCAATTGTTCTATTTAAATTGTTTGTGCTTTTCTCTTCTGTGTACGTATCAATCTGTATCTAGATGGAATTTGGAACTGCTGAATAATCATTACATGTTCGCTGATGAGAAACTCTTTGTACCTTAACCTCATTTGGTAATGCCGATAAGATTACTGCTTGTATAATTGCCTATAAAAGGCCTTTGAAAGAGTAAAGGCAGCAGTCCTTTAAGCTGAGAACTGTGATACAGACATACCTGACTTCGTGTCATCTTTCTTATAGAAGCAATAATTTGGCAAAGCAATATAAACTAAGCAACTTATTTAAGAGTTGCCCCTAACATTTTGGCGCCCGAACAACAGGGACCCACCAAGTTGCTACAAGAGGTGGCTGAGCTACGCTGACGGAACGAAAGGACAGGCATTCCGGGAACCACAGATCAAAAAAACCTGGCCAGGTAAGAAAAAGCTTTATTTTTCTTATATTCTGTGCTCCCCTGATTTGTGCCTATCTGTTCTGTCAGTTACGGTTCTCCTGGTTTTAAAACACCAGCCTCTGTAGTGGTGAGTCTAGAATTACTGCATATTTTAGTTTATATTGCTGGAATTATTTGTTTGTTTTGTTGTCTGTGTCTGTCTTGTCTGTCTTGTTGAGAAAGTGAATGAGCCTTGTCAAGGATGGTATGAGTTAGAAGGGGATTTACCTTTACCTCACCAGTGGTCGACCACGCCCCCTAAAACGTCACAGTCCCAGCATGCCCAGGGACTGTGACATCATATGCGGGCGGGGTCTCCGCCTATATAAGTCACAACGCAGCCCTCAGAGACCAGTCCAGCCGGAGAGAGCGTCGTGTCAACATCTGGGGGAAGAGAAGAGAAGAGAAGCCAAGAAGCCAAGAAGTCCGGACCTCCGCTGGCAATAGAGCTACATGAAGACAGTGGAGGGGCCGGCCGAAGACCTGCGACACCGGGAGAAGAGGCCGGAGAGCGGAGAAGAACCAACCGGACGCCGGGAGAAGATGAAGCGGAGGGACCCCCGAAGCCGGAAGAAGACCCCCGAAGCCGGAGGAAGATCCCCCCCCCCCGGAGCTGTTTAATAAAATATTTTAAA
The DNA here is from genome assembly GCF_042186555.1 of Aquarana catesbeiana. Classification (NCBI taxonomy): domain Eukaryota; kingdom Metazoa; phylum Chordata; class Amphibia; order Anura; family Ranidae; genus Aquarana; species Aquarana catesbeiana. The sequence continues at coordinate 414,762,370 of NC_133329.1, forward strand.
AACCTGTGTAGTGTGTTTTATTACTTACACTTTTTTCCTAGGTAAATGGGTAGGGGTACCATGTACCCCATACTCATTTACATAGGGTGGGGGGCCGGGATCTGGGGGCCCCCTTATTAAAGGGGGCTCCCAGATTCCGATAAGCCCCCGCCCGCAGACCCCGACAACCAACGGCCAGGGTTGTCGGGAAGAGGCCCTTGTCCTCATCAACAAAGCACCCACCCCCCATGTTGAGGGCATGCGGCCTGGTACGGTTCAGGAGGGGGGGGGGGCGCTCGCTCGTCCCCACCCCCTTTCCTGACCGGCCAGGCTGCGTGCTCGGATCGGGGTCTGGTATGGATTTTAGGGGGACCCCACGCCGTTTTTTCGGCGTAGCGGGGTTCCCCTTTATAATCCATACCAGACCTAAGGGCCTGGTATGCCCCGCGACGGGGCTAGCAAGGTGTCAATCTCGCCGATAAAAGCGGCAAGATTGACATCCTTTTCTAGTCCCGTCGCACCTGAGTCACGTTCAAAATGAACGGACTTGTCCGTGTGTGGGCAAGTCCGTTCATTCTGAAAGTCCGCCGGAACTCCGGCGAAAGTCCGTCGGAAAGACGGGCGGACTTAGCCTGCCGGAAAGTCCCGGCGTGTGTGGGCAAGTCCGTCCGTTTTAAAGTCCGGCGCACCTGGCGGACAAAGTCCGTCGGAAAGTGTGCCGGACCAAGTAGGATAGAAAGTCCGACCGTGTGTACGCGGCATAACCTCCAAATGTTACTTTTCAGCGCTGTACAACCTTAAATTTGGCCACCTTTTTGCCTCTTCAGTCACCAGATTTGGCAAGGGGGAATGATAGTGCTAATAGTACTAGTGAGAAAGGAAATGAGGAAACTGACACTCTTTTGTTTAAGGAAGTAAATGAGCACGATTGTTTTCAGCTCATGGAACAGGAGACAATGGGATTCCCACATGTTACAGATACACCGATTTTAAACGCTGAGTACACCTTGTATATAGATGGCAGCAGGTTTGCTGATGACAAAGGTACATATCACACAGGGTATGCTGTAGTGACTGATACCCGGGTGATTGAAGCACAGCCCTTACCAGCCCACATGTCAGCACAGGAAGCAGAATTAAAAGCTTTAGAACAAGCCCTAGAATACTTAAAAGAACGAGAAGGGAATATTTACACTGACTCCGCCTACGCTTATGGTGTAGCGCACGATTATGGCCATATATGGAAGGCTAGAGGTTATCTGACAGCAGCAGGTACACCTGTAAAACATGGAGAAGGGATTAAGAGAGTCCTGAACAATCTTCAAAAGGTTAAAGGAGTGGCCATCATGAAGATAGCGGCACACACGAGCGCAAAAACAATTGAGGCAAAAGGAAATGCATTTGCAGATTTGACTGCAAAACAGGCAGCTCTAGGGGAAGGAAGCCCTGAGACCTTAGCAGCGGTAGAGGTGAGTATCCCAGAACCAACATGGCAGCAGCAGAGTAAATTACAGGAGCAAGCAGGGGAGAGCGAGAAAGATAAGTGGGTCAGAATGGGAGCAGCACCAGACCTTGACAATGTATGGAGGGAAGGGGGCAAAATATGCCTACCTGCCTCTCTGTACCCAGCAATGGCAGCGGCAGTTCACCTACCCACACACGTCAGTTCCAATTCCATGTATAGGATTGTGAACCAAGGATGGCTCGCCCCTGGATTCAGTAGCACTGCAAGAAACTACTGTGCAGCCTGCCAAATCTGTCTCCTGAATAACCCAGGACAGAGAGTAAAAACCCCACGAAAACACCAGGTCCGGGCCCAATACCCCTTCCAGAGACTGCAAATTGATTACATACAAATGCCTAAGAGCGGCCCCTTTGAATTTGTCCTCGTGTGTATCGATTTATTTTCAGGTTGGCCCGAAAGTTATCCAGTAAAATCGGCTACAGCTAAAGCCACAGCTAAGAAACTGATCACTGAGTTAATACCTAAGTTTGGTCTTCCTGAAACCATAGAATCAGATAGGGGGACACACTTTACAGGAGAAATCATGCAGAATGTGATGACCATGTTAGGGGTTCAACAAAGTTTTCACACCCCTCACACCCCTTACCAACCACAGAGTTCAGGATCAGTGGAGAGAGAATGCCTGCCTCTGGCTTTATTCTCTATAAGGTACACTCCAACAAGAAAAACAGGATTATCCCCATACGAAATACTTTTTGGGAATGCACCTAGATTAGGTCTATACTTTCCACAGAGTATGCAATTGCAATGTGATAGTTTGACTGCATATGTGATACAATTACAACAACGTCTAACTAAGATCCACAAAAGTGTGTATTCTTCTCTTCCAGACCCTAATTCAATAACAGGTACACATACACTGCTACCAGGGGATTATGTATATGTAAAGAAACACACCAGAAAGACATTGGAACCCAGGTTTGAAGGTCCTTACCAAGTACTCTTGACCACAGCCACCTCAGTAAAGCTGGAAGGAAAACCTACCTGGATACACGCATCACACTGCAAGAAACAACCCGAGAAAACAACATGATGAAATATCTACTTACATATTTTTTGTTGAAGATTGTTGTTTTACAAATATATGCATGGACTCCTGGTATTAATGTACTTGATGTAGAAGAAACAATGACTTTTGAATGGAGTATAGATGATCCTAAAGTAGCAAATGATTATTGACAAAGGTAGACTAGTACATCTTTCCTCACAGATACAACAGGATACTGCACCACATTGGTGGGATATATTTAGTGGAATGTCTTCTACAGCAACCAATACCTTTCACTGGTTGTTAAGTCCAATGGTAATTATTATTCTAATATTAATATCACTTACAATCACAAATATATGTGTATACAGGAAAATAAATAGGAAAATTAGGAGAATAGACAGGGCATACCGATAAATGTGTATTGACATCACCCTACTCCTATAAAACTCCTCTTCTTGAATTTTAAGATGTTGGTAATACCTAGGGGGATGGGTTCTACCCCTCTGACAACTCGCGGTCAGGGAAAGGACTCTGGGGAAAAACTGACTAGAACTTATTCATGAGGACCCAGGGGGAGGGAGAGGATGATGTCAAAGGGGGAAATTGATAGGGTTGAAATAATGACTTAGAGTTCCACTGTAATTGTGTACGTATCAATTGTTCTATTTAAATTGTTTGTGATCCTTTCTTACCTGTGTACGTATCAATTGTTCTATTTAAATTGTTTGTGCTCCTTTCTTACCTATGTACGTATCAATCTGTATCTAGATGGAATTTGGAACTGCTGAATAATCATTACATGTTCGCTGATGAGAAACTCTTTGTACCTTAACCTCATTTGGTAATGCCGATAAGATTACTGCTTGTATAATTGCCTATAAAAGGCCTTTGAAAGAGTAAAGGCAGCAGTCCTTTATGCTGAGAACTGTGATACAGACATACCTGACTCCGTGTCATCTTTCTTATAGAAGCAATAATTTGGCAAAGCAATATAAACTAAGCAACTTATTTAAGAGTTGCCCCTAACAGAGGTTAGGACATTCCCCTCCTCCTCGCTCTCTGATCCTTCACTGATGAGTCCCTGTGTGCTTGTTTCCAATGGAATTATTTATCAGTGTTTTATGGCTGCTGTAGACAAGTGATGGAGCCACACTCTGACAATATTATATCCCGATCCAACCAAGTGACACAAATACAGGGATTTTCTAAAGTCGCTGACCCAGAGATTTGTGTGATCCCCGGACACAGCAATAGATTTATTTATTTCAGGTACTTAAATGGCACCATCAATTTACACAGGGCTTTACACATATATTGTACATTTACATCAGTCCCTGACCTCAGAAGCTTACAATCTAAGGTCCCTAATTCACACATACACATTCTAGGACCAATTTAGTTTGAAACCAATCACCTCCCAGCAGGTCTTTGGAGTGCGGGAGGTAGTGTTGTGGCTGGGATTCAAACCAGCGACCCCAGTGCTGCCGGGTGGAAGTTCTAACCACTCAGCCACTGAGCTCATCACTGGAAGACGATGTGATATTCGGGGTAGGCCTGGATGTCATTAAATATCACAAACATTGAAGGATTCTGGACGTTATCCGTCACGCTGTCATAAAGGTCGGTGGGGTTGGCTGCATTTTTGGCTGGAGGTGTTATTATCGTTTGATTTCCTACACAGTAGAGTCCGGTGAGAACACGGGCCAGGTACATGTGTCTCTGTCCACTTCCATCAGGGCTGGCGTAGCCCACAGAATAATTTGCATTGACTGCAAAATATGTGCCGTTTCCATAAAGAGTACCTGTTTGAAGAAAGAAAGAGACATGTCACACATTAGTATGGGAGAGTTCCAGAGAAGAGCTGCAGCAGGAGAGAAGGTTTGGAGGTGGGAATGAAACAAGAGGACACTAAGACACAACACACCGGATGTGATAAGGAAGAGCCCAGCTGTACTGTACATGATGTTGACTCTGGATATTAAAACCCAGATTAGCTATTGATGGAATGGGGGAGGATTATGGCCTCTGTCTGGCTTTTATTACCTGATACAGTAACTAGTTTGTCAGGCTCTAGACCGGCCTTTCTCAATGGTTGCTTGTGAGCAATTTCTGCCTTTAAGTTCCTACTGACACTGATGATCTTTTTAGCTATGTATAAGGAGGACATTCTTTTCAATAATGTCATGTTAATGTACTGGGAGATCTGGATAAAGTTATTATTAGCAGGGGTTCCCTGAGACTGGAAAGTTATTTCAAGGGTTCCTCAATGATAAAAAAAAGGTTGAGAAAGACTGCTGTAGACTCTGTTGTAGGTAGGTATACCAGTTGAATGTATTCCTTCTTATTGGATTCAGGCAATACACTAGTCATGTCACCAAATGAAAGTACGGTATGTTAAATCCCAAATCCTCATTCCCCCCTTTCATATGACAGTCCTCAGTCCCAACAACCCTTTCACTTCAAAGCACTCAGATTTTGCTATGTACTGGCTGCTAGGCAAGTGAGAGAGGCCTATCCAGGCGAGCAAAAAGTGTGTCCCACAAGGGGAGCGCATTCTACTGCAATATTCAACTCTAAAGGACATTTGTCAAGAATCCTACAGAAAGGTATTTGAACTTCTCTGCAGTTTCCCTTCCGCTTCTTTCCTGCTATTTCCTTCATTAATTGTTCAATAAAGCATAGAAAACGTACTCAAGTGTTGGTGCTTATATCATCCGGAGGTAAACCCAACGGAACCCTAGACCCGGTGCCGGTGAAACAGAGGGAATGAGAGTGAAGGTAACAAGCCTGCTTAAATCAGCAGCTCCACCGAGAGTTATTTCTACATGTGAGGGCTCGTCCTGGATTTGTTGACCGTCAATTCTCGCAATCCAGAGAAGTGTTTCACCGGGAGTTTACGGTGAGAGCTGGACTTTGTCAAAATTTTGCAGGAAGAGAAGGGGTTAAAGCTGCAGGGATTATTTCTGAGTGCGTAGGCGGAGGGTGCCAGTGAAAGCCCGGGAGCTACGTGATCGGAAGAGCAAGTGGGGGGAGCTTACCCTACTTGATACCGCGTGGGGCGCGTGTATGTGTTTGGCGCCAGAGAAGAAGAGAGGCCTCGTGATCGTGATCGTGCTGAGAAGATCAGAGTGTGGCCATGTCTTTTTCAGCGATGCAGCCAATTATGGGACCGAGAATGTTCCCTGAAAACACCGTTTTGAATACTGTGCTGACCGGAACCCTGCTTACGGATACTGGAGTTCGTTTGAAGCCGCAAGGGAGGTTTGTTCTGTATACCTCAGGAGATATTGAGGGACTGGGCATGATCTGCCACCGATGTGAAGGACTGCCCGTGCATCTCCGTCTGTTTGGCCGATGTCCGCAATGTGGAGAGTACTTGTTTGTGGCTGAGCAACCTACCATGTCGCCCCATGCTTATCGGATGGATTGGGCAACAGGTATCGCCACAGTAGAAGCTGCTACTACTACAGAGAGAGAACGACAGGCCACCACTTTGCCTGTTGTTACTGAGAATGTTTTCCGGAGAGAGACACTGCTGTTGCCGTCTCATCAGGGGACATTACTTTGATTTCTGCGTCCACTACAACTACTCCTGTTGTACCTGTTCAGAGGAAGGTGGGATATGTGAAGGCTTCCCGCGGCCGTGGTCGAGGCCTACCCCAGAGGTTACCTGAACTGGAGCTACCAAAGTCCACATCAGGAACGGGTAAGCCACTGATGGGGAACATATCTGGGACTCTAAATAAGTATCTGCCAGCGGAAGAGTTGGGAGATTCGGAAATAGAATCCATGTCGAATCTTTCCGGTGATGATGACCTATTTGAGACTATGTCACAAGAGCTGTTGTGGTCACAAGGCGAAGACATCGCCTCTACTATGACTTTCCCTGAATGGACAGCCCTGAGTTCTGGGAAGACGTCACCCTGTGTGGAGCTGCACAGTACTGTTACTGAGACTTTATCGAAAGTTGCTAGTTCACTACAGGCACCGGCTGGGTCTATGGTGAGCAAATCATTGGATTCCTGTGTGCCTCCTGGTATAGGGAAAAACAGATCTTTGCCCAAACTTGCACGTTTGCAGAGAGTGTTAAACAAGCGTGTGGCTACGGAGTATGGTTTGGAGTTCCCTTATGTGCCCCAGGACATAATGCAAGTGATTAAACTTAACCGGGAACTTTGGTACAGGGAAGCTGTTTGGGACTATTTGTCTGTGCCTAAGCCTTTCCGAAAGACTGGATGTTCTGTTAAAATGGATGAACGTTTTAGTGGATGTTTTATGCACTGGAACTTCGGCCGGCACATCTATGCTGACAAAGTGGTTATCTGCAGGCCCGGAAAAGATGACGTTGTCTATTTCATTACCACAGTGGATAAACTGGGAAAGACAATGACCTTGCCAGATCCCCGGTTTTATTGGTGATTATGGACAAAAGAACTTTGAAGTTAGATAGTTAGTTAGTGTCATTATAAAGAGATTTTCGTGGTCAAGATCTGGATATTCTGCTCAGTGTTCCAAATCTAAGGACTTCTTTTTGCTAGCCGGATTTCCTTCATTTGAAGAAGTTATTATACAGGGATGGACTCCTTAAGATTATTTTAATATAGGTAAAAGGAAGAGAGGCTCATTTTTTTAAAAATGAGGCTTTGCTCCTGAAGTTGTACAGAATATATATGTGTTTAATATGTTTTCCTTTTCAGGAACTATTGGATCTCCTATCAAGCTGGGAGGCTTTTCAGTTAGATGGATAGTGAGGTTATGTACAGTCATAGAATGGTTTTGTTTATGGACGTGAACATAATGTTTTGTAGATGTAAGTCTTATAATATCTTTCCACTGTCTTTCTTTCTTCTTTGTCTATCCAAGTTATTAAAAGCTCAATTACCTACTCCCAGGCTTGGGAGTTATCATCATTATTTTTGGACAGACGTTGGGGACAACGTCTACTGTAGTGGGGGGAGTATGTAGCACTGGTAGATTTAGATCTACCATCTGATAGGTAAATTTAGTAAATTGCTCGTTAAAGGAAGTTAGATTTGCCTCTGTTCCAGCTTGGCTGACGTTGCATGTGGTTCCACATTGTGCCGATGGGTGTCGTTGTCACCATCGGCAGGTGTTGGAAAGCAACGTGTTGAAGCAAATGAGTGCTCCTGTGTCCCGGAGACAACTCGGTGGAGGTGGTCCTCCGAGTTGCATTCTGGGAGAGGGTATTTATGGGACAGATGCCATGTTATAGGTTCATTTTACAGCCACCTGCTGGCCCTCCTGGCCGACAGGTATGTGTTAGAGTGCTACCTCGTGGTCCTCCGTTCCGGAGGCTCGTGCCGCTGCGGCGCATGGGTGGGCCCAGAAGCTTGTCTAGGGTCTACCACAGCAGTCGAGGAATGGTCCTGAGCTGTCTATCCAGAGTGAAAAAGCTGGACAACCGGGGAGATCCCAGGGGAGGACCCGTCATGGAAGGATCATGCAGAGTGCTGGTCTGGAGAGGGGCCTGGTGACTCGGTTGGAGGACGTATCCTAAAGTAACTTTACAGCATAGTGCTGCCAGGTTTGGCTTAAAGGTTCAAGCACTGTGACTGACATTCACCGCAAGACCAATACATCCTGTGGCAGAGGATCGTACGGGTTCATCTCAAGCAAGTCTGTGGCAGAGACTTTGTTCGTGCTACGTACTGGCTGCTAGGCAAGTGAGAGAGGCCTATCCAGGTGAGCAAAAAGTGTGTCCCACAAGGGGAGCACATTCTACTGCAATATTCAACTCTAAAGGACATTTGTCAAGAATCCTACAGAAAGGTATTTGAGCTTCTCTGCAGTTTCCCTTCCGCCTCTTTCCTGCTATTGCCTTTGTTAATTGTTCAATAAAGCATCGAAAACGTACTCAAGTGTTGGTGCTTATATCGTCCGGAGGTGAACTCAACGGAACCCCTAGACCCGGTGCCGGTGAAACAGAGGGAAGGAGAGTGAAGGTAACAGACCCGCTTAAATCAGCACCTCCACCGAGAGTTATTTCTACATTAATTACACGGGTTCTGAGGCTGATTTAATGCAGATAAGGCATCAAGTGAGTTAAATTACCACCTTAATCAGCCACAAAACCCGTGTAATTAATGTGTGTCCTGGAATAAAGGGATGATGTGGCAACCCTAGTCACCAGGCATATGAATTAGAGCGGCCATGTTTTTTTTTTTAAGAACCTGATTAGAGCCAGAGGCTCTAATAGGATTCAAAATAGGGTGGAATCAGGACACAGAGCAATGCTACTGGAGCCCACCCAGGTGTGTTGCAACAACAAATGAAAATTCGCTGTTGCAACACTGATCCTCCTCCCGGCCAATTGGGAAGCAGGTATTAAACTTGTTTCCCGATTGGCCAAAACGTCAGGCGATTCGAATGGACACCTAGCGCCGGAAGGAGGAAAGAGGAGACACCATGGAAGCTGCTCCAGGCGAGGACACCGGTCACCGGAGCAGCTTTCCCCAAGCCCGCCACGCTCTCACTGCCTGCATTTAAGGTAAGGACAGCGGGTGGTGGTGGGGAGGCTGTGTTAGTGCCACTCGACCGGCGGCCCAGGGGAGGGGTTGTTTGCTCCCCCCCCAAAAAAAACACCAGCCGACACTAGACAAAGGTATGTTTGGTCTAACCCAACAAATTGCGTCATTTAAACATATTCTCTGTAATCTATAACACAATAGAATACAGTATAATATATAACATGTTATGTGTATTTTATTTAATTAATTAAATTTTTCCAATAAATATCCCAACAATATCTCTTCCTTACCTCCCTCCACCCCCCCCCCTGCTCCCCTCCTCTTTCCCCCCCCTCTACAACAGCCAATCATCCACTTGGACTATTTTACAGGTCGCCCATAATGGTACTTGTTAATTACCATATATACTCGAGTATAAGCCGACCCGAATATAAGCCGAGGCACCTAATTTTACCACAAAAAACTGGGAAAACGTATTGACTCGAGTATAAGCCTAGGGTGAGAAATGCACAGCTACTGTAAGTGGAAAAGAGGGTCAACAATGCCCATTTGCATGCCGGTTTTAATTCCCTTGCTTGTTTTAACTGTCTACCATGTAAGAGTCCACCCTATTAACCCTCAATAAACGCACCTTATCCTGTTTTAACTATACTACACTATTGGAGGCACTTTGTTCCTTTTTTATCTCACTTTGTTCATACATTTTACGGGAGAACATTGGGATGGCTTAGTAGAGGACCCCTATAGTTGGAGAAGCCATCCTTGACCCCAGGACTAGTGTATGAAAGCTGAAAAAGGACATAATAGGATGCGATGGAGAGTCTCATTTATTCTTTGATGACACTTACTTTAATACATGAGGTGAGAGTTCTGTGAGACTGATGTTATAGGAAGCTATCTATGGAGTCTTTTATGGACATTTATCTCTCCATTTCCCCTGAACTATTTATTCTCCCTGGAAGATTTTCACACATTTATTGATTTCTTTTTGGAGAACTGTCTTATTTACTCATTTACCGTTTTTCACTAAATTGCAGTGTTTTGCACTGAACTGGACACTTGTTATTAAGTTTTTGCATATTTTTTCTTTATGACTTTTTATGCTTTTTGGTAAAGCTACTACTCGTTGCACCTAATGATTTTCACTTGTTATGAAGATTGCACTTTGACTACTGCTTATCATTGCACTTTATATATCTGTGTGAGATCAATTTATATTTAGCACTACATCATATCTAAAGCTGGGGCTCCTAGCACCAAGTGGCCCTGAGATACACTCAGGGCCACTTGGTGCTAGGAGACACTTTTCTGCAGCAGAAAATGACATTTTCCAAACCGAATTTGGATATGTTGTAGTGCTAGTTCCACTGGGTTTGCACACCAAATTTGGGGTTCCTAGCATCAAGTGGGCCAGAGATGCGGGGCCCCAAATTCGGTTTGGAAAATGTCATTCTCTGCTGCAGAAATGAAGGCCTCTTGAAGCCCCTCCTTAGGGAAAGAGAGCCTTGACTGATGGGGGCATTGCTAGGTGCGTGACAAGGGGAACGATTGGTTTGGACATATAGAATGGGATGGGCCTGAGCTCAGGAAATCGTGCCTCAGGGAATTCTGGGTCTTTCGGAAGAGTTGTTGGAATAGCTGCCCACCCTCCTGCCCCCTTTTCTCCTATGTTTGGTATGTCACAGATTGCTGCGGTTTTCTTGACCTTGCCAGCAGTTAAAGTTGCTGTAATGGGCTATGCCCTTGATGGAAATATGGAAGCAGGCTGTCTGTCCAGCACTTATGGTAAGGACAGGCCCCACTTCCCTCTTTTGGTTAAGTGCTCACAGTACGACTGTCACTGGCACTGGTTAAATATGTTCACATGTTATGTGTTGGAAATTAATAAAGCTGTGGCCTTGCCCTTTCCAACCTAATGGTTGTAAGTGTCTTATTTAATGGAGTAAAGGGCAAGGGTGGTGGGGGATTTGATCCCTTGGTGTTACATTAAGTGGGACCTAAGCCTATTGCGCCTCAGCAGTCAAGTGCTTGACTCGAGTATAAGCCAAGGGGGGCATTTTCAGCACAAAGAAAAATGTGCTGAAAAAACTCGGCTTATACTCGAGTATATACGGTAATTAATTTTTCATGTTTCATTAGATTTATGATCAGATCAGTTTAGTGTCATCTTTCATTTTTTCTTTAAGTATAACCAGATGCTTTCACTTTAGCTGGGTACATGCACATATATATTTTTTAATAACATTTTTAATAATAATTTTTTTACACTTTCATTATCATATCATATATTATTATATATATATGGATAATGCGATAATAAAAGTGTAAAAAAATTATTAATATTAAAAATGTTATTAAAAAATATATATGTGCATGTACCCAGCTAAAGTGAAAGCATCTGGTTATACTTAAAGAAAAAATGTGTGTATATATATATATATATATATATATATATATATATATATATATATATATATATATATATATATATATATATATATATATATATATATATATATATATATATATAGTCATTTTATATGTATGTATACTCAATTCCTACACCTTTGTCAGTATTGATATTAAAGGGTTTTATCCTTTATTGTTATTTGTTTATATGGTGGAGAGAGATTAGTATTCCCTCCACAAGATGGCAGTATACTGAGGCACATATATGGCTGTTTTTTAGCCTATGTAAGGGCATCTTGAGAAAGGAGGGCGCTCTGTGTACGACTGTCCAGTGTGCATGCTCTGAAACCTTGTCACTAGCACGCCAGGAAGGTCATCGCATCCCACGCTGCGTTCCATCGAGCTCCAGCTACTCTTCAAGCCTCGTTCTCAATCCTTTTCGATTGCCAAGCTGTCAGAAACCAAGAAATCAGGCCGAAACAGAAGTACTGTAAAATCACACTTGTTTAATAATAAAAGTAAAAAGAACAAAAAGTAGTCAAAACATAGGCAAAGTTCAGTAACCGGAACGGATAGTCAGCCAAGCCAGAAGTCAGGGATCAATGTAGTGAAACAGCAAGCAGGATCTGGAGCCAGAAGGGATGTCAGCAAAGCCAGTCTTTAAACAGGAATGCAGGCGATTGTCTCTGTGATGTGACCAAGGTGAAGGCAGAGATCCTCTGGACTGGACGGCTTAACCACATAGCGACCGGCGCATGCCGATGTACGTCGGCAGAATGGCACGGACAGGCAAATGGGCGTACCTGTACATCCCTTTTAATTTGCCGACATGCCATCACGCGCGCCGCCGGCGGCGTTCGCGCCCGTCGCAAGCTCCATAAATCTGACCGCGGGTCCTGCGGACTTGATGTCCGCGGGCATACCCGCGATTGTCTCACGGAGCTGAAGAACGCAGAGATGCTGATGTAAACAAGCATCTCCCCATTCTGCCTAGTGACACTGACACTGATCATAACTCCCTGTAATCGGGAGCGGTGATCAGTGATGTCACACATAGCCCCCCCCCCAGTTAGAAACACTCCCTAGGACACACTTAACCCTTCCCTAGCCGCCTAGTGGATCTTCCCATTGAGTCTATATTGCACCCATGTATCAATAAATGTTAGTCTTTACTCAGAGGCGCCTGTTTTTCTCTTTCTTCGCATGTTTTGGAGTTTGCTTCCACTTCCCCTACAAGACTGGCCTTGACATACAGACTGCTCTCCCTTCATATTGAGCTTTCAGCTCAAAGGACAATCCTGATGGACTTTTGTATTCACTTGTATACTTATCTGGCTGCGCCACTACCCAATCCTTTTTGATTTCATGCTAGGGCTGCCCTGAATGCCACCTAGCAACACTATGCAGTAACAGGAGGATGCTCTCCACTATATCTATGCTTCTTAGAACATTCTTCACAGCAGGAGTCAAGAGAATGGGCAGTACTGAGACTGTGTAGGAGTTGTCCCAGTCAATGCAACCACTGGCACGTGTGCACAAAGGGAAAACAGCGAACAGTCACTAGAATCCCAGTCTCAGGTCTGTACTCACAATGTCCCTGGATAACTGTATGTCTCCTTCCAATGTCTGCAAGACATTCCCCAATGACATTCTCCAAACCAAATTCCCAGTGAAATCTTCCAGCTAGTTCCAAAGATTCTCAGAAGTAGCCCCCCCAGCTCTGACCTAGCCAGGACTTCAGTAAGCATATGCAGAATTTCAGCTGAGCTGCCCAGAAGTACAGAAGCCCTTGAGGCTGGGAACTTCTGCTGGACAAGAACAGGGCTGCCCATGCCTGAGAGTATTTATGCACACTTCAGCTACCTACCGAGCACAATCCCCCAGGGATTGGCGGGAACAATATAAAAAAAAAAAAAAATCAGGCTGCTGATTTGCCTTTTCCAGCCCACTACATTCTAGAATCCTCAAGAAAACAGGGGGAAACAATCAAACCTGCAGCCAGTCAAATCCAGAACAGCCCAAAGCAATCAAACTGCTCCACTGACTGCAGAGGAGCCATTAAAGCTAAATTTCCCCAAAATCCTAGCAATATATTTAGGAGGAAGCTATAGATGGATCAGTCGTTAGCACATTGTTCTGGAAGGTCTGGTCTTTGATGGATCAGTCTTCAGTACATTGTTCCAGAAGGTCTGTTCTTTGATGGATCAGTCTTCAATATTGTTGTTCTAGAAGGTCTGGTCCTTGATGGATCAGTCTTCAGCATGTAGTTCTAAAAAGCCCATTCTTTGATGGATCAGTCTTCAGCACATTGTTCCAGAAGGTCTGGTGTTTGATGGATCAGTCTTCAGCATGTTCTGGAAAGTCTGGTCTTTGTCTGTTATGTTCAATGGCAAACTGTAACCTTCCTCTTTTTCTTAAAGTGATTGTAAAGGCTTGTGTTAAAAAAAAACAAAAAATAACAAACATGTTATACTTCCCTCCTCTATGCAGTTGGTTTTGCACAGAGCAGCCGGGATCCTCCTCTTCTCGGGTCCCTCTTTGCTGCTCCTGGCTCCTCCCTCCTATCGAGTGCCTCCTCAGCCAGCAGTTCTCTATGGGGGCACCCAAGCTGAGTCAGAGCTCTGTGTATCCATTCAGACGTGGCTACGCCCCCTTTCTCCCCTGGTTGGCTGACTGACTTTGATTGACAGCCGGAAGAACCAATGGTGCCGATGCTGTGTCTCAGCAAATCAGGAGGAGTGTCCCGGATGGCTTAGACATTCGTGGACATCGCTGGAGAGAGATGGGGCTCAGGTAAGTAATTAGGGGGTGCTGGGGTGGCTGCTGCACACAGAAGGTTTTTTATCCTAATGCATAGAATGCACCTTCTGCCTTTACAACCACTTTAACAAACCTCTAATTCAATTTAAATTGGTGCAATCTCTTTCTGATTGTAGATGTGTGCACTTTGATTTCAACTCTTGTTAGAGCTATCTAAATACTCTGGGATTAATTGTTGGGGTTCTTGAAGACTTCATTTAGCATCAAGCGGTCAGCTCTTGGGTTTAATGTGCTGGGCTTATGGCTAGCCATTGTTAAGTAATCTGCACCACTTGAAAATTCTTTTCATTACTGTGGAATGATCAATTTCAAATCATTTGGTGATTTTTTAAATCCTTTTCCAGACTCATAGACCTCTTTCTTTCTGGGGTCCTTACAGAGCCTTATTGATCTGGGCATGATGACACCATACATGTCAACAGAGAACACCAGACCCGAGATGTCTGGGGTGTTGAATGATAGGGCTGTCCTGACTGCTGCTCACCCTGGATAAGCCTCATGTGTTTCTTCTTCTTCACCATGGGAACTCATTATACTGTGTGAAAATACCAGACAGAATGTGGCACCCCTGATGGACCCAAATGGCACCCTGGTTGAGAAATGCTGCTGTAGTGGGCCACAGCCTATGGCTGGGTCCTTGAGGTAGAGTCTTTAAATAGAAAGACAAAAGAGTTTTGCAAGCTTTTTGATGGTCTGTACGATAGTTATTAGTTGCAGAGAAATCTCAAAGGGGTTCTGGGTGTTTAAAGAGACCCTTCATCAGGACTTTAGATTTTTAGCTTAAGGGAATCTGGTCACAATCTGGATACCAAATGCAATCCATAAAATATATATATTAATATGTAGCCTTCTACAGTCATTGGTTTAAGGATTGTATTCGGTATCCAGCTTGTGCCCAGATTTCCTTCAGCTAAAAGACTAAAGCCCCGAGGAAGGAGCCATCTGAACCTCTAAAACATATCGGCCTTTCCTTAAGACTCTGCAACTCATAAATTCTGTCTAGACTATCAAAATGCTCATGACGTTTTCTTCCTTTTCCCATATTTGAAGATTTTTATTAGTATCTGAAGAGGGGGAATTCCCAAAATTCCCTTGCTGGTAAAAAGCTATGTGTCTGGGAGTGATAGGGTGTCCCTATGACTGGAAGTGAGAGGACATTTCCCCAACATGGACACAGACCGCAACAAAAGCCTGGTGGAGATATGTATATAGAAGAGTCAGCTCTGGTGTCCAGCATGAAGCCTGTAGTTGTTCGAGACGAAGACAAAAACCTTTACACCACGTGATCCAATTTGCTGCAACAGTAAAAAAATCCTTTCTGATACCCCAAGGCAGTGGTCCCCATCCTTTTTAGCACTTGGGACCCATTTCATGAAAGAAAATTTTGGCAAAGACCAGCAGGGGGGTGTGAGGTTTTGCGGGCGGGCCCATTTCCTGGGGCAATGGCTGGCGTTAGCGCTTTAATCATCTCACCATAATGCAGAATCAGAATTAGTGGGAACCCTGAGTGTGTCACTTGCCACTGTCCCCTGCCACCAGATGCAGCTTGTCATTTACCATGTCCCCTGCCACCAGCTGCAGCTTGTTATTTACCACGTCGCCTGCCACCAGATGCAGCTTGTCACTTGCCACCAGATGCAGCTTGACACTTGCCACGTCGCCTGCCACCAGATGCAGCTTTTCACTTACCACCAGATGCAGCTTGACACTTGCCACGTCGCCTGCCACCAGATGCAGCTTTTCACTTACCATGTCGCCTGCCACCAGATGCAGCTTGTCACTTGCCACCAGATGCAGCTTGTCACTTACCACGTCTCCTGCCACCAGATGAAGCTTGTCACTTGTCACGTCGCCTGCCACCAGATGCAGCTTGTGACTTGCCACGTTGTCTGCCACCAGATGCAACTTGTCACTTGCCACATTGCCTGCCACTAGATGCAGCTTGTCACTTGCCATGTCACCTCTCACCAGATGCAGCTTGTCACTTGCCATGTCACCTCTCACCAGATGCAGCTTGTCACTTGCCACATTGCCTGCCACCATATGCAGCTTGTCACTTTCCAAATCACCTGCCACCAGGTGCAGCTTGTCACTTGCCACGTCGCCTCTCACTAGTTGCAGCTTGTCACTTGTCATGTCGCCTGCCACCAGGTGCAGCTTGTCACTTGCCACCAGATGCTGCTTGTCACTTGCCACCAGATGCAGCGTGTCACTTGCCACCAGATGCAGTTTGTCACTTGTCACGTCGCCTGCCACCAGGTGCAACTTGTCACTTGCCACATTGCCTGCCACTAGATGCAGCTCGTCACTTGCCATGTCACCTCTCACCAGATGCAACTTGTCACTTGCCACATTGCCTGCCACCACATGCAGCTTGTCACTTTCCAAATCACCTGCCACCAGGTGCAGCTTGTCACTTGCCACGTCGCCTCTCACTAGATGCAGCTTGTCACTTGTCATGTCGCCTGCCACCAGGTGCAGCTTGTCACTTGCCACCAGATGCTGCTTGTCACTTACCACGTCACCAGCCACCAGATACAGCTTGTCACTTGCCACCAGATGCAGCTTGCCACTTACCATGTCACCTGCCACCAGATGCAGCTTGTCACTTGCCACCAGATGCAGCTTGTCACTTGCCATGTCACTTGCCACCAGATGCAGCTTTGTCACTTGTCACGTCACCTGCCACCAGATGCAGCTTGTCACTTGCCACCAGATGCAGCCTGTCACTTGCCACCAGATGCAGTTTGTCACTTGTCACGTCGCCTGCCACCAGGTGCAACTTGTCACTTGGCACATCGCCTGCCACTAAATGCAGCTTGTCACTTGCCAGGTCGCCTCTCACCAGATGCAGCTTGTCGCTTGCCATGCCGCCTGTCACCAGGTGCAGCTTGTCACTTGCCACGTCACCTCTCACCAGATGCAGCTTGTCACTTGTCATGCCGCCTGTCACCTGGTGCAGCTTGTCACTTGCCACGTCACCTCTCACCAGATGCAGCTTGTCACTTGCCACCAGATGCAGCTTGTCACTTGCCACATCGCCTCTCACCAGATGCAGCTTGTCACTTGTCATGTCGCCTGCCACCAGGTGCAGCTTGTCACTTGCCACCAGATGCCATGTCGCCTGCCACCAGATGCAGCTTGTCATTGGCCACTTCACCTGCCACCAGATGCAGCTTGTCACTTGCCACCAGATGCAGCTTGTCACTTGTGCAATTGCTAGGTCCTATCCCAGAGTGAGGGCGGAACAGCATCAATGTGGGGCAGGTGGTGAGAGATAATGTCATCTCTCTGCTTGCCTGCCCCATCTCTTACAGTGCATCCTTCAAGGCCCAGCTGCAAAGAGGCCATGAACTGCCACCGGTCTGCGGCCCAGGGGTTGAGGACCCCCTACCCTAAGGCACTCGGCCGCACCCTGGATCATCAGTCTACAGTCTTAGTTCTTACAGATATCAATGCCCCCTCCTATTCTCTCTGTCTACATACACATCCAGAACCTTTTTTTTAACATTACAGAGTTGGCTGTTAAGATGTTATTTTGTTTTTTCTGAAATCTCTCACCATTTCTCCCTGCATAGCTTCGGTTGAATCCGTTATGATTGACATGTTGGATGGAGTCAAAGTCAGTCCCATGGAAAAGCTCTTTCTCATTGGTGGTGGAACCATTCTTGGAGTCGATGTTCTGCTTCTTTATCTGGTAGTTGAGCCAGAGATCTCTGTTCTGTACACGCAGAATCTGGGAGGACATACAAAGGCTCAGATTATACAATGTTCTCCCAATAATCTACAGAATGCTCCCAACTATTACACAGGAGAGGATTCTATAATGAATACAGTGACAGATCAAGTATCATTCAGATGGGTGTATAGGCATTCTCAATATGGAAGGTCAGCACACTTGAGGCTATTAAAATTATATTTGTTAAAAATATGTGATGCCAACGTGTTTCAGGGAAATGCCTCCCCCTTCTTCAGGGCTTCGATGGTTGGTGTGGTTTGGACTGACCTGGTTGAACCTATTAAGAGCCCTTTAGGTGCTGTAAAATGACGTAGAACCAGCATGTCATTTTACAGCACTTAAAGGGTTCCTTTTGTATTTGAACTCTGGTTCCTGGTCAGTCCTGTAATGGAAATTTGTAAGTTCTGTATATAATTGTATTGTATTTTGTATGTATTGCACTCTGCCCTCACTGTGCACACGGCACTAATAATGTTTTCAGTAAATGTTTACATTCTTTTGAGTCCTGATTAGAATAAGCCTGCCTATGTAACGCCCCTTGTTACCATAAACGTACAATTGTAATATTAATGTGATACCTACGTAATCATGTGCATAAAAACCTTCAATTGCGTCATAATAAAGCAGAACAGTAATTTGCAAAGATGCTGAGCGTATCTTTTGTGTCTGTTCCCTACTGCAGTAGTTATTATTAATTTGGAACCACTAATCAATATGAGGATAGGAGTTGCCTATCATCAATTCAACCGAGTCAGTCCTGACCACACCAACCATCACAGCCAACACTTTGACTCTACTTATCACTTGTGGACTGAATTTCAATATATATCTTTAATAATTGCCCAAAGTGTGACAACCTTCTGCTACACCCATCTGAATCTATCTTGAGGAGCACATTTCGGTTGCTACCAGAGAGGCAGCAGCTCAGACCCTAACGAGGCTCACCCACGTCTTACCTTCATCGACCACATTGAAGGACAACGTATCCCAGATCATCTCCATGGATACCAGACTGCAGACTGGTCCAGCGCTGTCTCACATACACATTGAGGTCAAGTATCAAACTGCTCTAGCATGATGTTATGGGTGGAATATTCTATTGAAGGTTTATGTCTGCCCATTCCATAGTGCCAGTCATTATTCTGTAATTGGAGTCCCCAGTTCTTTGCACCATACTGTCATAACCAAACCTGAACCTAAAACCTGATTATACGCCCTTTTGTGGATACTTCATCCTAGAGCAGTCTAATTGCCCTTTCTGCTGTTTTGCTGTAGGAATCTACATAGTGCATGCACTAGACCAGTGGTCTCCAAACGATGTGGCCCTCTGCTTGCCTTTATCTGGCCCTTGGGACACTATTTTACCAACTGACACCAACGATGGAGCTCTGTTCCACCTACTGACACCATCAATGGGGCACTATTCTTCTCATTGATATCAACAATGGGGCACTATTTCTTCCATCAAAACCAATGAGCGGGGCACTGATGTTGGGGCATTTTCTACTCCCACTGGCCACTGTCCGGCCCCCCTAAAGCCTATAGGACAGTAAACTGGCCTTTTGCCTAGAAAGTTTGGAGACCCCTGCACTAGACTACTGGCAGTAGATGTGGCCTTCACACCTGGCTACGGAGTCAGAAATTTACCCCCAGCTCATTGCCTGATTATAGATACTCTTCAACTAAGCTTTGGAATCCAGAGCTGAACTTTGATTACTTGGCTATCCGACTGTACATCCTGCCATTCTGTTGTAATGTTTTCTACTGTTGCCATGAGACATGATTTAAAGGTCCAGCATCCTTGCATCTTTTTGCTGCTGCCTTTCTGGACTTTTGGCAAGCTTCTACCAGATCATCACTTTATATCTGTCCAGCCTGTATCAGAAGTCACCAGAGGAGCCTCTAACTGGGCATTTATCTTGCACCATCCAACAATGGTGTTGCCCGGAGGATCCTTTTACTTCACAAAACATACTCAGCATCCATCTCCAATGCAATGTTGGTATGTCCAGTCCCCGCACTATAAGCAGAACACCATCACTGTCACTCAGAATTTTATTACTGACATCTGACATCTTTCTTCCCAATGTATTAGAAACATTACCTTCAGTATTGTGTTTCCACAGCTTGTCTGGAATTTCTGCTGTACATCAGAGTATTCAGGAGTTCCCTGAGCAACATCCACTTCCATCACAAGAGTCTTACCCATCGGCTTCCAGTGTGACGGCAATCTATTAGAATCCCCCTCTGAAAGATAAAATGTTCAGTCAGGACCCGAAGAGAAACCAGACAAGTAAAACCTTGGTGCACAACTTCACTGGAATCATTAACATAGCAGCCAATAAGATTGGTTTAATGTACACTCAGGTCTCTGTTCTCTGGAAGCTGATAAAGCCACCAAATCATTCCAGTGAAGCAGATAATCCACCTTATCTCAGCTATTCTATGCTAAGCTGTCACATTCCCTCCATGTCCCTGCAATGTAGGAATGGGTAACTAGCCATAGACAGGCAGATGTGTCACCAGAAATGATAGATGAAGAGAAATCTGGCTGCCATTGAATTTATTGAGCTAATTTTCCTGGGGTCTGAGGCAAGGTCCAAGAAATCTAGGCTGGCCTGCATTAACGCCTGTGCGATCAGGAAGATGGCTGCTTGAGAGGAGTCCGCTATGCAGAAAGAAATCCAAGAGAGCTTGGTGTAAGCGGCTGCTGAACGGTCATTACTCAACCCCTCAAGGTACCTGTAACTGCTTGCATAGGATCACAGGATCAATTCTTATTGAGAGCCTGCTGATAAAATATTAAGACCACCAATAACCACTCCTAAAGGGTCTAGTGTCATTGAGAGGGTGATACTTATGCTCTTAAAGATATCATTTGTTACTAGGTGGTTGAAACAATAGGGTCACCATTAACTTTGATATTACTGGGAGGCTGCTACTTTTTACAAATTATAGCCACCATCCAATACACCATACAATTTTGTTGCTGAAATAAGATGGCCTGCGCCATTTTAAATTTAAGAATAAATTGAATGGATGACCATTGGGAGACATAATGATGGCCCATTAACTCTACTAATTCAACAGTGCCACATCCTAGAATCTATTTATATAAATCACAACAGGGTTTTAACCATAGTTCATAGACTTTGTGGGCACAACTCCAACAAGTAAGTAAAATATAAATTCTTTAACCACTTGAGCCCCGGACCATTATGCTGCCTAAGGACCAGAGGTCTTTTTCCAATTTGGCACTGCGTCGCTTTAACTGCTAATTGCGCGGTCATGCAATGCTGTACCCAAACGAAATTTGCGTCCTTTTCTTCCCACAAATAGAGCTTTCTTTTGATGGTATTTGATCACCTCTGCAGTTTTTATTTTTTGCGCTATAAACGGAAAAAGACCGAAAATTTTGAAAAAAAAAATGATATTTTCTACTTTTTGTTATAAAAAAAATCCAATAAACTCAATTTTAGTCATACATTTAGGCCAAAATGTATTCGGCCACATGTCTTTGGTAAAAAAAATGTCAATAAGCGTATATTTATTGGTTTGCGCAAAAGTTATAGCGTCTACAAACTAGGGTACATTTTCTGTAATTTACACAGCTTTTAGTTTATGACTGCCTATGTCATTTCTTGAGGTGCTAAAATGGCAGGGCAGTACAAAACCCCCCAAATGACCCCATTTTGGAAAGTAGACACCCCAAGGAAATTGCTGAGAGGCATGTTGAACCCATTGAATATTTATTTTTTTTGTCCCAAGTGATTGAATAATGACAAAAAAAAAAAAAATATTTACAAAAAGTTGTCAGTAAATGATATATTGCTCACACAGGCCATGGGCATATGTGGAATTGCACCCCAAAATACATTCTGCTGCTTCTCCTGAGTACGGGGATACCACATGTGTGGGACTTTTTGGGAGCCTAGCCGCGTACGGGACCCCGAAAACCAATCACCGCCTTCAGGCTTTCTAAGGGTGTACATTTTTGATTTCACTCTTCACTGCCTATCACAGTTTCGGAGGCCATGGAATGCCCAGGTGGCACAAACCCCCCCCCCCAAATGACCCCATTTTGGAAAGTAGACACCCCAAGCTATTTGCTGAGAGGCATGGTGAGTATTTTGCAGCTCTCATTTGTTTTTGAAAATGAAGAAAGACAAGAAAAAACATTTTTTTTTTTCTTTTTTCAAATTTCAAAACTTTGTGACAAAAAGTGAGGTCTGCAAAATACTCACTATACCTCTCAGCAAATAGCTTGGGGTGTCTACTTTCCAAAATGATTTGGGGGGGTTTTGTGCCACCTGGGCATTCCATGGCCTCCGAAACTGTGATAGGCAGTGAGGAGTGAAATCAAAAATTCACGCCCTTAGAAATCCTGAAGGCGGTGCTTGGTTTTCGGGGTCCCGTACGCGGCTAGGCTCCCAAAAAGTCCCACACATGTGGTATCCCCATACTCAGGAGAAGCAGCAGAATGTATTTTGGGGTGTAATTTCACATATGCCCATGGCATGTTTGAGCAATATATCATTTAGTGACAACTTTGTGCAAAAAAAAAAATTGTCTTTTTCCCGCAACTTGTGTCACAATATAAAATATTCCATGGACTCAACATGCCTCTCAGCAAATAGCTTGGGGTGTCTACTTTCCAAAATGGGGTCATTTGGGGGGGTTTTGAACTGTCCTGGCATTTTATGCACAACATTTAGAAGCTTATGTCACACATCACCCACTCTTCTAACCACTTGAAGACAAAGCCCTTTCTGACACTTATTGTTTACATGAAAAAGTTATTTTTTTTTGCAAGAAAATTACTTTGAACCCCCAAACATTATATATTTTTTTAAAGCAAATGCCCTACAGATTAAAATGGTGGGTGTTTCATTTTTTTTTTCACACAGTATTTGCGCAGCGATTTTTCAAACGCATTTTTTGGGGAAAAAACACACTTTTTTTAAATTTTAATGCACTAAAACACACTATAGTGCCCAAATGTTTGATGAAATAAAAAAGATGATCTTAGGCCGAGTACATGGATACCAAACATGACATGCTTTAAAATTGCGCACAAACGTGCAGCGCGGACAAAATAAATACATTTTTAAAAGCCTTTAAAAGCCTTTACAGGTTACCACTTTAGATTTGCAGAGGAGGTCTACTGCTAAAATTACTGCCCTCGATCTGACCTTCGCGGTGATACCTCACATGCATGGTGCAATTGCTGTTTACGTTTGACGACAGACCGCCGCCTGCGTTCGCCTTAGCGCAAGAGCAGGGGGCAACAGGGGTGCTTTTTTTTTTTTTTTTTTTTTTTTTTTTTTTTCTTTATTATTTTTTTGCTTTTTTATCTTATTTTTAAACTGTTCCTTTCATTTTTTTTTTTTAATCATTTTTATTGTTATCTCGGGGAATGTAAATATCCCCTATGATAGCAATAGGTAGTGACAGGTACTCTTTTTTGAAAAAATTGGGGTCTATTAGACCCTAGATCTCTCCTCTGCCCTCAAAGCATCTGACCACACCAAGATCGGTGTGATAAAATGCTTCCCCAATTTCCCAATAGCGCTGTTTACATCCGGCGAAATCTAAGTCATAAAATGCTCGTAGCTTCCGGTTTCTTAGGCCATAGAGATGTGTGGAGCCACTCTGGTCTCTGATCAGCTCTATGGTCAGCTGGATGAATCACCGGCTGCATTCTCAGGTTCCCTGTTGAGACAGGAGAGCCAGAGAAAAACACGGAAGACGGTGGGGGGGGGGGGCATTCCCTCCCACGGCTTGTAAAGGCAGTCTAGAGGCTAATTAGCCGCTAGGATTGCTTTTACATGAAAGCCGACCGCTGGCTGAAAAGAATGATACCAAGATGATACCTAAACCTGCAGGCATCATTCTGGTATAACCACTCAAAGTTGTGAATGGCGTACCTGAAGACAAAAAAATGGTTACCAATAAAGCACTGTAAACGGTAAAGTATAAAAAATTGCATACCTGAAAAACAAACATGATAAAACATAATAACAATAAAACATTGCAGAATAGAATACAGTAAAAAAGAGCAGAACAATAGAGAGAATAGAGAGAGAGAGAACAATAAAACGACAACTATTTTTTTTTATTTTATATATATTTTTTTTTTACACTTTTTTTGTAACTGTAACTTTTATAACTGTAACCGGTTCCAGGTTCGGGTCTCTCAAAATGCGATGGCATCTTGGGAGACCCTGTGAAAGTGTGCCTAGTCTGTGCAATGCTGTACCCTACGCTAATACTCAACTAGTGAATGGTAGCGTTCAAAACATTCACCAATGCAAAGACCAGGATTGTCAGGACAGGAGGGACAATAATAGCGGGTGTGATGCCTATATCCGCGCTTGCTGCAGACACAACATCTTTTTTGGGGGTTCGTTGGGTAGGGGTACTCGGGAGGACATAAAGAAAATGCCTCTCATGCAGCTGACTGCATTTGGTTGGGGATGTGAATGGGGGAAGTACGGGCACTGCAGAAGTGGTGGGTTCCCAATTATTAGGATTGGCGAATGCAGCAGGAAGAGCATTATGGGCACGACGGGCCTGTGTTTGTCTTCTTGGTGGCAGCGGGACACTACTTGTGCTTGCCACCTCACCAGCTTGAACTGCACTTATGGGACTCGCCACGTCACCAAGTGTTACTGCAGTGCTGGTTTGACTACGACCGGGGTGTACTAGGCCGCTGGCGCTTGCCAGTTCAACAAAACGCTACAAAAAAAACTGTTAGCGATCGCAGGGATCAGGCCTGAGTCTGCGAACGCTGCAGTTATGCGTTTAGTGTTTTGTAAGTGACAGTGATTGATCGATACTGCACTTGGGCTGGGCCGGGCGGAGGGACAAAACGCAGGTGCTAGCAGGTATCTGGGCTGATCCCGATAACACTGCGTTTTTGGGAACCCTAAACTGCTGGGGACGCTAGTATAGATCTGATGGGATCAGATATTGATCCGTTCAGATACTATACCACTAAGGGAGGCGTATGCTGTGTGCGTGGGTGTTAGCGGTACTGGCGCTAATCTGACGCTGCCTGGGGCGACGCATATCACCGCCGGGCGATCAGGGGGCTAAACCTTTATTCGGTAATAAACGGCGGGTGCCCTGACACTATAAAAAATAAACGAACTAATCAGCGTCACCCGTAACAGTTATACGGTGATCAGTGGTGAAAGGGTTAACTAGGGGGCCATCAAGGGGTTAAAACATTTATTAGATAGTATATGGGGGTCCCTGTCGCTATAAAACGCTGACGGCGAACTTAAATATTTACCTCCCTAACTATCGTCACCAGCGACACTAATACAGCGATCAGAAAAATTATCGCTTAGTGACACTGGCGACAGGGGGTGATCAAGGGGTTAAAACTTTATTAGGGGGGGTTAGGGGGGCACCCTAGACCTACATGGGGGTAATACTAACTGTCCCAGCACTGTAACTGTCAAAAACTGACACCAATGCAGTAATCAGAAAAAAAAAAAAAAAAAAAAAACTGCTGGTGTCAGTTTGTGACGGGGGGGGGGGGTGATTGAGGGGGGGTCGGGGGGCGCTCGGGGGGGGGATCGGGGTGTTTTGTGTGCCTGGCATGTTCTACTGTGTTGTGTAGTGTTGTGCA
Source organism: Aquarana catesbeiana (assembly GCF_042186555.1). Taxonomy (NCBI): domain Eukaryota; kingdom Metazoa; phylum Chordata; class Amphibia; order Anura; family Ranidae; genus Aquarana; species Aquarana catesbeiana. The sequence goes on from NC_133329.1 coordinate 414,787,960, forward strand.
CTCACAGTGAAGTCTTCTCTCCTCGGCGCTTCAACGGAATACCGAGCCGAGGAGAGATGACATCATTTCCTTTGCTGCTGTTTAGCATACAGCAGCAAAGGAAGTGATCTGATTGGCCGGCGGCGATCGCGAGGGGGGGGCCACGAACGGATGGCCTCCCCCTCACCTCCGATCGCCGGGGGACAAAACGGGACCGCTTCGGGCACCGGGGGGGGGGTCCGATCGGACCCCCCACCCGCGGGAGGCAAATCACGTACATGTACGTGGTTTTGCCTGCCCGTGCCGCCTTGCCGACGTACATCGGCGTGAGGCGGTCCTTAAGTGGTTAATAACACATAAAAAAATTCACATTTGAAAAAAACACATACATTTAAGATCATAGTTGCTTTGAGCACCAATCGTAAAAGGAGATGGTGGTCCACAATTACCGTAATGGAGGTACAGGCTAATACAGCCTTATAAGCTCATACAACATTCAGATGGTAGAGGGTTTAACCATTCTCTCATATAAAGCTTGACATGTTTCACATATGCCGCCTCCTCAGGAGTGAAAAAGGTGCAAACATAAAATTGCTACCAGTAGGTAAGTACGATATGCAAGCTGAGGGGAGAAAGTATTGCTATAGACCAAAATTTCCTAGGCATAGCCAGCCACCATAATTCACTAGGTCAAGCAAAGATAAGGAACAAGTAGGTCTGTAATTCTCAATCACAATGGGGGAGCCCCCTCACAGGTATAAATAACAAATCGGTCCAATGGAAATAATCCAAACCATGAGGACCTTGTGTGGAGAAGTCTGGCCATGTGGGAATCCCACACAAGGTCCTCATGGTTTGGATTATTCCCATTGGACCGATTTGTTATTTAAACTCCCTTATAGTTATTGAGAATTACAGACCTACTTTTTCCTTATCTTTGCTTGACCTAGTGAATTATGGATGGATGGCTATGCCTAGGACACTTTGGTCTATAGCAATACTTGCTCCCCTCAGCTTGCATATCATACTTATCTACTGGTAGCAATTCTATGTTTGCACCTTTTTCACTCCTGAGGAGGCAAACATGTCGCACTGCATATGAAGGGATGGTGAAACCCTCTACTGTTTGAATGTTGTATCATTTTCTAAGGTTGTATTAGTCTATACCTCCATTAATTGTGGACCCCAATCTCCTTCTATGAATGGTGTTTAATGCTACTATGATTTTAAATGTAGCTGTTTTTGTAAATGTGAATGTTATTATGTATCAATAAAGAATTTATATTTTACTAACCTGTAGAAGTCGTGCCCACAAAGTCCATGAACTATGGTTCAAACCCCTTTGTGATTTATATCTTTCTCTTCACAAGTTGTTGAGCAAATAAACTTCAGAAGAACTAAACTGGCTAAAACCCACTTATCGCCCATGGTGTGTTGTTGGGTGTAGCTATTAGGGATGAGCTTCGTGTTGGAGTCGAACCCATGTTCGACTCGAACATCGTCTGTTCGCCCGTTCGCCGAATTGCGAACGATATGGGCCGTTCGCGCCAAATTCGTGTGGCGCGGCACGGCACGGCCCATAATTCACTGCGGCATCGCAGTGCATTGCTGGCTGATGATTGGCCAAGCATGCACTATGACCTGCATGCTTGGCCAATCACAGCGCCGTCAGCAGAGAGAGCTGTAATTGGCAAAAGCCAGGGTGGCTTTGGCCAATTATGGCTCAGGGGGTTTAGAACATGCCCCACACTATTCAAGGCCGCCTACACGGCGGCCCTGTGTAGTGTGTTCCGGTGTGCTTAGAGAGAGAGAGAGACAGTGTCATTTCATTTGAGTTAGCTAGATTAGGCAGGACAGTCAGTGAGTTACAGCTGCAGTTACAGTGTATTATGTATATATATGCATCCGAGGTGTTGTGTATGTATATATATATATATATATATATATATATATATATATATATATATATATATATATATATACATATACCGTATATACTCCAGTATAAGTCGAGTTTTTCAGCACATTTTTTTGTGCTGAAAGTGCCCCCCTCGACTTATACTCGAGTCAAGCGCTTTTCTGCAGCAAAAATTTGGTGTACAAACCCAGTGGAACTGGTTCCACAACATATTCAAAGATGAAGTTCCTAGCACTAAGTGGCCCCGAGATACGGGGCCCCAAAATCGGTTCGGAAAATGTCATTCTCTGCTGCAGAAAAGTGCTTGACATTTTCTGAAGCAATTTTGGGGCCCCGTATCTCAGGGCTACTTGGTGCTAGAAACCCCAAATTTGGTGTGCTAACCCAGTAGAACTGGTACCATAACATATCCAAAGCTGGGGTTCCTAGTACCAAGTGGCCCTGAGATACTGGGCCCCAAATTCGGTTCGGAAAATGTCATTCTCGTCTGCAGAAAAGTGCTTGACATTTTCTGAACTGATTTTTGGGACCCTGTATCTCGGGGCAACTTGGTGCTAGAAACCCCAGATTTGGAAATTGTATGGTGCTGGTTCCACTGGGTTTGCACACCAAATTTGGGGTTCTTAGCACTAAGTGGCCCCGAGATACGGGGCACCAAATTCGGTCAACTGTGTCCATCTGCAGCAATGTCATTTCGGGACCCTTTGGGTTCAGAGACCCCAAATAGCTGCAGCTAGGGGGCATCTAGGAACCCTTAACTACCGAGTTTAAAGTTCAGGGGACCTATGGCTGCAAATGGGCACAGTGAGGCATGCAAATGGGCATGCAGTGATGCTGCAAATGGGCATTGTTGACCCTCTTTTCCACTTACAGTAGCTGTGCATTTCTTACCCTCGTCTTATACTCGGGTCAATGCGTTTTTCCCATTTTTTTGTGGTAAATTAGGGCCCCGACTTATACTCGGAACGACTTATACTCAAGTATATACGGTATATACACTGTATTCAGTTTAGCTAGATCCGTTCCTGTTATCTTCCTACTGACAGGCAGGCTTGTCTTGTTACAGTATTTACAGCTAACTGAAGAAAATTGCTGGTGTTCTTTTGATCCTATTAGTACCACAGTCAGGCAGCTAGACTATTTACAGTTAGTGCAGTGCATCCTGCTCACAGTGTTCAGCTAAAACTACAAGTTAGTGTAGTGAGACCTCTGCACAGTGTTCAGCTAAAGCTACAAGTTAGTGTAGTGTGTCCTCCTCACAGTGTTCAGCTAAAGCTACAAGTTAGTGTAGTGCGTCCTCTGAACAGTGTTCAGCTAAAGCTACAAGTTAGTGTAGTGTGTCCTCCTCACAGTGTTCAGCTAAAGCTACAAGTTAGTGAAGTGCGACCTCTGCACAGTGTTCAGCTAAAGCTACAAGTTAGGGTAGTGCGTCCTCCTCACAGTGTTCAGCTAAAACTACAAGTTAGTGTAGTGCGTCCTCCTCAAAGTGTTCAGCTAAAGCTACAAGTTAGTTTAGTATGACCTCTGCACAGTGTTCATCTAAAACTACAAGTTAGGGAGGCCCGGAATGAGAATGGAAGTATGGAAAGATAATGAAGGGCCGGGCATGACAAGGTGGAACAGTGAGACAACTTAGGGTTAAAGGGAAAAGGAAGTAAAGGGGAGGAGGTAGAAGTTAACCCAGGGGGTGGAGTGATATAAAGGGTAGAGGCGGGGTTTGTACAGGAGCAGTGTGAGGGAGACAGAATAGGAAGAAGTTGGGAGAAGTTGAGCAGCAGCACGGCGGACATTGATGTGCTACTAGGACGATTGCGAACGGCGGCGGTGTTAAAACGGCCAGAATGGCTACAGGCACAGGTAGCGGCCTTGATTTCTGACGAGGCGGGGGGGTCCGGCGCGGGGGGGGGGGAGACGACGCCACGCGCTAGGCGGTCCCGGCCGCCTGAGCGTTTTTCACCAGGCCCCTCCAGCAGAACGGCTCGCCCTAATAGGAGCCCGTTAACAGACCCGTCGGCTCCCCCAGCAAAACAGGTGGCCGCCGCTACCTCTGGGGGGACCGGGCAGAATCCTCAGCAGCGGCGGAGCTCGGGGGGCGGGGCTTCAGGCCGTAATGGCGCCCGCGCCTCTCCATCCAGGACTCAGGACAGCAGGGGAACGACCCCCCCCCCTCTTCCCAGGGGTCTGCCAGGGGGGAGATCCGGCGGGGGAGGAGCGGGGCCACGGCTGTGTGTCAGCTACCTGAAGCTGCTGGCAGCCCTTCAGTGATAATCAGAGGTCGGGAGCCTGGAGAGGACAGAGGGAGAGGAGCAGGACCTAGCAGAGGAACCAGAAGTGAGGGACGGCACAGCACTACATCCGGTGGACGCATGGAGAGGGGGCGAACAGCCACAAGAAGGGTGTCCACGGCCTCCAGGCAGGCTTCACCTTGGGGGTTGGTTACGCCAATGCTCCAGGCCACGGACGTACGGTCGGAAGGTGAGCTGTCGGGATTGGATGAGGAAGTGCGCCAGGAGATCATGCCATCTGGAGGGTCCAGTGCAGCGGTGATGGGGAGCAGACCCAGTCAGCCTGGTGAGTCACATGTTTTAGGCAGCCAGGGAGGACGGGCTGAGAACTCGGGTACTGGTGGGACCCCGGTGACAGGAGGGGAAGCTGCTGCCACGTCAGACTCAGGTGTGACAGGAAATACCACTGCGGGGGGAGCCTGCGGTAGTGGTCAGGAAAGACGTGGTCAGGATAGCAGATGCAGCAAAATGCGAAGTTTATGTCTGCTATGAGGGCCTGCTGGGAGCGCATTTGAAACAGGAAGTTCGGGATAAAATCATTAAAGGTGAGTATGTTGAAATTTTCTCCCTGTTACCGCTGGAGAAGTTCAACTTGGATAGGGTGAAGCCGGACGATTCCAAAAAGGAGGATGAGGAGAAGTGGAGGTATCGTTTGATCCCTGGGACTTTTGGGAACTGGTTACAGGCGTTCGCCATTATGGCTAGCGTAATAGGTGAGAAAAATCCGGAACATTGCTCGCCGTTGTTTTGCTATATGGACGCCATAGGGGAGGCACATAGGGTGTATGGGGGAACCGCGTGGCTTCGTTATGACGAGCAATTTCAGCAGCGAAGGGCAGTTAGGCCAGCCCTTAGGTGGGACCATAAGGATATCAGCTTATGGATGCGTTTGATGTCTTCCGCCAGGGTCCGAATCAGTTTTTTCAGGGGGGGGGCCGGGGGGATCATCCACCTCTGGTCTGCCGGCCGGAGAAAAATGGGGGGTGTGTTGGCAGTTTAACAAAGGATCCTGCAAGTTTGGGGGGTCCTGTCGTTTTAAACATGAATGTTCAGGATGTGGGGGGAATCACGCTTTGTCATGTTGCTTCAAAAAAGAAAAGAAGCCAGGGGAGCCTACTCAGAAGAGGGACAACACTGGTGATGGAGGTAAGGATGCGGCCTTTCTTAAATAGGTATCTGGACAGGGAGGCAGCAAAGGTGTTGGGTGAGGGATTTTCAGTGAGTTTCAGGATTCCGTGCTCCATGGCAGCTATACCTTCTATGGCCAAGAATTTACGGTCGGCACTGCAGAACCCTGGGGTGGTTTCAGAGAAACTGGCCAAGGAGGTTGCGTTGGGGCGCATGAGTGGGCCTTTTGCAACCAAGCCACTGCAGGATTTCGTTGTGTCACCGTTGGGAGTGGTGCCTAAGAAGGAACCGAATAAGTTTCGCCTTATTCACCACCTCTCGTTTCCAAAAGGGGGATCTGTGAACGATGGTATCAATCCCGAGGATTGTACAGTGTCTTACACATTGTTCGATGCGGCAGTGGCATGGGTGCGGCATTACGGTCAGGGGGCGCTCATGGCAAAATCGGACATTGAGTCGGCATTCTGTTTGCTACCAGTACATCCGGACAGTTTTTGGCTGTTGGGTTGCTGTTGGCAAGGGGAATTCTACGTTGATCGGTGCCTGCCAATGGGTTGCTCTATCTCCTGTACCAAGTTTGAATTGTTCAGCTCGTTCCTCGAATGGGTAATTAGGGATGTGTCAGGGTTAGATTCCGTGATACATTACCTTGATGATTTCCTCTGCGTGGGGCCACATTCGTCTAATGGGTGTGCGATTCTTTTGGCAACCCTGCAACACATTGCGGGTAAGTTTGGGGTACCATTGGCAGCAGATAAGACGGAGGGCCCGATGACAGTGTTGAGTTTCTTGGGCATCGAAATCGATACTAGAGCAATGGAGTGTAGGTTGCCAAGGGACAAGGTTGATGGGCTAAAAATGGATGTCATGGAAATGATGGAGAGGAGGAGTTCCACCCTGGGGGGCCGTCAAAAAAAAAAAAAAATTAAAAGTCAGCAGCTACAAATACTGCAGCTGCTGACTTTTAATTGGACACTTACCTGTCCCTGGGTCCAGCGATGCGGGGGATCGAAGCCCCGCTCGTCCCCCCCCTCCGCTCGTTGGCGCCGGCATTTCAACTGTGGGCACTGGGCTGTGGCTTCACAGCCTGGCACCCACTGCGCATGTGCGAGCGGCGCCGCGCGCCGTGATTGGCCGCTCGATCACCTGGGACCTGTAATGGGTCCCAGATGATTGACAGGAGGGAGGGAGCAGAGCGGAGCCCTTCCTGTGCCTGGGGGGAAGTGATGTCACCAGCCCAGGCAAAGGAACAGGCAGACTACGAGGGACCACCTAGCAACAGGCATTTAGAGGTAAGTGAAAAAAAAAAATATCCAAAATGTTTTTTTGTTTAGAATTTTTCCAGGTATTTTTGTTTTTTGGGTGGAACCCCACTTTAAGTAAGTTGAATTTTGCGTGTCGCGTTATTCCAATGGGTAGGGTTTTTTGCCGACGGCTGTCGGCAGCTACAGCAGGGATACAGTTTCCAACCCATTTCATCAGGCTTACCAGGGAACACAGGGAGGACTTAAAGGTGTGGCACACGTTCCTGGAAACCTACAATGGACGTTCGGTGTGGATGGAAGGGCCGGTAAGTAATTGCGACATGGAATTACTTACGGACGCAGCGGGATCAACTGGGTACAGGGCTTTCTTCCAAGGGCAGTGGGGCGCGGAGGCATGGCCGGATTTTTGGGCGGAGGCAGGATTTACTCGTAATCTGGTGCTATTGGAATTGTTCCCGGTGGTACTGGCAGTGGAATTGTGGGGGGAGGCTTGGCGGAACTTAAAGATACGTTTGAACTGCGACAACATGGGGGTGGTTCAGATCGTTAATCGGCTATCGGCATCATCACAGCCGGTAATACGTTTACTGCGACACCTCGTGTTGCGGTGTTTACAACTTAATGTTTTTCTATATGCTGTTCATATCCCGGGAATTGACAATACGTTGGCTGACTCCTTGTCTCGGTTCCAGTGGGACAGGTTCAGGGAGCTGGCTCCCGCTGCGGAAACGGAGGGGATTCCTTGCCTGGGGTGGCTTTGGGAGATGGTCTCGGAGTCACCGCGGGATGGATCAGGAAATTGGTGAGTGGGTTGACATGGGCGGCATATAGTAAAGTGTGGAAAAGTGGTTAGAATTTACACAGCTGGCGGGTGCCGAGCTGGGAGGACCAGACTTGAGGCTGTTAGTACTGTATTTTGTGTCAAGACACATGGAGGGAGGTGGGTCAGTGTCCGCGATTGAGCGGAAGCTGGCGGGGTTGGCCTTTTTATTTAAGCTGCAGGGCTTGACTGGTTTCACCAAGGATTTCTGGGTGAATCAGGCGCTAAAAGGTTACAGGAAGAGTCATGCAAAAAAGGATTCGAGGAGACCGGTGTCCTTTTCAATTCTGCAGGTGATGTGTACAAAACTGGGTGGGGTGTGTGTGCGTCTGGTTATGAGGTAATTTTGTTTAAGGCAGTTTTTTCTATTGCGTTTTTTGGAGCGTTTCGGCTGGGGGTATTGGTGAGTCTGGCAAAATGAGTAGCAGGGGGTTTGAGGATACAGAATGTGGAAGTTAAAAGTGATAGTGTGTTGCTGAAATTACGCAAGTCTAATAGGGCGTACACACGGTCGGACTTTGTTCGGACATTCCGACAACAAAATCCTAGGATTTTTTCCGACGGATGTTGGCTCAAACTTGTTTTGTCTACACACGGTCGCACAAAGTTGTCGGAAAATCCGATCGTTCTAAACGCGGTGACGTAAAACACGTACGTCGGGACTATAAACGGGGCAGTGGCCAATAGCTTTCATCTCTTTATTTATTCTGAGCATGCGTGGCACTTTGTCCGTCGGATTTGTGTACACACGATCGGAATTTCCGACAACGGATTTTGTTGTCGGAAAATTTTATCTCCTGCTCTCCAACTTTGTGTGTCGGAAAATCCGATGGAAAATGTCCGATGGAGCCCACACACGGTCGGAATTTCCGACAACACGCTCCGATCGGACATTTTCCATCGGAAAATCCGACCGTGTGTACGGGGCATAAGAGGGATCAGGCAGGAAAAGGGGTAAGGGTGCAGCTGTTCACGTTGCCGGGTTCGTTAATTTGCCCGGTTAAAGTGGTTGAGGAATTTTTACAAATTCGCCCAGTTGGGGATGGGCCGTTGTTTGTGCATGGGGATGGGACCTTTCTACCCAGGTTTCAGTTTGTTACAGTGTTCCGGAAATGCCTTGGGGCGGCAGGGTTGGATGGTAGACAATTCGCCTCACACTTCTTCCGCATCGGGGAGGCTACAGAGGCTGCCAGGTGTGGGTTGGATGAGGCAGCAATTAAGAGGATTGGAAGGTGGGAATCCAGGAGGTTTCGGTCTTATGTGCACCCTCAGTTGTTATCTGATGATGTATAAAGAAAAAAAAAAAAAAAAAAAAAAAAAGAGAGAATGATGACATAATATAAGTACATGCCTAATACTAAAGGGGTGGGGGCAGCACAGATGTATTCAATTTTTTTTCTGTTGTGTTATGTCTTTTCAGATGGGGGTCAGCCATGCCTTGTGTGGATCTTAGGGCACTCTTATGTTTTTTGGGGTGCCCAGAGGGGGGACACTAGACCGGAAGGCAGGCAACTAGGGATTTCAAGGAGGGAGGCATGTATTCGATGGTTAGGATTTCCAGGGATGGGTTGGGGCAGAGTTGTGCTACGCTCGACTTGATAGGCCTCCTGATGTTTTGGTTTTACATGCAGGAGGTCACGACCTGGGGGTCCAATCCACCAGGGAGCTGGTGTCGGCTGTGAAGTGCGATTTTTTGGCACTTCGGGTGGCCTTCCCGGGAATGATAGCGGTGTGGTGAGACATAGTAACACGGACGTCCTGGCGCAATCGGTAGCTAGGATTATTAAAGCGCGAATCAAGGTGAATAAGGCTGTGGGAAAATTTGTTGTTAACAACGGGGGATTGGTAGTGAGACACATGGAGTTGGAGGTTAACGTAGGGATGTACCTAAGTGGCGATGGAGTGCACCTTTGTGCGGTAGGCATTGATCTTTGGGCACTTGGCATTCAGGATGGTATTGAGAGGGCCTTGCGGGTGTGGAGGGGCCCTTAAGGCTAAGGGGTCATCCTTGCGGGCTGTGGTGGTATCTTTGGTCTCTGATGGTGGTACAAAAAACAGAGGTGATGGAAATGGTGGGGGGCTTTTCAGTGTTACGTGCCCCTCTGGTGTATTCTTACAGCGGAAGGGTAGGCTGGAATACAAAATGTTTACACTGCGGGAAGGGAGTTGTCCCCGAGCTGTTTAATATGGCTGGAGGCCTGGTATGGTAAAATATGGTACCGCAGTGTACTGGTGATGGAAAAAAGTTTTAAAGTGGAGAATGTGAAGTTCGGGGTGCCATCAGAAGACCAAAAGATTGGGAGGTGATAGAACTGTCGGTAAAAAGGTTGTACATAGTTATACATATGTTGATTAAAAAAGTTATTTAAAAGTTGGTTTTATAGTTTATTAATAAAGGAGGCTGCTATGGCCAGTTTTCTACTCCAAAAACTCCTGTGTGTGGTCTAATTTATTATAGATAAGAAGGGGGAAAAGAAAGGGGTTATCAAGTGAAAGAGGGGGTGATGGAAAGTTGGGCATATCGGTCTTGCACTGGTCAAGGGAGGCCCGGAATGAGAATGGAAGTATGGAAAGATAATGAAGGGCCGGGCATGACAAGGTGGAACAGTGAGACAACTTAGGGTTAAAGGGAAAAGGAAGTAAAGGGGAGGAGGTAGAAGTTAACCCAGGGGGTGGAGTGATATAAAAGGTAGAGGCGGGGTTTGTACAGGAGCAGTGTGAGGGAGACAGAATAGGAAGAAGTTGCCCAACCACTCTCCCTTTGATTTTTTGTTTAGGTATTCCTTGCTGTTTTTCTTTTCTTCTTTTATTTTAGGTTGGCTGGATCTGGGTTGGGGGTTGTCTCCGAGCTGTTTAATACGGCTGGAGGCCTGGTATGGTAAAATATGGTAACGCGGTGTACTGGTGATGGAAAAAAGTGGAGAATGTGAAGTTCGGGGTGCCATCAGAAGACCAAAAGATTGGGAGGTGATAGAACTGTCGGTAAAAAGGCTGTACATAGTTATACATATGTCGATTAAAAAAGTTATTTAAAAGTTATTTAAAAGTTGGTTTTATAGTTTATTAATAAAGGAGGCTGCTATGGCCAGCTTTTTACTCCAAAAACTCCTGTGTGTGGTCTAATTTATTATAGATAAGAAGGGGAAAAAGAAAGGGGTTATTGAGTAAAAGAGCGGGTGATGGAAAGTTGGGGATATCGGTCTTGCACTGGTCAAGTTTAGTGTGACCTCTGCACAGTGTTCAGCTGAAACTACAAGTTAGTGTAGTGCAACCTCCTCACAGTGTTCAGCTAAAGCTACAAGTTCGATTTTTGCGAGCTCTGCACAGTGTTCACCTAAAGCACCCTGTCGAAGGTTGGTGGTGTTTTCCTGATCCTATCACTACCGCAGGCAGCTAAATAAGCTACAAGTTAGTTTTTTGTGAGCTCTGCACAGTGTTCAGCTAAAGCTACCTGTAGAAAGTTGGTGGTGTTCTCATACTACAGGCAGGCAATTGATTTTGCTAGCTGCAGTATCAGTATATATATATATATATATATATATATATATATATATATATATATATATATATATATATATATATATATATATATATATATATATATATATATATATATATATATATATATATATATATATATATATATATATATATATATATATATATATCAGCTTAGTGCAGCTACAGGCCATTAGTATGTCTGGAAGGCCAACAAGGAGAGGCAGACAGTCACAAGCCAATAAAAGAGGGCAAGCAGGCTGTGTCTAGAGGCAACAGTGCTGGTCGTGGAGACGGTGCATCCTCATCAGCACGTGGCCGTGGGACACGCTTGGCCTTTTTTTCGGCAGCTGGCCGTGTTGAGCCACAACACATGGAAGACTTGGTCGAGTGGATGACTAAGCCGTCCTCATCCTCCTCATCCTCTCTCATCCATGCTCAGGGTACTTTGTCTGGCAAAGCAGCTGCCAACGCGGCCTCTTCCCTCGGCTCAATGGCATCAGTGACTCCTTCCCTAGCCCCACCATGTCCTCCTGAGGAGTCCCTCGAACTGTTTGACCACAGTGTTGGGTACATGCTCCAGGAGGATGCCCAGCGTTTAGAAGGCTCTGATGATGATACTGAGCTAGATGAAGGCAGTAACATGAGCACAGACAGAGGGGGTGCCCAAGAAGGACAGCAATCTGGCAGTCATGCTCCCCCTGCTGCAGCATACTGCCAGGTTTGCTCCAGTGATGAGGAGGGAGGGGATGATGAGGTCACTGACTCAATGTGGGTGCCTGATAGGAGAGAGGAGGAGGAGAAGGAGGCACATCACCAACGAGGCAGGATGCCCCCCAGGGGCCAGCCTAAGGGCAGCACACTGACTGCATCACACCCAAAGCTCCGCATGTGCAGGGCGCTGCTGTCTCTGCGCGTTATTCAAAAAGTTCTTTGGTGTGGACCTTTTTTGAGACGAGTGCATAAGATCGCACCGCTGCTATTTGCAACATATGTCTCAAGCGTATCTCGAGTGGCCAAAACATCTCCCGCTTGGGCACCACATGCTTGACCAGACATATGTTGACCTGCCATGCAGTTCGTTGGCAAGCGTATCTTAAAGACCCACACCAAAGAACAAAGAGGACCTCTCCTTGCTCCTCATCAGCTGAGATCTCCAACCCCACTATACCTTCAGTCCTCTCTGAGACCTGCACTGAGAGGAATGAAGGTGTAGAATTAGGTGTGTCACAACCAAAAACTTGTGGGCAATCTGCTTTCGGTACACCGACGTCAGATTGTACCAGGCAAATTTCCCTGCCCCAGCTGCTGCACCGCAGAAAGAAGTTCGCTCCCAGCCATCCACATGCCCAGCGGTTGAATGCTAGCTTGGCAAAATGCCAGCTGCTGCCTTTTCAGTTGGTAGACTCTGCCCCCTTCCGTGAGTTTGTGGAATGTGCGGTTCCTCAGTGGCAGGTACCCAAACGCCACTTTTTCTCACCGAAGGCGATTCCGGCTCTCTACCGGCATGTGGAAGGCAATGTCCATGCCTCGCTGGACAGGGCGGTCAGCGGTAAGGTGCAAATTACAGCTGACTCATGGTCCAGCAGGCATGGACAGGGATGTTACCTAAGTTTCACCGCGCATTGGGTGACTCTGCTGGCAGCTGGGAGGGATGCAGGACAAGGTGCAGTAGTGTTGGAGGTTGTTCCGCCACCACGCCTCCAAAATGCCACGACTAATGATTGTGACACACCTCTCTCCTCCACCCCCCTCCTCTTCTTCTTCCTCCATCGCCTCTTCCTGTGCTTTGTCCTCAGAACCAGCGGTGCTCTGTAGCCCTTCAAGGGGCTACACAAGTACTCAGGCTAAAAGATGCCATGCGGTGCTTGAGCTGGTGTGCTTGGGGGACAGGAGCCACACTGGGGCAGAGGTTCTGTCAGCTCTGCAGGGGCAGGTTCAGAGGTGGTCGACGCCACGCCAACTTAAGGCAGGAATGGTGGTTTGCGACAATGGCACCAACCTCCTCTCTGCCCTCCGACAGGGATAAATGAATAATGTGCCCTGTTTGGCTCACGTCCTTAACTTGGTGGTGCAGCGGTTCTTTGGGCAGGTACCCGGGCTTACAGGATGTCCTGAGGCAGGCCAGAAAAGTCTGTGTGCATTTCCGCCGGTCATATAATGCCAGTGCTCGGCTGGCAGACCTCCAAAAGAACCCAAGAACCGCCTAATCTGTGACATGCCCACCAGGTGGAACTTAACGTTGGCCATGCTGCAGCACCTGCACATGCAGCAGAGGGCCATCAATGAGTACCTGTGCGACTATGGCACCAGGACAGGGTCAGGGGAGCTTGTTTTTTTCCCCCCACACCAGTGGGCCATGATCAGGGATGCATGCACTGTCCTGTCACCATTTGAGGAGGCCACGAGGATGGTGAGTAGTGACAGTGCATGCATCAGTGACACTGTCCCCCTTGTCCACCTGTTGGAGCACACGCTGCGTGGAATAATGGACAGGGCACTTGAGGCAGAACAGAGGCAGGAAGAGGAGGACTTCCTTAGTTCTCAAGGCCCCCTTTATCCAGACAGTGTTCTTGTGTGCCCGCCGATCACACAGGAAGAGGACGAGGAGGAGGAGGATTGTGTCAGTATGGAGGTGGAGCCTGGCACTCAGCAGCAGTCTTTAAGGGATCATTTAGAGTCCCAAGAAACACATGGACTTGTACGTGGCTGCGGACCATGTCGTCCTTAGTGACCCGGAGAACTCCGGACCGAATGCCTCAGCAAACCTACGCTGCATGGCCTCCCTGATCCTGCAAAGCCTGCAGAAGGATCCTCGTATTCGTGGTATCAAGGAGAAGGACCAATACTGGCTGGCAACCCTCCTTGATCCACGTTACAAGGGTAAAGTTGCGGACCTTATCTTGCCGTCGCAGAGGATGAAACATCTTCGGGAGGCCTTGCAAAAAGGTCTGTGCAACGTGTTCCCAGAGACTAGGAGGTTACAAACTCCTGTTTCTGGACAACCTGTTGCTGAGGCTTCAGTCAGTCAAAGAAGGAGCGGTGGAGAAGGTGGCCGTCTGACCAATGCGTTCAGACAATTTCTTAGCCCGCAGCCCCAAGGTATGATCGGTTCCAGCAACCATCGCCAGCGTCTGTTTTACATGGTGCAGGAATACCTAGGGGCAAGATCTGACTTGGACACCTTTCCCACCGAAAATCCTCTGGGTTACTGGGTCTTGAGGATGGATCACTGGCCAGAGCTTGCACAGTATGCAATTGAGCTACTGGCCTGTCCTGCATCCAGCGTTCTTTCGGAACGCACATTCATTGCTGCTGGAGGCTTTGTAACTGATCACAGGGTGCGTCTGTCCACCGACTCGGTCGATCGACTGACCTTCATAAAAATGAATCAGTCTTGGATCACCACCAGCTACCAAGTACCTGATGCTGATGTAACCGAATAATTTTTTTTGAAATCTCAGATCCCTTCAAAGACTGCCTATGCTGATGCTGAGTGACTATCCCTGAGTAATTATCCTCTTCCTCCTCAATGATCACGCTGATAGTTTGTAAGAACATTTTTGGTTCTGGGCGCCGCCACCAGTGCCTAAGGCCCAATTTTTCAGCCCCTGTTTAACAGGGGCTTGTAATTACAATTTTTGATGCAATACTTTGCAGCAGGGCTCGTTCTTGCGTTCCAACTAGAGTATCTGTGAGGGGTTGCAGTGTGGTGGCACCAGCACCAGTGCCTAAGGCCCAATTTTTCAGCCCATGTTCAACAGGGACATGTAATTACAATTCTTGATCTAATATTTGACAGCAGGGCCCTGTGAGGGCTTACAGTGTTGTGGCCACAACAACACCTAAGGCCCAAATTTCTGCTGAGTATATAGGGCAGGCCCCTACTTTCAAACATCTTATTTACAAACGACTCCTACTTGCAAACGGAAGGAGACAACAGGAAGTGAGATGAAATCTACCCCTAGGAAGGGAAATTCTCTCCTGTAAGAGTTAATATGGGAAAAACATTTCTCCTTTCCACTGATGCTTTATCACCAATCCTTGTTTCACTAAAAACCACAAATTTTCAAAAAACATTTGTCATTGGGACAAAAAATGAGGTGAAATCTTCCGAAGAGGAGCACAGACAGCAAAACAAATGTCACAGGGGTGATAACCCTTCTCTATGTTTTCCAAAAAGCTTAAAATAGATTTTTTTGCTTGAGCTAAACACGTTAAAAATGTACCAGTTCAAAATTACAAACAGATTCTACTTAACAACAAACCTACAGTCCCTGTCTTGTTTGCACCGCCTGTATACTGCTGTTCAGAGTACAGAGCCTGTATACTGCTGTTTCCTTTTTTAATTTGGGTGCGGGGTTCCCCTTAATATCCATACAAGACCCAAAGGGCCTGGTAATGGACTGGGGGGTACCCATGTCATTTGTCTCACCGATTTTCAACCATTTTGCCAGGACCCGACATTACATTAAAGCCGCACGCAGTTTTAAATGACTTTTTTCCTTTAAAAATGACATTTTATGCAGGGACTGTTCTAAGCACGGGAAACATGCACCACTTTACAGGCATACTAT
Organism: Aquarana catesbeiana; assembly: GCF_042186555.1. Classification (NCBI taxonomy): domain Eukaryota; kingdom Metazoa; phylum Chordata; class Amphibia; order Anura; family Ranidae; genus Aquarana; species Aquarana catesbeiana. The sequence goes on from NC_133329.1 coordinate 414,803,430, forward strand.
AGACACCCCCCAGGTACGATATTTAAAGGAATATTTCACTTTTTTTTTTTTTTACTTTAAGAATCCTTAAAATCACTGCTCCTGAAAAAACGGCCGTTTTTAAACTTTTTTTTGCATTGATAAATGTCCCCTGGGGAAGGACCCGGGTCCCCAAACCCTTTTTAGGACAATACCATGCATATAAGCCTTTAAAATGAGCACTTTTGATTTCGAACGTTCGAGTCCCATAGACGTCAATGGGGTTCTAACGTTCATGCAAATTTTCGGTCCGTTCGCAGGTTCTGGTGCGAACCGAACCGAGGGGTGTTCGGCTCATCCCTAGTAGCTATAGGAAAGGTAGGAGAATCCAGGACAATCCAGTATCTCCTGTGGAATTAATGCTACAGTTGTCTTAGTTGAGGTGACTCTGCCCTGCAGCACCAGCTGTTTTTAGTTGAGTTTATATAATACAATGAATGAATTAACATTAAAAGTCATATTACCATGTTTCACAACACGTTGGATGTGAATTTGGTTCCCACGCTTGTCTGTGGCCTTTTCTCTTTGTACACTGACAGTATATTGGTTTCCTCGGATCTGGATTGTGGTATGGATCTTGTTGTCATTTTTTGCCTCTTCCAGCTCCAGGTTTGTAATTTTGTCGAAGGGAACCATAGTTCCTCCATTGTCATATCTCCATTCCACCAGTTTCCCGGTGAGCTCTGCTGCCCTCTCTCTGTTCTTTCTGTCTTTTACCCGGTTTATAATCATTTCGATCTCCCCGGACACAGGTAGGACGTCCCGGGTGAGGCCCACAATCCGGATTGAGGGGTCGGGTGGTTTGTAAATGACAGAGACCTGAAACTTTTTCTGGAGGTCGGAGATCTTCTGCACCTCGGCTTCTTCTAATTCAGAGATACATTCCTCTGTGATCACCTTCTCTCCCTGCTCATTGTCGATCATCTGCTGTAGCCAAGTCTTCGTCCTGTCCACACTCCCTTTATCTTCAGCACACAAGCTAAACACCACAGGCTCAATGCTGTCCATCAACTGAAAGGCAGTGAGCTTCCGAACTTGCTTTGAGGCTTTTGATGGTATAATATATTCTACAGAGGAAGAAAAGAGACAATGGTGTCACAAACTGCTCTGAAAGTGGAAATATAAATTGTGAACAAATAGTTTATGAACGGGATGTAGACCAGGCTTGGGTAACATGGATTTCTGCTGAGGAACTCTGAGGATGTTCTGTATAAAGTCCATTTGATATTTAATGCTTCGCTGATTAAAGTAGATTTAATCCCAATCACTGAGAGACCGGAGTGTGCCCCTGTGTTTGTTTTCTATTATTGTTGGTATTCAATAGTATGGCAATGGTGTGTATATATAAGAAATCTGAATACTAGGCTGGCATGTTCTGCACATTGAAGGGCTTCCATGATAACCTTGAGTTGTGATAGGGATGAGCAACTTTTGAATTGCAGCGACACACTGTGATATTCAATTCCAAATACAAGTTTATTCCAATAACAGAGTGTTTGCAAAACCAACACGTTTCAGGGGCTGTAACAACTTCACCAGGGCTTAAGAGATCGAAGCAAAGATAGTGTATGTGGACTCAGTATTCAGTGTATAGTTGGATTTTGTAACATAGTTACATAGTAGGTAAGGTTGAATAAAGGCAATAGTCCATCCAATTTAACCTGTGTAGGGGCACATGTGTCAGTGTCTATAATCATTTCCCATATCCCTGTATGTTGTGTTCTTTAAGATGCACATCCAAGAGTCTTTTAAAAATATCCATACTCCCCACTGCCACCAATTGTGGAATAGAGTTCCACAGCCTTATTGCCCTGACAGTGAAAAACCGCCTGCGCAGTTTAAGGTTAAACCGCTTTTCCTCCAATCTCATTGTGTGGCCTAGTGTACTCTTATGCCGCGTGCACACGGTCGGACTTTTCATCTACAAAAGTCCGACAGACTTTTGTCAGACTTTTGGCGGACTTGCGGCAGACTTTCTTACGAGCGGACTTGCCTACATATGATCACACAAAAGTCCGACAGATTCGTACGTGATGACGTACACCGGACTAAAATAAGGAAGTTGATAGCTAGTAGCCAATAGCTGCCCTAGCGTGGGTTTTTGCCCGTCGGACTAGCACATAGACGAGCGGATTTCTGGGTCCGGCGTAGTTACAACGTAAAGATTTGAAGCATGCTTCAAATCTAAAGTCCGTCAGATTTGAGGCTGGAAAAGTCCGCTGAAAGTCCGGGGAAGCCCACACACGATCGGATTGTCAGCCAGCTTTAGTCCGTCGGCCTTTTGTAGACGAAAAGTCCGACCGTGTGTACGCGGCATTACACTCCCTGAGACTGAATCATTTTTTTCCATCTCATCATTGAGATATTTGTAAATTGCTATCATATCTCCTCTCAAGTGGCGTCTCTCCAGCGAGAATAAATTTGGTGCTTGTAGTCGTTCCTCATAATTGAGGTCCACCAATCCCCTTATAAATTTTGTTGCCCTTCTTTGGACTCTATCCAGCTCCAGCACATCCCTTTAACATCCCTTGTTGGAAGTTATCAGTTGATTCAAGCTTATTACTGACTCTGTATTCACTATATCTTTGTTTTATTCTCTTAAAGAAAAAGTCTCCCCATATATATGTTATTTTCATCAATTCCCTCAGGGGGAATTTTGATAGGTGTTGTGTATCCTGCTCTAGCATGGTTGACATCACACCCCTCCTCCCCTGCTGTTGGTCTACCACACTGCTCTGTAGGAGATGAATAATTATTATTGATTGACAGCACATGTCTCTGCCACCAAGAACTTACCCGAGACCAGTGCATGTTAAAGTATATGCCTGAAAAACCTCTATACTCTACACAGGGAGCAACAGACCAGATTAGGTCAGAGATAATGACGTCTATGTTCCTGACAAGTGTGCCTGACATGCTCAGTGACATCATTGGAGGAGGAGAGGACACAAGACTGATGATTATGAAATCACTATAATCACACCCAAGATGCATGGTAGCAGCAGCAACAGAGTAGACAAGATCAGTGTCAATGACATCAATGTGTTCAACAGTTGTGCCTGGGATGCTCAGTCACAGCAGAGCTCTTCTTGATCTAACAATTAGGAACACAAATTGGGTTTCTGGCAGGGGAGGAGCTGACCGGTAATAATAGCAGAGATAAAGAAGAGATTTATTGCACAATTGTTTAGCAATAAGGGATAAGCATTTCTACAATAATCATCAGACCAGCAATTTTCATTGCTCATGAGACTCCTTCTTTAAGCCCTGCTGAAGGGGGTGGAGTTACAGCCTCCAAACCATACTGGCTTTGCAAGCAATCTATCATTTTAATAAATTTGTTTTCAGACATAAATATCAGGCTTTGTCACTTTTGGTTGCTCTTCCAAGATACTGAGCTCCATCTACATACAGAAATGTTTCTACTGATTGTCCCTCGTGAGGGATCCCAACACTGCCTTCGCAACATACATGAAGGGGAATCATTTATAAAAAGCCTGGGCCTACCTCCACTGCCTGATGATTTTATGCTTCCGCCTGTTGCCTTGTAGGGCTGCAACGCCCCTACCACACCTAATCGGGTCTGAACTCCGGTCCAAAATAAGCAGAAAAGATCTTTCTTCACTCCTCAACGCACTCCTTAATGCTCATCCACACGTCCTCCTTGAACAGATGACAGCTACAGTTGGTCCTAATTTTACAGGCAGAATTGCCTCTGACCTAGTGACAGACTATACTTGTTTTTCTTTGTTTTTTGCCTGTTAACCTTTTTCTGTTGTGTTTTTTCTCTGGTTTGGACACTAGATGGAACAGTTCTCCAACAACTGGAGATAACACCCTGCATACCCATGGGGTAAGGTATATCTACAAAGTTCTCATTTTTTTTGTTCCTTTTCTTTATATGCACTTTTTCTGTTTACATAACATTACTAGAAAGAAAGGCATATTTTTACAGTCTTTTGTTATGACAATTTTTTAATATGCTACATACCTGCTGGAGAGCAGGTGGATCCCTCCTCCTTACACCTCCATCTGATGGGAGGCGCCAAGTGGCCCCGTTTTGTCCAAGACTTCGGTCTAGTACTCTTTGGTAGCATTTACTCCTCAGGTGTATGGATTCTGTTCTAGGCCCCTTTTGGGTCCTGCCAAAGTATTTTTTCTACTACTATGTTTAATTTTGTTGCAGGAGCTGTTCAAAATAGGTACACTCAAATACTGTTATGGGGCAATCTCTCACTTAAGAGAATTACAGGTGTCTTGTTAAAGGTTTTAGAAGATCTGGTGCTGATATAGTACTAGTACAGGAGACTCACTTCCGTGCTGGGGGGGGGGGGGGTCGATGAAATTTGCATCTAAATATTTTCCTACCTCCTATATAGCCTCTATATAGCCTCGGATCCTTCTAGTAAAGCGGGAGTAGCTATCCTTATCAGAAAATCTTGCCCTATTAGGATCAAAGACAAATGACAAATGCATCGATCGTTATCCTGGTCTGTGAATACATGTAGTCTGTTTTCATGTTGGTTAATGTCTATGCACCCAACTCTGGTCAAACTGTCTTTCTAGATGAGTTGTTTAGTCGGATACAGAGATACTCTCAAACATTTATGATAATGGGGAGAGATTTCAATTTGATTATGTCCCATAGAAGAGATAGACATACACTCTTTGGGGACGTCACACATCAACAAGTGATCTCCCAGGCCACCTCTTTCAGAAAACTAATTAGATCTCACCGACTACTAGACGCCTGGAGAATCAAGCACCCAACACAAAGACAATATACCTTTTACTCCATGGCCCATAAAATGTATTCTAGACTAGATAATTTTTTTATAACATCACCATTACTCCCCCATAGAGTAGATTCTGATATTTCACCTATTACCTGGTCAGATCATGCCCCCATCTCACTAGACCTCTTACTACACAACTCTACTTCTAAAATATGCCATTGGAGACTTAATGGACAATTTCTTAGCTCCACTCCTATTAACCGCTTGCCGACCGCCGCACGCCGATGTACGTCCTAACTTTGAGGACGGATATCGTTGTTATGGCAACAGCTAGCTGCCATAATCCAGGTATCCCCGTTTTCGGGCGGCGTTTGGCTACAAGATAAAAGTGGTCCCTGCGGCGGATTCGCCGCGAGATCACTTTTATCGGTGGCGGGAGAGGGGCCCCCCCTCCCGCCGCGATCCGGTGCCCTCCGATGCTTACCGGAGCTGCCGGTAGCGGCGGAGGCGATCGCGTCATCTCACTTGCTGTGCATGGAGACGAGTGAGGGGAAGATAGGCCCCCACCCGTCTCCATGACACTGCAGGGCGGAAGCAAAGTCAAAACGTCACTTCCGCCCATATCTCTTAAAGGCACATTTTTCAAATGACATTTTTTTTTTTATTGCATTTAAGTCCAAATATGAGATCTGAGGACTTTTTGACCCCCAGATCTCATATATAAGAGGTCCTGTCATGCTTTTTTCTATTACAAGGGATGTTTACATTCCTTGTAATAGAAATTAAAAGTGATCCAAATTTTTTTTTTTTAAAACAGTGAAAAAATAAATAAAACAAAAGTAAAATAAATGTGAAAAACATTTTTTTTTTTTAAAGCGCCCTGTCCCGATGAGCTCACGCGCAGAAGCGAACGCATACACCCGCATATGAAAACGACGGTCAAACCACACATGTGAGGTATCACCGCGACCGGTAGAGCGAAAGCAATAATTCTAGCCCTAGACCTCCTCCGTAACGCAAAACATGCAACCTGTAGAATTTTTTAAACGTCGCCTATGGAGATTTTTAAGGGTAAAAGTTTGACAGTATTCCACGAGTGGGCGCAATTTTGAAGCGTGACATGTTGGGTATCAATTTACTTGGTGTAACATTATCTTTCACAATATAAAATAAAATTGGGCTAACTTAACTGTTGTCTTATTTTTTTATTCAAAAAAGTGATTTTTTTTCTAAAAAAAAAGTGCGCTTATAAGACCGCTGCGCAAATACGGTGCAAAAAAAAGTATTACAATGACCGCCATTTTATTCTCTAGGGTGTTAGAAGAAAAACAATATACAATGTTATGGGTTTCTAAGTAATTTTCTAGCAAAGAAACCTGTTTTAAACATGTAAACACCTAAAATCCAAAACGAGGCTGGTCCTTAAGTGGTTAAGGAAAGACTGACCAGGGAACTAAGCGAGTATTTTAAACTAAATGTAGGTTCGGTGCAAAAGGTCTCGACCCTCTGGGAGGCTCACAAGGTCTGCTTCCGCGGCTTCTGCATTGCCGAGGGCTCTCGCCTTAAGAGAGACAGCGAGAGCCGTCGGGTTTCTTTACTAGCCGACTTGATGCGTGCGGAGCAGAGACTTGTGGCTTCCCCAACAGTCGAGGGCCTCCGCAAGGTAGTTGCATTACGCAATCAGCTGAAATCATTAGCATACAGTAAAACAACAAAATCCCTTATGTGGGCTAAACAAAAATTTTACGAATTCTCTAATAAGCCACACAGAATGTTAGTTAATAGGCTACGCCCACGTCCTTTTCATTCCTTCCCTGAACTACTGATTTAAAAAGATGGCACACCTACCCACTGCCCCCAAACAATGACCAAAACTTTTGGAAATTTCTATAGAGAGCTTTACAACTGTCTTACCCCCGAAAAACATTTTCAGTTTACACAAGATAATTTTGATCAGTTTGTCAAGGACCTATCATTGCCTAAACTGACATCTTCAGATCTTGAAGATCTCCTGTCTCCCCTGAAAAGCTAACAAGAATAGTTAAGGATCTCCCTCTACACAAATCCCCAGGCCCAGATGGTCTTACGTACCTTTATTATTAAAGTTTTCTGCCCAACTTAATGCCACATACGCTACACTTATTTAGCTCACTGTTACAAGGTGACACACCCCACTCCCAGTTCACCCACTTTTATATATCTGTGATACCGAAACCGGGAAAGGACCCCTCTATACCTGACAATTACAGGCCTATAGCCTTATTGAATTCTGATTATAAGATTTTTACAAAAATTCTGTCATCTAGGTTGTCCCAAATTATACCCAAATTGGTCAATAGGGACCAGGTGGGCTTTGTACCATCTAGACACGCAGGGGATAACACAAGGCGCACTATAGACCTGATTGACCTACTGAACAAGTTCCCTCGCCCAGCACTCATCTTGAGTCTAGATGCCCAAAAAGCGTTTCATCGCCTAATCTGGCCCTGCATGTTCTCTACACTTACGCGGTTTGGTTTTCAGGGTCCTTTCTTTAAGGCTTTACAGGCATTGTACACCCACACATCTGCACAGGTACAGATGGCCTCATTCCTATCCCCTTGCTTTCCCATGTCAAATGGCACTAGGCAGGGATGCCCTTTGTCCCCCCTTCTTTTCATCCTGTGCTTGGAGCCTTTGGCAGATGCAATAAGGTGTCATCTGGACATTAAGGGGTGCTAATGAGACAGCGGGAGTACAAGTTATCCCTATTCGCTGATGACATTCTTCTTACACTAACTAATCCCATTATCTCACTCCCCTCCTTACACGCTCTTCTACAGACATTTGGGTCCATTTCAGGCTAGAAAATAAATACTGCCAAAACTGAAGCACTCCCCCTACATATACCATCAGATACTTTATCACAACTTAAAAGTACATACACTTAGGTATTAAAGAAGAAGTAAACCCTGATGGGTTTACTTCCTCTTTGTTTCCCTGCAAAGGTAAAGCATAATGGGGTACTGTGCATCGCATCGCATAGTAGCCCATTATGTGTCACTTACCTGACACAGGAGCCTGCGATGTCCCCGCTGTCCCCTCTGCTACGGAGCGTCCATCTTCTTTCCGGGTATCGTGGCTCCGGCACTGTGATTGGCCGGAGCCGCGATGATGTCACTCCTGCGTAAAGGAGCCGCCACTAACGGCATATCGCTGTTAGCAGCGGCATGCTCAGTGCGCCTGCACGCCGCTGTCTACGGCGCATGACAGCGGTGCCTGTCTTTTTGCAAATATCTCCTAAACTGTGTATGTTTAGGAGATATTTCTTGCACCTACAGGTAAGCCTTAATCTAGGCTTACCTGTAGGTCAAAGTGGTCTGTAAGGGTTTACAACCACTTTAAGCTTACCTCCTCATACTCTAGCTTATATTCTACTAACTTTCCGCCCTTATTTCAGGATATATACACCAATGTCTTCACCAATGGGCTACATACCCTATTACTATGCTTGGTAGAATTAATGTTCTAAAAATGTCTATATTGCCATGGTTACTATATCTCTTTGAAACCCTACCAGTGGCAATACCTATTAGTCAGCTTAAAGCTCTTCACAGAGGTTTTTTAAAATTTATATGGAATAATAAGACGCATCGGATAGCAAGCTCCGTGGTTTTCTCTCTAAAAACTCAGGGAGGTCTCGGTGACCCTGACGTCATAAGATACTATTGTGCCTCTCACTTTCGGGCGGTAGTTTCCTGGTCATGTCAGGTGGCTCCAAACCAGTGTTTAGAGATGGAGAGGGGTGCCATATACCCAGTACATCCCTGCTCGCTGGTATGGTCCCATTCCCTACTAAATTATCCCATATTGAAGAATATGTGCTTAGCACCAATGTTATTCACCAAGTCATTATGGGGTAAATGTGTGCTGAAGTATTCACTCTCTTCACCATGCCCTCCTCTATCTAACATATTGCTAAACCCAGCTTTTGCCAGACAGTTTGGCCTTTGGACGACTGTTGCCCCCTGATGCAGACGCCCCTCTTTCAATTACGTAATCTGGTAGAGACGGTCACTCGCAAATTCCATACCTTTGCAACCTTACAAGAAAAATGTTCTATCCCTCAAAGCTTATTTTTTTTCTACCTTCAAGTTAGGCATTTTTTTTCACTCACTGTCCCCAACTCTCACTCTGGACCTACCCACTCCCTTTGAACATTTATGTGCTGAAGGTCCTCACCAATTCCATTTAATATCATCCATATACCATATTCTGCATGAATCCACAAAAGTGTTAGCCGATACCCACTTATATATGCGTAAGTGGAATATGATATTGGGGCGTACTATCCCTACGCAAATATGGACTAAAATTTGGTTGTCAACTTTTAAGTCCTCTAAATGTGTGGTCCAGAGGGAGACCGCAGTGAAGATCTTAATGTTTTGGTTATAGGACCCCAGAGCGTATTCATCATATTAAATTCTACCCTCTCACCTAAGTGTTGGAGATGTGGAAAGGAAACAAGTTCGCACTTTCATATTTTCTGGACCTGTCCACTTATAAAAGGTATTTTGGTTAGAGGTTATGCAAACGCTCCAGAGTGTAACCAACCTCCCACTCCCCTTAGATCCTATTCATTATTTGCTTGGGCTCCCCTTTCCAGGTATTGCTAAACCAACTAAATGTCTGACCTCTTATATACTTCTAGCTAGAAGTATATAAGAGGTCAGACATTTAGTTGGTTTAGCAATATGCTGGCTGTCCACCACCTCTCCCCCCCCCCCCCTCCCACTTTCAATTCTTACAACTTGTAGCAGAAATGAGAAGGATGGAATTTCTTACAGCTATGGTACACGGCACGGTGTCTCAGTTTAATAAAATTTGGGAGCCCTGGGACCAATCACAATATGGGGAACATGTGAACTGAACATTGTTTTTTTTTAAATTGAGCATGTTTTTCTTCATAAGTCCTTCTCCTTTCCTTTGTGTTGCTCTCCTGTAGATCCCTTCATTGTGAGATGATATCCACATATTTACACCCTGTAATCTGTGCTCTTGACCTTAGTTATTTGTTAATGTTCTCCATGTATAGTATGCAGGATATATATGTTCCTAAGCTTTGTTTTCCTGTGTACCTCTTTAGTGTTATTTGATATACACTCTGTGATGTACCTATTGTATCTTTGTTGCCTATTGAACTAATAAAAATTACAATTACCAAAAAAAAAAAAAAGAAATGCTTCTTCCTCTTTCTTGTTCAGTCGGCCTCTTGAACTCCCACCCCCAACTCACCGATGAATTTAGTTAAGAGAGATTTGTCTTCAGGAAGGTCGGTCCCCTCTCTTGTCTTCATGCTCATGTAGAAATCATTCAGGATATGTTGCTGGAATAGAACCACTTTCACCGTCTGAAGAGAACGTACCGATTTAGATTTGATGAAGTCCACCAAACCATCGAGGATTGAGTCGGCCACTGTGGAGGCGGATAATCCCCCCGCACCTGTATCAACCAGAGAAAATGTTTACCATAGATATCTACTGACCACAAAATGTAACTTTTCTTTTTTTAAATGCAAAAAGGTAGAAAACCTGACTTCCAGAGGCTCTGCTGTACAAAGCTGTCATCAGATGAGAGATTATGGTGGGAACCCCTCATAATGGGCACAGCGGGTGTACAGACCTGAGAACTCAGCACAGGGATGGTGGGAACCCCTCATAATGGGCACAGCGGGTGTACAGACCTGAGAACTCAGCACAGGGATGGTGGGAACCCCTCATAATGGCACAGCGGGTGTACAGACCCGGGAACTCAGCACAGGGATGGTGGGAACCCCTCATAATGGGCACAGCGGGTGTACAGACCTGAGAACTCAGCACAGGGATGGTGGGAACCCCTCATAATGGGCACAGCGGGTGTACAGACCCGGGAACTCAGCACAGGGATGGTGGGAACCCCTCATAATGGGCACAGCGGGTGTACAGACCTGAGAACTCAGCACAGGGATGGTGGGAACCCCTCATAATGGGCACAGCGGGTGTACAGACCCGGGAACTCAGCACAGGGATGGTGGGAACCCCTCATAATGGGCACAGCGGGTGTACAGACCTGAGAACTCAGCACAGGGATGGTGGGAACCCCTCATAATGGGCACAGCGGGTGTACAGACCCGGGAACTCAGCACAGGGATGGTGGGAACCCCTCATAATGGGCACAGCGGATGTACAGACCCGGGAACTCAGCACAGGGATGGTGGGAACCCCTCATAATGGGCACAGCGGGTGTACAGACCCGGGAACTCAGCACAGGGATGGTGGGAACCCCTCATAATGGGCACAGCGGGTGTACAGACCCGGGAACTCAGCACAGGGATGGTGGGAACCCCTCATAATGGGCACAGCGGGTGTACAGACCCGAGAACTCAGCACAGGGATGGTGGGAACCCCTCATAATGGGCACAGCGGGTGTACAGACCCGGGAACTCAGCACAGGGATGGTGGGAACCCCTCATAATGGGCATAGATGTTCATAATCTACCAAACACTGATATACAGGTTCAGACTGGACTGATTCCATTACAACCCCCGACCATACCAGGCCACATGCCTTCAACATGCCTGGCTGCATGCGCTTTTGAGGGGGACCCCCCACATCATTTAAAAAAAAAAAAATTGGTGTGGGATTTCCCTCAAAATCCATACCAGACCTAAGGGTTCAGTATGCGGTAAATCTTTTGTTTACATTCAGCTGTCAGCAAGGAACCTCCCGCTGACAGCCGATGACTGATCCGTTGTTAAGGACGCAGCGGCAGACTTGCCGACCCACTCCTTAACAACCAAAATGCTACCGCTCCTAAAGACTGCTAAATGCCAGCACAAAAATGCTAAATATAAGCTTTTTTTTTTTAATCCAGCGTTTTCTACCGCTTTTTAAAGCTCCTAGTGTGCATGGAGCCTCAGTGTGTCATGGAGACACCCACCACCACTGAATGTCCTATATTTTTTGCACCAAGAGGTATTATTGTACAACACGCTGCTGACAATCCTATGAAGCATGTGAGATGTGTAGAACACCTTCCTGTGCAGTAAAGCTCCCGGACTGAGTCGGGCAGTTATCAGTTGCAGCTGAGAGAAAGACTTGTTTTCTTCTTGCACATGCAAGCCAAACTGTCTGTGATGCATTGACCATACCTGTTCCCAGAGCGGGGAAGGTGACAGAAGAGACCCGACGCTTCTCACACTCATGCAGGACATCCAGGACATTTATCTTGATATATGCTGGATCTTTTGTTCCTACCACATGGATAATCCATTTACACTGTGTGATGTTTCCAGAATCGGTGATGACGTATCCATTATGAGGTTGAGCACCTGTCAGAGATGGAAACTTTAGCTGGTAATGTATCTATTCCTGCCTAACACTAACTAGCGTTAAACATGTCCCCTCTCCCCTGCTGCTGACTAAGCTGTATAAACAAAATGTGTATAGTTACCTGTGTTTGGCCCGTTACTATCTGGTCATGTGATCCCGTGTGTCAGCCAGCGAAAGCTGCAGGGGAGAGGAGGGAGCTCTTGACAACAGCTGGAGACTCTAGTGCCCCGTACACACGGTCGGATTTTCCGATGGAAAATGTGTGATAGGACCTTGTTGTCGGAAATTCCGATCTTGTGTGCACAAATCCGACGCACAAAGTGCCACACATGCTAAATTAAGAGACAAAAGCTATTGGCTACTGCCCCGTTTATAGTCCCGACGTACGTGTTTTATGTCACTGCGTTCAGAACGATCGGATTTTCCAAAAACTTTGTGTGACCGTGTGTATGCAAGACAAGTTTGAGCCAACATCAGTCGGAAAAAATCCATGGATTTTGTTGTCGGAATGTCCGATCAATGTGTGTACGGGGCATAGGAGTGGTGACATCATCCATAGCCTCCTATGGTTCATTCATTGTTGGTGCTCTTTCCTCTCCCCTGCAGCCACAATTGACTGACAGAGGAGCCGGATCACATAACCAGACCGTAGTGGGCTGATAATGAGTAAACACCAAAAAAAGAGACACACATTTCAAGGACTACCTTGGGAAAAGCAAAAAAAAAAAAAAAAAAAAAAAATGTAATAAAAAATCAAATGTGTTATCAACAAAAATATACACCTCTGGGTAGGTGCAGCGTGGTGCGCGGCAGTAATGACACAGACTGACAAAGATACATCAACAGTGTCTGTCTCAGAGGGCGGAATGTGGCCTGGCCCATATGGTTCCAATGTATGCAGCATGACCTTTACTGGCACATGGGGAGCGTCCATCAGCTGTAATAACCCCAATGCTTGAAGACCATTTCTCTCTATATCTTCCCTAGTTCCCCGCATTCTGTTGATGACTAGGGGGATATTTACTAAAACTGGAGAGTGCAAAATCTTGTGCAGCTCTGCATAGAAACCAATCAGCTTCCAGGTTTTATTGTCAAAGCTTCATTGAACAAGCTTAGGCCCCTTTCACAAATACGGACTATTCGTCCGTTTTTCATCCACCCGTTGATGGATGAAAAATGGACATCAATGCATTCCTATGGAAAAACAGATGTAAAATGGATGATCATCCATCTACATCCATTTTCATCTGCTTCTGTCAACATCCGTTTTTTTTTTTTTGAAAGCCCTATTTTTCATCCGTTTAAAAAACGGTTTCGATGAATGTAGACATTTTCTGTGTTGTTAATGTGGGTTTGGCTCCCTCTAGTGTTTGCTGGACTCTATGTGTGAATTTCCGTTCTTCCTGTGTGAGGATGTAGAGCAAAGCATCATGGGACGTGTAGTTCAGAATACTGAAGCGACTCTGCCAGCCAGCAGGACTGATCTGAACTACAAGGAACAGTATGCTGAGGGAACAGAACAGACTGCTGGGATGTAAAAAGGGGCTGGCACGGCCTAGCTCGCTGTCTCTGGACGCTGTTTTGACTCTGCCAGCAGGAGGTCTGTGTGACAGGGGAGTTTGCTGACGATTTGTGGCCAATGCAGCAGAGCTTCATAGCTACACCCAGAGGGATCTCTGGGGACAGCATCACTGCTTCAGTGCAGTGGACCGGAGGGGTGTTCCAGGTCATCCAGAGGAGCTGTGTAACTCTGCGGACTCCATGAGGGTCAGTTCATTATGTAACGGCTTAACTTGGTTGGAGTCCATAGTGCAGAGATGTATGCTCACCCTTGCAAATACACACAGCCCACGGTAACAAGGTAAAAGGCTACCTGGGCTGTGAATCTGAGCACGGGGGCTTGACAGGGAATTTAGAAAAAGATTGTCGAGGTGAAGCCGTAGTCAGGAATTCCAGAAGTCAGAGTTAACGATGAACAGGGTCAGAAGCCGGGGTCAGTCTTGGAACGCTGAAACTTGAAAATAAGAACACAGGAACTGTTGGCAATACCAGAGACAATGAACTGACCCAGCCCTCAGAGTGAGGCAGTGTTTTATACCCAGCTTATAAGATAAACTGCCTCAGCTGAACCAGGAGTGACAGGTACTAAGTGCAAAGCAAGATACCAGGCTGAATAATGAACTGAGGTGTGGCTCAGAGGCAGTACACAGAAAGTCAAGGGTTCAATACCTCCTTGAGCCACTTGGGGCGTGACCACGCCTGGCTGTTTGCATGGCATGGTAGGAACCACGACAAACTGCAATTCAGGATCCAGTGAGTTGCAGCGTGGTGCAGCGGCCACCATTATTCACAGCAAAAACACAGAGATTCAGACTAGAGTCTTCTCGTCATCCAACTCATCTTAGATCCAGAGTGGTGAGTGGGCATAGCCCATGTTATAGTTAAGAACACTGCTGTTTGACATCACCCACACAGTCTAGCTGGTGGTACTTGTAGTCCCACAGAAGTTGCATCCTCTGTTATAACGGACACAGCAAGCAGATGTCTATGCTCAGTACACAGTACTGATATCAGTAGGATAAGTCACAGCTTTGCTAATTTTGCTACAACTTGCCATTTTTGGATTACTTCATTTACAACATAAAGAGGCTAGCTGAAGACATCTGGATTTCAAGGAACACCTCTGCTCACTTTTCTTTTATAATTCTCTCTCCTCATCTGCTTCATTGAACTGCTAAAGGGATCCATCCTATTGATTATAATATTGTTCATACTGTTTCCATATGTTGCAGGATTTGCTGGCCTGTGGGTTGAGGAGACAGAAGGGTGGCACTTGACACATAGTATATAGTGTCCGGTGTTTACTCTCCTGTTAATCTGTTCACTTCACATAGGTTCCTGTATTGAGGTAATATTTGTGTACATTCACAATTAAGGGACCTTTCTATTGATATATGGTGTTTACTTAATAAGTTTGGGATAAAGAAAGGAGTATACAGGGGTGATTCCATTAAGGACCACGCTGATATACATGTATCCTGTGTTTTGATATTACAGTAAACGTATTTGAACTGCTTTTTTAATATTGTGTGAGTCTCTATTTACTATCCCAAAACTGATGACAAAAAACATGACTAAACTGATGAAATGAATGGTCCGTATGTGTGTCAGCCCCCGTTCACACTGGGCCAATTTGACATGCCAAATCGGAGCTTACTGCCGGCCGACTTTGCAGCGCCGCACCGATCCCCAGAAGTAGTTCCTGCACTACTTTTGCCAACTTCGGGGGGGGGGGGGGGGGGGGAATTTCAATAGACATCTGTGCAGGAACCCGCACAGATGTCTCTCAAATCATCCCCGATGTCAAACTGACATTCCGGTTAGAAATTGTGCGAGTTCAAACCCGCATTCAGTGTGAACCCAGACAAAAAGGGGCCTTAGAAGCTGATTGGATACCATGCACATCTGCACCAGATTCTGAGTGCTCTGGTTTTATTATCCCCCTTGTCTATTTTTGTATATGTGCAAAAGCAAAAAATGAAAACAATGACGGGTCCAGTGCAGAGATTTACCCAGAGCCGCAGCAGATGATACAACAGACGGTCCAGCAGCTTTCAGAATCGCTTTTGAAACTCCTACAAATAAAAATATAAAAACACAATTAGGCTCAATTTACAGAGCTTCAATACAAGGTTACATATCCTTATTTATCCATTTGACTGTCATTTTCAAATCTTATTGGACTCAACTGAAAATAGTTTTCTGGTGTGTTACCTTGAATTAGGCCCTATGTCAACTCCATAGAGAGCTGAGCCCTCCATTCATATTCCTTCATCTACAAGTGTTTCCATCTATAACTCCTACAAAGCCCTTCACAATCTGATGTCTCTATACATTTCCTCACCAGTTTCCAGATACAACCACACATGACCCCCCCTCCCCCCCTCTTCCAATCACGTCCTCACTCTCCTCCACCCAGAACTTCTCTGGGATCCCCTCCACACCCCGATCACTTCCTTTTACATCATGTGGATGGCCACGTCCGTCACTTACCTGAGAACAGATGACACCAGGATGCAGTATGGGAGATCAGATCCAAGTGTAGGCAGGTGCAGTCTGTAGTGTCCACTACAGGAGGCACTTGTATGTAGCCGCAATGTGACTGGAGGAGGAAGTCGGGAGAAACTAGGCTTCGCTATGGTTTCCTTAATCCCCTGGAGCAGCGATCCGGTTGGATGCGCCGGATCCAGGTCACCCTAGTGGCCATCATAGGTCATGCAGAGTCTTTTTAAGTCCTTTCCCTCGGGAACAGCTCTAGTGTTATGGATAGGCTCTGGAGGAATAGGGAAAGAGTAAGGCCTACGTCTGCCTCTTCAGGAAGCTCCCTTGAACCAGCCAGGCCAAACTCTGCTCCCCTTGACAGATGCTGTGATTAGCTCAGACCCTCATTCTGCTGACTCTGCTCTGCCGGGCTGGCTTGTACTGTTTTACAAGTTCCGTAATACATTGTTTTTGGCAATCCTGGACTCTCTGTGCTTTCTGCCACAGCACCATGCTGCCCCTACCCAACAGTTGCCCGCAGTTGGCAGGATATGCCCTTGTTAACAGAGGGTGCTGAAGGAGGATCAGGAGCCATAATGGCACTGTTAGGAACAGCCTTGGTCCTGGGGCCCCAAGTTTAATGGTTCCAACATCTTTGTTAGAGTGGGAGGAGAGGCTAGAGAGTGCTGTGCGCCTGTATCAGGTTTTCGCCTGACTGATCGTGGTGTTAGCCATCAACTCCCTGGAGGATGACGCCCGCAGATAGGTGATGGTGTTGCCGGAGAATGCCGGTCTAGCCTGGAACAAATGGAGTGCCTGTTTGGGGAAATAGTGACAGTTCCAGAACTAAAGTGGAGGTTCTTTTTTCGCAGACATCAAGAAGATGAATGCTTCCCCCACTTTGAGGTGGCCCTCCATAATCTGTGGAAGCTCCTAGAAAAGAAGAATTTGCATGGCTGTGCCGACATCTCTGCCTCAGACAGAGCAGTTTGTGGTTGGAGTGAAGGTCGACCCTCTTAGGAGAGCCTTTCAGGAGTGAATTAAAGTGCAACCTGACATCTCTTTCAATGATACCATACTGGAGGCGGTGGGGCAGGAACAGGAGGATGTGGAAACAACAGTAGTGGTAACCAAGAGGTATGACCCACTGCCTTTGAGGGACGAAGCCCTTGACCCATCTCCCTCTTTGGCCATGCAGAACCTGGCATTCATGGAGCAGGAGGTGTCCACAGTTAAGCAAGAGCTGGCACACCTCTCCAAAGATGAGAATCTGCTATGTAGGGACCATGATGATGACTGGAAGTGCTAGCAGTGTGGCCACTTTGGACATGTAGCCAGGAATTGCAGCAGGCCTGAATTGAAAAACAACCGCAGGCCACCATTAAACTAGGGGCTGAGGGACGATACCTGGGACCAGCAACCCAAGGTCCCATCAGAGCAGAAGCTATGGTCGCACCAAGTCCAGTAGTCAACACCTTAGTCAATGGGCAAGAGCTCCCCTGTTTGATTGATAAAGGGACTAAAGTGACTGTCATGGAGTATGACTTCTACGCTCAGAGATTCGGGACTAGAAACCAGCTGGATCCCTCCTGGCTGTCCCTAAAAGTGGCCAACAACCTGGAAGATGCCACTAGGATGAGGATCCAAATGGACCAGATGTTAGAATGGGTGGAGGGTGTGGTGACTCACTGTCCAGTGAGCTTAGAAGTACCAATTGTCCTGGGCATGAATGTGTTGAAGGACTTGGATTTGCCCCTCTTGCTGGCCAAGTTTGAGCACTCACGGGGCTCAAATACACATGCATGGATCACTATTTATTTACCACAAGCATTTAATTATTTATTTCCTTCTGTGAATTGAGTTCAACGCCTGTTCATGTGGTATTTACCAATCTCTTTCCGCGTTTTCTGTAAATATGCAGTATTTAAGGAAAATGTGTCTGGACACCCACATACTGCATGCAATCTGATTCTGTGAATGGAGCCCCGTGTCCTAACTGAACTGCTGCTACGACCAGGGGACTGGGTGTTGGTGAGAAACCCAAAATATGAAAGAGGTAGCAAGCTGAAGCCAAAGTGGGAGCACACCCTACTGGTTGAAGAAGCAACCTTTTCCCCTGACCCAGGTGTACGATGTGGTCTCAGAGGGCCCTAAACCTGTCAAAAAGTGGCTCCACCGCAACCTTTTGAGGCCATGTGTCTAAAGTGGGGATTGCTTTGCCAAGCCTGCCGGAGACTGAGAGGAACGGAGCTCCTTAGATTTTCCACCAGTGCAAGACGTCTCCTTTGAGTGGTATCTGCCACCCCTCGAACTAAAGCCTCCATGCCCATGAATTATGTAGATGCTAGCCTCAGTTAGGTGCCTGTAGACAGTCCAGGGGTCTCACAACAGGCTGCCAGCCCCGCTGAGTCCATGGACTCTACTGAGAACTCAACCCCTAGCCCAGATGCAGGGGATGCTGCTGACACTGTTGACCGCTCCACCACCTAAGGCTTTGGAGTTTCCAATGGAAAATTAGGACTCAGAGGGTGGCCCCGCAGAGGACAATGGGGTGGAGGACCCAGTTCACAACGTACAGGATTTAAAAAGGATCTTCTACTGACAGTTTGGTGCCAGATACCACAACATTCCTTCAGAGGTCTAGTGGTGTCCATACCTCAATAGGTCAGGGCTGTTTTGGCTGGAAAAGGGGGACCTACTCAATATTTGGTGGATGGTCATAAAGTTATGGCTGATCAGTGCATAATCTGATATTTGGATTTTGGGGGTCAGAATAAATTACCTGTGCACAGAGTGAAGTTTTGGTTGGAAGAATTTACAATGACATCGGTCTTCTCTTTGGTTATATCGCCGGTCTTCACCTGATAAGTGATAGATCCGATTTTCATTTCATGAACCCCGAGTAATGGGTCTGTCACCGTCCCAAAGAATGCTGCAAGACAGAAAGGACCAGAATGATAATAAGCAGAACAGGGGATAAAGAAAGTAATGTTTCCACCACTGATGATCAACTGTGCATGGAAAGATTAACACTATGGCCCGGCAACTGCAGAAACTTGAAATCTCCAGAATCCTCCTCTTCCATCCACCCCCATTGTTCCCACCTCTGTCATCATTGTCCTCTTCTTCTCTCCTTCTCTTTGTCAATATCCTCCTCCTCCTTTTCCGTCCATTCATCCTTCACTGTCCTCCCATCTATCATCATCCTTCTCCTCTTCTATCCTTCTCCCCCACTTTCCTCTCCTCTGTCATCCATACTCAATTTCCTTCCTTCTATGGTCATCCTTCTCCAATATCCAACCCCATTTTCCACTGTCATCCTCCTCCTCCTAATCCATCTGCACTCTCCTGCCTTCTATCATCCTCCTCCTCTTCCTTCTCCATTAATGCCTCTTCTCTCAACATTATCCTCATCTTGCATCTTGGATAGATTTACTTTATCGCATAAAACAAGCTATATCAGTGTGAAAAATGACACACTAATAAAATGCACAACAGAAAATGCACCCACTCCAAAAATGACTGTATTAATAATGAAGCTCACATCTTCTAGAATACACAGTAATGCCAAAATTATTTAGAACCCCCCCCCCCCCGACAAATGATGGAGTTCAGGTGTCCCGAGTGAGGGGTCCTGGTAATCCCCCATCATGCAAAGACATTGTAGACAATTGGGCTCCTCCTACCTCGTGGTAACAGTTTGGTGAAGACCCTTTTCTGTTCCACCATGACAAATGGGCGCAAACTTCCCACAGACACCCTCCAAAATCATGTGGAGAGTCTTCCCAGAAGACTGGAGAAAGGGGGGTGTACAACTCCATATTAATGGCAATGATTTTGGAATGGAATGTTCAACAAGCTCAGTTACTGTAGGTGTGATGGTCAGGGGATTACCGACTTTGGGTCATACAGTACACATCAAATTAGAATCTGATATGAAGCTTCCTTTGTATGTTATAAAATATGTAGAATTGTTTTGAGAAATAAACTACCTATAGCAGACATTGATGCATATTACATAAACGTACTTGATCCCGTCCCAGACGTTTGCCTGTTGGTGGCCCCGCTAGCGGCAGTATCAGTGCAGTTTTCCATTTGACTTGTAAATGTCTGTAAATACACAACACAAGAAAATGTCCATTATACAGCAAGAAAAACAACTAATGTGACTTTGAAAGTGAGGTTGTGGGCGGGGCCCCCCTTTCACCCGGTGCACACGGGCCTTTACTCTCTCTTTTCCCCTTGGTGTACACACTCACTAATGCCCGAGACCAGGCGGCACCGGGTTCATGTGAACTTAACAGTAAGGCGTCACCTCAACTTAGAAGTGAGCCGTAAACCCAGAGTAACAGCTTCACCGCTTGAGGCTCTGCACTGCGAACCAGTTTGTCCCTTGATACATACACCTGCATGGAATGTAACAGTTTGAAGGAGACACCACAGAGCAAGGTCCAGTCCCACCAGTCCTGCTCTTTTATCGCTTGCTTCAAGTGGTTGTAAAGGCACCAGTTTTTTTACTTTCACGCATCCTATGCAAGGTAAAAAACCTTCTGTGTGTAGAAGGCCCCCCAGCCTCCCCTGATACTTACCTGAGCCTCCTCTCGATCCAGTGATGTCCACAAGAGCTCTGGATCTCTGAGGACTCGCACTCCTGATTGGCTTTTGGCAGTAGCGGAAGCCATTGGCGGTCAGTCACAGCCAGTGACCCAATCAAGAGACTGAGGGGGCGAGGCCGAGTCGCAGCTCCAGGTGTGAATGGACATACGGCACCCTCCAGAGCAAGCTGCTTGCTGTGGGGGCACTCGGCAGGAGGGAGGGGCCAGGAGTGCCAGTGTGGGACCCGAGAATAGAAGGATCCGGAGTGCTCTGTGCAAAATCACTGCACAGAGCAGGTAAGTATGACATGTTTGTTTTTTTTAAAAAAGGACTTTAATATCACTTTAACTCCTTCCATACCTACGGCTAGGTCTTTAGGGTCTCTGCCACACAGATTCGGTCCCAGTAGCTGTAGCACCAACTGCACAGGAGAGAAGCAGCGAACCGCTCCCCTCACCATGCTTCTCATTGCATTCCCATTTTAGTTTGTTACCCTTAGCAACGGCATGTCCTCTTCAGCCCATGTGTGCATAACAGGCCCTGTTCTTTACCATACTCCATGTACCCCCCTGCACCCCTTTAGAGTAACTTCACACCAGGCTTTATATGGTTAAAGAAACTTTATTCGAAGGATGTAACAGCACACTCCAAAACAGTCATAAGGTCCTAACTAATATTCCTAGGCTGCCCAGTTTACCTCAACAGGTAGAAGTCCATTTCTCGAGAGTCCCATTATTGGTAGGTTCCTTTAGTGGAAACACTCTTTGGATCCTGCTGGCTACATCTTCTTTCATGAACCCGTAACCTTCTCCCATACCATCCTCCCAGCTCCCCTGGATCGAGCCTTTACCCTATGTATATGTTCCACAGGGTGGAGGGAGGGCCTAGGAAATGTCCGGTAAACCCGCAGACCCATAGTTAACCATTCCCCATGTAGGCAGCCCAGAATCCCTACCTAGTAGTAACCCAATTTGTAGACACCTGCCTATAAGGTGGTCAGGTTTAGTGGGATGAGGGAGAGGCCTTCTATAATCTTGTGCAGAACAAGGATACCATCTATAAAGGGTCTCTAGTAATCCATGTTTTTGTTTGTAGCCATCATGCATTTTATCCTGTCTGTGTATCCTGTCCAAGCCTGCACTATCATCTCCCCTATTATTTGTCATCTGACACTCCTGCAAAATGCAAGACTGGAATTCCTCACCCCTTTATTGTTATTCAGATGGAACTCTTCCCAACAGATCCTACACAGCACCATCTCCATGCACCTATTGACGGCTCTGTGCCAGCTGTGGACAAGGAACTGGACACCTCACCAACCCGACAGCCATGTGGTAATATTCAACCTCTAGACTAAGATTATCACTACAAACATGAGATCTCCATTACCTTGATGGTGTCCCTGTCACTGGGGTGAAGGACCAAATGAACTTCTTGAAGACTCTGTACTTTGTTTTTGCAGCTAAACTGGAAAATCTCATCGAACATCACAAATGCCACCAAATCCTTCGGAAAGCCGAGAATGCCGGTTCCAATAGCTGGGAAAGATATTGACATCCACTGGTTCTGCTCTGCCAGCGCCAAACATTTTTTAATAATTTTGCGAAGAATCTGAAACAGAGAGTCCAAGATTGAAGTTTAACTCTGGGCAACGTAAAAAAATAAATGACACATTTACTTTGCAATTCTGTAGCGCTTTTCTCACTGGGGACTTACAAGGGTTTAGAAGGTGAAGCAGCCATCTTGAGATCTTGAGTACACTCAGGTGAGCCAACAGACCTACCAGCATGTCTTTGGAATGAGTTAGGAAACAGAAGTACCCAGTGGAAACTCTATGCAAATAGTGTCCTGGTTGGGATTCAAACTGAGGACCTCAGTGCTGCAAGACATCTCAACACAAAATGGCCCAAATGTAGGTCTATGTGGCCCCATGGGAAGTATTTAAAAATGTACTTCTTAAAACACAAAGAGGAACTCCAGCCATGTTTTCTGGATATAGTAAGAAAGGGCTAGACCCTCTGGAGTGTGGCTTGACTTCCTCTTAAAGATCCACCTGAAAATAATATTCCTTCAGTTCAATGAATTTTCACTTTCCAAGGACATTTTCATTTACCAGAATGAAGTGAAGTTGTGTTGACTTCAATCATTCAATCATGTTCCAGCAAAAGTCCAGTTTTTTTAATATACCTTGCATGTGATTATGTATTCTTTGCAAAGAAAATTTTTACCACCTTCACTAAGCTAAGTGAAAATTCCCTTTGCAAAGTGAACAGGCTTTAGTCCTTTATTAAATCAGCCCCAATGAATTTCCCACCACACTCTGCAGGCCTGAAGGTACCTTTTCTGATGTTCCTTGTCCGTTGTCCCATTGAGGGGTCACAACATGAAGAACCTCTTGACAGCTGAGATTGCAGCTCCCAGTGCTGAACACGGATCCTGGCTCCCCCTGAGTGCCGAGACTTGCATTGTTCAGGAGTTGCTGCATATTAGAGCCTGCCTGACTAAGCAAGGCTTTGGATACGGCACCACTATTCAGGTTCAGATCGGCTCCTACACTGTTCACAAGGACATCCGTCTGCCATGGAAAGAGAAGATAAGCATTACCAAGTGATACTTGTTAAAAATATAATTTCCTACGAGTTAAGTGGTTTGAATTTGAAAAAGATCCAGTAAAAATCTTTGTAATTCTAATTTGCTCCATATCTGGAAAGAATCAAAAATATGAAAAACTAGAAATACTTATAGATATGTGATTATCATCCCTTTACGGTTATATTTCCTTATTATGGTATGAATGTACACTTGTATAATATGCCTTCTCAACCTTGGATGAATGCTTGAAAAAAAGTGTGAGGTCTCAGGGAATTCCAGCTAATAATTTCTATATCTACAAATGATCCTTACATAGCCATTACGTTGCCATTAGGAAGAACCCCCCACCCCCTCCCCTTTCAAATAGCTAAAAAGGTCATTGGTGTCAGTGGTTACTAGGGATGAGCTTCGAGTTCGAGTCGAACTCATGTTCGACTCGAACATTGGCTGTTCGCAAGTTCACCGAACAATTTGGGGTGTTCGCGGCAAATTCGAATGCCGCGGAACACCCTTTAAAAGTCTATGGGAGAAATCAAAAGTGCTAATTTTAAAGGCTAATATGCAAGTTATTGTCATAAAAACTGTTTGGGGACCTGGGTCCTGCCCCAGGGGACATGGATCAATGCAAAAAAAAGTTTTAAAAACGGCCGTTTTTTCAGGAGCAGTGATTTTAATAATGCTTAAAGTCAATCAATAAGTGTAATATCCCTTTAAATTTCGTACCTGGGGGGTGTCTATAGTGTGCCTGTAAAGGGGCGCATGTTTCCTGTGTTTAGAACAGTCTGACAGCAAAATGACATTTTGAAGGAAAAAACTCATTTAAAACTACCGCGGCTATTGCATTGCCGACAATACACATAGAAGTTCATTGATAAAAACGGCATGGGAATTCCCCAAAGGGGAACCCCGAACCAAAATTAAAAAAAAAAAAAATGACGTGGGGTTCCCCCTAAATTCCATACCAGACCCTTCAGGTCTGGTATGGATTTTAAGGAGAACCCCGCGCCAAAAAAAAAAAAAAAAAATGGCGTGGGGTCCCCCCAAAAATCCATACCAGACCCTTATCCGAGCACGCAACCTGGCAGGCCGCAGGAAAAGAGGGGGGGACGAGAGTGCGTCCCCCCCTCCCTCCTGAACCGTACCAGGCCACATGCCCTCAACATTGGGAGGGTGCTTTGGGGTAGCCCCCCAAAACACCTTGTCCCCATGTTGATGAGGACAAGGGCCTCATCCCCACAACCCTGGCTGGTGGTTGTGGGGGTCTGCGGGCGGGGGGCTTATCGGAATCTGGAAGCCCCCTTTAACAAGGTGACCCCCAGATCCCGGCCCCCCCCCTGTGTGAAATGGTAAGGGGGTACATAAGTACCCCTACCATTTCACGAAAAAAGTGTCAAAAATGTTAAAAATGACAAGAGACAGTTTTTGACAATTCCTTTATTTAAATGCTTCTTCTATCTTCCTTCATCTTCTGGCTCTTCTGGCTCTTCTGGCTCTTCTGGCTCTTCCTCCGGCGTTCTCGTCCAGCATCTCCTCCGCGGCGTCTTCTATCTTCTTCTCCTCGGGCCGCTCCGCACCCATGGCATGGGGGGGAGGCTCCCGCTCTTCTCTTCTTCTTTTCTTCTTTTCTTCTTTTCTTCTCTTCTTCATTTTCTTCTCCAGGCCGCTCCGCAATCCATGCTGGCATGGAGGGAGGCTCCCGCTGTGTGACAGCGCTCCTCGTCTGACAGTTCTTAAATAACGGGGGGGGCGGGGCCACCCGGTGACCCCGCCCCCCTCTGACGCACGGTGACTTGATGGGACTTCCCTGTGGCATTCCCCGTGACGTCACAGGGAAGTCCCGTCAAATCACCGTGCGTCAGAGGGGGGCGGGGTCACCGGGTGGCCCCGCCCCCCGTTATTTAAGAACTGTCAGACGAGGAGCGCTGTCACACAGCGGGAGCCTCCCTCCATGCCAGCATGGATTGCGGAGCGGCCCGGAGAAGAAAATGAAGAAGAGAAGAAGAGAAGAAGAGAAGAAGAGAAGAAGAGAAGAAGAGAAGAAGAGAAGAAGAGAAGAAGAGAAGAAGAGAAGAAGAGAAGAAGAGAAGAAGAGAAGAAGAGAAGAAGAGAAGAGCGGGAGCCTCCCCCCCATGCCATGGGTGCGGAGCGGCCCGAGGAGAAGAAGACAGAAGACGCCGCGGAGGAGATGCTGGACGAGAACGCCGGAGGAAGAACCAGAAGAACCAGAAGAGCCAGAAGAACCAGAAGATGAAGGAAGATATAAGAAAGAAGAAGCATTTAAATAAAGGAATTGTCAAAAACTGTCTCTTGTCATTTTTAACATTTTTGACACTTTTTTCGTGAAATGGTAGGGGTACTTATGTACCCCCTTACCATTTCACACAGGGGGGGGGGCCGGGATCTGGGGGTCACCTTGTTAAAGGGGGCTTCCAGATTCCGATAAGCCCCCCGCCCGCAGACCCCCACAACCACCGGCCAGGGTTGTGGGGATGAGGCCCTTGTCCTCATCAACATGGGGACAAGGTGTTTTGGGGGCCTACCCCAAAGCACCCTCCCAATGTTGAGGGCATGTGGCCTGGTACGGTTCAGGAGGGAGGGGGGGCCGCACTCTCGTCCCCCCCTCTTTTCCTGCGGCCTGCCAGGTTGCGTGCTCGGATAAGGGTCTGGTATGGATTTTTGGGGGGACCCCACGCCGTTTTTTTTTTTTTTTTTTTGGCGCGGGGTTCCCCTTAAAATCCATACCAGACAAGAAGGGTCTGGTATGGAATTTAGGGGGAACCCCACGTCATTTTTTTTTTTAAATTTTGGCCGGGGTTCCCCTTAATATCCATACCAGACCTGAAGGGCCTAGTATGGAATTTAGGAGGACTCCCACGTCATTTTTTTTTTTAAATTTTGGTTCGGGGTTCCCCTTTGGGGAATTCCCATGCCGTTTTTATCAATGAACTTCTATGTGTATTGTCGGCAATGCAATAGCCGCGGGTAGTTTTAAATGAGTTTTTTCCTTCAAAATGTCATTTTGCTGTCAGACTGTTCTAAACACAGGAAACATGCGCCCCTTTACAGGCATACTATAGTCACCCCCCAGGTACGAAATTTAAAGGGATATTACACTTTTATTGTTTGACTTTAAGCATTATTAAAATCACTGCTCCTGAAAAAACGGCCGTTTTTAAAACTTTTTTTTGCATTGATCCATGTCCCCTGGGGCAGGACCCAGGTCCCCAAACACTTTTTATGACAATAACTTGCATATAAGCCTTTAAAATTAGCACTTTTGATTATTCATGTTCGTGTCCCATAGACTTTAACGGTGTTCGCATGTTCGAACGAACTTTTTTCCTGTTCGTATGTTCTGGTGCGAACCGAACAGGGGGGTGTTCGGCTCATCCCTAGTGGTTACTTATTTGAGAGGCGGAAACTGCTCACCAGTCAAAGAGCCCTTAGTAGCTTTCAGAAGAACCCTAGGGATCCACTGAATCCTGGTTGAGAAAGGCTGATAGACAGCATGTAAGAGCAACAGTTTATTTTTCCTTAAAGTAGTGATATGGTAAAATTTCTGCCAGATTTCCTCTGCTGTCTGGGTCCAGCTGTGGAGATCCCCCTGATGTCCAGTTTGGAGAAAATCTCCAAAAGAAGACACAGACAGATTTGGAAAGAGTGAGAACCACTTTTATGTTTTATTGCTATCTGTGTCTCTGTTGGGCAGATTCTCCCCCACTTCCTACTATCAAACTTGGACAGGAAGAAAGACTCAACAGAGGTTCAAACCCTTCCTACCTCTATTTAAATCATAACAGTCTTTGGTGGAGACCCACTTTAGCAGGAAAATGCTGGATAATCTACATACCGAGCAGTCCTCAATGTTCTTCTGAAGCAGCTTGATCTTCAGCCCTTCCTTGGTCCTCACAGTGTTGGCATTACCTCTATTCACTGGCACTGGTGATGGTGGGCTCTGTGCCACTCTTGTGAATGGCTGGGGTGCCATTGCTGTAGATGGCTCAGCGCTCGTTTGGTTAATAAATTTGGCCTTTGTAACCTCAGAGAAAATGTTGACGGTTTCATCATTCATGTCCACGAGATGGATTCTCTGTAAAGTGCTCTGTTTTCCCGCCATCTCTGCATAGTCCCTTATGGCTTCCACTATGTTTTCAATGCATAATTTTAGGGGAAAACCAAAAATACCAGAACTGACAGCTGGAATTGCTATTGAACTGTGACTGTTCTCGGAGGCCAGCTGTAAACTTGTGGTAATCGCCTTCCGTAGAAGCCGTTCACATCTGGAGCGTGAATGTGCATCCCACCGGGGACCCACTGTATGTATTATTTGTTTGCACTGCAATTTCCCTGCGTCAGTAATTACTGAATCTCCGGTGGACAATCTACCATCTTTCCTGATAATCTGATCGCAGTCAACTTGGAGTTTACGTCCTGCTGCATCCAGAATAGCTTTTGCCAAACCCCCACCATGTTTCAGATCTTCATTGGCAGCATTAACAATGACATCTACATTGTGACGGCACAGGTCATCTTTATATACAGAGAGGGTCAGTCCATTCGGAAGAGTTATTTGTAATCTGGGTTTACTAAATAGAATATGTTCTACACCAGCCTCCTCTAAACGTATAACACAATTGTAAGTTGTCCTTGCCATTGTAGCATGCACTTCTTCATGGATCTTACAAAACTTTTTGGCTCCCGGTTTCTCAATACGCAGAATATCACTGTGAAGCGAGTGCAGAATGTCGCTAATGACATTTGCTTCTTCTTGAACCTTCACCCGTGGTCCCGACAGACAGATGCTGTTCTGGTTCTTTGTTACATTTACATTTTTCTTTATCTTTTCCAACATCTCCTTCCTTTCCTCCCAGATGAACGTCATCTTTGCTGAAGGTTGAACTGCAACTATTGTCTCTATAGTAGTGTTCTTCTCCAGAAAGTCACTGAATTCTTGGTAACACTTTAGAACATTTGGAGTCAGGCCAGCGATGACCAGGTTGTCCTCCGTTCCAGAAGATTCCTGTACCAGGACTGTGATTTTCTCTGCATTAAATACCTGAAGTAGATTTGACTGGAGACTTCTCCACTTGGGAGATTTCAGAAGACTTTTGTCTTCCACTAAAAGTTCTTTGTGAACCAGATTTTCTTTGATTTGGTTTTCTGCTGTTGTCAAGTCTTCCTTTGAATGAGCCATCAGTTTAACATCACCATCATCAACTTCCAGCATTGCGTTAATGTTGTGACGTACAAAGAGCAGAGAGGACAGCTCTTCGTTATCGGTGGATATCAGGAACTGGACGAGGTGTGGATTCATCTGGATGGGTTTACTTTTCATTTGTTGTTTGATGTCGAGTATCTCACATTTGGCCGTGAGCACTTCATTTATCAATCCAGATAGCCAGATAGATTTTCTTGGCACATCATAGTCCATCTTCAGCTCTGGAACTTGGTCCAGGATCTTTTTCTTCTGGCCGCTGTTACACATAATCTGATAGAGGACCGGAGACATGGATATTGTGTCAGTCTTGGTTTGTTTATTTCTTTCTACTTTTTTGGTGGTTTCCTCTATCAGTTGTCTGAATATTGGGTCAATCTTTGTAACATCCTTGGACAATCCAGCCAAGAAAACTTTCTCTAAACCAAAGTCAGGTTTGATGAGTACTCCATCATAGGTGGAGCTGTTGACATGTTCTCTAATAGCTTCCCAGACAGACTCATCCATTTTATATTCTATTACTCTGAACTTTGATATGAGAAGTGAGAATTCGTTATAAACCTCTTCCTTCCATTTTGGTACAATCTGTACCACAGACCTGAGATTGGTGGACAATGTGGGAGGGAAGAGGAGTTGAAGGACAGGATTCTGGCAGTCTTGATCTGGCCATTTGATCTCACAGCATTTATCCTTCATCTTCACACCTATGTTGTTCTTTAGTCCTTCATTATTAGAGATATGTTCCAATATGTATGGACTGATTTTAAACTCTATAGGCTTTGGTAATTCTATGCAAGGTCTGTGCTTCCCATACAGTGCTATACCCAACAATGGGTAGTAAGGGTATACGGATATCTTTTTCTTGGAAAACACATGATCCTTCTTCAAAACTCTTTTGACATCTGTAAAAGAAGGAAACAAACAGATGGTTCACACTTAATACTCACATTTACTTCTTTGAAGTTGTTGACCAATAATCATTTATTTCACCCATTTACTTGTTGTCCTGTTCTGTTTTTGTTCTCTATGCCCCATTATTCTCAATATCATAAATGACTCCCTTAGCACCGGTTTTGTACCAACAATCCTCAAAACTCCCACCATCACCAGGTACCAAAAAACCCCAACATGGCTGTGGACAATTTAAACAATTTTCACCCCGTGTCTAACTTACTCTTCCTTACCGAGATCCCTGAGCGGGCTGTGATAGCTCAGTTACATAATCATCTGACTTTAAATAACCTATTTGAATCCCTCCAATCTGTTTTTTGGCAACTGCACTACAGAGAAACCGTCTTGGTCAAAGCCATTTTTCTGTTAGCTTTTGGTTCTGGCTCACTTAGGCCCCATTCACACCTGATCCATTATCTGCTTGAAGCTTGAAGCTCAAAAATGCTGGAGGAGAAAAAAAAATCAATTCTCTATGGAGATGGTTCACATCTCTATTCCAAGTCACCTGAAGCTCAAACAAGTTCTGGAGCTTTTTTGTTGCTCAAATCGGGCAGATTTGGGCATTTTTTGGTTCCCATAGAAATGAATTGAAACGTGTCATTTGCGAGTTTTTGCACGATTCTCTGCTCAAATGAAAAAAAGTTACAAATTAAATAGTAATATATGAATAAATATATGTAAAATAAATACACAAATAACTAAAAATCATCATAAATAAGTAAAATAAATGAATGATATATTTATAAATAATAATTAACCTCTAACCTTAAAAATATTAAATACATTATTATTATTAATAATAAAACAATAAAAACCCAGAC
Organism: Aquarana catesbeiana; assembly: GCF_042186555.1. Taxonomy (NCBI): domain Eukaryota; kingdom Metazoa; phylum Chordata; class Amphibia; order Anura; family Ranidae; genus Aquarana; species Aquarana catesbeiana. The sequence continues at coordinate 414,833,750 of NC_133329.1, forward strand.
TCAACCAAATAATAATTTATTTTGTGTTAGGGTTAATGTGTTTAGCTATTTATTATTTTATTTTTTCAAGGGGTGAGGGTTAAAGTTAAGGGTTAATTATTTATTGTTACTTAGTATTCATTTATTGAATTTATTTATGATTTTTATTTATTTGTGTATCTATTTTACATTTATGTATTCTTTTAATATTATTCGTATAATACGAAATAAAATAAAAAATAAATAAAATAATAATAAATAACTTTAACCCCAACTCCTAATCCTTACCCTAACCTAAACTGAACTTGAACCCCTTCTGTAACGAAAAAACATTATAATAAAGGAATAATAGTAAAAGAAAAAATAAAAGCTAATGTAAAAGCTAAAAAAGCTGAAATACCCAGCAACAAATGATGCAACAGTTAACAGTTTTCTCCATTGGCTAATAAAAAAAACTCCAAAGCCCAAAAATGCATTATACAAACGCACAAGGTCGCACAAAATTGCGCCAAAATCATGCATAAAAAACATGCGAAAAAAAACTCTGCAAAAGCGCTCAAAGACGCGACGCTCAGGTGTGAATGCAGCCCAACTATTCTTATCTTACTGGATCTTATGCTGTGTACACACGAGCGGACTTCTCGTCCACCAGAACTCCGAAGGACTTTGACGGAGTTCCGACTGAGTTCCAATGAAACGGACTTGCCTACACACAATCACACCAAAGTCCGATCATTTCTAACGTGATGACGTACGACCGGACTAGAATGAGGAAGTTCATAGCCAGTAGCCAATAGCTGCCCTTGCGTCCTTTTTTGTCCGTCGGACTAGCATACAGACAAACTGATTTTTCAATCGGACTCGAGTCCGTCGGAAAGATTTGAAACTTGTTCTATTTCTAGGTCCATCTGAATTTTTTCGACAGAAAAGGTCTGATGAAAGTCCGATGAAGCCCACACACGATCGGAATGTCCGACGGATTTGTTCCGTCAGGCCTTTTCCTGCCGGAAAGTCCGCTTGTGTGTACGCGGCATAAGTTCTGTCTTTGATATGGTAGACCACAAGTATTTTACTCTCTTGCCTTGAAACATAGTTACATAGTAGGTGAGGTTGAAAAAAGACACAAGTCCATCAAGTCCAACCTATGTGTGTGATTGTGTCAGTATTACATTACATATCCCTGTATGTTGCGGTCATTCAGGTGATTATCTAATAGTTTCTTGAAGCTATCAATGCTCCCCCCCGCTGAGACCACCGCCTGTGGAAGGGAATTCCACATCCTTGCCTCTCTTACAGTAAAGAACCCTCTACATAGTTTAAGGTTAAATCTCTTTTCTTCTAATTTTAATGAGTGGCCACGAGTCTTATTAAACTCTCTTCTGCGAAAAAGTTTTATCCCTATTGTGGGGTCACCAGTCCGGTATTTATATATTGTGGGGTCACCAGTACAGTATTTGTAAATTGAAATCATATCCCCTCTCAAGCGTCTCTTCTCCAGAGAGAATAAGTTCAGTGCTCGCAACCTTTCCTCATAACTAAGATCCTCCAGACCCTTTATTAGCTTTGTTGCCCTTCTTTGTACTCGCTCCATTTCCAGCACATCCTTCCTGAGGACTGGTGCCCAGAACTGGACAGTATACTCCAGGTGCGGCCGGACCAGAGTCTTGTAGAGCGGGAGAATTATCGTTTTATCTCTGGAGTTGATCCCCCTTTTTAATGACAATATTCTGTTTGCTTTATTAGCAGCAGCTTGGCATTGCATGTCATTGCTGAGCCTATCATCTACTAGGACCCCCAGGTCCTTTTCCACCCTAGAAACCATATTTGGAATTTCAGAACTGGTTCTGAAATGGATTAAGTCCTATCTCACTGAATGCTGTCACTTTTTTTCTCTTGGCGGATTCTAGTCTGAAGTCAGTCCAGCCAAGTTCGGTGTCCCCCAGGGCTCAATCTGGGGACCTTTACTTTTTAGTATTTACATGTTTCCACTTGGCTAAATGCTTAGATCACAAGGGCTCAATTATCATGATCTAAAAACCTGGATGGCCCACAATTTCCTTCAATTAAACTGTGATAAGACTGAAGGCAGGCTTGTTGGCACCCCCCCATCAATTTTGTAAGGCCAGTCCTGATATCCTATCTATAGATGGCACTATACTTGAGCTTCAGTCTAAACTGAAAACTCTAGAGGTGATATCTGATGCTAGTGATCCACATGTACAAAATGTTGCCAGAACATCTTTTTTCCCATTTGAGAATCTTTGCTAGGCTACGTCCTATGTTATCATACACTGGAGCTGAATCCATACATTTGTCTTCCCCCGACTGGACTACTGCAATGTTTTACTCGCTGGTGTACCTAAATTCACTATTAATCGCCTTCAATATGTCCAAAATTCTGCAGCCAGAACCCTGACTAGGCCTGGTACAAGTGATCATATTACCCAGATTCTGGAGTCTTTGCACTTACTACCCGTCAGGTTTTGCATTGATTTTAAGATCCTCTTGCTCACCTATAAGGCTCTTCATGGCTGGGCACCCCATTATCTCTCTGAACTTTTATCAACTTATTCCTGCCCTGATAAGCTCCGCTCCTCAAATTCTGGTTTGCTGTGTGTCCCCCCTACTCACCTACACTCAATAGGAGACAGAGCCTTCTCCTGCTACGCTCCAAAACTCTGGAATTCACTTCCAAAGAACATCAGAGAATCATCTTCTCTAAACTCATTCAAATCAAAGTGATTGTAAACCTTTGTTTTTTTGGGGGTTTTTTTTGTGTTTTTTTTTTTTTAATAACATATATATCATACTTACCTCCACTGTACAGCTCGTTTTGCACAGTGTGGCCCCGAACATCCTCTTCTGGGGTCCCTCGGCGGCTCCTTCCCGCATAGTATAACCCCCTAGGAGAAGCGCTCTCCTTGGGCGTTACCTTGCGTGCATGCTCCCGAGTCCAGCATTTGCGTGCATAGACACAGAATGCCGGACTTGGCCCCGCCCCCCGGCACCTGCGTCATTGGATTTGATTGACAGTAGTGGGAGCCAATGGCTGCGCTGCTATCAATCTATCCAATCAAGAGCCGAGAACCCCGGGCAGAGAGGTCCAGCGTGTCTCCGCCGAGGGAACGAACGGGCTCAGGTGAGTAAAACGGGGGGCTTGGGGGGGGGGGGGGGGTCACTGTCAGGAGTTTTTTCACCCTAATGCATAGGATGCATTTAGGTGAAAGAACAGGAGAGTTTACAACCCCCTTTGAATCTCCCTTTTTTCCATTATTTTACCCTGTGCATTTCTTGTGTTTTCTTTGTAAAGTGATTTGAGAAGCCACCTTTAAAAGGTGCTATGTAAAATTAATTTTATTATTATATTTTCAGGATTTTGTACAACTGGTAACACAACAGGACAGCGGAGTGGCTTCAGTGGAGGCTTTGCAGTGATGAGGTGTGAGGTTTCATTCTCCCCGGCAGGGCCATCCTAAAGGCAGGGCAAAAGGGGCAGCTGCCCTGGGCCCTGTCATTGTTGTGGGGACCAAAGCAGCAGCCTCATACTTGGCAACTATCCTGGTTTAAATTCCCTTGTCCCTTGAAGTTTTAGTCCCGTGCTGTGTCCTGATATCTCTGTGTGAAGTGCTGTTACTAATGCTGCCCAGCTCTGCCCTATTGTTGTGTACAGATGACTCTCCTGTAGACCCTGTGTTTATATGTAAATAACCTGCATTCATATTTAAATAGTGACGACATTCATATGTAAATAGCTGTGGACCGGCGGCATTCATATGTAAATAAAAGCGGCATTCATAAGTATAACAATGCCCCCGAGGTCATATCCACCATCACCTATACTGAATGCTGCCCACTCGGGAGGTAAAGGGGCATGCTTGAAAGTCTTGCCTACAACTGTGATCATTACCCTAACATCAGCCTATTCTGTTCTGCAAAGGTAAGCAAATTGGTGGTGGTGGGGGGGGGGGGGGGTAGCGTAGGGTGTGCATAGGTAGGCAAAGAAGGAATTACAGTTTGGGGTGCACAGGTGAGCAAGGAGGGGATGTATGGAGGTAAGGAAGGTGGGTGCAAAGATGAGCAGAGGAGGCAGGTAGAGTTATAGGGGTGGAGGGTTGGAGTGGAGAGGATGGGGAAGGTTTGGGGTGCAGAGGTTAGCAGGGGTTTTAGGATGTGAAGGTGTACTGACAGGGTGGATAAATATGTAGGTAGTATGCAGGGTAACCTATTCATATCAATGGGCTGCTCTATGCGCTAGAAATACGGAAGAGAGATCTAAACCTTTTCTCAAAATCACACGGTGCCACAGCACATGTCAGCAGATGGGTGAGGGTGTCATTAACAATTAAAGGCTCTGCTGTGTATCTGATAAAGGGCAGCACATTTCTGTGGTGTCAGGAAAAAGATTTTGCATGCGTTCCCGACACACACAAATGTGAACGCAGGCTAAATGTCTCAGTGGTCAGTGTAAATCTTCTCATTGCATTAGTGCTTGATTTACAATCCTTTCATTCACACCATCGGCCACTGTGAATGTTCCCCTTACATAAGTGGTCAGTGTAAACCCCTATTACATTAGTGGTCAGTGTAAATCCCTATTACATTGGTGGTCAGTGTAAACTCCTATTACATTAGTGGTCAGTGTAAACCCCTATTACATTAGTGGTCAGTGTAAACCCCTATTACATTAGTGGTCAGTGTAAACCCCTATTACATTAGTGGTCAGTGTAAACCCCTATTACATTAGTGGTCAGTGTAAATCCCTATTACATTGGTGGTCAGTGTAAACTCCTATTACATTAGTGGTCAGTGTAAACCCCTATTACATTAGTGGTCAGTGTAAACCCCTATTACATTAGTGGTCAGTGTAAACCCCTATTACATTAGTGGTCAGTGTAAACCCCTATTACATTAGTGGTCAGTGTAAACCCCTATTACATTAGTGGTCAGTGTAAACCCCTATTACATTAGTGGTCAGTGTAAACCCCTATTACATTGGTGGTCAGTGTAAATCCCTATTACATTGGTGGTCAGTGTAAACTCCTATTACATTAGTGGTCAGTGTAAACCCCTATTACATTAGTGGTCAGTGTAAACCCCTATTACATTAGTGGTCAGTGTAAACCCCTATTACATTGGTGGCCAGTCTTGAAACTCCTCTTTATATTGGTAGTTGGTAAAAAAATCTGCATTGCCATTGATCACACCCCCCCTCCCCCCAGCACTGCCACTGATCCCAGGAGTTCTAGAATCCCTAGGAGTTTTCTGTCTATTGATGGTTCCCCTCACCTCCCCAGTCCATGTTTTGCAGGCAGTGAGGAGATGATGTGCTGTAACCTCTAGCAACCAATCAGTGAGCAGTAATGATGTGCAGTAACCTCTAGCAACCAATCAGTGAGCAGTATTACTGTACAGTAATCTCTAGCAACCAATCAACAAGCAGAAATGTGCTGTAACCTCTAGCAACCAGTCAGTAAGTGGTAATGATATGCTGTAACCTCTGGCAACCAGTCGCAATCGCTGCCTGATCTGATTCAGTAAACTGATTTTGAGTCTAACTTCTATTTATTGTATGTCTCAGAGCAGATGGAGAGTGAAATTGCATGGGGGGGGGGGCGCAAGACATTTTTTTCCCAGGGTCAAATCAATGTTAAAGACGGCCCTGCTCCCCGGGGGTTCAGTCTGTTGAATAATGTGTGTCCTTTCGGTGTTTCCATGGCTTTCATAACCCAATTCAATAACTGACTATTTCAGGGACCCCTGTACTCTGTAATGTGTTGCCGAATATATCAGCCATCAATAAATACATTTGAGCAGTAGTGATTTTTTGAAGTGAACAAAACAAAAAGCTTTTTTGTAATCTGTTGGTCAACAATGAATATTACATAGTAGAGCATTTAAGTGATGAAAAGATTGGCATCAGGCTGCTCATAACCAATCCCATGGCCTGATCTGCTCATGCTCAAACTGAAGCATTGCTTGAACAGTCTGACGTTGACCACAAGTTGTTCTATCTCTCCTTGATGTGCCACTTGGGACAATGTCAAACAATTCAGAGGTTATCCAACAAGCACTTCCAACATATGAAGGTCTGCTCTGTACCCACTCTGTAAACTCACCTGCTATGTCCTGAAATGTGATCAGTGCGGCTCTTTCCTCGGGTACCATCACAATGTCTTCTACTCTTCCTCCTCCCTGTTTTGGGTTCTCAAAGAAAGCTGCCAGATACATCTCAGATGTGTTCTCCGGTACATTCTCCACCCTGACACTTCGGGATTCTTCCAGAGGCCTCGCTGTTAGCTTGTTGTGAGCTACTCTGAGGTTACTGGAGAAAGTTCTGATGAATCTCGGAATATCTGGAGAAAAATAACAGGACATTTTTCTCAATTTTAATGCCATAAGTACAACTGTGTAAAAACTTTACTGACTAAGCGAACACACAGCCTGCCTGCTGAATGGCTTATGAGTGAATTGGTGAACATGGAGCCAGTGTGTTCCCTGATCCCAGCATGTAGGCAGGTGCAGTCTTTTTTTCTCCACTGTAGGTGGTGCTCGACCGGAGCGGTACTGCAGCCGGAAGGGAAGTCCAGAGAAACTTGGTTTCTCTATGGTTTCCTGGTTCCCTGAAGCAGTTTTTCGGTTGGCTACGCTGCATTCAGGTGACCTCTAGTGGCCATCTTGGGTCAGCAGAAACTTTATAAGTCCCTGCCCCCAGGTTTTGGCATGTATTTGCGAAGTGGCTCAAGTAAGGAAAGAGCACCCATCTGTTAGGGAAAGTAAAGAGCAGCAGGTAAAGGACGAGTAGGGACAGGCTAGATACATGCCACCCTTCATCAGGCACCCTCCCAATTGTGACCAGACTGACCAGGCCACATTCTACCCTCTGAGACAAACGCTGTTGGTCCATCTTTACCTGCTGCATCTCCACACTGCACAGAACTGTAATATCACGGATGGAAGTCTCCAAGGTCTGGGGGCCCATCCTGGCTCAAGTGCAGGATGGCCAGGAGAGGGTGATTGCTTACACCAGTCACAGCCTGCGACCCACTGAGAAGAACCCCCATAACTTCAGCTCAACTCAAGTTGCTCCCCCTGATATGAACTATCACTGAGAAATTAATGCAATTCCTCATGGGGGGCCGACATAGAAGTCTTCACTGACTACAACCCCCTGGCCTAACTGGACATGGCAAAGTTGTCAGCACTGCAACAGAGGTGGGACACATGCTTGGCACAGTTCAAGCTCAAGATTCACTACTGGCCAGAAAAGCTCAATAGCCATGCAGACGCTCTGTCCCAATTTCTGGTGGAGCGCCCTAGGGAGGATGTGGGCTCTACAGTTTGTTGTCTCAACAAAAAGGCAAAGACCTGATGTAGGTGCAGTGCTTCCTGTCCCTTCAATACAGGCCTGCTTCCCAGGAGTGCCAGAAGTTGTGCCCCATTCCTCAGGCAATTCTAAGGTAGTAGAATCAGCTTGAGATGGGGGACAAAGTGCTATACCGCCAAGCGCACATGCCTACCAAACAGCGGGACATCCTCCAAGTTTTGGTCCCCAGTCGCATATTTTGCAAGTCTTTCAGGGACTCCATGCGGCCATTTTGGGGCAGATTGGACTGAGTAACTGGGACAAAGGGCTGTAGTGGGGGCCTACAACAACACCGTCCATCGCTCACCCAGCCACACACCCTTTTTCTTAATGTTCAGACAGAATGGCCAAATGCCGTGGACCTCCTGTTAGAATTCCCGAAACATCTTCCGCAGTGGACCCCCAGTTCTTGGGTGCAGGAACATTGGGAGCGGCTGCAAAGTGCCATGCAGCTAGTATTCAACAAACACTGGGAAATTACACCTGACCCTGTGCTGGAGAAGCTACTGCTGCAACCGGGGGGACCGGGTTCTGGTGAAAGATAGCAAAAGCGCCAGGGCAGCAAATTAGAGCCCAAGTGGGAGTACACCGTATCGGGTGGAAGGGCAGCCTTTCCTACTTACCCCAATGTATGACTTGGTCTCCAAGGGGCCCAACCCCCTGAAGAGGTGACTTCATCATAACATGCTGAAACCATGCGTGCTAAGCAGTGACTGCTACAAAAAGTCTACAGATGACCAGTAAGCATTAGACTCTGTGGACTTTCCACCAATGCAGGAGGCCCCCGCTGAATGGTTCCTGACTCCGCTCATCCTCAAGCCTTTGGCTCCCATAGAGTCCTGACAGCTCTGGTGCCTGAGCCTGGCAAATCTATTCAACAACAGACTGTGCTGATGAATCTGAGGACATAGTCTTGGGCCCAGGTGAAAGAGCGGGGAGATCGGGGAACATTTGCCACCCCTTGCCACCTGCAGCCCCTGAATCACGACCTGAAGATGAATCAATGTGAAGTGACTCTGCTAAAAGCCAAGAGAGCCGCCACCCTTTGTGGACCAACCGCAGACAACTTCCTGTGAGATTTTCGGATGTTGTTTGAACTTGTTTTTGTTGTTCTGCCTTAACCATGCTCCTATTGCACTGTTGTTTTTACTGTATTGCGATGCTGAGGACAGTATCTGTCAAAGGGGGGAGGAGTGTAGGAAGGTACAGTCCAAAGTAAGTGGCGCTTGACCGGAGTGGTACTGGAGCTGAAGAGGAAATCCGGAGAAACCTGGTTTCTCTACGGTTTCCTGGTCCCCTGGGAAAGCGTTCCGGTCGGCTACACTGCATACAGGTGACCTCTGGTGGCCATCTTGGGTCAGTAGAACCTACCCCCAAGTTTTGGTGTACATTTGCGAAGTGGCTAGAATAGGGAAAGAGCACCTGTCTGTTATAGAAAGTGATTAGCGGCAGGGAGAGTTTCCGGACAAGTAGAGACAGGCTAGGGACATGCCAACCTTCATCGGAAGCCTCCCCACTGTGACAGGCCAGACTGTTGGTCCATCTTTACCCATTGCATTGCCGTACTGCACAGAACTATGAGTGACTCCCTGTGTGGCATTCCCCCGCTGGGCTGTTTGTAAGTTGAGCATTCTCTTCGATACAAGTTTGGGGATTCCCGCAACTGGACTTTGTGTGATTACTGCAGCCACACCATGCTGCACCTACACACAAGCACCGCTCTCTTGCTGTTCCCCATTTACTGGGCATATGGCAAACATTCTGTTACAAGGGTCATTAGCTGGTAGTACATGATAAAGCTTGTAGGCCTTTTTTGGAAGCTGTGAGCCTCACTCCGGGCTCAGTATGTAAATCAAGAACAAATCACAAAGATTGGACTCACCGATATCACATGTGAAGGTGACAACAGCAGATTGGATATCAGGAATTATCTCCACATAGAAGTCCACGTCCGGGACCTTCTCACTGGTATTCTCCACCAGGAGGTTTAACATCTCAAGAGCATCCCTGTCCTTGACGTTCTCGATGAGAACCAGAGGGGACGGGGAGACTTCATCATCTGGTGCGGCTGTAACATATCAAAACATATTCCAGAGGAAAGTCTTTTAGAGTGATTATTTTATTCTACATCACGATGAACATAATGAGAACATTCTGAGAACTATCAGCAGAGATTGTGTTTCTTTGTTAAGTTGCTGAGCTCAATCGCTGGGACAGGATGAGAGTTGGTGACCTCAGAGTAGAGCCATTGTCCCTTCTAATTGTGGAGGGCTAACTGAAAAGAAAAGCATGATATATACATAGAGGCCTTCTGGGAGGATCCAGTTGGTCCTGCTCAGGAACATCCAATTGTTGGAAGATTCAGAGACAGATTTGAAATTCATTGGAGGTAATATATCTCCATCCCAGGACTGACCCTAAACACACTGGAGATAATATATCTCCATCCCAGAACAGATCCTGAACACACTGGAGCTAATATATCTCCATCCCAGGACTGACCCTGAACACACTGGAGGTAATATATCTCCATCCCAGAACAGATCCTGAACACACTGGAGCTAATATATCTCCATCCCAGGACTGACCCTAAACACACTGTAGGTATTATATCTCCATCCCAGGACTGACCCTGAACACACTGGAGGTAATATATCTCCATCCCAGGACTGACCCTGAACACACTGGAGGTAATATATCTCCATCCCAGGACTGACCCTGAACACACTGGAGGTAATATATCTCCATCCCAGGACTGATCCTGAACACACTGGAGGTAATATATCTCCATCCCAGGACTGACCCTGAACACACTGGAGGTAATATATCTCCATCCCAGGACTGATCCTGAACACACTGGAGGTAATATATCTCCATCCCAGGACTGATCCTGTACACACTGGAGGTAATATATCTCCATCCCAGGACTGACCCTGAACACACTGGAGGTAATATATCTCCATCCCAGGACTGATCCTGAACACACTGGAGGTAATATATCTCCATCCCAGGACTGACCCTGAACACACTGGAGGTAATATATCTCCATCCCAGGACTGACCCTGAACACACTGGAGGGAATATATTTCCATCCCAGGACTGACCCTGAACACACTGGAGGTAATATATCTCCATCCCAGGACTGACCCTGAACACACTGGAGGGAATATATTTCCATCCCAGGACTGACCCTGAACACACTGGAGGTAATATATCTCCATCATAGGACTGACCCTGAACACACTGGAGGTAATATATCTCCATCCCAGGACTGATCCTGAACACACTGGAGGTAATATATCTCCATCCCAGGACTGATCCTGAACACACTGGAGGTAATATATCTCCATCTTAGGGCAGAACTCGTTGGAGGGGTTATATCTCCCTATTGGCATGAATAATAGGAATGATGGACAAAGGAAATGAGGGGAAATCTTTCTAATGGAACTCCAGATTGCAGTTAAAATTAGACTGGGGTTCTAATCCTTCCCACACTCCATCCAAAATTAGAAAAACCTTTTTTGACTTGACACTTGAAATAATTTTGATTTGCAGGAATTCTCTGTAAATGTGAAATCTGTAATTTTGGTGCAAAATTGAGAATGGCAAAATCAGCAGCTAAACCCCAATGGAAGCACCTTAGCAGTCAATGGAAGAGCGGACTGAGACACCTTATCCCATCCCTTCCCCCCTTCCCCCGCTCCCACCATTGTGTTCTATAGGACGTCCAATGAATGATTTCTTACGTTTGTCCTCGGCACGGCCGAACTGTGAGCCCTGAAAATAGAAGATAAACCGCTATGAGTAATTTCTAGAAATCCTGTTCAGTTCATTATAATATATTCATTATATCATTTTATATTGTAAAGTGCTGCGTAAACTGTTGGCGCTATATAAATCCTGTATAATAATAATTATAACACTTCTTATTTCCACAACAACAGAATTGAGGCTATTACTTATAGAGGACCTTCCATGGAAAATGGAAGATCCACTTACATTTGCAACCAAATATATTCTATATTCGTCTATATCCTCCCAAATGGGGGGGCTTCCAGTGCCACTGATCACAGGGGATCAATACGGATTGTACAGTTTTTTTTCATCTGATCAGTCCTTAACCCCCAAGAACAGGAGGTGACGGTGTCTGCAGACACACAAATGAGACTATTGGTGGAAATGTTGGAATCGGGTGACTGTGGCCCCGTATCTAGGAACCCCTTTAGATGATTACAGAGATTTCATGGAAAATGTATTTTATGATACTCCGACACACAATTCCATAACCGCAATGTAGAGCTCATTTCCAGCAGATTTACGTACTATGGCCAATCCCGCTGTGTCCTCCGGAGTGTTCGGACTCTCAGTATTTGGGAGTGAGACATTCAGAGGTATTTCTTCCCCATTGGGCAGTTTCAGCAGATGGCTCCCTTTCTGGAGGACTCGATCCCGCACTGGAAGACAAGGAGAACCATGATGAGGATTTTCTACAGGAATGTCACCAGTCACATGACCAAATATGTCCGAAGGGCTACGCGTCAGGTGTACCACCCCCAGATTAGGATAACTGTGCCACCCCATAGGACCACACACCTCCTCATGGTGTCACAGCTCCACCCACATCATTAAATGTTGAAAATTGTATCCGGTATGTATGTAAGAGCAGTAAGAATGTGGAATTCCCTTCCACAGGCGGTGGTCTCAGCGGGGAACATCGTTAGTTTCAAAAAACTATTAGATAAGCACCTGAACAACCACAACATACAGGGATATACAATGTAATACTGATGCATAATCACACACATAGGTTGGACTTGATGGACTTGTGTCTTTTTTCAACCTCACCTACTATGTAACTATGTATGACATCAGTGATAACATGTATGTAAAGACCAAACTTTTCTCTGTAGTGTTGGATGGAGAATAATACAGAGAGAACCCGTCACTACGGACCCCGATCACCATTGTCACCCAGACAGGAAGTGATAACGAATAAAAATGTTACATTTATCACCGAAACAGGAAGTGAGAATTCTGGGGTCACCCGTCTAAGAAAGGTTTTCTCCTCGCTTTAGGGAGATTTGCACTCCCTGTGTTCTTCTCATGTAATCCTCTGCTCTGCTAGTAGAGATGTTTGTAAAAACTCCATCTCCATTCTATACAGTAAGCTTCTTACCTAAGTCTATCTTAAAGAAAATCCAGCACTCCTAATATTAGCTCCATGTACCTCTTTCAGCATCCAGCTTTCTTAGAGCCCCCTCTCCCCCCTCAGAGCACCAGTGACCCCTCCACCTCCACAGAGCTCCAGTGGCCCCCTCTCCCTCCACAGAGCTCCAGTGGCCCCCTCTCCCTCCACAGAGCTCCAGTGGCCCCCTCTCCCTCCACAGTGCTCCAGTGGCTCCCTCCACAGAGCTCCAGTGGCCCCCTCTCCCTCCACAGAGCTCCAGTGGCCCCCTCTCCCTCCACAGAGCTCCAGTGGCCCCCTCTCCCTCCACAGAGCTCCAGTGGCCCCCTCTCCCTCCACAGAGCTCCAGTGGCCCCCTCTCCCTTCACAGAGCTCCAGTGGCCCCCTCTCCCTCCACAGTGCTCCAGTGGCTCCCTCCACAGAGCTCCAGTGGCCCCCTCTCCCTCCACAGAGCTCCAGTGGCCCCCTCTCCCTCCACAGAGCTCCAGTGGCCCCCTCTCCCTCCACAGAGCTCCAGTGGCCCCCTCTCCCTCCACAGAGCTCCAGTGGCCCCCTCTCCCTCCACAGAGCTCCAGTGGCCCCCTCTCCCTCCACAGAGCTCCAGTGGCCCCCTCTCCCTCCACAGTGCTCCAGTGGCCCCCTCTCCCTCCACAGTGCTCCAGTGGCCCCCTCTCCCTCCACAGTGCTCCAGTGGCCCCCTCTCCCTCCACAGTGCTCCAGTGGCCCCCTCTCCCTCCACAGTGCTCCAGTGGCCCCCTCCACAGAGCTCCAGTGGCCCCCTCCACAGAGCTCCAGTGGCCCCCTCCACAGAGCTCCAGTGGCCCCCTCCACAGAGCTCCAGTGGCCCCTCTCCCTCCACAGCGCTCCAGTGGCCCCTCTCCCTCCACAGCGCTCCAGTGGCCCCTCTCCCTCCATAGAGCTCCAGTGGCCCCCTCTCCCACTATGCATTAAGGTGAAAAAACATCTGATGATTGCCAGCCCCCCAGTTTACTTACCTGAGCCCTCGAAAGTCCCGTGCTCGATCGCTGCCCAGGCTTCTCCGGTCTTCTCGGCTCTTCATTGGGTAGATTGATTGCAGCCATTGGCTCGCGCTGCTGTCAATCACATCCAATGACGCGGCCCACGGGGGGCGGGACCGCGTCATACACTCTGTTTATATGGACGCAGCGTGTATGACAGGGAGCGCATTTGCAAGCTACCGCCCTCGGGATAGAGCTTCCAAGAGGGGGGTTAGCTATTCCGGGGAGGAGCAGAGACAGCCGCCGAGGGACCCCCAGAACCAGGCATGTACTGGCCATTGGGACTACAGGGAGTTTCCCGGTGGGCCGATGGCTCAGTGGGCCGATTTCAGTGACAGTGGACCGCTGCCTCCCTCCGGTCCTCTGTCCCCCCCCCCGCAGTGCTCACCTCCTCTCCCTGGCTAGTTATGCAGTGCGCCTGAATACAGACATGATGCTCAGGAGTCAACACTGAGAAGCTCATCATATGATCTGGAAGGAGGGCGGCCTCACTTTCCTGCCTAATCTTGTCCCATTGGGGGGGGGCGCCAAACTGATTCTTTGCCCCAGGTGAAATAATGTCTAGCTTCTCCACTGGTACTGCCTATAAGAGAAATAATGTAGAACGGCTAATGGCTAGTGGGGGGGGGGCTTGGGTGGCAAGCCGGCATGGGAGAGACCTGTCAAAGTGGGACAGTCTGGATGAAGTCCAGGGCCAAATTTTTGTCCCAGTCCAGCCCTGCCCAGAACAGGAGAATCGGGGCCACTCTGAGCAAAACGAACTGCACAGTGGAGGTAAGTATAACATGTTTGTTATTTAAAATTTAGAAAAAAACGATCCCTTACAACCCCTTTAACCCCTTCCCTGCCAGTGTCATTTATACAGTAAGTGCATTTTTTTTTTTAGCACTGATCACAGTATTGGTGTCACTGGTCCTCAAAAAGTGCCACTAATGCCACGTACACATGGCCGGACTTTACGGCAGACTTTGTCCGGCGAACTTTTCGACGGACATTCCGAATGAATGGACTTGCCTACACACGATCAACCAAAGTCCGACGGATTCGTACGTGATAACACCGGACTAAAACAAGGAAGTTCATAGCCAGTAGCCAATAGCTGCCCTAGCGTCGGTTTTTGTCCGTCGGACTAGCACACAGACGAGCGGACTTTTAGACCGGACTCGAGTCCGTCAAAAAGATTTGAAACATGTTTCATTTCTAGGTCCGTCGAACTTTTGGGGAAAAAAAGTCCGCTGGAGCCCACACACGATCGAATTGTCCTATGGACTCCGGTCCGCCGGACCAAGTATTCCGTATAGTCCGCTCGTGTGTACGCGGCATTAGTGTCCGATTTCTCCGCCGCAATGTCGCAGTCCTAATAAAAATCGCTGATCGCTGCCATTACTAGTAAAAACATAAAAAAAAAAATAATAATAAGTCCATAAATCTATCCCATAGTTTGTAGATGTGATAACTTTTGCGTAAATCAATCAATATACACTTATTGGGATTTTTTTTTACCAAAAACATGTAGCAGAATACATATTGGCCTAAATTGTTGAAGAAATTTGATTTTTACTTTTTTTCATTTGATGTTTTAAAGCAGTAAAAAAATATTGTTTAAATCGCAAAAAATAAAAACCACAGAGATGATCAAATACCCCCAAAAGAAAGCTCTATTTGTGGGAAAAAAGGACATCAATTTTATTTGGGTCCAGCGTCGCACGACCGCGCAATTGTTAGCTAAATCAACGCAGTGCCCTATCACAACAAATGTCCTGGTCATTAAGGGGGTAAAACCTTTCCGGGGGTGAAGGGGTTAAGCACCTTTTGAGTGGAATATAATAGAAGCACAGCATGGGGTCTTTTTGACACTTTGTAACGTATTGTATGGTTTAACACTTCAGTGTTTTGGAGTGAGAAGATCGATAGTACACAGATTGATTGATTGATTGATTGATTGTTTTTCTGTCACTTTGTATTTATTTGGGATTACTAGAGGACTGTATGAATTTTAGGAATTTAGAGTGCAGCGCTGGATCATTTTAGACGGTCTTGGCAATATTCAGAGGGAGTGGATCACTCATAGATCCCAGCGGCAACGCATTCTGCTGTATTGTATATACCGTATACTGTATTTGTGGGTTTTTTTTCACATAGGTGTGCGCAGGGGTACAGTGGAACCTCAGATTGCGAGTAACGTGGTTTACACGCGTTTCACAATACGAGCAATTTAAAAAAAAAAAAATCCTGTCTCGCTTCGCTTTGTGATCGTTGTCTCGCAAGACAAGCAAGATTCAAGCCTCTGGGGTGTGCAGTACCACATTTGTCCAGAGGTGTGGGGGACGCCGGTGACGCTCGGAGAAACTTGGAAACACTCTTTTCCCGAGTGCCTCCGAGTGTTTTTGAGTGTCTCCGGCGCCCCCCCGCACCTTTGGCCACATAGACAAGCAGTGGCTATGGAGCAGATTATCTGAGTTTCCATCATTTCCTATGGGGAAACTCGCTTTGATATACGAGTGTTTTGGATTACAAGTAGTCTTCTGGAACGGATTATGCTCGTAATCCAAGGGACTGCTGTATTTGCTTTTTGTTTTGAGGGAATGAAGCTGTCATTTTTTCGGGAGGGAAGAGATTGGATCAGACATTTCTCAGAGATCAGCAGGCTTCTCTTCCTTCTGGTGGGTCATCGGGCATCATGATTGATGTGGATCTCCATCACTGGATGTTGTGATTATCAAAGGATGTACATCAGGGATCCTCAAACTACGGCCCTCCAGCTGTTGCAGAACTACACATCCCATGAGGCATTGTAAAACTCTGACATTCACAGACATGACTAGGGCATGATGGGAATTGTAGTTCCTGAACATCTGGAGGGCCGCAGTTTGAAGACCCCTGATGTACATCATGGGACTTTTCTTCTGGGTTTTTTATTAAAGGACTTGCCATGAACTGGGTCTATTTTTTATTTACTACTTCCTTTTTTTGTTAATGAGTAGGGGTAATATAGAGGGGACTGGTATCTGGGGGGCCCTTTAATATTAAAGTGGGATTCTATATTCTAAAAAAGCCTCTACCTGCAGACCCTCACAACCACCAGACCAGGGTTGCAGGGAAGAGGCCTTTGTCCTCATCAACATGCGGACAGGGTGCTTTGTCATGAAGGACTCCCCCACCGCACATGTCTGCTGAGGGTATGTGGCCTGGTATGGTTCAGGTAGGGGAAGGTAAACTCTCATTGCCTCCCTTTCCTGGCTGCACGCTCATATTAAGGGTCTGATATTTTTGCGTGTGGTTCCCCCTTAAAATCCATATCAGACCCCAAGGGCCTGGTATAAAATTTGGGGGGACCCCATGCTGTTTTTTTATTCTTTTTTTTGCGTCCCTCCTTGCCATCAATACTAGACCCTCACTGAGGATATGGGTCTGGGGGGTATTTTTTAGGGGGAATCCCACATCATTTGTTGTTTTTTTTTTGTGGGGTTCCCCGTTACCATCTATATTTATGAGACCCTAATCTAGAATAAGGGTCCAGTATAGAGGAATGGATTCCCCCGACTCTTTACAAACAGAACAAAACGTCAGGGAACGTCAGGCATGTGTTTTAAAGAAATTTTACAACTTTTGCACAGGACCTTCTTCCCCTTGCCATTTGTTTGCCAGTCCCTTGTATATTAGTCTAACTGGCCAGAACTGATTTTTAACATTTGACTCCCATTCATTTCAATGGGTTTCTATTCGGCACCAGAATTTTAGTTATGTTTTTCAAACCCGTCTCCAACCCAACCCAACCCAACCCAACCCAGGTATGTTCACCTCAATCCTACCAGGCAACTGACGTTCCCTGAGGGAGCTCAGCAATGGACACTTCACATTCCTCTCCTCTTATCAGCCCAGGATTCTCCGATAACTAATATCTTTAATGTGTCACAGAAAATAAATGTATAACTTTCCATTCTTCCCACGGAGGACAAGAAGTGACACCCACATCTTCACCTGACACCTCCGATACAACAACCACCATCATCTGTACAGGAATAGGCAACACACATACCAGAAATATCAGATACTACTTACCTCCCTCCTCCTTGTAGTGTATGAGGATCTCCTCCAGTCCTCAGTACTTACCTCCCTCCTTCTTGTAGTGTATGAGGATCCCCTCCAGTCCTCAGTACTTACCTCCCTCCTCCTTGTAGTGTATGAGGATCCCCCTCCAGTCCTCAGTACTTACCTCCCTCCTCCTTGTAGTGTATGAGGATCCCCCTCCAGTCCTCAGTACTTACCTCCCTCCTCCTTGTAGTGTATGAGGATCCCCTCCAGTCCTCAGTACTTACCTCCCTCCTCCTTGTAGTGTATGAGGATCCCCTCCAGTCCTCAGTACTTACCTCCCTCCTCCTTGTAGTGTATGAGGATCCCCCTCCAGTTCTCAGTACTTACCTCCCTCCTCCTTGTAGTGTATGAGGATCCCCTCCAGTCCTCAGTACTTACCTCCCTCCTCCTTGTAATGTATGAGGATCTCCCTCCAGTCCTCAGTACTTACCTCACTCCTCCTTGTAGTGTATGAGGATCTCCCTCCAGTCCTCAGTACTTACCTCCCTCCTCCTTGTAGTGTATGAGGATCTCCCTCCGGTCCTCGGTACTTACCTGTCTCCTCCTTGTAGTGTATGAGGATCTCCACCAGTCCTCAGTACTTACCTCCCTCCTCCTTGTAGTGTATGAGGATCTCCTCCAGTCCTCAGTACTTACCTGTCTCCTCTTTGTAGTGTATGAGGATCCCCTCCAGTCCTCAGTACTTACCTGTCTCCTCCTTGTAGTGTATGAGGATCCCCTCCAGTCCTCAGTACTTACCTCCCTCCTCCTTGTAGTGTATGAGGATCCCCTCCAGTCCTCAGTACTTACCTCCCTCCTCCTTGTAGTGTATGAGGATCCCCTCCAGTCCTCAGTACTTACCTCCCTCCTCCTTGTAGTGTATGAGGATCTTCTCTAGTCCTCAGTACTTACCTCCCTCCTCCTTGTAGTGTATGAGGATCCCCTCCAGTCCTCAGTACTTACCTCCCTCCTCCTTGTAGTGTATGAGGATCCCCTCCAGTCCTCAGTACTTACCTCCCTCCTCCTTGTAGTGTATGAGGATCTCCCTCCAGTCCTCAGTACTTACCTCCCTCCTCCTTGTAGTGTATGAGGATCTCCACCAGTCCTCAGTACTTACCTCCCTCCTCCTTGTAGTGTATGAGGATCTCCTCCAGTCCTCAGTACTTACCTGTCTCCTCTTTGTAGTGTATGAGGATCCCCTCCAGTCCTCAGTACTTACCTGTCTCCTCCTTGTAGTGTATGAGGATCCCCTCCAGTCCTCAGTACTTACCTCCCTCCTCCTTGTAGTGTATGAGGATCCCCTCCAGTCCTCAGTACTTACCTCCCTCCTCCTTGTAGTGTATGAGGATCCCCTCCAGTCCTCAGTACTTACCTCCCTCCTCCTTGTAGTGTATGAGGATCTTCTCTAGTCCTCAGTACTTACCTCCCTCCTCCTTGTAGTGTATGAGGATCCCCTCCAGTCCTCAGTACTTACCTCCCTCCTCCTTGTAGTGTATGAGGATCCCCTCCAGTCCTCAGTACTTACCTCCCTCCTCCTTGTAGTGTATGAGGATCTCCCTCCAGTCCTCAGTACTTACCTCCCTCCTCCTTGTAGTGTATGAGGATCTCCCTCCAGTCCTCAGTACTTACCTCCCTCCTCCTTGTAGTGTATGAGGATCTCCCTCCAGTCCTCAGTACTTACCTCCCTCCTCCTTGTAGTGTATGAGGATCCCCCTCCAGTCCTCAGTACTTACCTCCCCCCTCCTTGTAGTGTATGAGGATCTCCCTCCAGTCCTCAGTACTTACCTCCCTCCTCCTTGTAGTGTATGAGGATCTCCCTCCAGTCCTCAGTACTTACCTCCCTCCTCCTTGTAGTGTATGAGGATCCCCCTCCAGTCCTCAGTACTTACCTCCCTCCTCCTTGTAGTGTATGAGGATCCCCTCCAGTCCTCAGTACTTACCTCCCTCCTCCTTGTAGTGTATGAGGCTCCCCTCCAGTCCTCAGTACTTACCTCCCTCCTCCTTGTAGTGTATGAGGATCCCCTCCAGTCCTCAGTACTTACCTCCCTCCTCCTTGTAGTGTATGAGGATCCCCTCCAGTCCTCAGTACTTACCTCCCTCCTCCTTGTAGTGTATGAGGATCCCCTCCAGTCCTCAGTACTTACCTCCCTCCTCCTTGTAGTGTATGAGGATCTCCTCCGGTCCACAATACTTACCTCCCTCCTCCTTGTAGTGTATAAGGATCCCCCTCCAGTCCTCAGTACTTACCTCCCTCCTCCTTGTAGTGTATGAGGACCCCCCTCCAGTTCTCAGTACTTACCTCCCTCCTCCTTGTAGTGTATGAGGACCCCCCTCCAGTTCTCAGTACTTATACATAGTTACATTATACTACTCCCCCAGTACCTACCTCTCTCCTCCTTGAAGTGTATGAGGATGTATCCCCGGCTGCAGTCGGTGTCTCGGATCTCACATTCTCCTCCATTAGATTGGTTCTTCTTCTGGAAATACAACAGAAGTTTATTTTTTGATTTCTTCAGTCTCTCTGGGCCGTCATCCCACTGGAGGGAGATGGGGTACGGGTATTGATGGTCCCCCATCCCTCTTGTAGTGAAGGTTGGTCTGGCCAGGTGAAGGTTTTTATAGTGAGACGTATGTTGTGTGATCTGGGTGTGGAGCAGGAAGTGACTTGGAACTGATTTAGTTTCTGTTTCATTTCTGCCTCTCTCACTCGGATTTCTCCTCCTATTCAGGCAAAGTCCACCGGGAATGTGCGGTGAGGTAGAAGGCTGGTGAGGCACTGGCTAGTATCACAGCCAGATACACACAGGTTACATACGCTGCGATCGTTAGAGCGAGAGCAATAATTCTAGCACTAGACCTCCTTCTATAACTCTAAACATTTAAAACGTCACCTATGGAGATTTATAAGTACTGAAGTTTGGCGCCATTCCACAAGTGTGCGCAATTTTAAAGCGTGGCATGTTAGGTATCTAATTACTCGGTGTAACATCATCTTTCACACTTTACAAAAAAATCGGGCTAACTTTACTGTTTTTTTTTTAATTTTTATTCATGAAACAGTTTCCCCCCCCCAAAAAAGATGCGTTTAAAAAAAATTGCTGCACAAATACCGTGGGACATAAAAAGTTGCAACGACCACCATTTTATTCCTTAGGGTGTCTGCTAAAACTATATATATAATGTTTGGGGGCTCTGAGTAATTTTCTAGCATAAAAATGATGACTTTTACATGAAGGAGAGAAGTGTCAGAATTGGCCTGGGTGGGAAGGGGTTAATTACCATAAGTAATATACAAATAATTATTATATATTGTTTTTGAGGTAATTTACTATATTTTCAAAATCTGTACTCAAGCAGGAGGCTTAACGGACAAATTACTGAAGATTGAAGTTATAACTTCCAACCAGTAATTTCACAAGGACCTTATGATTGAAAAAGGAGTGCTGCTGTGTTTTCCGTCCATAGCGTGAATATTCTGAAACGCGTCACACATTTGTGAAGTCATGGCCCGGCGCCGCGCTCTTATGTGCTTCCCAAGCCTAGTTCTGGCTCCCTCACACGGCCGTGCTATCTCCACACTTTGGACGCCGTACGGGCTTACCAGATAACACAGCACAGCCCTTGACAGGCTCTGGCGTCTGACTCCCCTTACTCCCGGAACCCACACCTGGCCTGACGATCTCACCAGTGACTTCATCTCTACTCGGTGTGCTACTTGGACGAGTTTAAGGAGAAACCGCTGTGTCCCACCACCTCACACCATCCTCACTGGACTTGATGTGCTGCCAGCTGCATGCGGACTTGCTGAGACCTGCAGTCCCCCTCCTCTCTTCCAGTCCAGAAATGTGCTTGAACGCAGATTTGTAGTCTTTCATGTGAGTGGATATTGTTTTTTGTAATAAATGTTATATTGATACATATTCAGTGGCGCCCCTTTCCTTGTTTCTTCTCATTTTTTTTGGACCTTGCTTATTTCCATATATATTTCCATATATATTTCCATTCTTGTACCCCTGGACTATTAAGGAACATTTTATGGAGGTATTGTTGCATTGCGCCTGTTTTACTTGTTAAATGTTTTTTCCTTGTAGATAAGAGGGCTGGGCTGGAATGGAGTATTTCTCTTTTAGACACGCCCCCTTCTATGACCCTGCAGTGAGAGGCGTGCCTCCACTGCAGCATTTTTGTTGGACAACCGGGACCAATGGTATTTTACCATTAGTCCAAGACTCCAAGCTGTTGAGCTCCTTGCCTCTCACAAGAAGTGAGGAGAGGCTCTGTGAGCTCATCCTCTCAGTCTTCTGCAAACAGAGTGTGCCGGCTTGTATTTATACTGGCCGCTCTGTATGTAGCTTCTAACAGGCTGCGCAAGGAGTCCCGTATCTCCAGGACCATAGGTGATAGGACCCCCAAATTTGGGGTCTCTGTGACCCCAGATCGCTGAGCTACGACTCTCTCTCTTTTAATGTTCATGGCATGCCACTGACTGCACTTCCCTGATCCAGACACACAGCTCTCCGCGCACTTAGACCTCCGCACACAAAGACCTCTGCACACACAAACCTCCGCACACACAGCTCTCCACACACAAAGACCTCCGCACACACAAACCTCCGCACACACAAACCTCCGCACACACAAACCTCCGCACACACAAACCTCCGCACACACAGACCTCCGCACACACAGCTCTCCACACACACAGCCCTCCGCATACACAGCTCTCCACACACACAGCCCTCCGCATACACAGCTCTCCACACACAAAGACCTCCGCACACACAGCTCTCCACACACACAGACCTCCGCACACACAGCCCACCGCACACACAGCTCTCCACACACACAAACCTCCGCACACACAGCTCTCCACACACAAAGACCTCCGCACACACAAACCTCCGCACACACAAACCTCCGCACACACAGACCTCCGCACACACAGCTCTCCACACACACAGCCCTCCGCATACACAGCTCTCCACACACACAGCCCTCCGCATACACAGCTCTCCACACACAAAGACCTCCGCACACACAGCTCTCCACACACACAGACCTCCGCACACACAGCCCTCCGCATACACAGCTCTCCACACACACAGCCCTCCGCATACACAGCTCTCCACACACAAAGACCTCCGCACACACAGACCTCTGCACACACAGACCTCCTCACACACAGACCTCCGCACACACAGACCTCCGCACACACAGACCTCCGCACACACAGCTCTCCGCACACACAGCTCTCCGCACACACAGCTCTCCGCACACACAGACCTCCGCACACACAGCTCTCCGCACACACAGACCTCCGCACACACAGCTCTCCGCACACACAGACCTCCGCACACACAGACCTCCGCACACACAGACCTCCGCACACACAGACCTCCGCACACACAGATCTCCGTACACACAGACCTCTGCACACACAGACCTCCACACACACACAGACCTCCACACACACAGAGACCTCCGCACACACAGACCTCCGCACACACAGACCTCCGCACACAGACAGACCTCCGCACACAGACAGACCTCTGCACACACAGACCTCCGCACACACAGACCTCCGCACACACACAGAACTCCGCACACACAGACCTCCGCACACACACAGAGCTCTGCACACACACACAGAGCTCCGCACACACAGCTTTGCCAAATCAGGGCACAAAGCACTGTCAGAGCCATGATTTGAGAGTAATGATGATTCTATCCAATTAGCGCTCATTGCACTTAGTCCCGCCCCATACTATAAAAGTATTCTTCCCGTAGCGTCCATTTTCAGTGTGATATCGGCGTGGAGAGAGATAGAACAGAGCTCTGTTCAGTGCTACTAGACAGTTAGTGTGCTATAGTGTGCTATTCTGATTCTATTGTCAGTGTAGAATATCTGTAGGAGGTGATTTCACCACTACAGTTAAAAAAAAAAAGAGCATATATCCCGAAGCAGGGGTGGAGGGGCGATTTGCCCCTAACATTAGGGGCGGATTGCCCCCATGCTTCGGCATATATTTTTTAATCTTTTTTTGGCACAGATTGTTGTTGTTTTGTTGAGTTAATGTTTATTGTTAACATTGTTTACTTTTCAGGTACGCCATTCAGCTGCAGCACTGATTTATGTATATTGACAGCAACAGCGTTTGCTCCCACGATACGTAAATCAGCGACTCCAGCGCTGTAGGAGGTGATTTCACCAGCACAGTTAAAAAACAAAACGGTGCATGTATGCCCATCATTAGAAGTGGGTGGATTCAGGGCGGTATTCTAACGGTGGGCATAACCACCGATCAATCTCTTTTTTCATGCAGCCCGCAGGCTGCATGAAAAAAGGAACATTACAATATATGCCCAACAAGGACCAGCAACGTTCTGGTATGTTGCTGGACTTTGAGTGGTTATACCAGAATGATGCCTGCAAGTTTAGGTATCATCTTGGTATCATTCTTTTCAGTCAGCGGGCAGCTTTCATGTAAAAGCAATCCTAGTGGCTAATTAGCCTCTAGACTTCTTTTACAAGTAGAACTCCCCCCCTCCCGCCGTCTTCCATGGTTTTCTCAGGCTTTCCTGTCCCACCGGGGAACCTAAGAATGCAGCCGGTGGTTCCGCCAGCTGACCATAGAGCTGTTTGAAGACCAGAATGGCTCCAATCATCTCTATAGCCTAAGAAACCCGAAGCTACGAGCATTTCATGACTTCGGTTTCGCCGGACATAAACAGCACCACTGGGAAATTGGGAAAGCATCTTTTACTCACGCCACCATGGCAGCATACTAGTGATAGGCTCCGCCTCTCTTCCACTCCCTCAGGACCAGTGAATAGCATAAATTAAAGGCCTAGTTAGGCCCCACCCCATTCTTCTTTTTTTCCTCATACCTCGACGCACCAGTAAAGAGTAAGCAGCATCCGGCTAGGTTAAGCCTCTCCCAGTGCGAAGTCCCAGTGCTCAGGCCATTAAAATGTGCTAAGCAGCCTAGGGAACCCCTTCTGTGAGTCTTGATGGGGTCCTGCAGTGTTTCCTCTTTAGGAACAAAATCTGACAGTAAGTAAATGTCTGCGGGCTGAGGCTTGGGGGGCAGCTAGTTCATTCATTTCACTCCTTGTATATCTTCATTTCCCTCCTTGTACCCCTTGTATCTCACAGGGCTGCCTATCTCTTTTTGTTTTTCTTTTCTGTCTCCCTATATGTTTCCCTTTTTACCTTGATCTTTTCCTTTTCTGTGCCTTCTTTGGCTCCATTTTTTGATTGTTTGCCCTTTTGCTTGTTTTATCCTGTGCTGGACTGTTTTCTCTGTGCTGGAGGCGCTCTTGATGACATCATCGGGTTGTGCCGGTCTGCACATGCACACTGTGCCTATCCATGTAACATCCATCCATCCCTAGCTCATCCATGCTCCATTTGTGCCCATCCATGTAACATCCATCCATCCCTAGCTCATCCATGCTCCATCCATCCCTGGCTCATCCATGCTTCATCCATGCCTGGCTCATCCATGCTCCATCCATCCCTGGCTTATCCATGCTCCATCCATCCCTGGCTTATCCATGCGCCATCCATCCCTGGCTCATCCATGCGCCATCCATCCCTGGCTTATCCATGCTCCTTCCGTGCTCATCCATACCCATCCATCCCTGGCTCATCCATGCTCCATCCATCCCTGGCTTATCCATGCGCCATCCATCCCTGGCTCATCCATGCGCCATCCATCCCTGGCTTATCCATGCTCCTTCCGTGCTCATCCATACCCATCCATCCCTGGCTCATCCATGCTCAATCCGTGCTCAATCCGTTCTCATCCGTGCTCCATCCATCCCTGGCTCATCCGTGCTCCATCCATGCTCAATCCATGCTCATCCATGCTCAATCCGTTCTCAACCATGCTTCATCCATGCTCCATCCATCCCTGGCTCATCCATGCTCCATCCATACTCATGCATGCTCCATCCATCCCTGGCTTATCTATGCTCCATCAGTGCTCATCCATACTTATACATGCTCCATCCATCCCTGGCTCATCCATGCTCAATCCGTGATCATCCATGCTCAATCCATTCTCAGCCATGCTCCATCCGTGCTCCATCCAGCCCTGGCTCATCTGTGCTCCATCCATGCTCATCCATGCTCAATCTGTTCTCAACCATGCTCATCAGTGCTTATCCTTGCCACATCAGTACTCATCTGTTCCACATCAGTTCTCATCCATGCCACATCCTTGCCACTACAGTGCCCATCAGTGTCTCACAAAAGTGTAATAGGTAGTCAAATTAGATTTGAAATGTATGTCCCTGACGGTGCTCCCTGCATGTTGAGCCTCTCTATGTGGCCAGGCTGTGGAAAAGTCTCCCACATGTGGTATCGCCGAACTCAGGAGGAGTAGCAGAATGTATTTTGGGGTGTAATTTTTGCTATGTACATGCTATGTGTTGGAAATATCTTATAAATCAACAACTTTGTGTTAAAAAAATGCGTTTTCATTTTCTTTCCACGTTTTCCACAATCTTGCGGAAAAAAATGACATGTTCAAAAGACTCTTTATGCCTCATAGAATATATGTTGGGGTGTTTATTTTCCAAAATGGGATCATTTTGTGGATGTTTCCATTGTCCTGGTGCTCCAGGACCTTCAAAAGTGTAAGAGGTAGTAAAAAAATATAATGTGTAATTTATGTCCCTAGAATGCCTGAAGGTGCTCCTTGCATGTTGGGCCTCTGTATGTGGCCACGCTGTGTAAAAGTCTCACACATGTGGTATCGCCATACTCGGGAGGAGTAGTAGAATGTGTTTTGGGGTGTAATTTGTGGTATGCATATGCTGTGTGAGAGAAATAACCTGCTAATATGACAATTATGTGGAAAAAAAAAAGAAAAAAAATCTTCATTTTGCAAAGAATTGAGGGAAAAAATTACAACTTCAAAAAACTCACAATGCCTCTTACTAAATACATTGGATTGTCTACTTTCCAAAAAGGGGTCGTTTGGGGGGTATGTGTACTGTCCTGGCTTGTTATCAAGAAAACTGATGTCAAGAAATGAGATAGGCTGTCAGTACATCAGGTGTGCTCAATTTTCAGTGATTGGCACCATAGCCTGTGGACTCTATAACTTTCACAAAGTCCAAATAATATACACCAATTTGGGTTATTTTTACCAAACAAATGTAGCAGTATAAATTGTGGCCAAAATGTATGAAGAAAAATTACTAATTAGCAAAATTTTATAACAGAAACAAAAAAAAATGCAATTTTTTAACAAAATTTTCGATCTTTTTTTATTTATAGCGCAAAAAATAAAAACACCAGCGAAGAATAAATAACACCAAAAGAACACTCTATTTGTGTAAAAAAAAAGGACAAAAATATGGGTTCAATGTTGCCTGACTGAGTAATTGTCATTCAAAATGCGAGAGCGCTGATAGCTGAAAATTGGTCTGGTTAGGAAGGGAGCAAGTGGTTAATGGTGTACAAAACTGAAATATTTATATAAAATCTCCTCATACAAAATGTAGGAGTACTGAACATAGATGTCAACCTCTGCTAAGGGGAGTTTATAAATAATTTTACACACTTGATCATGCCTGAGGTGATTGTAGCCATATTAGTGCACTTGCGACAGAAACAACAACAAGTACTGTCCGTGATACTTTTTTTTATCTGCACTAACATAAAAATTTTCAGGACAGTCTTTTGGGGGTCGGGGGTCTTCTTCAAGGTCCCAACAGTACTGATTAGCAGAGTTTTATCAGAATGTTAAAAAAAAAAAAACAATCTCTGAGGGAGAAAAAAAAGCAAAAAAACCCTACAAACAGAAATGGTAATTGAAATAGGATAGATTGTGAGATTTTTTTTTAGTACTGCTTGAACCTTGAAGATGGGGACAAACTCCAAAAGCTTGCCCTGAAAAATGTTAGTAGTTGTTTCTGACACACTTTATCATAAAATTGTCCACAAACACAACCCTCAAATCACCCCAAAGTATCCCCATGTAAATTCATAACAGAATAAATGTCCATTTATCCTTGGAGTAGTTGCCAGGTCCATCCCAAGGGGGAGGTTTTGTTAATCTTTGACACGTTTCACAGGCTTTCCCACCTGCTTCATCAGGAAACTATGGAACATATTGCAGATAATAGAGAATTACACAATCCTCACAGTCCAAAAGTATATTTAATGTTTTCATGAAAACATCACAGAGGTGCAGACACATATCACAATGTGGAGGGGGGGGGGGTTGTAAACCTAGTTTCTGATATTTGGGATATAAATACAGCAAAGGATAAAACTCCTGTGAAACAAAGATGAACACACCCTCCCCCCCCTGAGCTGGACCTGACAACTACTCCAAGGATAAATGGGAAGTTATTATATTATGAATTTACATGGTGATACTTAGGTGTAGTTTGAGGGTTGTGTCTATGGGCAGTTTTATGATAACGTGTGCTATTTGTAAACTCCCATAGCAGGGATTGACAGATATGCTCAGTACTTCTGCATTTTGGGCCAACAAGGAGAAAGTTATATATATGTATGTCCATAAGTAGCATCTGAATGGTGCCTTTGGTTCCATTACATTATGTTTCTTAAACTGTGTATTTGGAAATATGGAGCACCCATTTCGAGAGCTGGTCACCTATGGAACATTATTCTATCTTTGATGGATCAGTCATCAGCACATTGTTTAACAAGGTCTTCTCTAACATTAATCAGTCTTATGCATATTATCCTAGAGTGTGTAGTCTATGATTGATCAGTCTTCAGTACATTGTTCTAGAAGGTCTAGTCTTTGATTGATCAGTCTTCAGCACATTGTTCTAGATGGTCTGGTCTTTGATTGATCAGTCTTCAGGGCATTGTTCTAGAAGGTCTGGTCATTGAAGGAGTAGTCTTCAACACACTGTTCCAGAAGGTCTAGTCCTTGAGGGATCAGTCTTCAGCATGTTGTTCCAAAAGCAAATTAGATATAACACCTGCTGTGCATGAGCGTAATGATCTGATGCTAAAACTGTTGCACAATGCCTTGGACTGGAGATGTCCCAAAGCCAACTGAACAAAAAGAGAGGGCGCTCCAGCCTAGAGCATATCACTAAAGCCATTTATTCAAACAAATGTAAATATATGTATTTACAGACGTCCATACTGACAAAGTGTATCAGAGTAATACAATCAGTTTGTCCACTTTGCTTGCCCTTGGGTTTGGGATTACCTCATCAATGATCCAAATGTCTTACATGTTTCAAGGGCAATACCCTTTTCCTCCTTTGCTATTTTTCCAAAAGGCCTGGTCTTTGATGGATCAGTCTTTAGCATATTGTTCTAGAACAGGGGTATTAAACTCAATTTCATCTTCGGCCGCATCAGCATTATGGTTGCCCTCAATGGGCCGGTTGTATCTGTAAGACTAGATGTCCAGAGCACCCCACTCCCCCTTACATCAGATGTCAAGAGCCCCCCACCATCAGAAGTCAAGCATCCCCCACCCTTCCTTACATCACAGTGCTCCCACATTACCTTGTGCTGCTTCCGTGAAGAAACTGGGAGTGGGAGCTGGGAAGTTCAGGGTCTGGAGGAGGACAAGAGGAGACCTGGAGTCTGCTGAATGCTGAGACCAGGGGGAGGCAGAGATGAGGCTGCACAGAGAGGCACAGAATTCGTAGAAGGAGTTCTGTACTGCTGCTGACTTCTGAGATGGGGAAGGGGGTGGGGCAGAGACGAGCCTCTCCGGGGCTGCAAGAAGACGCACAGGATCTGGCAGAGGAGTTCTGTGCTCCTCTCTGCTGTTGACTGCTGAGACAAGGTGGGGACCGAGACAAGAGGGTTGCCACAGCTGCAGGAGAGGTGTGAGGGCCACATGAAATGGACTGGAGGGCCATATTCGGCCCGCGGGCCTTGAGCTTGACACGTGTTCTAGAAAGTCTGTTCTTTGATGGATCCGTCTTCAGCACATTGTTCCTGGAGGTGTGATCTTTGTCTGTTATGTTCAATGGCAAACTGTAATCTTCCTCGTTTTATTAACCACGTAAGGACAGGAAGGATTTACTCCCTGAATGACCAGGCCATTTTTTGCAATACGGCACTGCATTGCTTTACCTGACAATTGCGCGGTCGTGCGAAGTTGTACCCAAACAAAATTTATTTTCTTTTTTCCCACAATAAAGCTTTCTTTTGATAGTATTTGATCACCTCTGCTTTTTTTTCTGAACTTTAAACAAAAAAAGAGCATCAATTTTGAAGAAAAAGCAATGTTTTTAACTTTTTGCTATAATAAATATCTCACAAAAATATATAAATAAACTAATTTCTTCCTCAGTTTAGGCCAATATGTATTCTTCTATAAATTTTTGGTAAAAAAAAATTGCAATAAGTGTATATTGATTGGTTTGCCCAAAAGTTATAGCGTCTACAAAATAGGGGATAGAGATATGGCATTTTTATTAATACTATTTTTTTTTTTACTAGTAATGGTCAGCGATTTTTAGTGGGACTGCGACATTGACAGATCGGACACTTTTGACACTTTTTTTGGGACTATTGACATTTATAGAGCGATCAGAGCTATAAAAATGCACTGATTACTGTATAAATGTCACTGGCAGGGAAGGGGTTAACATTAGTGGTGATCAAGGGGTTACAAGTGTTCCCCAGGAGGTGTTTAGAACGTACGTTTCGTCGTAATGACGTCGTCAGGAAGCGCTTCCTGACGACGTCATTACGACAAATCGTACCTCGAGGCATATCCTGGTCACACAATCTTTTCCGGCCACTTTCGGTTTCGGCTGATCAGGCGCCAATTCACTACAAGCGGGAGCAAGCGAGGCGGCTGCTTCACACTTCACCTGACATTGCTGAGCCTGTTACTTCCAGTGCCGAGGAAAGGCACTTTTAAAGTAAGCGGCCACTTGGCCTTTTGTTTTTTTTAATATTTTCTTTTAAATAAATGGAATCACACTATGGTATTGCCTTTTCCACCTTTTTTCTAAAATTATCATTCTGGCGAAGCTTCTCCTGGATTATCCACTTGGCACCAGTAAAGATTACAGACCATTGTCATACAAAGCCCCACCTGACGTAAATAGGTCATGGTGGTTTGGTAAGTAGGATACTTACCTTTATTCACCAGGTGTCACTGTATCTAAAACCGCCCTTTGGTAATGGTGACGGTGTAAAAGATCAGAAAACTTCACATCATTTATGGACGTTGTTTTGGCACATTTGCTGGCTGTTCATTGACGCACACTGCACTTTTTAATATGGTCTGCCTATGTTCCTTACTGTAAGAGCGGCAAGGATGTGGAATTCCCTTCCACAGGCGGTGGTCTCAGCGGAGAGCATTGATAGCTTCAAGAAACTATTAGATAATCACCTGAATGACCGCAACATACAGGGATATATAATGTAATACTGACATATAATCACACACATAGGTTGGACTTGATGGACT